>NC_055997.1:123142859-124342859 GCF_018446385.1 Zingiber officinale
TAGTATATAGAGATTTATACCTACCGCATACCCACCTTTTTACCCATCCAATGGGGCCGGCCAAGCTAGCTTGGAACCCAAGCTAGGGCCGGCCAAGACCAAGTGGATGAGCCATGTAGGTGGCCGGCCAAAGCTTGGGTCCCAAGCTTAGGTGGCCGACCACTAGAATATTAAAAAGGTTTTTTATTAAAATTATTTCTTATGTGGATATCATGATTTTAAAAGAGAGTTTAAAAATTAAAAATTTCCTTTTATAGTTTTCTACAAAAGATTAAGAGAAGAGATTAATCTCTTTCCTTATTTGTAGTTTAAAAGGATGGTTTTAATTTTTGGTAAAAACTTTCCTTATTTGTAAATCATTTACATGTTTAAAAGAGAGTTTAAAATTTGAAATCTTTCCTTATTTGTTGATTAAAGGAGGATTTTAAATTTTAAGAAAACTTTCCTTTTTAATCATGTTCATGATTTAAAAGAAAGTTTAAAATTAAATATTCTCTTTTATAAGTTTCTACAAAAGATTAAGAAAAGATTTGATATCTTTCCTTATTTGTAGATTAAAAGAGATTTTAATTTATAGAGATAACTTTCTTTTTATCCACATGTTTAAAAGAAAGATTTTAATTTATTAAATTTCCTTTTTATAAACCAATCATGAAAGGATAAAAATTATTGAGAAATTTTTATAAATTTCCGGAAGCAAATAAGAAAGTTTTAATTGGTGTTTAAAATTTTATTTGCTTGGAGATTTTATGGTGTGGCCGGCTATTGCAAAATTGAAAAGAAAAATTATTTTTAATTAAATAAATTTTCCTTTTCAATGGCAAAAGAATTAAGGAAGTTTTTATTAAATTTTCCTTATTTGCCAAGACCAAGGATTATAAAAGAGAGGGTAGATGAGGCTTCAAGACTAAGGACTCTATTCTATTTTTCTCCCTCTTTTCCTTGGTGTGGTGGACGACCCTTCCCTTTCTCTTCTCTCCTCTTGTTGTGGCCGAAATCTATCATCTCTTGGAGCTTGGAAGATGTGGCCGGATCAAGGAAGGAGAAGAAGGAGAGAAAGCATGCATCCCTTGGAGCTTGGTTGGTGGAAAATTCTTCATCCTTTGAAAGTTCTTGTGCTTGGCCGAAACTTGAAGGAAGAAGGTGCCTAGGTGGTTCTCATCTCGGAAGATCGTTGCCCACACAACGTCCGAGGTTAGAAGAGGAATACGGTAGAAGATCAAGAGGTTTTTCTAAAAGGTATAACTAGTAATTTTTCTTTCCGCATAATACTAGTTATTTTTGGAAATAATACTAAATACAAGAGGCATACGATTCTAGTGTTTCGAATTTGTTTTTGATATAGTGTTCTTTTGTTTTTCTTTTCCTTGTGATTTGATTGTTCTTTTCGGTTAACCTAAAGTTATTTTAGGAAATTAAATATTAGCTTTCCATAAAAGGTTTTGTCTAGTCGGTGGTGGTTGCTCCCATATCCTAGAAGGTCATGTGCCTCACCACGTCAGTACTGGGAACCAATTATGGAAATTAATATTTAATGGAATTAATAACTTAAGGTGATTTGGGTCGAACGTGTTAAGTTCCGCAGGAGATCCAAGTCAAAACCTAAAAGAACAAATAGATTAAGTTTTGGATCAAACATGTTAAGTTCCGCAGGCGATCCAAAATTTAATTTAAAAGAACACATGGTAGCTAGGAAAAGGTTCAGACCTTTGTACAAAATTTTTGTACAGTGGAACCTCTAGGTTTTCCGAGTAGCAACCAACAATTGGGCCTATTGTGGGGAGACCGGGCCTAACTTGGTCTTAGTCTACAATCATATTAGGTCCAATGTGATCCTGGTCTATAAGAGCAGACTAGAGCCATGTTGGGTTGGTCTCCCCACACTATACTTACCGTGTTCCTTGATTAGAACCAAGCTTTAACACCATATCTACCTTGCTCTCACTCAACCTTATCAGATGTGTGCAAGTTTATAGACATCCAAATAGCTTAGGTCCATGAGTGTATTTCAGTCTAAACCCACTGATCGACCTAGATAACTCAAATTTCATCTATTTCAGGTCCTGTAGATTTATAAGGTCGCAAGGAGTCCAAAGATATCCTCTATTACTTATTTCGAGCTCCCTAGAGGTGCTATAGTATTATGTTAACTTTTATCTAGAACGTTTGAGCCTGGTCTCTTGGAGACCATGACCACGTTAGACAAGATCTTAGAGTAGACCAGGACCAAGTTAGACCTTGTCTCTCCACACTAGGCCCAACATGGTCCTAGCTTGCTCTCAGATCAGATCCAACATGGCCCTGATCTCCAGAGACTAGGCCTAAGCATTCTAGATGTAGATTTTTTTTCTCCTTGACACTGCTAGGGAAGTCCGAAAATAGAAAAGAAGGGCACATTTGGATTCCTTGGCACTTAAAAAACTCACAAGACTTGTAATGAGTGAAATTGAAGCTCTCTAGGTCAATTCTTAGATTTTGACCAAAATCCACTACTGAACCTAGACTATTTAGATTTTTGTGAATTTGCAACCATATGAAAGAGTAGAGTTTGGAGAAGGTAAATTTGATGTCAAATCTTAGTTCTGATTTTAGTAGTTAAATTTTAAAACAATCAAGTTGTATAAATTGATAGGTGAGAGAAAGGGAGAGATTTATTTTTCCATGAGTGGAGAGAGAGGGAGAGAGAGATGTTGAGGTTTCATGCATCCAAACCATAGAAACATTTTTATATTTCATCATTTGAATGTGACTCGGATGTTTTGGAAGTAGAAATTAAAACTTACGATTGGTAGGAGGAATAGGACTAGAATGTCACTCAAATCAATATGCCTTTTGATAATTTGTGTGTGTGATTTAGAAATTTTCCAAATCTATGCGCGTCATTTTCATAAAGAGAAATGATACATGCAGCCAAGCTACTCAGTGACAGTCCTCTGCGACTGAGTTGGCAGCTTGCGTTGCCAAGTCCTCCTTGTTGGTACAATCGACCTAGGATTGATCGAGGTTCGATCATTATTTTAATGTGTGTGTTAAAGAGTTTAAGTTAGGTTTCATATTGGTTTGATATGTGCTTGAGTCATGCAGGACTTGCACATGAGGGGCTTGGTGCGACTAAGCTTGGGAAGCTCATTCTATGGCTCGGGTCCATGAGATCAATGAAGGATGGTGCATCCAAGGGATCGCGGACGCGGAGCAACAGAGTGAAGCCGAAGGAAGCGGACTTCAAGGCAATGTGAAGGATGGTACGGAGAGGAGCCGCGGGCTCGGGTGCATCTGAGGGACGAAGGCCAAGGAAGAGGGCTTTAAGGGCGACACCTGTAACGCCCGCCCTTCCTCTTGCTCTGGCACGACAAGGGCGGCGCTACGCGAACATACATACATGCATATGAAATCATTGCAGTGGAAGATTTTTTTTTTATAATTTAATCATATAAACAAAACATGTGAACATGCTAGCATTCAGGCATATAAAATTTGATTTTTTTCTATCTATCACTTGAAACATGATACATGCTTGTTTAACTAGATCATAAAGCTTACTAAATAAGGGGGAAACTAAACATGTATATTGTCCTCTAGAGTTCATGATAACTAACAATTCTCTAATTAAACAAGTACTTAACATTTCAAGGTTTCATGGAACAGAAGAGAGTATAAGTTCACATTAAGCATTCAACAATCCAAACAAGTTCAAGATAATATCAAGTAGCAACCATCAAAAAGTATCAAATAGGAAAAGTGAGTTAACATGCATAACTTAGAATATGCATAAGTCCTGAAACACAAAACAGATCTCTTCCATCATGCCACTGCCACACACATCTTTGCCCTTCCTGTTGCTCCCTTTAGTTTAGCCATGCTTTACCCTTCTCTGCAGTACAAGGAAAATAAAACTATAAGCACATAGGCTTAGTAAGATCTTTTCCTACTCACAAAAGCCATAAATCATGAATTAAACATGGAGTAGTGATATATTCATTTAACCACATCTAGATTTCACCTTTCATGTTAGTACGAGGTAGTGTCATATTCATTTAGGCAAATCATAACATAGTATAAGAGAGCATAAGCATAAAGTAGTAGCATGTTCTTCTAGGTATCATAGACATATCTCAAGAGAGCATCTTCCTAAATCATAATAATCACATAACATGAAATCATATATAGATGCAAGATGTTCTTTTGAAAACATATATTATATAAATACTTAAACATAAATCTCAACATGAGGGCCCGACATTGTACCACATACATGAATTGCACGCATTCTAAATAAATACGAGGTAGCTAATCCCGAACCTACTAGGAACTAGGCCCGTGCTTCGACCTAGGGGCAACTTAGGAGCCCATCCCATGGACCATTCTTAGGGTCCGGTACAAGCTATACAAAAGTAAAATAGCATATCATGTTTCTTGTCATATCATGAAGAGTGCTCTTAATCCCAACTTATAGGGAAGCATCTCTTAGGTCTTATGTTACTTGTCATATCATGAAGAGTGCTCTTAATCCCAACTTATAGGGAAGCAACTCTTAGGCATTTCCTCATACATAAGCCTTGCATAAGCATAACATGGTAACATAAAGTCCACATATCACATAACATATAATGAAGAGTCATTATCATGCATAATTGGGGTTTTGATCTTTCTACAAACCCTAATTCCATGTCTTGACCGAAACCTATAAGCAGCTCCGGTCCTTCTACAGAGGAGGCTCGGGGCGGCAAAAAAAATGTCCAAAATAAATTTGGGCCCCAACTACTCAAAGTCCCAATTACATGCCTAAAAAGATAAAAATAAAAGACAATATCAAAAATTTTGAAATATGAATTTGGGCCAAACTATTCAAGGCCCCAATTACATACATATAATACATAATACTAAAAAAAAAAAAAATTGGGCCCTCTCAAATTATGGGCCCAGGGCCATCGCCTAGTGCCGCCCTCCTCCAGGGTCGGGCCTGCCTATAAGCATGATTCTAGGGTTCTTATAAGCAACTTTAAGCATGAAACATTAAATTAATATCACATGATACATGACATAACAAGTGAGACTCTTAGCAAGCATACATGAAATTTCCAACCCTACTTCCAAGTCTTGGCCGAAACCTATAGAGCATGAATCTAGGTTTTCTTTTAAGCAACTTCAAGCATGAACTTTAAACTAATATCATATGATCATAGCATGACATAGAAGAAAACCTAAGCAAGTCTAGTTGGAGTTCAACTTCCCTAAGCCTTTACATTTTCTTCTTGGCCGAAACTTACAAGGGTTGTTCCTAGGTTTTTAAGCAACATAAATCATGAATAACATCTTAATAACATCACATAACTTATTGGGCATCATAAGAAATACATAAGCAAACCTAAATGGAGTTTAAACTTTCCTAGGCCCTTTATCTCTTCTTGGCCGAAACTTCAAAGCATGATTTCTAGGTTTTTAAGCAACATAAATCATGGATAACATCTTAATAACATCACCCAACTTATTAGGCATCATAAGAAAATACATAAGCAAACCTAAATGAAGTTTAAACTTTCCTAAGCCCTTTATCTCTTCTTGGCCGAAACTACTAAGCATGCTTTCTAGATTTTTAAGCAACATAAATCATGAATAACATCTTAATAACATCACCCAACTTATTAGGCATCATAAGAAAATACATAAGCAAACCTAAATGGAGTTTAAACTTTCCTAGGCCCTTTATCTCTTCTTGGCCGAAACTTCAAAGCATGATTTCTAGGTTTTTAAGCAACATAAATCATGAATAACATCTTAATAACACCACCTAACTTATTAGGCATCATAAGAAAATACATAAGCAAACCTAAATGGAGTTTAAACTTTCTTAGGCCCTTTATCTCTTCTTGGCCGAAACTACTAGGCATGATTTCTAGATTCTTAAGCCACATCAAACATGGAAAACACTCGTAAACTACTTGTACCACAGGTGAGGGGGATACTTATATCCTCTTGCTTGGTTTACTAAGAGAATACCTATGGAGAAGAAGAAGAAGACCCTTTTTCGCTTCTAGAATTCCCTTTTCCTTATTTTTGCTTGTAATAAGAAGTATGTTTCAAGAACTTCCCTTTGTGAAGTTTCCTTAGGAAGGAAACTCTTAGCTTGAATTCGGCAATGGGAGAGAGGAACTTGAAGTTTGGGTGGAGGAAGAAGAAGAAGAAGAAAGGAGAAACCAAATTCTCTTGCCCTTTTCTTCCTTCTTATTCTACATGAAAAGGAAGAAGAAAGAATGAACTTTTCTTTCCCTTACCTTTTTATTTTTCTTTATTTCTAAAAAGGAAGAAGTAAAATGAATCTTCTCCATTCTAAGTGGAGGGAGAAAGAAAAGATAAACTTTTCTTCTAAGTGGAAGGTGTCCCTTCACCCTCCCTACCCTTAACTATAACTTCCCTTTCCTTCCTAATAATACTTCCTCTTGGGCTAATGGTTATTCCATTCTACTTAAAGCTTTGTCACCTACTAAAAGGTTCAAGGTTTGAACCTTGGTCATGCTTCTTTTTGGTTCTATTTTTTTTTAGAAGGAACCCACATAAAACTCATTCTAATCATGCAAAAACTACATAAAATTTACTAGAGACTTTATGGGTGTTACAACACCGGAGAGGATGAGTGTAAGTGTGTAATCGGGACCAGTCAACTGCTGGAAATGTCAGTCGACTGGTCCAGTCGACTATGTAGTCGACTGGGAGCGAACAGAAGCATTCTGTTCACTCAGTCAGCAGCGACCAGTCGACTGATATTTTTACCAGTCGACTTATAAGTAGCCGTTGGCAAATCGTTGGCACTGCGAAGTGTTGTGACCCGTTGGCCTGCTAGAAGGAGGGTTGAATAACCCTGCACAATTAAAAAGAAACGAACCCTTCTCGGACTTAAATGAACACTTGCATAAAATAAAATAAAGAAATAAACTAAAAGATGAGGCTCACAAATTTTATTTGGTTACAACCGGAGAGGTTGTTAATCCAAGGAAATGAATTGCACTAAGTATCTCCTTCAGGCGGAAAAGCCTCTTATAGCAGTGAAAACACAAAAATATGAAGCTAAACTAACAAAGTGAAGAGCAAAAGTGTTGGAACTCAAATTGCTTATTATTTTTTAGCTTCTGGACAAATGTTATATTTA
Source organism: Zingiber officinale (assembly GCF_018446385.1). Classification (NCBI taxonomy): domain Eukaryota; kingdom Viridiplantae; phylum Streptophyta; class Magnoliopsida; order Zingiberales; family Zingiberaceae; genus Zingiber; species Zingiber officinale. Next base: position 123,150,004 of record NC_055997.1, read on the forward strand.
TAGCCTTGGTCGAGGCGCCTGGAAAGGTTCCAGATGCCTAAAGTGGGATAGAATTCTATCCCCGACGTAACGGTCAACATCCATGTCAGATGTGGAAAAAAAGAAGTTCCGGGCGCCCGGACCCTAAAAGTCAACAAGGTTGACTTTTTCGATTTGGACCCTCTACTCCGATGCTGCTCGCCTTGGTCCGGGTCTTCTGCTCCGGCTCCGCTCGCTTGAGTGATTTCGGCCAACTGGAATTTGGCTCACCCGAACCCAACTTTCGGTCTTCTCCTCAAGCAAGCTTCCGCTCTGGCTTCTCATACCTCGAAATCGTCGCATGCTTCCTTCTTGTCCGTTAGCGTACTCTTCCGCAACCCTCGGACGCACCGAGCCCGTCGGCTCTCTCCTGTGCCAACTTCTCGCTAGCTGCGTTGTTTGCTCCCTGAGCAATCTTCCACTCCAGCTTCTCGTCTCTCGAAAACATCGCACGCTCCCTTCTCGTCCGCCGGTGTACTCTTCCGCAACACCTTGTCCCTCAGACGCATTGAGCCCATCGGCTCTCTCCCGTGCCATCATTCTCGATAGTTGCGTCTTTTGCACGACTTCCTGTGCTCCTAAGTTTCTGCACACTTAGACACAGGGTTAAACACAACAGGACCTAACTTAACTTGTTTGATCACATCAAACAATCTTGAGGTACCAACAATCTCCCCCTTTTTAATGTGAGCAACCCAAGTTAAGATAAGGTAAACAACTATAAATTTAAAACAATAAATTTTGTAATAAAGTGTAAAAAGTAAAAATTTTAAGGTACCTCCCCCTGACTTAATTCTCTCTTCTCTCCCTTTGATCACATAAAAAATGGGGTACCCAAAAAAATCTAAGGGTAACTTTTATAAAACTCTGATTTCTAAGTAAAAATTTTATTAAATAATCAATAATTTCCTCAATTAAACAAAATTTTTTAAAAAATAATTTTTTAGAAATTTTGGTAAAGTAAATCTGATACCAAAAAAAACTTTAAGAAAAAAAATTTTCTAAGGAAAAAAATTTTCTAAGTTTAAAAAAATTTGTGCAACATATAAAATACATTTTGGTAAAACACAAGTTTATAAAATAACTTTAAAAAACTTTAAGTTAAAAATGAGTTTTTTTTAAAAGTTAAATAGATTTGTATAGAGAAATTTAAGAATTTTCCAAAAAAAAAAATTGAATAACTATTCAAAGCATTATATAATTTTAATTTTAATGTTTTATTAGTTAGTCAATTAAACATCTTATTTCAATATTTGGCTTCTAGGTTGTGGCGATGCACTAAGCCTTCTTGGTTATTGGAGCAACAATCACTTTCTAGACAAAACCTCATAAGAAAAATTAAACGTTTAATGTACTCTTTGAAAGCCCTAAGTCCAATTAATCTTTAAGACAAGACTTTGGAACTCAGTAAAGGTTCCTTCCAACTGAATTAACAAGAAATTTGTTAAGTAAATTTTTTCTTGACAATTTTTTAATTTCCCCTTTGTGATATTTAAATTTCCAATGTAGTTCTTTATAATTTCTAAAATTTGAAGCAGAGAATTTAAAACATGTATGATTTCTCAAATTTTATACTTCTATTTTTAATTGATCATTTTCTTATTTCAATTTGTCATTTTCTATTTTGATTTTATCAAAATCTTCTAATTGAGAGATTGTTGTAAGAGTACCTTTTAATTTCTTATTTTCTTTTAATAATTTTTTATTCTCTATTTCTAATTTGCAAGACTCTTTTGACAATATTTTTATAAATTTAAACAATTGGTCAGGAGGTAGAGATCGTACCTAACTTACCTTATCGATTTTTGATACTCCCCCTGTAGAGATGCTTTCCTCCGACATTGCTCCCCCTTCATCGATGCTTTCGATGCACATTGAGGAAGAGTTGATTTCGTCTTCTGGTAGGTACTCGGCTATGAGAGATATTCCGACAATTTTCTCGTTTTCAGCTTCTGATGGTGACTCGGTGTCCATCGAGGGAAATCAGCTTCAACTGGTTGTTCATAGAGCTTCAAGAACTTTTCCCAAAGTTCTTTTGCACTTTGGTAGTTGCTGATTCTGTTAAAATCTTCTGCTAGTAGTACGCTTATTAGATGATATTCGACCTTACCGTTTGACATGAAATCAACACGCTGCTTTTTGGTCCAGAGTTGTTCTTCAATTTCTTCTCCGTTTGTGTCCTTTGGAGCTTCATAACCATATTTCATTATTAATAAAATATTAAAATTTGTTTTAAGAAATACCTCCATTCGTCGCTTCCAAAAACCGAACTCCCCCTCGAACATTGGTGGATAGATGTCAGCTCCAGCCATCTCATTGCTTCAGTTGGCGGTTAGTCCTTTTGAAGCGTCTTGGCTCTGATACCACTTGTTGTGACCCGTTAGCCAGCTAGAAGGGGGGGTTGAATAACCCTGCATAATTAAAAAGAAATGAACCCTTCTCGGACTTAAAAGAACAGTTGCATAAAATAAAATAAAGAAATAAACTAAAAGACGAGGCTCACAGATTTTACTTGGTTACAACCGGGGAGGTTGTTAATCCAAGGAAATGAATCGCACTAAGTATCTCCTTCAGGTGGAGAAGCCTCTTACAGCAGTGAAAGCACAAAAAGATAAAGCTAAACTAACAAAGTGAAGCGCACAAGTGGTGGAACTCAAATTGCTTGTTGTTTTTTAGCTTCTGGACCAAAGCTGTATTTATAGCCTTGGTCGGATCACTTGGAAGAGTTCCAGACGCCTGGAGTGGGATAGAATTCTATCCCCGACGCAACGATCAATATCTATATCGGATGTGGATAAAAAGAGGTCCCGAGCCCCCAGCATGGGTCCGGGCGCCCGGACCCTAAAAGTCAACAAGATTGACTTTTTTGGTCCGGGCCCTCTGCTCCGGTGCTGCTCGTCTCGATCCAGGTCTTCCGCTCTGACTCCGCTCGCTTGGATGATTTCAGCCATCCAGAATAGGGCTCACCCGAACCCAACTTCCGACCTTCTCCTCGAGCAAGCTTCTGCTCTGGCTTCTCGTACCTCGGAATCGTTGCATGCTTCCTTCTCGTCCGCCAGCGTACTCTTCCGCAGCTTCGTCCCTCGGACGCACTGAGCCCGTCGTCTCTCTCCCGTGCTGACCTTCTCACTAGCGCGTCTTTTGCTCCCCGAGCAATCTTCTGCTCCAGCTTCTCATCCCTTAGAAACATCGCACACTCCAATCTCATCCGCCGGTGTACTCTTCCGGAACACCTCATCCCTCAGATGCACCAAGCCAGTCAGCTCTCTCCCGTGCCATCCTTCTCGCTAGTGCGTGTTTTGCTCGACTTCCTGTGCTCCTAAGTTCCTGCACACTTAGACACAGGGTTAAACACAATAGGACCTAACTTAACTTCTTTGATCACATCAAAACAACCTTGGGGGTACCAATACGATGTAGTCGTTGGCTATCTCCAACGGTAGCGCCAGTCTACTGATGGAAGTGTTAGTCAACTGGTGCTGAGATGAGTTGATATGATGATCAACTATCTCCTCTTATTTATAGGAAGCTTTGGGGCATGAAGAAGGTTACTGATACTTGTTGAAGAACTCCTTAGTCATTGCTCAAAGCTTCCAAAGCCTACTCTCTTCCTCCTAAGCCTAAACTTCATCTTGTAAAGAGGAAAATATTTTTTGTGAGAGGTTTGCTCCACCAAGAAGGAGAAAGCTCTAGCCAGAGATTGTCGGGGAATGATCCACTGAAGGATCAAGGGTTCGTCCACCTCAAGAACACTCCATAGAGTATGAGAAAGCAATCTCCGAACCACGTAAAGGAATCGTATTAGTGTTTGTATTCATGTTTGCCTTCATTTCTTTAGTTTTTGTATTTTTGCTTGCACACTAATGTTTTGTAGAGAAGCAATCGAGTTGGGGGTGACCTAGCTATTCAACCCCCCTTCGAGTCGGCCACCAATCCCCTACAAGTGATATCAGAGCGAGGACGCCCTTCAACGGACTAATCGTCGAGAAGAGCACTTCATCAAAATGGCCAGTTCAAGCATCCATCCACCCAAATTCGAAGGAGACTTCTCTTGATGGAAGAAGAGATGGAGGTATTCTTCGAAACCAATTTCAATATAATGCTAATTATAGAAAATGGTTTTGAGATTCCTAGGGACCATGACAATAAGTTAATTGAGAAAATAAGGTGGAACAAGAAGTAAAGAGAAGAACACGTAACAAACTCAAGGGCATTGCATCATCTTCTAAGTGTCCTTCCCCAACAAGAAGTAACAAAGATTGGAAACTATACAAGCGCCAAAGACTTATGAGAAAAGCTGTGGAGCTTTATGAAGGGACATCGAAAGCAAAATTGACAAAAAGAGACCTTCTCCGATCTCAACTCAACAACATCAAGCTTGAGAAAGGAGAAAATGTATCAATTTTACATTCTAGAATTAAGGAAATTATTAATGGACTAACAAGTGTAGGTGAATCACTTTCAAATCGAGACATGATGATGAAAGCCCTCAATGCCTTCCTAAGAACCACAACTTGGATGTCAATAATAGACTCATTCTACATCTCAAAGGATCTAGAGAAGTGCACTCTAGATGAGTTCTTCTCAACCATGGAGCTTCATGAGACTCAAGTTGAAGGGTTACATGAAGAAGCTCATAGATCAAGAGGAGTAGCCCTTGTGACAAACAACAAGGGAAAGGGTAAGAAGAAGAAGTCTTCATCCATATCATCCTCCGATTCTGAGGAGTCAAGTGCCTCAATGGATAGCGATCAAGAGACATATATGGTAAGAAAAATGAGAAGAGCATTTAAAAAATTTTCATCTAACAAATCTCATGCTAGGAAAAGTTCAAGGGGCAAGAGTAGAACTAGGAAGGTCATTTGCTATAATTGCCAAGGAGAAGGGCACATGAGGGATGAATGTCTCCTCTTGAAAAAGAAAGAAGAAAAGAAGGAAGAGAAGAAGAAGACAAAAGAAAAGGGGAAGAAAGTCAAAAATTTAAAGGCGACATCGGATGATCCATCATCATTGGAGGAAGAAGAACACCATGTCTCCCATTTTGCCTTGATGGGAATAGAAGATATAGCCTCCACTTCATCCAAAAATGAAGAGGGAAAGAGCTCAAGTGAAGATGAAGAAGGGAGCTTAAGTGAAGTGGGAGGTCAAACATCAGATTCGGACGTCTCGGTAAGCGAGGTATACAATCTTCCTCCTCATGTTTTAATTAAGATTATTAAAAGTACAAATGAGGATTTGTTCAAGGAAAAAAGGGAAAATAAGTCCTTGAAAAATGATATTATTTGCCTTAAAGAAAAATTAGAATCCATGTGTTCTAAGAACAATGATATGCATGCTTCTTCTACAAATTTAAATGATTCATGTTTAGAAGAAGAAAATAAGGCTTTAAGGGAAAAGGTAGAATACCTTACCAATGCTCTTAGAAAATTTGAAATTGGATCCAAAACCTTAAATATGATCATTGGGAGTCAAAGGGCAAGTTTTAAGAAAAATGGGTTAGGATACAATAAACCCAACAATGAAAAGACCTATCATTGTCTACTTGCTAGGGGGTAATCAAAAACTAAGACCATAGATAAAAAATGGATCCCCAAGGAATATTTGGTTAACCAAATTAATCCAGTAGAAAAGGAGGGGTTCCATACGGACAGAGATTAAGGACACATGAAGGTTAAGGTCGAGACGATCGACGTAAAAGGTGAGCCGAGCGGGAGGCCACCTTTCCGAGCGGCCGCGGTAGAAGGTCAGGTTGGCAAGGAGATAACTCGGCTAAGGCTAAGGTTCGAGTTTCCGACGCTCAGGGATTCACATACGACAGTTGATTGGGTCGAGCGACCGCTCAGCTGGGTCGTAGGCTAACATAGACGCTATTCAGCCGAGTATATGACCGAGCGGCCCACTCGCTCGACCCGACCAGTATGGACGAGCGTCTCTTCCGCTCTGCCCGATAAAAGACAGAAGGTGCAGAAGAGTACAAAGGTGATGGCCAGAGATATCCTTTTCGAGATATGTGCCGCCGACAGATAGCATGGTCGGCGGCTAAACCAGACAGAAGATCGTACGGTGGAAGTTTCCATCGTCATGTCAGAGATATGCTCGGACAGTTGTGATATGGCGCCAGGCGTGCTTTTCTGACACATCCATTTTGAGGTATGTTTGGGGAAGCGCTCACGCGTCGAGGAGCATGCACGCGCCTCCCCGGGGGCCTATATAAGGACCCCCAGACTTCGACGGAGGGATGCAATCAGATATACTGTAGCTACAGTTCTCCTTATTTCGCCTCATCTTTCTTCTCGCCTGACTTGAGCGTCGGAGGGTCGTCGCCGGGAACCCCTTCCTGGCCCGACTTCGTTGCAGGTTCGTCGGAGGTCCACGTCATCCCTGCATATACACGGAGCTAGCAGAGAGCACCACGTCCCCAACTTTCATCAACTCATAGTTCGGACATGATCAAATTGGCGCCGTCTGTGGGAATTCACCTGAATCTGAGAAGAAAAGATGGAAGGAGATGGACGACCACACACCGTGACACTCTCTCAGGAGGAGCTCGACGCCCTTATTGAGGCAAGAGCGGCGAAAATCGTGGAGCAATAGCAGCAGAAGGCGCTAGCTGAGCGGTTAGCACAACATGCAACTTCGGCATCAGGTGGCCGAGCGGCGGAGGAGGACCGGCCGGAGCAATACTCCACATGGGCGCAGAATAAAGGTCCGACCGGCACTCCAGGGAATGCGCCGCCTGCCCCTATTCCGTTTCATCGGGCATTATTCCAGACTCCGTCCGAGCTGGCACAGGCCAATCAATGGTCATCAGATGAAGCTCCCGTACGGGATGCTATAAAAGGGAAGGTGCCTCAGGCTGAGTCATCCCCTGAGCGGATCAATCGACAGTTTTCTAAGGCCATTCTTTAGGATCCACTGCCGAGGCACTACACACCCCCGATGATCGGAGAATATAATGGAACCACCGACCCGGATGACCATCTGGGTAAGTTCAACAACACGACCACTTTACATCAATATACCGATGGTGTGAAGGGCAGGGTATTTCTCACAACCCTTTCCAGATCGGCACAACGGTGGTTCCGAAGACTGTCGGACGGATCAATCACAAGTTTTAAAGAGTTCCACACTGCTTTTCTTCATCATTTCGCAAGCAGCAGGCACTACCAGAAGACCAGCGTCAGCCTGTTCGCCATAAAACAAGGCCCGAGGGAGACGCTCCGAGCTTACATCCAACGCTTCAACCAGGTGGCCATGGACATCCCGACAGTCACCTCGGAGATCATGATGAATGCGTTCATGCAAGGGCTTGTGGACGGCGATTTCTTCCGCTCGCTCGTCAGAAAGCCGCCTCGCAGCTACGACCATATGCTACACAAAGCCAATGAATACATCAATGTGGAAGAAGCTCAGGCGCTGAGAAGAAAAGAAGCACAGGCCGAGCTGCCGACGACAGTCGAGCGAAGGCAACCAATCAGCCATCAACCGCCAAGGGGGCCTCGGGTTTGATAATGCTGAATATTAGAGTCTTATCTATTGGAAATTCACGAATCCCCCCCCCCCCTCCCAAATTTCTAGTGGGAGTCGTGGATGACTAAGTAGGTCTTGTATCAAAATTCAAAATTGACTAGATTGTTGTAATTTTTGAGTAAGTAATTGAAGATGAATTTCCTTGATCTTTTGAGCCACAAAGGGTGGTTGAGAAAAATAATTTTGATTAAATTTTGATGGAGGAGGGCATTCCGAGAACCTCTTGTACCCAAAGAAAGAATCATACTACTAGACCAAATGCTCAGGTGTTCATGATGCTTATTTCCTTTTATTGAGAAGGAGATGTCAAGTTGGATTTACCTAAGAATGTTTTTTAATTTGCTAGAGACTCATGCAGTGAATCTTGGAAGATACATAATATGCTAAATGTTGACCACTATTCAATTATGCTAAACTTAAATATCTGTTATCCTATTGATGGAATAAAATACATGTGTATTTTTCTGGATATGTTTTAATATCATATGTGTTTCATGCATCTTTTTCTCAGAGGGGTTGAAATATTGCAAAATTCCAAGTTCATACTCCTAACTCTGAAGTTGTATGTTCAATCTCTTAATTATTAAGTCACTATAAAACTCTCTTGCCATTTTAGTGATAAAAAAAATTTCAAAGTCTTTTCAATTGATTTTTCATACAATCTCTAAATGTTGTAATTTGTTTAATCTATGAATGTTGTAAATTTATTTTTTTTTAAAACTAAATAATGAAAATTTGATTATTAGGTTGCTATTTCATGGCATCATCAAATTATAGCAACATCGATAATACAATATTTCAACCTGTAGTATGTAAATACTTCTTACGAAAAATATTGGTGTGTGTTTCTAGATCAATCAAGAATCCTAGAAGATACTATTATAGATGTGGGCAACATGGATGAAAAAAGTGGGTGACGACTAATACCAATTCACCCTATAAAATTGAAAGTGAACATAATTCTTCTCATGGACATAATATGGGAATAATCAATGTACTAAAACTTATTTGGATATTATTAATGGTGAACTTGATTCTCTTAGTCGTAATCTTGATTGGGTTGTTAGTTCATCTCGTTAGTTAGTGTTAAGTAATATTGATGTTATAATATAACTGGCTAAATACTTATAATTCTGAATACAAAATTAGTTTGTTAATTTATATCGTTAACTACTGTTGAATAATGTTAGTCTTGTAATTATGGTAGGATAATTAGGATTGAGTATTGTTGGATGATGCGAAACATTTTGTTATATATTATTTTTAATTAATGTCAAGTACTATGATGGGGAGCATTTTATTATTGATTAAATAAACACACAACGAAATAAATAGTCAAGCATACTAAAGCTTGGGCCAAACTTGGGAGGAAGACTTTTTTATTTACTATTATCGTACAACATAATATAATATAATTGTAAGTTGTTCTCCATTTGACGGATATTCCAACTAAATTGTATTAAAGAATTTGAGACTAGATCAATCCAAATGCTATGCATAAAGCTAGATTTTACAGCATCTAGTCTCTAAAATTAAATAAGTGCAATGACAAGTCATAAAGATTACATTACCGATACCGTACTAAAAATTTAGTATACCAAAGTTTTGGTATGAATGTTTGGTATGCTAAATTTTTGATATGGTATCTGTTGGTGCATTTGACATAAATGATCAAACCTAAGTTTGATAAATGATAAATATATTAAAATTAGATGTGTTATTGATCTAACCTTATTATCGAGTATGCAGGGTTGACTAAATTGATGGGTCGAGAGGACCTAACATCATGCAAGAAGTCTAGATGTGAGATTCTGGTAGGAGGTCAGGATGTTCGATTCTCGATAGGAGGAAGTCCGGATATGTGATTCTGGCAGAAGATCGGGATGTTCGATTCCCGGTTAACAAAGCCCAGATGTGTGATTTTAGTAGGAGGACCTGGTGGGTCAAATTGGACGTCGAGGAGGTAACTCGACACTTGGTAAGTGAAGGTAAGTCACTGCAGAAGAGTGACTAAGTGAGGGCGTGCCCCAGTTGAGGGGATAGTAGGCGTCAGTCTAATTTAGGTCTATTTTAGAAACTTCAATTAAGACCCTGACTAGATCCTGGTTTGGAAGATAGGGTCTAAGTCATAAATTAATCATAATTATTGCTTTAACCTTATTTTACAGGTTAAATATCTTTGTATTAGACTAACACTTGTTGCAGGGCAAAGACAGCACAAAAAGTCTCAGGTGAACAGTACCGGAGGCGCCTTCCAGGCGACGGAAGGTGCCTTCAATACTATTTATGGAAGACGCCTTTGGGAGTATGGAAGGCATCTTCCATTAGATAAAATCAAACTTCATCGACAATAAGGAGCAGGACTTTTCGAGATATATATTTTTTTTATAGAAGGCGCCTTCAAGGCTATGGAAGGCGCCTTCCACACCTTATAAACGGCCATCTCGATCAAGGCTTTTACATCATCAATTATACAAGTTTTGTGCATTAGATTGGGGTTCCGACTGCTCCAACTTCCTGCTACTGCCCTACTATGACTTTGCTATGCCCAACTGAGGAGCCGTCTAACCCCGAGCTTGAGGCAACTGTCTATAAAAAATTATTGGATAACAAGGTTTAAATTCTGTACTTAATTATTATAAAAGGAAAAGTGTACTGTATTACACTTGTTCCTATTCTTTTATACTCGATCCTCTCTTCTGGTGGATCTAGGAGAGGTTATTAGTGGATTATCCATCGATAGGTCTGTAGGACCTAGATCTTGGAGTAGGTGTCACCGAAGGCTCCGAACCAAGTAAAATCAAACTCGTCCTTTTACTTACTTTTTATTTTCATATTTTCTGCTACGTTATTATTTTAAAATCAAAAATAAAAAGTTTTTCGAAAACCACGTGATTCACCTCCCCTCTCACATGTGTCTCGATACAACAGTATCCTAGCAGTTAGGACATGGATAAGATACGTTTCTGGATACGTTTGGGCTCAATTACAAAAATTTAAAATTGCTAGGGTTAAATTGATTGATGTAATATGGTTTTCTATTTATAATTTTTAAGACTAAAGTTCATAGGAAAATTTTTTGTTGTAGCAGCTACCGATTAGTAGCTGCTACAACATAGAAAATTATGTTGTAGTAGCTATAGGTTAGTAGCTACTACAATATATTTGCCTAGTGAACTTTGAAATATCATAGCTTTTGATTTGGATTGAACTATGAGACATACAATATATCAAATCGAAGCTCGTTTAGAGATCATAGGTGACGTTTAGTTCTCTCCTAGGAATCAGAATGGGAATGAGAATCATAGTATTATGGAATGGGAATAGATATGAGCATTGATATCACGCTTAAAAATAATATTTGGTTAGTTAAATATTTTTTATCGAAATGAACCTAAATTTATTTTTACCCTTAGAGGAAAATAAGAAAAAAAAATTAGATGTGATAACAGTTAAATGTGTGAGAAAAATATGATGAGAGAGAATGATGAGAGAGAAAGTGTGATAGGAAAAAATGAAAAGAGGAAAAGTGTGATAAGAGAAAATAAGGAGAGAGAAAGTATGATGAGAGAGAAAGTGTTGGTGCAGCAAGGCCGGTAAGAGGGGATGAATTGCCTTAAAAAATAACTCCTCGTTCTTTTGATTTGATTAGTAGCACAATAAAAATAACAATAATAAAACTGAACTAAACAACTTAAAAGAAAGATGTAATGTAAGTACCCCATGGTAATTTTGATGTGATCAACAAAGTCAAGTTAGGCCCTGTTATTGTTTAACCTCTATGTCTAAGTGTGCTAGGAGCATAGGAAGTCGATTGCAAGATGTAGCTAGCGAGAAGGACGACACGGGAGAGAGTCGACGGACTCGGTGCGTCCGAGGGACGAGGTGCTGTGGAAGAGTACGTTGGTGGATGAGAAGGAAGCGCACGATATTTCCGAGGGATGAGAAGCCGAAGCGAAAACCTGCTCGATGAGAAAAGAAGTTAAACTATCTTATGGAAGGCACCTTCCATGGCTTGGAAGGTGCCTTTGATGAATAGTGCGAATGCGCCTTCTGGAAGGCGTCTTCCATGAACAGTGTAATAGCCTTCAAGCCATTGAAAGCGCATTCCCAGTGGCCCTTAGCAAAGATAAAATTTTATCTTTACATGATAAAATTGCATGCTAGAGGTGCCTTCCACCCTATAGAAGGCGCATTCCAGCCTCGAATAGAATTTTCCAGGAGCTATAAAAAGACCCCTGGAGCTAGGAATAAAAGAACAACTCTTGTATTCATTTCCTAGCACATTTCTTAGCGTTCAACGAGTGTAATAGACTTCTCCGCCTACACGAAGGAGATCTTTTCAGTGCTTTCTTTTGTCTTGGATTAACAACCACCTAGGTTGTAACCAAGTAACTCCTTAGCGTCTTTAATTTATTAGTTGTTTAATTTCCTTTTTATAAGTGTGCTACTAATTTGAGTTGAAAGATCAAGAAGAGTTTTTGTTTTATTTTTCAACAGGTAATTCACCCTCCTCTTACCGACCCAAACTGTTCCAACAAGTGGTATCAGAGCCCAACAGCTTCAGGAGGACTAATCGCCGAACGGAGAACAAGAGATGTCCGAACCAAGCATCTATCCACCGAAATTCGAGGGAAAATTCATCAACTCGAAGAAAAATATGGAGGTATTCTTTAAGACAGATTTTGATTTACTATTAATCATGAAATTTAGTTTTATAGCACTAGAGGGTAAAGAAGAATCCCAATGGATGAAAAAGAAGAAGCAAGTCAACTAAGTGGCAAACTACAAAGCAGAGTTTCATTTGCTTAGTGTCTTACCACCTCAAGAAGTCAACAAAATCGGAGCCTACTAGTCAACTAAGGAGCTCTGGGAGAAATTTCTGGAACTACACGAAAGGACCTCGGAGGCAAAACTCGCGAGATGAGATCTGTTCCAGAACCATATCAGCAACCTCCAATTAGAAGAAGTCGAAATCGTTGTATACCTTCACTCTAGAATAAAGAAACTCATCACCGGATTCATGAATCTTGGAGAAAAAGTAATCAATTGAGATTTGCTAAGGTATACACTTAATGCATTTTCTAGGACTACTGAATGTGCATCATTAGTAGATGTTTATTATATCTCTAAGAATCTAGAAGTAAATACCCTAGAAGAATTATTTTTAACTTTTGAAGTTCATAAAACGAGATGTGCAAATCTGAATAAGGAGCTCAAGCACAACATCGCCTTAAAAGCAAAAATGGATGAACCAAATTCTGAATCTTCTTTCGATGATGATGAAATGACGTTCATGGTAAGGAAGTTTAAAAAATTATTTAAAACCAATAAATTTAATCAAGTTCAGGGTAAAAAAAGAAAGATAAGATGCTACCATTACAATGAAGAATGACACGTGAAAGATAACTGCCTAAAATTGAAAAGTAAGGACAAGGACAAGGAAAAGAACAAGAAGCCAACTCAGAACAAATACAAAAATCTAAAGGCGACATAGGATGAAACGTCATCCGAATCAGATATCGAAGCCCTCGTCGGACTTGCGCTAGTGGCAAGTCACCAAGAAGATAAAGATTAAGCAAGCTCGTCCGAAATGAGCATTGAGAGCATCGATGAAGGGGGAGCGACATCAGAAGACAGCAACACTTCAGGGGGAGCTTCAAATTACGGGATCCACAAGGTAAGTCAAGTACGATCTTTACCTTTTTATAAATTATTTCAGTTTATAAAAATATTATCAAAATATTTTTGTAAATTAGAAAAAGAAAATGATAAATTAAAAGGAATTCTAGCAACATCTTATCGATTAGAAGACTTTGACAAGATAAAGTGAAAAATGGAAAATTGAAAGCAAAAATAGAAGAGTTAAAAAATTATGTATGCTCATATATTCAACAAGTAAGAAGATCTAATGGATTAAATTGACACTTTAAATACCATAAGGGATAAATTAGAAAAATATCACAGAAATATATTCCTAAAATTTTTTGATTAATCATATATAAAAGAATTTATTTTGGGTTTCAAAATCATATTTAGGTTAATTTTTTTTCATGCCCTATTTTTTTCTTAATTAAAATTTTTAGAAGTTAGGCCTAGGGCTTTTAGAAAAAAATTAAATATTTAATTTTTTTTAACAGGTTTTACCTAGAAGTGGTTTGTGTTCCAATAACCAAGAAGGTCTAGTACCTCGCCACAACTTGGAAGCCAATTACTGAAATGAATATTTATTTGACTAACTGTTAAGCGTTTAATTGTTATAAAAATACTTTCAAATAAATGATTTTGCATAAATTCTGTTAGAAATTAATTAGAAGTTATTTTTTAAAAAAAATAACTTCATCACTAATCTATAAAAAAAATTTAAAATTTTCTGACCGTTATTAAATTTTCTATGAATTATCTATCCAAATGTAAATTTTTAATATTAAAAATTCTTGAAAATTCAAATTTTTGAAAATTTATTTATTTTTCTCTATGAAGTTACTTGCTATAATGCATTCTCAGAAAATAGTTCAAGATTTTTCATGATTAATAACCATTTTTTAAAATATGTCTTAATGTAAAAAGGACTTTACAATAATCTAACTTTATATTAAAAGTTTTATCTTTTTTATATATATCTGTTAAAAAAAATTTAGCAATTAAAATTATTTTTCAAAGTGTTTTTTTAAGTCCAGATTTTTTTATGTTTAATCTTTCAAAATTTTCTGGATAAAAGTATTTTTCCTTATACTTTGTTTTAGACTTTATTCTTAAAGCATTTTAAAGTACCCTATTTTTATGTGATTAAAGGAGGAGAAGTGAAGATTAAGTCTAGGGGAAGGGTATCATTATTTTTTACACATTATTATTTAAGATATTAATTACCTTATTATTATTATTATTATTATTTATTTTTTACCCTAGCTTAACTTGAGATTACTCACATCAAAAAGGGAGAGATTGTAAGTACCCCGTGGTAATTTTGATATGATCAACCAAGTCAAGTTATGCCCTGTAATCGTTTAACTCCTGTGTCTAAGTATGCAGAAACTTAGGAGCATAGGAAGTCAAGCAAAAGACTTCCAAGGGATGAGGTGCTGCGGAAGAGTACGCTGACAAACGAGAAGGAAGCACGCGACGTTTCAGAGGGATGAGAAGTCAGAGCAGAAGCTTGCTCGAGGAGAAAAGAAATTGAACTGCCTTATAGAAGCTGCCTTCTTGGAAGGTGTCTTTAATGAATAGTGCGAAGGCGCCATCAGACCATAGAAGACGCCTTCCATGAACAGTGTGAAGACGCTTTCAATGGCTTGAAGTCACCTTTCCAGAGATCATTGGCAAAGATAAAACTTTATCTTCGCACGGATAAAATTGCCATGCTGGAGGCACCTTCCATCCTATGGAAGGTGTCTTCCAGCCTTGGATAAAATTTTTCAAGGGCTATAAAAAGACCCCTGGAGCTAGGAATAATAGAACAACTCTTGTATTAATTTCCTACCACATTTCTAAGCATTCAACGAGTGTAATAGGCTTCTCTGCCTACATCAAGGAGATTTTTTCAGTACTTTCTTCTGTCTTAGATTAACAACCACATATGTTATAACCAAGTAACTCCTTAGTGTCTTTAATTTATTAGTTGTTTAATTTCTTTTTTATAAGTGTGCTACTAATCTGAGTTGAAAGATCAGGAAAGATTTTTGTTTTATTTTTCAACAGGCAATTCACCCCTCTTTTGTCGGCTCAAACTGTTCCAACATGTAAGAAGGCCAGAAATTAACTTAGTTACAACTTACATGGTTGTTAATCTAAGGCAGTGAAAGGCACTAAAAAACTCCTTCGTTGCAGGCGGAGAAGCCTCTTACAGACGTTGACAGCTTAAAAGAAAGACTAGGAAAGTGTACAATACTTGTTGTTTAAGTTCTTTTCTATTTCTAGCTCCAGGGGTCTTTTTATAGCCCCTAGAAAATTCTATCCGAGGTTGGAAGGTGCCTCCAACATGGAAAGCTTTATCCATGAGAAGATAAAACTTTATCTTCGCTAATGGTTACTGGAAGGCGCCTTCAATAACTTGGAAGACGCCTTCATATTGTTCATCGAAGTTGCCTTCCAATCCATGGAAGGCGCCGTCCATACGGTAGATCATCTCTTTTGCTGATCTCTTCGCGTGGGTGATGCTCCGGCTAATCAGAGTTTAGCTCACCCAAACGTAACTCCGACCTTCTCCTCGAGTAGCCTTCCTCCCCTACTTCTCGTCCCTCGGACCGCTGCGGGTGTCCTTCTCGTCCGCCGATGTACTCTTCTGCAGCATCTCATCCTTTAGATGCACCGAGCTCGTTGACTCCCTTCCCGTGTCATTCTTCTCACTAGCTGCGTCTTCCACTTGACTTCTTATGTTCTTAAGCTTCTGCACACTTAGATACAAGGATTAAAATATACAAGACCTAATTGAACTTGGATGACTATATCAAAACTACCCCGGGGTACTAATAGAAAGTGTGCTGAAAGAGAAAGTACAATGAAAAAAATGAAGAGAGGGAAAGTGTGATGAGAGAAAATGAGAAGAAAGAGTATGATGAGAGAGAATGAAAAGATAGAAAGTGTGATGAGAGAAAATGAGGAGAGAGAGTATGATGGAAGATAATGAAAAGATAGAAAGTGTGATGAGAGAAAATGAGGAGAGAAAGTGTGATGAGAGATATTAAGGAGAGAGAAAATGTGATGAGAGAGAATGAGGAGAGAGTGTATGATGGGAGAGAAAACATGATGAGAAAGGATGAGGAGAGAGAAAATATGATGGGAGAGAAAGCATGATGAAAGAGGATGAGAAGAGAGAAAGTACGCTGAGAGAAAATAAAAAAAGAAAAAGTGTGATGAGATAAATGAAGAGAGAGAGAGCATGATGAGAGAGAAAATAGCAGAGAAAGTGTAAACAAAGAGAATGAGAGAGAAATTATGATGAGAGAGAAAGTATGATGAGAGAATGAGGAGAGAGAAAGGGTGAGGGGAGAAAATAAGGAGAGAGAAAGTGATATGAAAGAAAAATTGAATAAATATATTAAGGCTATTTTCATCTAAAATTTAATTCTCAATCTCATTCCCATCAAAACCCAAGGGAGGAGGTGTATTTCATCAATATTCATATTTTTAGATTTCATTCTAAAATCTTGATTCCATTCCCATCAACCCAACACAAGGTTTAGGAATGAATCCAACTCCCCATTCCCATACCCATATACCAAATGCCACCTTAGATTTGATATATTGTGCATTATATGGTTCATTCAGAATCAAAAGTTATGACCTCTCAAAATTTACTCAACAAACATATTATATCAGGTAGCTGCTAGAACACAATTTTCTCTGTTATAGCAGTTACTAACTAGTAGCTACTACAACATAGTTTTTCCTATGATGTTGTAGCATTTACAAACTAGTAACTGCTATACAGAGAAAATTGTTTTGTAGCAGCCACTGGTTAGTAGCTGCATAAACATGTTTGTCGAGTAAACTTTGAAATGTCATAACTTTTGACTCAGATTGAACCATAAGATGCACAATTATCAAATCAAAACTCATTCAGAGATCTTCGATTTGATATATTATGCATTATATGGTTCATTCAAAATCAAAAGTTATGACCATTCAAAATCTACTCGACAAACACATTGTAGCAGCTACTAACCAGTATCTGCTACAACACAATTTTTTCTATTGCACCAACTACTAACTAGTAGTTACTACAACATAATTTTTCCTATGATGTTATAGCATTTACGAACCAATAGCTGCTACAACATAATTTTCTCTGTTGTAGCAGCTACTGGTTAGTAGCTACAATGTGTTTACCAAGTGAACTTTGAAATGCCATAATTTGACTCAGATTGAACCATAAGACATATAATATATCAAATCAAAGTTCGTTTAGAGATCTTTAATTTGATATACTATGCATTATATGGTTCATCTAGAATAAAAAGTTATGATCTTTAAAAGTTTATTTAACAACATATAGTTTTTCCTATGATGTTGCAACATTTACAAACTAGTAACTGCTAAAACAAAGAAAATTATAATATTGTAGCAGCCACTAGTTAGTAGCTGTTACAACATGTTTGACGAGTAAACTTTGAAATGTCATAACTTTTGACTCGGATTGAATCATAAGACGTAAAATATAATATTTTTTTTAATAATCATCATATCCTTGCCAATATTGTGTTTTATATTTTTAAAATTTTCCATATCGTCGTGTTAAAGTCCAAAACCCTAATTGAAAAAATAAATATTTTATAAAATAATTTATTCGGTATTTCAACTAAACAATTATCAATAGATGTCCTCATATATTTCAACTAAATAAGTATCATACTTTTGTTTGATATTAAATACCAATTGTTTTTATAATCAAGATCCAAAACACTTAAAACATAAGCACAATTTTGTACAAGTAAGTTAAAGGATAGTATGCTCATTCACCTACTAGTCCTTGCCTGCATTTTTCCACAAGAAGATTATACTCAAGGTATACACTAGTTATCATAAAGTTCCTATCATTTCAAAAAGCAACATTAATCTTAGTTTGGCAATTCGTCTTAGTAGAAGTTTGAGGGTATAAAATATTTTTTGCTTGAGATACTTTCTGTTGATCCGGGTTGGCTGACTGGAGAGGGTTGAGTTGTTTAAAACACTTAAAACAATACCTTCTCGATCTTTCAACTCAGGTTAGCAGCAATAGCAAATAAAATAATACAAAATTAACAACTTAAATAAAATTAGTAAAAGACACAAGAATTTACTTAGTTACAACCTAGCTGGTTATTAATCCAAGTCAAATGGAAGCTCTAAAAAAGTCTCCTTCACTAAAGGCGGAGAAACTTTTTACACTCGTTAATAGCTTAGACTATTGCTAGAAAATCATTACAAAAGTTGTTGTAACTTTCCTAAGTCCAGGGGTCTTTTTATAACCCTTGGAAAAACTTATCCTCAGGCTAAAGATGCCTTCTATAGGGCTGGAAGGCGCCTCCAGCGAGGCAAAGGATAAAACTTTATCCTTTCCGCTAACGGTCAGATTGCCTAGTCGAAGGCGCCTTCCATGGCTGGTTGAAGGCGCCTTCAGCCATTGAAGGCGCCTTCTGCCTAAAGATCGTGGAGACATCTTCAACTCTTATTGAAAGCGCCTCTAGCAGCTCGATAACTCCACTTAAGCTCTTCTACTGCTCCGATCGTCTGGGTGATTTCAGCTAACGGAATAAGGCTCACCCAAACCCAATTTTCGTCCTTCTCTTCGAGCAGGCTTCCGCTCTGGCTTCTCATCTTTCGAACATCTCCCACGTCCTTCTCGTCCACCGGCGTACTCTTTTGCAGCGTCTCATCCCTCGAACGCACCGAGCCCGTCGACTCTCTTCCATGTCATCCTTCTCGCTAGTCGTGTCTTCCGCTTGACTTCCTGTGCTCCTAAGCTTCTGCACACTTAGACACAGGGATCAAAAAATAATAGGACCTAACCTAACTTGGTTGATCACACCAAAAATAATCTTGGGGTTCCAACAATCTCCCATTTTTTTGATGTGAGCAACCCAAGTTAAGTTAGGATAAATAAATATAAAGTTAAAGCAAATAAGAATACAATAAATGGCAAAACAATTTAAAATTTGAATAATGCAATAATAATGCAATAAAGTGCAAAAAAAGATTTAAATTTAATTTGTACTACCTCCCCCTAGACTTAATCTCCCTTCTCCCCTTTGATCACATAAAAAATGGGATAAAAAAATTCTAAGGGTAAAAAAACTTATTAAGTTTTTGAAAATTTTTTAAAAATTTTCTAAGTTATGAAATTGACAAAAATTGAAAGTATTATTTTAACTAACTGTTTCATGCTTATCAGTTTGTCAATTAAACATTTTATTTCGTTAATCGACTTCCATGCTGTGGCGAGGCACTAAGCCTTCTTGGTTATTGGATCATCAACCACTTCTAGACAAAGTCTCATAATGAAATCAAATATTTAATATGCTCTCTGAAAGTCCTAAGTCTAATTAAACTTTAATTTAGACAAGTCTTTGGAATCCAATATAGGTTCCTTCCAATTGAGTTAATTAAAAATTTCGAGGGTACGTAACTTTTGGATATTTTTTTTATTTGACCCCTGTGAAATCTAAGATACTAGTTCAGATTTTTATATTTCCTAATATTTTTATTATATGAGCATGTACTTCTTTTTAGATATTCTATCTCTGTTTTCAATTTATCATTTTCAATTTTCAATTTATCATATAAATCTAGTGGATATGCTTTGGACAATAGTACTTTCAAATCTAAGTTTTCTTTTTCTAGCTAGCAACAATTTTTTGATAAAAACTTAACAAATTTGAATAGCTTATCAGGTGGAAGAAATCATACCTAACTTACCTTGTCGATCTCGTCATCCGTAGCTCCCCTGAGCTGCTGCTTTCTTCTGATGTAGCTCCCCCTTCATCGATGCTCTCAATGCTCATTTCGGAAGAGCTTTCTTTGTGTTCGTCTTCTTGATGACTTGCCATCAACGTAAGTCCGGAAAGGCTTTGATCTCTAATTCGGATGATGTTTCATCCCACGTGGCCTTTAGGGTCTTGTATTTATTCTTCTGAATGAGCTTCTTGTTCTTGCGTTTGCCCTTCTCATTGATCTTTAACTTAGGGCAGTTGTCCTTAACGTGCCCTTCTTCATTGCAGTGGTAGCATCTGATTATCCTTTTCTTTCTACCCTGCAGATGATTAGATTTTCAAGTTTTAAATAATTTCTTAAACTGTCTTACCATCATTACCGTTTCGTTATCGTCAAGAGAGGATTCTGAAGTTTGTTGGTCCATCTTTGTCTTAAAGGCAATATTGTGCTTCGGCTCCTTCGGATCTGCACATCTTATTTCATGGACTTCAAAAGTAGAAAATAACTCTTCTAACGTAGTTGAATCTAAATCCTTAGATATGTAATAGGCATCTACTAATGACTGCCCATTCAGTACTTCTAGGGAATGCGTTAAGCACGTACCTTAGCGAATCTCAGTTACTTACCTTTTCTCTGAGATTCGTGAGTCCAGTGATAAGCTCCTTAATCCTTGAATGAAGGTGTCCAACTGTTTCGCCTTGTTCCAGTTTGATGTTGTTGATATGATTTCTGAGAAGATCCTGTCTTGCAAGTTTCGCCTCCGAGGTTCCTTCGAGTAGTTCCAGGAACTTCTCCCAGAGCTCTTTCGCAGACTCGTAGGCTCCGATCCGATTGACTTCTTGTGGCGGTAGAATGCTTAACAAATGGAACTCTACTTTACTGTTTGTCACAAAATCAGCTTGCTCCTTTTTGGTCCAGTGGTATTTATCTTTATCTTCGAGTGCTACAAAACCAAACTTCATTATTAAAAATAAATCAAAATCAGTCTTGAAAAATATCTCCATATTCTTTTTCCAGTTGACAAAGTCCCCCTGGAACTTTGGTGGGTGGATGCTTGAACCGGCTATCTCATGTGTTTCATTCGACGGTTAGTCCTCCTGAAGTTGTTAGGCTTTGATACCACTTGTTGGTCCGGGTCAGCCGGTTGGAGAGGGTTAAGTTGCCTGAAACACTTAAAACAATACCTTCTCGATCTTTCAATTCGGGTTAGCTGCAATAGCAAATAAAATAATATAAAATTAATAACTTAAATAAAATCAGTAAAAGACACCAGAATTTACTTGGTTACAACCTAGCTGGTTATTAATCCAAGCCAAATGGAAACTCTAAAAAAGTCTCCTTTACTGAAGGTAGAGAAGTCTTTTATACTTGTTAATAGCTCAGACTATTGCTAGGAAATCAATACAGAAGTTATTGTAACTTTCCTAGGTCCAGGGGTCTTTTTATAGCCCCTGAAAAAACTTATCCTCAAGTTGAAGGTGCCTTCCATAGGGCTGGAAGGCGCCTCTAGCAAGGCAAAGGATAAAACTTTATCCTTTCTGCCAACGGCTAGATTGCGGAGGTCGCGGAGGCGCCTTCAACTCTTGTTGAAGGCGCCTCTATCAGCTCCATAACTTCACTTGAGCTCTTCCGCTGCTTCGATCGCCTGGGTAATTTTGACCAACAGAATAGGGCTCACCCGAACCCAATTTTCATCCTTCTCCTCGAGCAAGCTTTCGCCCTGGCTTCTCATCACTCGAACGTTGCACATGTCCATCTCATCCACCGTCATACTCTTCCGCAACGTCTCATCCCACGGACGCACCGAGCCCGTCCGCTCTCTCTCGTGCCGTCCTTCTCGCTAGTCACATCTTCCGCTCGACTTTCTATGCTCCTTAGCTCCTGTACACTTAGACACAGGGATTAAAAAATAACAAGACCTAACCTAACTTGGTTGATCATACCAAAAATAACCTTGGGGTTCCAACATTTTCCTACCATTTTTATACATCCAATAGAAAAATATTTTTTCTTTCCATTATCTCCAGTTCTACCACCTAGTTTGCAAATACCAAAACCAAAATTCTGAGCATTGGAATTAAAAAAAATATGAACTTCTTCTTTAGATGAAAATCTCATTCCAATCTCAGGAAGCTTGACTTCATTTACATTAGATGGAGAAGAGTCTTGATCTGCATGGTCATTGTTATCCTTTACCTCATTTGAATCAATTTTTTCCTTCTTCCATGACACTTTCTTCATCTACATTTATTGAAAAATGTAAGGCAAGTAAGTAATGTTATTCTATCATTTCATAATTTAGCTCAAGTAGAAGAAAAAATTCAAACACACATGATTCTACATCACATAATAAAAAAAATCGACCAAAAAAACACACATGCTTATATGTTGATCAAACAATTGTTGGATATAATTATCCTTATTAGGTGGGCTTATTTGTAAGTTACACACATGAATACGATCCGAACCCTTTAAAGTGATCTAACTTATGTCTAGTGGATTTCAGGTAATTGGATGTGGATTTCATATGTGTAGAACCTATATTCCCACATCTATTATCATCTATTTGTTGATAATAGATGTTCAGTATATATGGACTTATAGTCTCACGTCTATTATTATCGATGGGTTAATAATAGATGTGCACTATATAATGGATTGGTCCCTAGAGGATTAGGGAATCTTTGAGACGTCTCTTCGTTCTCCATTGACGAAGAGAATTCGGCGCCGTCAACCCTAACTCCTCCGGAAGATCTACCTTTTCCTTCCGTTGTTTCTTCTTCGACAGGATCCTCTGGACGATGCTAAAGGACAAAGATATGACTCTTCAATCAGGTTCTTTATCATTATGTTTATGTAGTATTTACTTTCTTATGTCATGTTCTCGATGAAACAAAGATCCATGCTCATATGTTCTTGGTTTTCCTATTCGAATTCTTATATTGATTATCTAGAATTCATACGGCTTAGGTTTTTACGAGAACTATCAACAATCATTCAGAGAACCATAACTCTTAAATAATATCCAAATACAAAATAAAAGAAACACGTTTTCAATGCAATACCATTTTAGCTACCGTTATAAATTCAAGGTCCATTATATGATTATTTGAGCACGAATTACTCTCACCTAGCCTGAAAAATCTTCATTGCTTGGCTCTATTCCTCTCACCGATTAACAAGGTTCGATGTTTCCTTCCCACACAAGCTACAATTCATAGGCTTGGGTGAAGAAATTCGAGGTGAGAACTTATGCGAAGAAATTCTACGAAATAGAGTCGTAGCTAGGTTAGGGCTTTGATTCCTTAGAAGGGAGAGGGAAGAAGAAGGAGGCGTGACTAAGTTAGGGTTGGGTTAGCACAAATTGCAGAAAAGAATTCGAAGAAGGAGTTAGGGCAGGGAAAGGGACTACGACTGAAGATTGAGAGAAGAGATTTGAGTTAAGGCTGGGCTCCTTCATTGGGTTAGCTCGTTGACGAGAGGAAAGGTGGGATAGGGATGAAGAACGCGAAAAAGAAGAAGGAGAGTTAGGGCACGGAGGAGAAGAGCGAAAAAGGAAGTCAGCGAATGATTACAAAAGTTGAGATCCTTCTTTTTTTTACTGAGATGAATTTGGTCATGCAAACTGCCAACTCAGTCGCGGAGGACTTTTGTTAAGTAAATTCGTTGCTTGGACCATTTCTCTTTGATATATATATATATATATATATTCTACCTTCTCAAATTTTCAAATTTTGAAGGACATGCATTATCCCACACCACAAGTAAAAGGAAAATTAAAGTAAAACGAAAAAAAAAAAAAATGGATGCCAATACTTCATTAATGGTCCGAATAATGTAAAAAATTTCAATGCAAAGGAAAAGAATATGAATAATAAATAGTTTATGGAGATGTGAATATATTCGCTTAATTACATTATTTATTCGTTAAATCCGACAAAATTGCTTTAGCAGCCATTCTATTCACTTGCCTTTATTTATTCTTTAAACCACGGCCAAAGCATCAAAAACTTTAATGCGTACGGATCATCATGAGTTTTTATTTTTAATGAGAGAATTCAAACATGTGGTCGAGTGGATGGTTGGCTTTGACTTCAGAAAGATAGAAATTCTTTCTAATTATTTGGGTTTAGGATATACCAAAAAAAAACTAACTAACTAAATAATGAGTATGTTTTCTTTATTTAAATAACTTGAATTACCGGTCAATCCAATGATGATACGATGTCTTACACCTGAGCCTGAAGCAGTGCACTCCTCAAGGTATTTAGATAAAGATTTAGATTAGATTTGGGAAATCAAGATCCTCAAATGGGCGCGTGCCTGTACCACGTGTCAGTGCTCAAAGAATTGTCTAGAACATCATTATGATATCTCTGTCCCTTGTGCTTCAATAATATGAGCCATCTCATCACTGAACTGAAGCAACTTGCTCTTGTCTCGCTGTTCCTATCGTTCAAATGGCTGTTATAAGGTGTTTCAGCTTTACAACGTGCACTCAGCAGCTACAGCTTGCTTCCATCGCTCGGTCCCTTCACTTGCATGATCTGGAATAGCTTGTGGTGGGGGGGAGAGTGCAGTGTTTGGTGGCTTATAATGCCTTAGCCACAGAGTGGTACCGATCGAGCCACAAACTACCATGAGATAGATGCCTGACAGCCACCATGCCTTTATCACACACCTCAAAGGCAGTTGGATTTTTACCCTTCTCCTTGCGAGATAGATCGAGGAGAACCCAGTGCTTGCATGGATGCATGCATGCAAACGAAAGATCAAGACATTACTGAGGACTGACCAATATAATTTGCCATGTTGCAGTGGTTGCTTACAGCTATGTTCCATTCTTCATTCTGCATTCTGCATCTTGAAGGATGTCAGTAAGTGTCCATTGGCAAGTACAGGGAGCAATAAGGAGCTTGTGTCAGATGCCACCATTTTTTGGACATTTCTGTTATTATCTTTTTAAGGTCATGGCCGGTGGTGCTTGGAGGAGAGCCTAGCTAGCTAGCTAGCTAGCAATCTCACATGCCAAAGTTAGGGATGATGCTCAATTGTTAACCACTAATAATATACGTACTCTTAATTTACTAGGAGTGATGAGCCCTTTGTGGATTGTATACGCGATTCTATAAAGTTAGTGTACCTTCATCTCCTCCCAGCAACCACTATGTCTATGCGAGTATATTAATTCTCAAACGTACGAAATGACCCTGATAATTATAAATGTGTCACTTACACCTTCCTGGTATGAATTCATAGACATTAGAGTGCCCAGGGTATAACCAGATTGATTATCATATATAGTAGATTTATAAAATTAAACAAGATCTATTTCAGCGAAGACCGAGGAATTATCCTATCATGATTAATTTCAATTTCTTGATTTACTATCTCTCAATAGTGTCAAACAGTGTTGAGAACCATCAGGATGATGGATTTTTTTTTTTTTTTTTTTTTTGGTAAAATAGACATTTGAGTAAAGCCCCCACATGTTAGCAAGGTTGATTTACTATCTCTCAATAGTGTCAAACAGTGTTGAGAACCATCAGGATGATGGATTTTTTTTTTTTTTTTTTTTTGGTAAAATAGACATTTGAGTAAAGCCCCCACATGTTAGCAAGGTTGATAACTAAGTTGTTCTAATATATCTTAGGATTAATTCTCAGCCCCACATATTAGCACAATTGGTAACTAAGTTATTTCAATAAATCTTGGAGTCAATTTCCAGTGGATGTAAAATATTCCGTTGGATATCTGATCTCTCCGATGCATAGGATCGTTGAGTTAGGATAAAATATTCTTCGTGATTTACATGCCTGCATTGAGTCGGGAGTCGACGAAACATTGTCATCTTTGCTCCAATAGACATTTGAGTAACTAACAAATGAGTTTTTATAGTGAGTATTTAGTAATTTGTTCTCCAATAATTGTAGATAGAACTATGTAATAGGTCTTGGAGTCAATTTCCAACGGATGTAAAATATTTCGTTGGATGTCTGATCTCTCCGATGCACAGGATTGTTGAGTTAGGGCAAAATATTTCTCGTGATTTACGTGTCTGTATTGAGTCAGGAGTTGGCAAAGCGGAGTCATCTTTGCTCCAATAGACATTTTAGTAAATAACAAATGAGTTTTTATAGTGAGTGTTTAGTAATTTGTTCTCCAACAATTGTAGATAGAATTATGTAATAAAAGGTGACTTGTTCAGTCTAAATTCCTCTTACTTTCGGCCCAAAATAAGATGAAGGGAGTAAATCACGATGACAGACCAACCGACTTTTTAAGTTAAGAGGGATTTATTCCCTAATTGATTATTCTTCCTGAGATTAGATCTCTATTCTCATATAACAATCAATCATTCTCAAGTATCAACTCAGTTATACTCGGAGGGGCATTGCAGATATGACTATGAAATTTAAGGTAGTGATGTTTGCTTACCCTTTGATTGTCAAGTCCAAATCACATTAAGCCATGAAGGCCGAAGCTCAACTGAAGTTTGCAATTAGGCCCAAACTAGAGCAGGCCGAACAGGTGGAACCCATAATACTAGGAATTTTCAGGTTGGAATCTAATTATTTTAATTCAAAAAGGAAGAAAAAAAAGGATAACGCTGAAAAATATATAATTTACCCAAAATAATGAAGTTTTAGCTATATTACAATCTTATGGATCCAAAGATATTGTTTGTCAGAAATAGTAAGGTTTAAGCTATAAGAAAATCAAAAGGAAGAAAAATATACTTTCAAGTAAAAATATATATATAATTTTTAAGGTCCTCTACGATGCCAATAATCAAAGAATACGACATATGTCTTATGATTATGAGTATAAAGAATTCATATTTGGTCTTTTAAAAATTATTTTTAAACATTTTGGTTCGCCGAAATGACTTAAAGCCCACACAACTTATTTTTAACTAAAAAAATACGCTTAGTAACAACAATAAAGTTTTGACCTTAAAAAATTATTTTAAAAAAATTACATTGAAAAAAATATCTCTTTTTTTTTTTAAAAAAAAAACATATTTGGACTCCTTAGTCTACGGAATACAAATCTGGTTTTATTTTGTAATTTGGAGCAGTTTTAATTCATTAAACCATTTTAATGGCTTGATGAACTGAAAAAAATAAAAATAAAAATTGTATCAAATTAAAATTTTCTTGTTCTCAGAAACACATATCTGATTTTTATTTTTATTTTTAAAAAATAGAGTTGATTTACTCTGCTAAACAATCTTTTAAATCATAATTATTTCAATGAAATTAATGTGTTTAAACTGCTTCATAAGGATATTTAAAAGAAAAAGAAAAAAATAATTAAATAAGGTGTCCAATTGGAGAAACTGAAATCTAGGCCCACCCTTAATTTGGAGAGCTTATCCATTTTTGAAACGACTGTGATCTTAGAATTGTCCTTTGAATATCTCTCCTCAAAAATATTCTGATTCTCATACATCTCCTTGATTTTTTTTTCCGCCTGTTTCTTCCAATTGAATCGTTAGAAATTATAAATTATGTAACCTAAAAGTTTCAGCCATGGTCTTCATGTGAAATGACACATAGACATAGCTGTAGACGTTAAAGATATGGCTCTAATTGAGTTTGTAGAAAACATGACCTCACTGCACATGTAACCTTCACCCGCAATCTCTTACCAAAGTGTCATCATAATACCGAAGGTTGATTATAATCAATCTTAATACGTTGTAATTGAAGAACAATCTAGTCAGCTTAGATTCACACACCTAAAATCTGTGGAACCTTGTTTGTTTGTTTGTTTGTTTGTTCAGACTTGCAGTGCAATGCCTTTCTAAATTGAACTGATATGCATGCATTTTGCGCCCTCAAAAGAGCAATATCTATGCTTTGTTTGCAAAGATGGCAAGGTTTTTTGCGCTGTCTGGTTCATTACTTCTGTTCCAAACATGTTGACAAATTCGGCCATTACATCGCAATCTCTTTCAGCCGACCAAGGCAGCACATGCCAAGATAAGGCAACAGGTCCATTTCATGTATAAAACAAACAAATTGCAGGCAGTTGTGAGCCTGTGAGGAGCGAGGTAAAAGGAAGAGTCCAAGGCTCCAAACGAAGAAAGTTATAACAAAAGGCGAGAGATTTCATGATGGAAAGATATGAAAAATCCAAGCTTTGATTGAATAGAGCGAGCGAGGCAGGCACCCCATGTGCTCACATGGAAACATAGAGAGAGAAAGATAGAGAGAGAGAGAGAGTAGTAGAGAGACAAATTACCAGGAGAACAAAAGCAAGAGAGGAAGACGGAAAAAGATGTGTTTTTTTTGAAGGAGGAAGAGGAGAGTGAGTGGGAGAAGAAAGCGGGGGTTATAAAGATCGCATCTTTCTTTTGGAGAGAGAGAGAGAGAGGGAGAGGGAGAGGGAGATGAAGGAAGGGAGCGGAGATGGGTTCGTTAGGGCGGACCAGATCGATCTGAAGAATTTGGACGAGCAACTGGAGCGGCACCTGAGCAGGGCATTGACGATGGAGAAGAGGAAGGAGGAGGAGAGGAGGGAGAGGCAGCGAGAGGAGTGGGAGATCGATCCCTCCAAGCTCGTCATCAAAGGGGTCATCGCCCGGGGCACATTCGGAACCGTCCACCGCGGCGTCTACGACGGCATGGACGTCGCCGGTGAGCCGTAACCTAAAATTTCTGACAAACAATTAGGGCTTTGCCTTCACGATGCCATCCTAACTGCTTGAAATCTCCCCTTTTTGTTTTCTAAAGATTGTTTCATGAATTCAATTTCTCTAGAATGCTTGCTTCCCTTTTTCTCTGCACTAAAGAGTAGAATCACCCAGATCAGTGTTCAATCTGACTTTGAACTCTCATCATCTATCATCATATCTTTTCCTAGTTAATCTATTCTTCTACAAAAGTATTTATTACTTTCAAATGGATCATCACTAAATCTACTTGTGTTCATTAACAAAAAAAAAAATTCATTGGTTTATTGCATTTTGCATTAATGATACCACGAGATTATTATGTGTCTCTACTTTCACTGTGGTTTGGTATGCTCAAGTTGGTTTCATATATAAAAAGTTGCTGATTGTGGTAACCAGAAAGCTCCAAGGGACTTCATTGGAGGTTGGTGTTTTTCCCGTGACATTTGTTGGACCAGTTGTTTTCTCACTTGTGAACCTGGCTAAAATAATGAGGTGTTGGTCTTGTAATATCTTCTGAAGGAAGAACAAAATGCAGTGATGAAACCGGAATGAGTTATAATTGGGCAATTGCGATGAGCTATGATTGTTTTTGTGGGGTTTGGAATATTCTTTATTTGCCTTTATCTTTTCATATCTGCTTTCCACTTTAACCATGATGCTTCTTATTGCACACTTTCTTAGCGCACACAACACGATCACATATCAACTCCTGTTCCTCATCCATCATTGAAATTCCTTGATCGAGTACCAAAGCAGCATGTCAGTTGACTTCACTCTTATTGTAACCATGTGTTTTATATTTCAATCCTGTGTTCCAATAAAGTGTACATCTGATATACAATCTGCAGTTCTATTGGAAGTGATAACAATTTGTCCTTTTACTATGTTCAGTGAAGTTGCTTGACTGGGGGGAAGAAGGAAATAAAACTGAATCTGAGGTTGCTGCACTACGGGCAGCATTCTCTCAGGAAGTGACAGTTTGGCATAAACTTGATCATCCAAATGTTACTAAGGTACTATATGTGCATGTCATGTTTATTCTTGGATCCCATATTCACTTATTCTTTGTACTTGTATTTCTATTTGTTTTTGACATTATTTCCTCGTATTCCTGTAGTTTATTGGGGCTGCCCTTGGAGCGACGAACCTAAGCATACAAACAGAAAATGGCCATCTTGGCATGCCCAGCAATGTTTGCTGTGTCGTCGTTGAATATCTCCCTGGTGGTGCACTGAAATCTTTTCTTATAAAGCACCATAGAAGAAAGTTAGCTTTCAAGATAGTGGTACAGATAGCTTTGGATCTTGCGAGAGGGTTAGCACTGATCTTTGAACTCTTCTATCTAAGAACGTTTAGCTTATGTGACATTCAGTTCTCATTTTTACTTCTTACTCATTACCTGCCTCCACAGGTTAAGTTACCTTCATTCCCAAAAGATTGTGCACAGGGACGTAAAGACAGAGAATATGCTTCTAGATAGGACTGGAACAGTAAAAATTGCCGACTTTGGTGTTGCTCGTATTGAGGCCCAAAATCCTAATGACATGACGGGTGAGACTGGAACCCTTGGATATATGGCGCCAGAGGTATGCCTTTTAATGACATTGCATTGGGTTAATTTCTATATTCTCTTCTCCAATTATGCAGCTTGAATTGATTCATAAATGGTACAATTTTTATTATGAATGCTTATGATTTGAGTACCCTTTTGACGGAGTAACTATTTTGGTGTATTTTGCTTGTGATTTCATATCACAAGAATGATTTCTTAACTTCAATGGTGATTTAAATATTATCATCTATCTATCTTTGTTTACTAGTGTTCAACTTTATCATCTTAACCTGAGTGCCACTTGTGTTATGATATAATTTGATGGGAAATATAAATTGTATTTGATATGTAGACGATGATTCAATAGTTCTATCATATATTGATGGCATTATATTGCAAATTAAAAATATGTTGGGTGAATCAGAAGAGAACATATATGAATAGGAACCACACTGGAGCAAATCAGTGATATAATCTTCCCTTTTAGTAACTTTAGTTTGCATTGCTCTGGATAAAGAGATGATTGAAGCCACATCCAATGGCATGACTTGTCCAGGATGATCTGCCTAAATCTCGAGATGATAGCAAATCTGAAATACCACTTCAAACTCTAAATTACCACCTAATGCTAGATCGAGTCGCCTGTATGGTCCACGAGTAAAACTGTGCATTGTATAGGATGGCAAGGGAACTAGCAGAGAAGCATTTTGATGGGGACGAGATGATGGCAAATCTGCAATACCTCCTCGAACTCTAGTTTACTGCCTAACGCTAGATCGAATGGCCCATATGGTCTGTGAATAATACTTTCAGTTTGAAGTGTGGTGATGTAGCTTCTTAGTTTTGCTCATTACGGCATATGTAGCAAGTCACCTAGAGATTTTTCAGAGAAGAACAATATATACCAGAAAGATGATGCCATGGAGATGCCCCCATTTTGTCTGACCGAACGAGGTGTGCTTCTTAGTTTTGCTCATTACGGCATATGTAGCAAGTCACCTAGAGATTTTTCAGAGAAGAACAATATATACCAGAAAGATGATGCCATGGAGATGCCCCCATTTTGTCTGACCGAACGAGGTGTGATGGGCTAGCAGACACACCAAATATAGAGGAACAAGTGGTTAGCAACAAAAAGGTCTCTAATTAGTGATCGTTGGCATTTGACCTGAGCAAATATTGTCAGAGGATATGGAGGAGGTCTGGAGGATTTGAAGAATCTAAGAGAAAGAGAGGAAATGTATTAATGATCATGAGCAATAGTTGGGGATTGGTTCCAGGGAAGGCCCTCTGTGGACATGTTTAAAGAGAAAGGAGGAGGAGGTGTGCTGAGCCGCAGAGGATCTTTGAGGATAAAGATCACAATGGAGGTTGCAAGGATGTAAGACCTTTGAGGACAGTAAAGAGGGGAAGTTGTAACTCGCAGTACTGTAAGGAAAGAGGATGAGATCCATGAGAGTGTATCGTACTGTCTATATTTTTTTTTTACAATGTAAGTTCGTGGAGTGTGTTTCTGATATACACAGGTACACAGAATAAGACTAAGATTCTCCAGGGTATAGTGATAGATGTCCAAGTTCAATTGGATATATCGTATCCTTTTTTTTCCCCTTTTCTGAACACATGCAACATGTATCATTTGTTTTCTTGAACTACCTTCTAACTGTGAAAAGGTACTTGCATACTACCAACACACTCGCAGGTCCTGAATGGCAATCCTTACAATAGAAAATGTGATGTTTATAGCTTTGGCATCTGCTTGTGGGAGATATATTGTTGTGACATGCCGTATCCTGACCTTAGCTTTTCCGAGATCACATCCGCTGTTGTCCGGCAGGTACACACTTTTCTTCTCGACCAATTCCTAGAATGTGTGTAGAGTTGCAATTGTAACTTACATGTAAAATACAGAACTTGAGGCCGGATATTCCACGCTGTTGCCCCAGCTCTCTAGCAAATGTGATGAAAATATGCTGGGATGCAAACCCTGACAAACGACCGGAGATGAATGAAGTAGTGGTCATGTTGGAAGCTATTGACACATCGAAGGGCGGAGGTATGATCCCTCCTGATCAACAACAAGGATGCTTTGGGTGTTTCCAAAGGCACCGAGGCCCTTGAGTGATAGCTCCAGAGGCACACGAAAGTTTGAGAATTATTGAATATCGGATGCAAAGCTGAGCTATTATGGCAATGCATCTAGAGTATGTTCTACACGTTTTGTCATTTATACGATGTAAAGTCATTCCATGTGTATTCCTTGGCAGTTCTCATGTATTATCAATTTCGTTGCGATGACATCCATCTATCCGGACCTTAACCTAGAATGATAAGGGACAGTATGAATCATTTCGAAATAACATCCGTCGATCTTTGCATGCATCTCGACCCCATGGTTTGCTTGATGGAATTCGAATAAAGCATTGACTTATCAGATTGTAGAATTATAAGATAAATATTTTCTTCCATTTTTCACGGTGAGGTGAGGTCCGCTTCCGTGTCTCCGACTTCAACTACCACTTCATGGCCAACTACCGCCTTGTACGACTACCCGCCACACTAGATGCGGCGACAGCGAAGTCCATTGTGTTGGTGCAGCGGAGGCCGGTAAAAGGGGGATGAATTGTTAAAAACAAAAATTAAACTATACCCTCCTCGTACTTTCAACTCAATTAGTGCAATAGTGATAAATTAATAAAGCAATAAAAACTAAATAAAGAAATACAGAGAAGATCAGGATTTTAACCTGGTTACAATCAAGAACGTTGTTAATTTAGGGCAGTAGAAAAAGCGCAGTAGAAAAATTCTCCTTCTCTGAAGGCGAAGAAGCCTTTTACACTTTGGAAGCTCAGAACTATTGCTAGGAAACACTACACAGTTGATTGCTTGAGTTGTTGTTGAATTCCTAGCTCCAGGGGCCTTTATATAGGTCCTAGAAATTCTATCCTGAGGCTCCAAGGCGCCTCCAACGAAGGTCCAAGGCGCCTCCATGGGAGTCAGCGGATAAAACTTTATCCGCGCGCAGAACGGTCACTTTGACTGGTTGAAGGCGCCTCCAATCAGGCTGAAGGCGCCTTCAAGCTGGAGGCGCCTCCAGTCAGGTTGGAGGCGCCTCCAAGCTGGCAGCTCAGCTCCTTTGACTTCGTTTTCAACTTGTTGCGATTTCCGATGCTCCGATCTTTTGGGTGATTGTGGCCAACCGAAATAGGGCTCACCCGAACCCAATTTCCGGCCTTCTCCTCGAGCAATCTTCCGTCCCGGCTTCACGTCCCTCGAACGCCGCGCACGCTCTTCACGTCCACCGGAGTACTCTTCCGCAGCTCTCTCGTCCTTCGGACGCACCGAGCCCGTCGGCTCCCTTCCCGTGCCGTCCTTCTCGCTAACTGCGTCTTCCGCTCGACTTCCTGTGTTCCTAAACTCCTGCACACTCAGACACAAGGATCAAATACAGCAGGACCTAACCAACTTGGTTGATCACATCAAAACTACCACGGGGTCCAACAATCTCCCCCTTTTTGATGTGCATCAACTCAAGTTCAAATTAGGGTTAAAAACAGACATAAACAGTAATTTTAAAGAAAAATTACT
Source organism: Zingiber officinale (assembly GCF_018446385.1). NCBI lineage: Eukaryota > Viridiplantae > Streptophyta > Magnoliopsida > Zingiberales > Zingiberaceae > Zingiber > Zingiber officinale. The sequence goes on from NC_055997.1 coordinate 123,183,783, forward strand.
AAACTAATAAGTTAAGAATAATTTTTGCAATTAGTAAAATTGCAACACTTTTTTTTTTAAAAAAAAATTTAAGTTTTCTCTAACTCCCCCTAAACTTGTACTTTTCTCTCCCCCTTTGATCACAGCAAAAAAAATGGGGTCTTAAAAATCTTCAAATAAGATTAAAGTTTTTAAAAATTTTCTAAGTTAAAAATAAATTTTTGAAAAAATTGCTAAGTTAAAATGAATTTTCCAAAAAAAAATTCTAAGAAAAAAATCCTAAGTAAATGTTCAAATATTCCTAAAAAAAATTTCTAAGTCAAGTGAATGAACTAATAGAATTTAATTCAAAAAAAAACATTAAGTTAGATTTTTTTAAAAAAAAAAAATTCTAAGGAATTTTAGTTTATTTTAACAAATATTTGATAAACTTTCAAAACATTATTTAATTCTTATTTAATGTTTTTTCAGAAAGTTAATTAAACATTTTCTTTCAATATTTTAGCTTCCAGGTCGTGGCGAGGCACTAGGCCTTCTTGGTTATTGGAGCAACAACCACTTCCTTAGACTAGGGATGGCAACGGGGCGGGGCGGGGCCGGGTTTGCCATTCCCATCCCCGCCCCGTTTTCATTTTTTCGGGTTCGGGGATTCCCCGAACCCGAACCCACGGGTTCGGGGATTCCCCATCCCCGCCCCATTTCTAGATTAATTTATATTATTATTATTATTTAATAATAATTATTAATGATAATATTAATATTAATATCAATATCAATAATATTATTATTAATAATATTTTCAAAAATTTTAATATTAATATTAACACTATTATTAATATTTTTTAAAAATCATATTATTATTTATTAATATTATTAATAATAATATTCGGGGCGGGTTCGGAGATGGAGATAGTATTCCCATACCCGCCCCATTCCCGAAAAATCGGGGATCCCCATCCCCATTTCGGGTTTTCCCCGCGGGGCCCCAAACCCGCGGGGAAAATTGTCATCCCTACCTTAGACAAAGCTTCCATAAAGAATTTCAATGTTTAATTTTCTCACTGTAAGCTTTTAATTTTTTGAAAAATTAATTAAGCACAGATTTTGGAACCCAATAGAGGTTTCTACCTACAGGATTATTCAAATACTTAGGGGGTACATAATTTTTGGGTATTCTTCTAAGTTGACCCTGATGGTTTCTAATGTACTAGTTCAATTTTCCATAAAGTCTTAATTTTGACTTTGGAAATTTCTTTAAGCATGCATCATTTTTCAATTTTTCAATTTCTAATTTTAAATTTTCATTTTCTGATTTCATACTATCGTACATTTCAAGTGAACATGCTTTTGTTAATTTTATTTTTAATTCTTTATTTTCTTTTTCTAATTCGAATAAATCTTTAGAAAGCGATTTAATAAATCGAAATGACTGAGACGGGGTTAGATTACGTACCTTACTTACCTGATCAGGTGACGCTCCCCCTTCACTGCTGCTTTCTTCTGACGTTCCTCCCCCTTCGTCAATGCTCATTTCTGAGCTGGACGTTTCTATCCCTGAGAATTCTTCGACTTTCGCTTCGGAGGATGACGAATCATCCCACGTTGCCTTTAGGTTCTTGTGTTTGGAGGCTTCTGGCTTCTTGTATTTTGGCTTTTCCCTTTCTTTCTCCTTTCTCTTTAGCTTTGGGCAGTCATCTTTGATGTGCCCCTCTTCGTTGCAGTTGTAACAGCGAACCGTCCTCTTCTTTCAATGATGCCTCTGCGATTTAAATTTGTTAGTACTAAAAAACTTATTGAAGCGACTTACCAGTAGTGCCGCTTCGGATTCGTCGACTGAGGCTTCGGAGTCAGAACTGTTCATCTTTGCCTTTAAGGCAATGTTCTGACTTGTCTTCTCTGCTCCGTTGGGTTCTGAAACTCAAGATTCGTGAAGTTCAAAAGTCGAAAATAATTGTTCTAACGTACTTACCTCGAGGTCCTTAGAGATGTAGTATGCATCTACTAAGGAGACCCACTCTGGAGTTCTCGGGAAGGCATTGAGCGCGTATCGGATAGAATCTCGGTTGGTTACCTCTTCTCCAAGGTTCGTTAGTTGCGTTATCAACTCCTTGATTCTCGCTTGGAGTTGCGCTACCTTCTCGCCTTGGTTCATCCGGAGGTTCGTTAACTGGTTCCGGAGGATGTCGCGCTTCGCTAGCTTCGCTTCGGAAGTACCTTTGTGAAGCTCCAGGAATTTCTCCCAGAGATCTTTTGCTGAGTCGTAGCTTCCGATCCGATTTACCTCCTGCGGCGGCAGCACACTGAGCAGGTGGAACTCTACGTTTCCGTTGGCGACGAAATCGACTTGCTCCTTCTTGCTCCATGTGTTTTCTTCTTTGTCTTTCGGCGCTGCAAAACCATATTTCATTGTAATAAGAATATCAAAATCGGTTTTAAAAAATACCTCCATTTTGCGCTTCCAGGTGGCGAAGTCTCCGTCGAACTTCGGGGGATGGATGTTCGCTCCGGCCATCATCTTGATCGTAGTGATTCAGTTGGCGGTTAGTCCTTCTGAGACGATCAGGCCCTAATACCACTTGTTGGTGCAGCGGAGGCCGGCAAGAGGGGGGTGAATTGCTGAAAATAAAAATTAAACTATACTCTACTCGTACTTTCAACTCAATTAGTGCAATAGTGATAAATTAATAAAGCAATAAAAACTAAATAAAGAAATACAGAGAATATCAGGATTTTAACCTGGTTACAACCAAGAAGGTTGTTAATCCAGGGCAGTAGAAAAAGCGCAGTAGAAAAATTCTCCTTCTCTGAAGGTGGAGAAGCCTTTTACACTTTGGAAGCTCAGAACTATTGCTAGGAAACACTACACAGTTGATTGCTTGAGTTGTTGTTGAATTCCTAGCTCCAGGGGCCTTTATATAGGTCCTAGAAATTCTATCTCGAGGCTCCAAGACGCCTCCAACGAGGGTCCAAGGCGCCTCCATGAGAGTCAGCGGATAAAACTTTATCCGCGCGCAGAACGGTCACTTTGATTGGTTGAAGGCGCCTCCAATCAGGCTGAAGGCGCCTCCAGCCTGGTTGAAGGTGCCTTCAACCTGGTTGAAGGCGCCTCTAGTCAGGTTGGAGGCGCCTCCAAGCTGGCAGCTCAGCTCCTTTGACTTCGTTTCCAGCTTGTTGCGACTTCCGATGCTCCGATCTTTTGGGTGATTGTGGTTAACCGAAATAGGACTCACCCGAACTCAATTTCCGGCCTTCTCCTCGAGCAGTCTTCCGTCCCGGCTTCACGTCCCTCGAACACCGCGCACGCTCTTCACGCCCACCGGAGTACTCTTCCGTAACTCTCTCGTCCTTCGGACGCACCGAGCCCGTCGGCTTCCTTCCCGTGTCGTCGTCCTTCTCGCTAGCTGCGTCTTCCGCTCGACTTCCTGTGTTCCTAAGCTCTTGCACACTCAAACACATGGATCAAATACATCAGGACCTAACCAACTTGGTTGATCACATCAAAACTACCACGGGGTCCAACACATTGCTTTCCGGAGGCTCACGCCGGCTTCTTCAGCCACCGCGCGCTCGGCATGCATCGGCTTCAGAACTTCCTAATGAATTGCTTCTCCCTGAAACGAAGGTTCAACAGAGACGTTAAGAGCAAACCGAGGGCAAGGCTAATTCTCCGGAGAGGAACCCGATCCTTCCTGAACGAAGGAGAAGTGATTAAAACGGTCATATTGATGGGGCTCAAGCTGATGACACCAATAACATGTCATGGTTCGCGCTGCTGGTCAACTCCGTCAACGTGCTGATTAGGGTATGTTGATATCATACATCTCTTCGTGTATCTATATTTTTACATAAAATAACATAAAAATATAATAGGCATGAATGATACCATCGACGGATAAAAGTCATACGTGTGACTTTTTAATGGTATTCACACGCACTAGATTTCAAACTTGACACAATCCGTTGGGTGCTAACCTCTTGGATCGACAAAGTCTTGAAAGCAATATCGATTTCTTCCGATAGAGGAAGCGAAAAAGCCGAGGGAGAAATGGAAAGAAAGAGTTCTTCTCTTGAATTTTTCTAAGGATGACTACTTATAACCTCCAAGAAATATGAAGAGGTATGATTATTCATATTCTCTATTAATTATCATTACAATAATCTCTTTGAATTTTTCATTAATCATCATTATGATAATTATGATAACTTTCGAATTCTCCATTAATTATAGTGATTATAACTATTCGAATTCTTTCTTTTTTGAATCAAATAAATAAATATCTTGATCTCGACTAGCTTCCGATATTTTCGAATTAATTAATAATCCAATTAATTCTAATTCAAAATAGTAAAATTGATTAATTTTAACATCCATTAAAATAACCAATCATACATAATGTTTATGTCTACGTGCTACGCGTGGGACCCTCTAGATTTTATATATGAAGATAGTGTAAATCCATACACAGACTAAGATAATCGTCTAGCAATAATTTTTAATCACCCAACGTGATAAAATTAATATAAGTCATAAACTATTATGAACCGATTATTGTATAATTCAATCTCTTCATCTAAGCCTACATCCCAATTAATTCGGTTCATTATGTATCATTACCAAATTAATTGTTTTAATTGATTTCTAATATATAATAGACTCCTCTTTAATGATAAATCATTCTTCTGATGGCAATGAATTTCAAGTTACTAATATTTCTATTAAACGGATAGGATGTTAACTTCTAATTCAAGAGAACGATGAATCCTTTACTGACTCAACATTATTCTCTCTACGCTTTGTCATACACCCAACTACCGTACTAATCACAATCTGATTAAAGACTATTTTTAACAACGTCAAAGTATATAACTTCAAACATAGAATAAATGAAAGTCTTAAGTAAAAAAAATTAATTATACTCATTCATAAGAAGAATGACCAATGATATTTAATATATGATCTCGTTTTAAACGGATCATGTTCAATGTGTCTCTAAACTCAAGATACCCCAAGTATAACTTAGATATCCATTCCTTGATTTATCTCGAACTAGTTATACTTAGCATTGATCTAGATATTCATGTTCATTCTAAATATCTATCCGATCAAAAATTATTTTTAAATTAATATACCCATTAATATGTAAGATTTTATCTTTAATTATATATCTAGAAAAAAATAATTAATAATAAATAGTTATTTTTATAAAATAATTATTGATAAAACACATGAATTGTCTTAATATAAGTGCACACACGGCGCCCGGGTCCTGGTGCAGATTATCCCCTGTTGTCACTTGGCTGACGGGTGCAGGTACATCTATGGGAAGCAGGCGCCGGAGATGGGACTCAAGTACGCGAAGTAAGAGATCAGAGTCGATGAGAGCTCGATGTCAAAGATGTACCCAAGAGACGATGTCGTCTTCAGGGACCCGACTTCAATCCAGAAACAGCAGGGATTTAGCGCCTTCTGGAAGATATTTCTCAGCCAGCAAAAGGTACAGCTTGACGTGGGAAGGTTTCGGAGTATCATAGCAGCAGTTCTTCGCTCTATAATTTTGACCGGGCGTGTCTAGTCTCACTCCATTTGAGCATTCCTTAGGGTGTATAGTTCATTTCGATTACTAACTAGCAGTAAAGGAAACAAATCGATCGATCTGAAAAGATGGAGTTTTGACACGTTTCAGTTTGTTTCTGATAAGAACATAAAATTGTATTACTCCTTCGAAATCAACAAAAGCAAGAAATTGAGAGAAATCCGCCACATAATGACCAACAAAAATCAAATCGACTAAAATAACCGTCCAGTTATTAGCAGAAGAAAAGTATTCAAAGTTATTGCAACGCAGTGTACAAATGGAGAAGGAAAAAGCGGGCAGAAGCTCCTCAGATGTCTCTTCATCTCCACACAGATTGCAGCGTTATAATTTAAGCGCTGCGTTCAGGAATTGGAACGATAAGAAGGATCAGTCATCACGGGAGCGTTTCCTAATGCATCGTCCTCAACGAATCAAGATACCGAGACGAGATTGTCCGAAGAGCGATGGCATTCACGAAAGAAGAAATCGAAGGACGATCGAGAATCGAGAGGAACTTAGAGAAATTAACAGATCGAAGAAGGAGAAGTAGAAGTCATTGGACTTACCTGGAGGCGGAGCGATCTGTAGAACGGAGGAGTTGAGACGGAGGGCGGCATGACGGCGCTACTCTCTCGCCTGAGGGTAGCAAGATAGAGCCCTGGGATTGAGTTGGGCCTTTAGCAGGCTTTTCCTTAGCATGGGCCATTAAACGTCCTCTCTTCCAGAGATCGGATCTCTGTCCCAAAAAAATCCTGTCCCCGGCCATTTAATTTTTTTTAAGTTTCCCAATATGTCAATAGATCTAAGAGTTAGATTATAATATTAAATACATAAAAAATTTTAATAAATACTTTAAGGACTTCATGTTGTATACTCCGTACATATTTTTTTTAAAAAAAATAATTTGAACCATTTTATGTACTTAATACTGTAATCTAATTTTTAAATCCTAAAAGATAAAATCTCATTAATATAATTAAAAATTAAAAATAAATAAATAAAAAAACTAAATGAGACACGGGACAGGATTTTTTTGAAACAAAGAATGCGATCTCCTGCTTGGAGATTAATTTTGAGAATTCCGATCACAAATCTAACTCAAAGTGATGTAATTTTAAAAATATTTTTAAAATGAATATAAATATAATAATTTTAGTGAAAAATATCATAGAACTGCTATAATTAAATTGGTGAAAGTCATTATAGATTGAGGACCTGCCCACACGCCACGTGGTGGTCACACCTTTAGATGTGTTCGTACAGGACCACTAGGCGATGTGTACATGAGAGTACAGGATTTTTTTTGTTATCTATGAAAAAGTAAAATTAGTCGATCTATGATAAATTACGAGGATATTTTGTCAATGATGGAGGAGATCAAACCCCAACGAAATATTTTACTGGAACGAGATATTTTTGTTACGGTAGAAGAGGAAGGGGATGGTAGTAAAGCATTACGACTGCAATTTATTTTTGATGATAATTTTTGTTATGTATCGATACAATTTATATTTTTATTACACATATATACTAATTTTAAGTTATATACAAATTATCCAGATCAATAACATCCAAACAATATAGTTTTTTTTTTACGTTGTAAAAGTTCAGATATTTATTTGTTTCTTCAAAAACGTGTTCTTTTGTTTTGGAATATTTTCAAAAGCGTGATTACGACTTTTTGCCTATAATGGATTATTAGAAGATATTTGCAGCTTTTGATGATGACTAAGGTTCAAAGATATTTTTTGTGTGTGTGTAATATCTATATATATATATATAGATATTTGTTATTATCCTTTGTTAATCATCAAAGGATATAATAATCCTGAGAATTGAAGCCTTCAAGTTGCAGGACTGATCTTTCAACTGAAGGTGTATACATCTCAAGAACCAGGTATCTTGTTATTTTTTATTTTTCTTCCAAATTTCAGTTACCTACAAGCTAATCATTGTGCATCCCTTTAATTAACAATGATGACTTTTGAGTAATCTAAATTTGATCCTTGTTTGTAAGTTTGAGCAAATTCATGGAGAGGAAACAAATTACCTTCGAAATGTTTTTTTTTCCTCTACTTCATGCATAATTTAAATGTTCGATCTTTTTAAATTTCTTGTGTTGGTGTTGGTTACCATCTGATTGTACATTTTATGATCGAGGAATCTAACGCCAGAGAGATGGCTTTCAAATCAGAGCTCTCTCATCCGAGTTCTAATGATGTCGAACAAGTTTTAAGAAAAGTTGATGATATCAAACAGCAAATCTGCACTCTCAGACTTGACATGGCTTCAGCTTCAGTGCAAAGACAGAAAGCACAGATACAGATTCAGCTTTCAAACAGTGAGTACAAATCTTATTCAGAATACAGCGAAGGGTTGAGAAGGGAGATAGAAGCAACGATCGTAGAGAAAGAATTCGTTGATTTAGCTAGAATTGAAACTGAGAATGAGATCAAACGAATCAAAGCAAGCCATGAAACAGATGCTGCAAATTTCATTGAAAGCATGGAAAAAGTCAAGTCCAGAACTATACAACTCCGGGAAGAAATTAAAGCTGGAGAGACGCTGCAGAAAAAGCTAGGGATAACTGCTTCAGAATTGAATGCCTTGCATCATGAGATGGAGTTCGTTAGATTAATGGAGAAAAGCAATCTGAAGACTCGTTATGTGAGGGATGAGCAAGAGGTCGCCGATTTGTCGAGTTTACAGTTGTCGAGAGTCGAACTGGACGCAGCAAAGAAAGAGCTTTCGTGGCTCAAAGAAGAAGGGTTCGGGATTATGGATGTAATGGATGTCACGAGGAAAGAGCTAACGCATATCGCTAAAGAAAAGGAGAACTGTAGAAGGGAAGTAAAGGAATATGAATCAAGAGTGGAGATTCTCGAGGCGAAGCTCCACGAAGCCATGTCGATGATGGAATCTGCATCGGCGGCGGAGACGAGAGCCGATGCCATTGTTGCCTCTCTCTCAGTCGCACTCCGCCAGCTCCACTCCGATATAGGAGCAGCGAGGCGGGAAGCAGAGCTGGTTCGCGAAGAGACCAAGGCAGTAAGAAGTCAAACAGAGATGACCAAATCGAGGACGTCTGAGTCATTGGAGGAAAGACTCGGCGCGGCAATGGAGGCGCTCAAAAACGCGAAGGCTTCGGAAGCCATGGCACTGGAGGAGTTGCAGCAAGTCACGGAGAGCACCATGACAGAGAGGGCGATTTCGGCTCTGTGGAGCGACACTATAACCATCTCCAAATCCGAGTACTACTACCTGATCAAGCAGGGCAAGGCAGCGACTGAGGTCGCCGAAAAGAAGGTGACGGCGGCGCTGGCATGGAAGGAGGTCTTCGAGGCGAAGGAGAAAGGTGGGTGCGAGGAAAGGTGGGCGATTGTGGCGGTGGATCAGGAGATCAGAGGGATCGATCATGTGACCCCCCGGTCGTGGCATGACACGAAGCTTGTTATAGCGATGCCGAGAAGGTCTCTTCATGTCAGCGGCATCTCGGGGAGGATTAACGGCCAAATTAGCTCGCCGAGTTTGCTGAAGAAGCAACCAAGCCTCAAATCTATAGCTCCAAGGTTGACCTTGGATTCCAAGAAGAAAGGAAAGGTAATGGAGAAGGTAGTTAGTTTTCTCAACGGTCACAGGAGCTGTCGGAATATCAAAGCTTCTGCGTAATCTAAAACGCTCAATCAAGCAGCTCAATCGTGTATAACATGGGACAACTTTGCTCTCCACTTTGTTAAATTATGTATTTGATGTCATGACCGTGGACAATTACTCATGGCTAATCCTGATTGAAAATGTTTGAAGGTCAATAATCTAAATTATTTCGACTTAGAGATTATTGTTGATCGTGGAGATCGTAATCTCAAGGGAAACTTTACTAAATATTTATTCTCTTATTGTTAGTATTTTTTATATGATTGATAATTATTTAATTAACTTCCTAATGCATATATATAATAGAAAGTGCATTAGGTGTGTAACAACTATTTATTTATAGACATGAGGCATCTAATACGTACCTATCGATTAATTTAGAGAAAATAATACTTCTAACTCTAATATTCTAACTGACATTGAGTCCACTTTATAACTAATTCTAAAGGAAAATAAAAGAAATAACTTATTATAATTAAGTGATCTTGATAGCAAGTGACATATTTTAAAGACGAATAAAAAAAATTCACAAGTTGAATTTTTTAATAGAAATACAAGTTGCATCTAGAATTGAGATGCAAAGTTTAAGAAAAACAAGAGTAGCTGTGAAATCTTAAGAATATCTGGAAAGTAGAAGAGCCGAGGGCAAGGTATCAAAAGGAGTAGATGTTAAGAATTTTAATTAATGTATAAATATAACCTTACAAGCTTGTCATGCTCAATTTTTTTAATTAAATAAAAGTTTTTAAAAATATATATATAAATGAGAAATTTGAGGGGAAAAAATCATTTAGACCCTTCACATTACGGCCACCACGACCAGTATTTAGCTTGACAAGGGTCTTGACGATTTTATAATTTTTGAGGCAAGTCAATGCGGACAATATTTTTTAAAAGAGGATTTGCCATCCTTATCCACATATGGTAACTACTCTACCGATGCCGGCATATATAAGCGCCGACATTAGGTAGTAATAGTAGATATCTCTCTCCCGTATTAGCAACAAAAAAATACCGGAAAAGATATGTACCATATCGGGTTTCGAAACCGACACGGCGTCCGTGTCACGCGACCGGGCCACATCATCAGTCTCAGATATCTGCCACGCGTCAAAAAGATCAAACTTTTTCATCAGGTTTGGGTGACAGTTGGAAGGCAGACCGCAGACGTGTCCAGTAATTCTTGGTCTAATCCAGGGCCATTGAGGTCATTTAAACTAAAAAGCTTGTCGCATATTGTTAATATTACTACTTCCTCATCTCGATTTCCCAGCCAGCTGCCAGACTTCAAGGGAAGGTAAACGCCGCGGAGGGCGGCTCTTCCTCCTCCTCTTCGTCGCGATTTCTTAGAATTTTCTTCGGAATTTAGGTTCGGAGGAGAGTTTCCTTATTCTTTGCGGATTTTGAGGGATGGGGTGGTTGATCGGAGTAAAATAACGCTGTATTGGCCTTCATTTGTGGGTAATGCACGAAGCAACTCCAAGTTATTAAGGCGTTTTCTCGACGAAGGCGGTGTCGGAGTGGTAGAATGCGGCGGCCTTCCGATGATGAGCGAATGGCGAGTAACACGGTGGAAGACGTGGCAGAGAAGCCCCCCTCACAGGCAAGGGGAAGATCTCATTCTCACGGTGGGGGTGGTGGGCGGAGAGTGACCCCAGCGGTCGATCCCTCTGAAGAGGAGGAGGAGGCCGTCGTGGAGAAGGTGCTTCCCAACGGGGACTTGTATACCGGTGGGTTCGCCGGCAGCGCGCCTCACGGGCGTGGGAAGTACCTATGGGCAGACGGATGTATGTACGAGGGGGACTGGTTGAGGGGGAAGCCCTCCGGGAAGGGGAAGCTCTCCTGGCCGTCGGGCGCCACCTACGAGGGCGAGTTCCAATCGGGCCGGATGGATGGCGTTGGTACCTTCACCGGCGCCGATGGCGACACCTACCACGGCCAGTGGGCGGCCGACCGCAAGCAGGGTTTCGGCAGTAAGTCCTATGCCAACGGCGACTACTACGAGGGTACGTGGCGCTGCAACCTCCAGGAGGGTCATGGGCGTTGCCTGTGGCGAAACGGCAACCAGTACGTGGGCGAGTGGCGCGGCGGCGTTATCCACGGCCGCGGCACCTTCATCTGGCCCAACGGCAACAGCTGCGTCGGCCAGTGGGAGAATGGCGCCGCCCTAAAGGGCAGCGGTGCTTTTACCGGTCCCGACGGTAGCTGTTACATCGACAGCTGGAGTGGCGGCGACCCCAATGCCCTAGAGGGAGGCACCGGAGTGGCATCGCGGAAAGAGACCCCTGCTGGGAGGAGAGGTTTCTCTCCCTTCTTTCAGCTGGATAATAGATCGGCTCCGGCAACACCGATGTCCCATTCGTCCACGAATGGGTGGTCGATCGATGGATCCCAGCGATCACCACAGCAGGGCAGCTTGGCAGCGGAAAAGAACTACCCCAGAATCTGCATCTGGGATTCGAACTCCGAGGCCGGGGATATCACTTACAATGTCGTCGACAGCCTCGAGTCGTCTTTGTTGTACAGGGACGAATCATCTAATGATAGCGGAAGTCTCATTGGAACCGTGAAACGGCTACAGAGTTCCAGCGCGTGGCCAACGGCGGAGGCAAAAAAGCCGGGGCAGACGATATCGAAAGGGCACAAGAACTACGACCTGATGTTGAACCTCCAATTAGGCATTAGGTAAATGACTAAAGAGCTGAATAATTGGTATTTACTTGAAAATCCAGGTGATTTATTGTTTGGTAAAAAAAAATTTATGTTTTTTGTTCAGCTACACAATCGGGAAGCCTGGTTCGGCACAGTCGAGGGAGCTGAAGCAGACAGATTTTGATCCGAGGAAGAAGTCCTGGACGAGGTTCCCTCCTGAAGGAACGAAGATAACTCCTCCTCACCAGTCACCGGAGTTCCGTTGGAGAGACTATTGCCCTATGGTCTTCAAGTACTTTTAGTGGACCGATTTAATCAGTGTGCATTTACGAAGCATAAGGGAATTTCTATCTGATTTGGTTCCTGGATTGCAGGCGCCTAAGAAAATTGTTTTCAGTGGATCCGGCAGATTACATGCTAGCCATTTGTGGAAATGATGCATTGAGGGAGCTTTCATCCCCTGGGAAAAGCGGGAGCTTCTTCTTTCTAACGCAGGATGATCGTTTCGTGATCAAGACAGTAAAAAAATCAGAACTCAAGGTTAGTTATTATCCGACTTTTCTACACGAGGGATTGAGTTAACCAGAACTCTCGAGCATCCAGTCCCCTCGTTCTGATTCATTCTACAGGAAAAATTCTCTGAAGTTGAAGTGTTTGAGTAAAATTGATCATCATCTTCCCATGAATGTTGATGACTAGTCTTCTTAGTCGTTAATAGCCCACTCCATTGATTTACTTTTCTTTATCAGGTACTCATTAGGATGTTGCCCAGTTATTTCCGACATGTATGCCAGCATGAGAAATCACTGGTGACCCGATTCTACGGGGTGCATTGCGTTAAGCCTATGGGTGGTCAAAAGGTTTTCATTAAACACTGTATCTTCTACTAACCAATATATATTTTTGTATTAGTTTCTTTTTTTTTTTTTACAATAATTATGTATCCGTTGGTGATTCTCTGACCTTATGCTGTATTTCTGATTGACTAAAGCAGGTCCGGTTTGTTGTTATGGGTAATGTATTCTACTCCGAGTATCAAATACATAGAAGGTTTGACTTGAAGGGTTCATCCCATGGTAGGACAACTGAGAAGAATGAGGAGGAGATTGATGAGACAACTACACTCAAAGATCTTGATCTCGATTTTATATTTCATCTACAAAATTCGTGCTACTCTGAGCTTCTTGAGTAAGTTCTCATTTTACAACTTGAAGTTTGGTTGATTCCAACACTTGGATTCATTCAACATTTTTGTTTCTCTGAGAGAACCATGCTTGTGCCCGTAGGCAAATTAAAAAGGACTGTGAGTTCTTAGAATCAGAGGGGATTATGGATTATAGTCTCTTGGTGGGTGTTCACTTCCTATCACCTAGTCATACTTCACCAGGTAAGTTGATAGACTTGTAATAGCCTGATTTCTTTCTTGAAGATAACACGTGGGCTATCTGACATTGATCTAATGAAGCAATGCTGCTTAATCAGTGTCATACAAGAAGGAATCATTTCAACGAGAACCTTGCTCCGAACTACCTTTCTTAGCATCCGATTGCCAAAGGATGGATCAAACTCTGGACACACGGTAGGCCTACCATCTCTTTCTTGACTCAGAATTCGATTAGCAAAGGTTATTAGTGCTGCATTAGAATTTGTTATTTTGAAAGGCCTCTTATGTTATCGTTGCTTTATCCCCTATACTCACTTTGATAACCGTTATCTAAATGCCTCCTATAGTTCACTAATCTACACTTTCACACGTATTTATCAATTCATCTCCTTCATGCTTGTAGAAATGTCCACATAAACAAATGAATCGATAAGTGTCATAGGTAAAACGATATAGTGAACTATAGGGATATTTTAACCATACTTATAAAATTATGAAGTTAAAATGGCAAGTGTAAATCACAAGAGATTTTAAAATACCAGAAATAAAATAATATTGGTATGACCTTGGCTAGAGAATATCCTGTTCATTGTCATTTGTCAACGACCATTAAATTGCGTAATGCTTTGCATGATCGAACTTGTTTTTAATGAGACCCTTGAAAGCTTAGTATTTTTAAAATTCAATGTCAACCAGTGACCAACGACCGATTCTGTTTCTCTCCTATTTAAATGGAATGGTGTGGTTTTCGTCACGATCTCGCTGAACTTTTCTAGTTTGCTAACATTGGTCATGTGCTCCAAGTGTAGCGCTTACAAGAAAACATAGATTACATTTTCTTCATTTCAATACACGTTTTCTCAGATGCCGCGTTGAATCTTTTAATGAACAGGAAACAGTCGGGAACAAACGTGCCGGCGAGAGCAGAGCGAATTAGAAGTCGATTCGAGACGTTTCTCCCAGTTAGTAGTGGGATGTCAACACCTAGAGCAAGCGATGAGCTCCACAGCGTGCTCCTCTGCTTTGGTATAATCGACATCCTTCAGGACTACGACATTGCCAAAAAGTTGGAACATGCCTACAAATCATTGCAGGTCAATCCCAATTCCATCTCTGCAGTGGACCCGAAGCTGTACTCGCGGAGGTTTCAGGACTTCATAAGTAAAATCTTCGTCCAAGACGAAGAACACAGATAAAAGGAAGCATTGTACCTAACTATAGAGGCAACTTAGGGTTGCTACCGCCGGCGGCTGCTGCTGAATTTTCACGCTCAGCTAGTTGGGCATTTGTGCATGTTCATTGAGGTATAGGAGCACACCGAACTCATTTCTTTTTAACATTTTTTTTTTACTTTCCTTAAAATATCCAGGGAGTGCTAAAATTATTCAACTACCTGGATAGAATCACACACAGGAAATGCACCGAGAGGTATTATATATTGTGCACAATGCTGAGGTGTCACATTCCAATTTCATCAATTCAAATTTCAAACGAGTCTTTTATCTCTTTGTTCTGCTTTCCCACCACACTTCTAATAAATCAAAGAAACTCAAGGACTTCCAAACATATTGTCAATCACCTCCAAACTCAGCTGACGATCTACATCCAAGTCGATCACTGAATTATGAAGTTACTGATCCAACTGAAGCCATTGATGCTCAACGATGAGTAACAAGCAAAAGGAAAACATGAACAACTATACAAACAACTGCAGACTGAAGATGTTGCACTTGAACAATTATAGTTACAAATCTGACTTGCTTATTGTCACCAATTAAAGGGAAAAAGTTAGACTAATAAATAGATAGCAATGTTGCTAGTTTCAGATAACATTACCATAGAAAGGGATTTGATATGTCAACCTTTATGTGCATAAAACAAATAAAGGATCCATTAGGAAAGCAATGCATAACTCTCTGAGGACTCCAATAGAATAAGTGAATTAAGTTTATGCCAAGATTTATGCAGCAATTTCATGAATTACAGATATGCATATAAATAAAAAAAAAATGTGAAGTTTACAAATGCACATCAATGGGTTAAATTCAATACTTATTTACATTTAAGTCTACCTAAAACAGTTATATGGATATAGCAGAAGAAAATGTATATGAAGCCAAATCATTTGCTTGGGTAATATAATTAAGCTTGTAATATAATAAATTTTATAATGTAATGTAATCTTGATTACATTATTATGTTTGGTAATATAATGTATATAATTTTGATTAAACAATGATTATATTTTTTTGTTTGATGTCCATTATTTTTATAATGAATATAATTCATATTATTATAAAATAATAAAAATATCTTATGACCTCTGCCGGAGGCGACGAACGACGACGGGCGACAATGCCCAAAGGTGGCAATCGATGGGTGGCGGTGGCCAGCAGCAACGATGTCGGTGACCGACGGCGGCAGCCAACGGCACTCGGAGGTGACGGCTGACAACGGTGCCTGGAGGTGACAGTCAATCGCGGTTGGCCGGTGGAAGCGACGTCGGTGATTGATTGATATTGAAAATGGATTAGGGGTATATTTGATATTTAAATTTTAGTTAACGATGATCTCATAATATAATTGGATTACATGATGTTAGCTTGTAATCCAGATTATAAAATCTGATTAACTTTTGTAATCTGGATTATATTACATTACATATTTAAAACGGTTCATATTGTAAGGCAGATTACCTTCTACCAATACAAGCAGCCTCAGTTGTTAGGTAATTGATGACAGATGGAAACTCAATTACATAAACAACTACATTTCCTTTGTAAAAGATGTTAAATACTAGAAGAGCACAAACCTGCCTTTGCATTGGTGACCTTGACATCCGAATATATGTTGTAAACGAGGCAACCTAAAGAAATGGTTTTATTCTTAAATTTTATCACTGAAAGTATCCAAACCCTGAGACCGATGTGAGTCGATTAATCTCCAAAGGTAACACCAGTTGAATTGTTTATCAAAAGGTAACAGTGGAGGGGGAAATTCTAACCAAATTCAAATGGTACAAAGTAGTAACAATCCAAATGCAACATACATACCCTGCTAAAAAAAATGTAGACTACTTGGCCTTCTTCTTCCCAGCAACTGTGACCCTCTTGCCCTTGAGTGTGCGGCAGTTATTCTTTGTCCTTTGCCCGCGACATGGAAGACCCATGTCGTGCCTAATCCCTCTATAGCACCTGATCTCCTTCAGCCTCTCGATTGCAAGTCTGTTAAACCGTTTCTGCAAATAGAGTTCAACACCAGAGATCAGAATGAACAATACGACAGCTAAATATCAAAGAAATTCCATCAGAAGCAAAAAAAGAGGAGACTCAAAAGATCATGCGGCTGAAACCAACATGAAAAATATGTGTTCGGTGAAATCCGTTACCCCTGACGAAGCTATCCATAGGGTAATTCCTTAGAATTCCAACTTATCATTTGATATCAACATTCCATCAAAACGGTCAAGATTTCCATATCAAACCGATTATGTTGATAAGAAAGTAAAATTCAGTTTAGCAACATATTAAAGTCATAGTTTTCTGGAAGAGTTTGATTTTTTTTTTCTTCTCTTCTTGTTCTCATTCTCAAAGAAATAGTTATTTGACTATTTTTTTTTAAAAAAAAAATAGAAGATCAAAATTGCAACTTAATCGCAAAGAAAAACAATGCGAGCAACAAACAGCTGAGGGGTTTAGTCTCATACAAGGTCGCCTTCTATCATATACTTGGAGACCTCGTCACGAAGCGAGATGAGCTCCTCATCGGAGAGGTCCTTGGTGATCTTGTTATCCAAGGAGAGGTCGCAAAGGATCTGGCGGGCCCTGACGCGGCCGATGCCGTGAATGTACCGTAGCGAAAATTCTACCCGTTTGTTGTTGGGTATCTCCACACCGCCGACACGAACGCAGCGGATGGTAAGGGATCCCGGCGGCTGCGTTGACGAGGTCAGAATAGGAGGTTGGGATCAGCGACGGATGGGGTAAAAGGGGAGGGGAGATAATTAGGGCAAAAAGCTATACCTTGAAGACAGGGGAAGAAGTAGGGAAGGCGATGAAGGTAGGGAGCGAGAAGGAGGTCCCTCTGCTAGCGACTGGAAGCGAAGATGAGAGGGGAAGCAGCGACGACGCCATGGACGAGAGGCCAGCCATTTCGCTTCTTTATCCGAAACTCCCGAGTTGAAGTGGCTGGCGGTGTCATGCGCGTAGGTTTTCTATACCGCACCATCCTTTCAAGTTAGATAAGTCAAGTCATATGTATTATTGGATTAATTAACAATTTTATCATAATATTTGTATGGATTTTCATCTTTAAAGTTTTCAAACACATCCTAATATAAAACCCATATAATTATCATCTAACCATTATAAAATCGAATTTATAACCTAATATTGACTTAGCCAAATGTTAACCTTAAAACAATCAATGTTGACTCGACCACAATATAGGTGCATTTTTATCATTATTGCACTGGATTAATCAAGTGGGCAAGTCATTCCAAACAAATTAAGAGAAAACACACTCATCTATTTTCTCCTTTACTCTCCTAATTATTCATACTTCACAAAGTATCACCTTGATCAATCAATTGGGACATTTGTGTCACCCAATGGAGCTTTGCTCTCTTAAATAGCAAATTAAAGAGAATCCTCATAATTAACATTCTTTATCAGATTCAAAATTGAAGTTTAACAGTGTGACTTGTTAACCCATCATTTCAGAAAGTCTCATTTCACTGAGAGATACTGAGCCTCCAATCCGTTCTTCATCTCCTGGGCAAATATGTATAAATTGTTCAGATACTCGTAGGCACCTATACACACACTGGCATGTTGAGCAAGGCAGCAAGTGGAAGGAAGACCGAGCGCGACGGTGCTTCTGCTCGATTTGCAGTCGAACAGCGATGAATTCATAGACAGAGCAAGGAATTCTTAGTGGGCCTGAAGAGTGGTAACCATAGACCTCCTTGGCCTTGTCAAGGAGACTGCCAAAGAGTGGATGGTGCAGGTGAGATAATGGCACCATGAACTTTTCTGATCCTTTATCTCCTTCCTCCTCGCGACCAACTTCGACTGTTACCCACCCCTTCTTTATCTTCATCCTCTTAAGAAAGATCTATATATCGAACAGAATTATAGTAAAACGGTAGGGAGCAAGGAAAAAGCTTGCCCCTGCACTTGGATTTAAATGGATGCTCAATTAAGGATCGTTTTATAGCTAGGGGGACGAATTACCTCATGTTCACTTAACTTGACAAAACATATTGCAATTTGACGACCAGATTTGATTCTGCCGGAGTCACTCTCACCGTATCACTCGTAGAGAGTGGGGGGATGAATATTATTTTGATTATTATTTATTTGGACGGTGTAGGAGAGAGATGGAGTGAAAACACACTCGGTGCATGCATATCCATTCCATTGACTTCCTTCCCCCTAGCTTTAGGAAAATGAGGAAGGCGATCACCTCATTGAGGATGATCTTCAAAGCAAATTTGTTTACCTTCTTGCTATTACCAACTGTTTCAGTGGTGGAAAAAAAAAATACATTTAGCAACAATGATAAGTATTTTAATTCAGTGTCCAAATACATTTATTTGGGTCGGATAAGTGAAATTTCTTGGGTTTATACTACATCAAAGGCACATTGATGTAGTACAAATGACTGTACAAGTACAATAATGGCTGGAGTCCTTTGAAAACTTATTTTACACATGTTTTCCTCACAATCATCTCCATTTCAATTTGATCGACTCTTACTCGACCTGCCTTTTCATCTGTGAGCTCTTAGTTTTCATCAATAAATACTCCTTTTACCCCCGATCCGCAAGCCCTTAGTTCTCAACGTTATTTGTGAGTTGCTCAAGTTGTTCGAACTATTTGTGCAACTCGATCCATCCACTTGCTCGAACTAACTAGCCTAACTCCCCAACTCACACATCTTGACTGACCCTTCTAGCCAGAGAAAGAAGACCGTACGTGGCGAGAGGTTAGAAAATATTTGAGCCAGAGACTTGTTCTCATTCGACAGTCGTCTCTCATCTTTCCCATGTTCTTTCTCTCCTTGCAGTTTCTACAAATCCATGTTCTTAAAAACAAACAGAGGTTCATCTAATATTCCCAACGTCACGCACTTTAATTGAGACTTTTGGTGGTAAAAGATGAATGCACTCATTCTCAGCATCATCGTCAATCCATTTCATGGCCAATATAGAGGAGGTAAATCACAGACGATTACTAGTTTTTGGAATAATGATTAATACATAAGGAAGACATTCACTTCGACTTTACTAAGATTCAAATCCCAGATCTTATGATGACAATATCTCTTATTCCGAGGAAACTCAATTATTAGACTTTTGAACAATATGATAGTGGAGGCTATACGTAGTAAGAAATACGCAAACTAGCTACAGAAAATGCAATGAGTACATGTGTAAAAGTCCAACTGCACAAACTAGAGAACATGTCAATTCTAATGAAAGCTAAAATTATTAAGCACCTCAAATGTTTAGTGGCTAGTTGAATAATACTATACTCCGACACTGACAAGCTGAAAGTGTTGTCCACCTTAACCCTGATTGGGCTTTATCAAATTTCTTCATTCATGAAAGAATTAGTGAATCCACTAAGTGAATTATGCCTCAAAGCATGGTCACTTTAGCTTTTGACCATGCACGTTTGTTAGTTGCAAAAACAGTTTAAATGCATTAAGACAAAAGAGACTAGAATTTATAAATACAATCAAATTGTAGTAATTCAAGAATGGTAATTAGAGATTCTAAGATCGTAGTTCAAAAGGGACTGTTAATCCATCAAATTGGTAAAGCACATATATAAGAGTAACACTCCTAGATTATATATATATATATATATATATATAAAATGTCTGTATCTCGTACAAGAGTTCAATGCTTCGAGGTTCTATCTTATTCTATGAATATATACTACATTTTAAATTATTATTTTTTTTCAAAAAACTAATAAATATTTATTTTTCTTTAATGCATTCATTTAATTTTTTTAGAAATGGAAATGTAGATTTTATCTTTATATCCAATACGGAATATTACGGATGGACCCGGGTATAATATAATAGTCAAAGTTAAGATAATGTGACAGTCAACATGTCATTCTCCACGAGATTTTGCTATTTGCCCAGTGCTAAGGCCCTTAGTGCGGGGACGGCTGGCCCATGAGCCGGTCGGACTTAGGGAACCTAGCACCTCATTAATGTATTAAGACATTTATCATATATCCGAGCAGTCGATAGCCGATCGAGTTTTAAGGGATGTCTAACTTATCGCAGGTCCGTCTGGTCATACATCTGACTGGAATAAGGGGACCCAACTTCCTGCTCAGTACAAGTGTTTCAACATATGACCGATCGACCACACTGCAGTTGACCCAATGAGTTTTCTCATATGCCAGTCCTCCTTCATATAGAATTGTTAATATCTTAGTTCAAATTTACACAGCTTAGCATGCTTATCTCTTATACATACAAAAAAGCAATTCTCCTTATAAACTCGGTAGGACTTCCATATCTCAGGTTCTCACTTCAAAGGCAAGTCTTCTCTCATATGGACGATCGATTTAAAGTACCGATCAAATCTCTAGAGACTCAGTTCCTCATTCCTTAGAGGTAAGTATCCCAGTATATGGTCGATCGACTAAAGAACTGACTAGACCTAGGGGACTTAGCTTAATATTACGTCCAAAACAGATCTCCAGCACCACCAAGTGAATAACCGAACAGCGTAAGGGAAAGACGGATATATAGTTGGTCGATTTATAGATCTGGGTGAGATACACTCAATAGACAATATGATCAAAGAATTATAATAACCTATCAGAGTAGCAATCATTTTATCAGAGAATATTCCTCTATTGTAATATTAGCATTCACTAGAACTTTCTTCGTGTTAGATTATATAATTAAAATTATTTGTTTATAACCTTGAGGGCAATTTAGTCTTTTACCTTTTTAATTTAGGGTTTAAGTTTTCTGATAATTCACTATATAAGACTTTGTACTCTTAATTTTCTAACAACTCATTTTTTGAATTCATCAATAAAGACGGTTACTTTTCTTTGGTATCAATTTCTATATGATATCAGATCCTTCATCTCTATGTTTTTGATAGTTAGATTGAAGAACTGTTAATTCGATCCACAGTTTTTTTGGTGCAACCATACATTTTTTATTGGATTTCTTTTGCTTTCGGAATACTTGATTTTGTTTAGTGTTCGGTTATTCATGAACACAATTTGTTCTATCATCATGAGTGGTCACATAGAAGATTCGCTTCAATCGATCAGTGCCCGATTGGATGGAAAAAATTATTCGTATTGGAGATATGTTATGAAATTTTTTTTGCGAGAAAAATCTATATAGGGATATGTTTCAGATGTGTGAGTTCAATCTACGGACATTAATGATGATGATTATGTAAAGTCGTTAGATGTTTGGGAGATCGATAATGCAAAGATTATTACATGTATTAATAATTTTATTTCTCACTCCATTGGTGCTCAGTTGGCCAAGTATGAGAAGCCAAAGAGGTTTGAGATCATCTAGCAAGATTATACACGCAGTCTAACTTCGCCAAATAATATCAATTAGAAGCAGATATACGTGCACTTCGATAGCAAGATATGGTGATCTGAGATTTTTATTCTGCCATGTCGGAACTATGGGATCAACTAGGTCTCATAGAATCCTCAGAATTGCGAGCATTCCCAGCTTATGTCACTCGTAGATAAGAGCAACGTCTGGTCCAATTCTTGATGGCTCTTCGTGATGACTTTGAAAGATTGCGTGGAACAATTTTGCATCATAGTCCTCTTCCTTCAGTTGATTCAATAGTACATGAATTGCTAGCTAAGGAAATTTGGCTTAAGTCTCAGGTTGATAAGAGGACTATTGCACCATCTATGTCATCTATTTTTGCAGCACCACAGTAGTCTATGTCATATAATCAAAGTAGGTTGACTTCGAAGATTTCTAGTGATGAGTGTGCTTATTACAAAGAAAAAGGACATTGGAAGTCTCAATATCTATTATTGTTGAACAAAGGTAAACTACCGCAGCAGCAAAAACGACCACCACAACAACAATATCAGCAGCAACGTTAACGACCTCAACAACCACCATTGCTATATCAGAATGCTTCATGGAAATCTGGTAATCAACCACAACAGTCGTCAAATGGACTATCTCAGTCTAATAATGCAGTGGTTGCCTCCTCTTTGGATCCTTATATGCTTGAGCAGTTTCAACAATTCCTTGTTTCACAACCCTCTGCCATGTCTGCTTCTTCTCATATAAGTTTATCATCCTCCGGTATATCAGATATATCTTCCTGTTTATGGATCTTAGATTCTGGAGCTTCTCATCATATGCCACCTAACTTATCATCTTTTGTCTCCTTATCTTCTAATTTATCTTTATCAGTTATGACGGCTGATGGTACTCCAATGCCATTATTAGGTGTTGGTTTTGTTGTTACAACTTGTTTGTCTCTTTCTGATGTCTATTATATTCCTAGTCTTACACTTAATCTTATTTCTGTTAGTCAATTGTCTAAGTCTAGATATTTAATATATTTTTCTTTATTCAATTGTTATGTGCAGGACCCGCGATCTCAGAAGGTGATTGGGATAGGTCGTAGGCAAGGGGGATTGTGTGTCTTGAATAAGCTTCAAGTACTAAATGTTGCAGCTTCTAGTGTTGATTTGTCATCTTTCCAATTGAGTCGTTCTTCTTCCAATTTTTACTTGTGGCATACTCATCTAGGTCATGTTTCAGCCTCTCATTTATAATTTTTAGCTTCGACTGGAGTATAAGGAACTTTAAAAAGTTATGATATTTCAGATTGTAGTGGTTGTAAACTGACAAAATTTTCTGCATTACCTTTTAATAGAAGTCTATCTTTTTTCTCCTAATTCTTTTGATCTTGTTCATTCTGATGTGTGGGGCCTTCTCTTGTTACTACAAAAGGGGATCAAGATATTATGTTTTTTTATTGATGATTGCACTCGCTATAATTGAGTTTATCTTATGAAACATAGATATGATTATCTTACTATTTTTAATAACTTTAAAGTTCTTGTCAAAACTCAACATTCAACAGTTATCAAGTATTTTCATTATGATTTGGGGGGTGAATACACTTCCAATAATTTTTCTCATTTACTTACATCAGAAGGTACTATACATCAAACCTCGTGTCGAGAAACACCTGAATATAATGGGGTTGCAAAGAGAAAATATAGACATCTTATTGAGACAACTCGTTTATTCTTATTGTCTGCAGATGTTCCTAGTATTTTTTGGGGAGAAGTAGTTCTTACTACTACTCATGTAATTAATAGGATTCCAACTTCTCACAATTCAAGTTTGTCTCCTTTTCAAAAATTATATGGTCATGCTCTTGATTATTCCTCTTTATGTGTTTTTGATTGTACCTATTTTGTTCTCTGACCACATGTTGAGCATGATAAGTTGTCCTCTAAGTCTGCTTTGTGTGTTTTCCTTGGTTATGGTATTGGTCAAAAGGGATATTGTTGTTTTGATCCAGTTAATAAAAAATTATATGTCTCTTGTCATATTGTGTTTCTTGAGCATATTCCTTTCTTCTCCATACCTCTTCTATCATATAACATGACTCATGCAAATCTTATTCGCATTGATCCCTTCAGTACCGACATCGACGAAGCCTCCCCCACGACTACTCTTCTACATGATGGTTCACTGAATCTGTATTCTCGAGACATCTCCTCCACCTCCACCTCCACCTCCCCCTCCCCCTCCCCCTCCCCCTCCTACGATTGTTCCTTCACCTCCAGAGATTGCGGACAATTCTATTCGTCGGTCTACACGTCTTCGTAAGTCTACTAAACTACCTGATTTTGCTTATTCTTGTTATTCTACTTCGTTTGCCTCTTTTGTTGCCTCTATTTATCATCTTTCTAAGCATTTATCCTATAGAGAAGCTATTGGTAATCCTCTTTGGCATATTACTATGGACGAGAAATTAACTGCTCTGCATCATACTCATACTTGGGATTTGGTACCTCTGCCACCAGGGAAACGTGTCATTGGTTCTCATTGGGTCTATAAGATTAAAATTAAATCTGATGGTTCTATCGAATGGTATAAAGCTCGTCTTATTGCTAAAGGTTACTCTCAAGAGTATGACATGGATTATGAGGAAACTTTTGCCCCTGTTGCTAAATTGACTACTGTTCGTATGTTAATTGTGGTTGCCTCTGTTCGTCAATGGAAGATATCTCATATATATGGATGTCAAAATTGATTTCTTAAATGGTGATCTTCAAGAAGAAGTGTATATGGTGCCTCCTCCTGGAGTTGCTCACCGATCTGGTGAAGTTTGCAGGCTTCGCAAAGCTCTCTATGGACTCAAACAAGCACCACGTGTTTGGTTTGCCAAATTCTCCATGGTGGTTACCTCGCTTGGTTTTCATCCCAGTAATCATGATTCAACTTTATTTGTCAAGTGCACGCATACAGGTCGTATACTTTTATCTTTATATATGAATGATATGATAATTACTGGTGATGATTTTGATAGAATTGAGTCTTTGAAGTTTGAATTAGCTTGTTGTTTCTCTATGAAAGACTTGGGTTTACTATGTTATTTTCTGGGGGTTGAGATCGCCTCTTCACCTAAAGGTTATCTCTTGTCTCAGTCAAAGTATATAGCTGATCTATTTGAGCGTGCACGTCTCACTGATAACAGGGTAGTTGATACTCCCCTTGAGATAATGCTAGGTACTCTCCATTAGATAGCTCTCCTTTGCCAGATCCTAACCTCTACCGTACAGTTGTGGGAAGCTTGGTTTATCTCACTATGACTCGTCCTGATATTACGTATGCTGTACATGTGGTTAGTCAGTTTGTCACTGCACCCACCACAGTTTATTGGGCTACTGTTCTTCGCATTCTTCGATATCTTCGGGGAACCTAGTTTTAGAGTCTCTTATTCCCTTCTACTTCCTCATTAGAGCTCTATGCATACTCTGATGCTAATCGGGCGGGTGATCTTACGGATTGTAAATCGACCACTGATTTCTGTATTTTCTTAGAGATTCTCTTATATCTTGGAAAAGTAAGAAGCAAGATATTATTTCGAGATCCTCCACAAAAGCTGAGTATCGTGCCATGACTACCACTACTTGTGAGATTGTTTGGCTACATTGGTTGCTTGTAGATATGAGAATTTTTCTTAAAAAACCTACTGCTCTTCATTGTGATAATCAGAGTGTCATTCAGATTGCGCGCAATATAGTTCTTCATGAGAGAACGAAGCATATTGAGATAGATTGTCATTTCACTCGTCATCATCTACAGATTGGTACTATCATATTGCATTTTGTTCCTTCCTCATTGCAGATAGATGATATGTTTACCAAGACTCATTCCGCTTCGCGCTTCCGATTTTTATCTGACAAACTCTCAATATTTCTGGCTGTAGCATTGTGAGTTTGAGGGAGGATGTTAGATTATATAATTAAAATTATTTGTTTATAGCCTTGAGGACAATTTAGTCTTTTACCTTTTTAAATTTAAGGTTTAGGTTTTCTGATAATTCACTATATAAGACTTTGTACTCTTTATTTTCCAACAACCATTTTTTTTTGGATTCATCAATAAAGACGGCTACTTTTCTTTGGTATCAATTTATACACTTCGAAGGTGATTACACTTCCCATCAGTCGACAACTTACTACAAGATATTCCTTCAACTGCCTCATTAATGACATAAGTTACAAAAGACAAAAGAGGTGCACATATGGGTAACGGAAGATTCCTCGAATGGTTACATCGCCCATGTTGTATGTCTTCCCTTACTTGACAATCTCTGACATTCTCTGTCACTTTATGATTGCAAAGGTTATGAGAGGTGGTATATAAAGGGGAGTCCTCTCCATTGGCAAAGTACACACACCTTTCAATAGTCTTACTTACATGCACACATTCTACTATTCTTCTCTCCATTTGCCCGCTCGGACATTGTACTGACTTGAGCGTCAAAGGATCTTCGTCAGAGAACCCTTCCCTAATTTTTGGACACTAACGTTTTGTTTGCTCTCTTGGGTGTGTGCAACGAGGAAGAAGAAGTCCCTTTTCATCTAATTCAAAATCTTCATGCGGTCAATAGCACAGCTACCTGCAAAGCGTGTCATCTCTCTCATTTTCAGACAAGATCAATAGTCATTTTTAAAATTAATTAATAATAATATTATGAAATATTTAAGTTCATATATAAATGTTGATCTATTTTGTTATTATACAAATTATCTATATATTTAACAGTTCTTAAAATTAATATTCAAGTCCATGTATTTTAAATTTACACATAAGTTTTTATAAAACTTAATATGTTTTATATTTGTTAAAAAAAATTGAAATATTTAATACTTATGAAAAATCTGTATGATACTCTCCCGGAATTAGGGGTGGAGCTCACGTAAATCATTCTAGAACTGGTGTCGTAAGCTGAAAAGATGCTTTTGAGTGCTGAATAATTGTTACTTTCTGCCATGTTCCCCACTGATTTGTGGTGAGAGTTGCAATTAGTGCACTACTTGATATTAGTTTCTGCTACCTATCATTTCATGCTTGAATCATTTGATTGATCTCCTTCACATCAGGCATATTATTTCTTCCACAACATGCAGCAACATCTTCAGAAGATCATATCATCTACAGCTTCGGTGGCTAAATGACAATGAGGAAACCAATTAGGCGAAAATTCCAAGCCCCTTTTAAACCTCTTTAGAGCTCATTAAACTTGTAGAATATTGTGGCAGATTTGACAGCAGAATCATAGTTGTTCCTTGCAACTTTTCCCATGTCTGTAAGGAAACATTCTTAGAACAAATTCCGGAACAATCTCCTCATGTGCACATGCATTTTGATTTTGTTTTAACATTGACATATAATTAATCTAATATGACATGCATTTTGTAACTAATATTCTTGTAGAATGAATGAATTAATAAGATGAAGCCCTCCTTTATAAAAATATAAATTGATAGAAAAAAAAAAATTGTAAACGAAAGGAATGATTAATTTGTTCAAAGTCATATATAATCCTCCAACTTCTCATGCATGACATCTCAAGTTGGTGGATTATAAGACTTAGAAATTAATAAGAAGTGTTGACACATGAATGCGAGCTGATTTAGAAACAATTCCATGGTAATTTATTCTTCTTAGCGACTGGCACAGAGTGGTAGACCTTGTGCATGACAATTGACATCGTCATGTATCCAAGATATGATACGGTTCCATCCCCCCTCTGCTGCAACTTCTTTGCGGATAAAGCTTGAAAGATTTGGTGAAGGTGGCATTAATTCACATTAAGGTGAAGAAGGTGGTAAAGTTTCATTCTCTTAGAGGATTGGATAAGCTCCAATATGTTGCAATCTGATCATGAACGCACCTATATGCTCTCCCCTCCAACCTGCACTACACTGCTACCTCTACCTCATCAGCATGCACTGATGCATCTTTCCATTACGACCTTGCTTTAGGTAGTCACGTCCCAATACGTAATTTTAAATAGCAAAAGGAGAGGGAAAGCACCGCAGTGCCATGGCATCTCTGTCCTTTGAGAACATATCCCTTGTGAAAAAATTGTAGTGCTTGGGGAGAAGCAAATAATGGAATCTGTCTAATTGCAGAGAGATCAGCATCCATGGCCCTCCCCTGGTCTCCCCAGGCTCAATGCGTGTGCTACCTATAAAAGGATGAGTTAAGCGTAGAGACTCTCCATTGCGATCGGCAAGTAGCTGGCTATAGCTAGTTGTGGTACCGTACGTGGAGCACAGAAAAGAAGAGATGGCTCTTGATGGGATGTGGAGGAGCTTGAAGCCATACTTGTTCATGGTGTTCCTGCAGGTTGGGTACTCTGGGATGTACATCATCTCCGTTGCGTCGCTCAAAGGCGGCATGAACCACTACGTCCTCGTCGTGTACCGGAATAGCATTGCGGCTGCCGTCATCGCCCCATTTGCTCTTTGGTTTGAAGGGTTTGTGCTGCCCCCTCTACCAGCTTGTATCTGTTCCTAATTAACCAACAATTCGTTTCTCTTATCTTGTATATGTTCATAGGAAAACGAGGCCAAAGATGACACTTTCAGTCTTCTTCAAGATTATGGTTTTGGCATTACTCGAGTACTGAAACTTGTCAAATTACTCTATCTCATACTCGATCTTCTCCAATTCTAATCGACATTTGAATTGATTCCAGGCCAGTTCTTGACCAAAACTTCTACTACATGGGTGCCAAGATAACCTCAGCAAGTTTCTCTGCTGCCCTCTACAACATCTTGCCCGCCATGACTTTCGTCAATGCTATCATCCTCAGGTGAAATCTCCAGACACATTATGGACGTAATCGAACGTAGTAACTGACATACCCGACTCGAACAATTCTAGGATTGAGAAGATTAATCTGAAGAAACGGCGAAGCCAAGCGAAGGTCGTGGGCACTCTGGTGACAGTAATCGGTGCACTACTCATGATCCTATACAAAGGCCCCATCATTGAGTTTATTTGGAACAAGGGAAGGAGCCACCACGGCAGCGGCGGCGGCGGCGGTGAAAACCAAAGCCATTGGCTCGTCGGCACTCTGATGCTATTGTTCAGTTGCTTCTGCTGGTCTGCTTTCTTCATACTGCAGTCCAACACTTTGAAGGCATATCCTGCAGAGCTGTCGTTGAGTACCTTGATCTGCCTATTGGGCGCGGGACAAAGTGCAGCAGTTACACTCGCGGTGGAGCGCACTGCCAAGCCTTGGCTGATAGGCTTCGGCACAAACCTCTTCACGGCTGTTTACTCTGTAAGATGAGATACTGAATCTAATTATATAAAGCTGCACGCATTAAGAAACAACTCTCAGTACTGTTTCTTGATTAATCACGCAGGGAATAATGTGCTCTGGAGTGGCCTACTATGTTCAGGGGATAGTAATGAAGGAAAGAGGCCCTGTTTTCGTGACCGCCTTCAACCCTCTTTGCATGATCATTACAGCCTTAATGGGCTCCATTATTCTAGCAGAGGAGATCACGTTAGGAAGGTACTGATAGATTACCCATACGTCTCGTTCTTTTATAAATTAATGGATAATTCAAAGAAACTTTATCAAATTCATCATCTGGTGCAGACTACTTGGTGCACTTATAATAGTGATTGGGCTTTACTTCCTGATATGGGGAAAGAGCAAGGACCACTTGATCAATGAAAATGAAGCAGCGATTGGGCTACCAAAGGTCGCTAATGATGCCATCAAGACTACTAACTCGTTGGACGACGTCTCCGTTGTCCACGTCCATCCTGACAAGAACTGATGTTCCGTAAGACAAAAAATGTATTTTACAGCACAAGATATATGATTCGGATTGGGGCTAACTATGTACGTGGTGATATATATTACATATTTCATAACGTACGCGAACTATTTATACGAGTGCTAAGACTTGATTGGAATAAGATTTTTGTCTTTAGCTGCATGCGTCGTCATTGATTAAGCCTTCTCGACTTCTTTCAGAAAGTTGCATGAAACATAAAATGCTGTAGAGATCCTTTTCGACCGTGCCCGGTCGGATCTCGAACCCTAATCATGATCGGATTTCTGAAGAGATCGAGGCCTTCTGTAGGATTTGCGTGCATGTCTCTCCCACAATGCAAATAGAGTGTGTGCACAGGCGCTGAGGAACGGACAAGTTCTATTGGTGTAACAGATACAAGATCAAACCACTAGCTTTATATTATACCATCTCAGATTTTTTTTTTAAAAAAAAATGAATATTTAATTTTGTTCACCAGTATAATACTACAAAATATTTTGTATGATATTTTATATCAATTTTCATCATATAAATCAAGTTACAAAGTCAAAATTTTAAACTTCTGAAAAATAAAGTACGAGTTATCCTTTAATGACAGCTTTACGTGGGTAATTGAAAAAGGTTGCCAAAAAAAATATGGCCGAGGAGTGATTTAGTATAAAAATTAATATTAGTAATTAATAGTGGAGTGTGATTTGATAATAAAAAATTCCAATAGATAAATTCAATTTAAACACGAAACAAATTCTATTCTTGTTAATTACGACATGATTAATAGACAATCCACTAATTAACCATTAGTTTAGATTTATAATCTAAATTGATTATATGATATAATTTTCATTCACATTTTCTACAGAGCATCCTCATTTCACGTCGCCTCTCGTCGTAATATGATGGGCCATGGGAGGGAAATTGAAGTAGTCATTACTCATTACAGTTGCCAGCAGATCCAGTACTGGATTACTGATGATTATACTAATCAGTTCCAATATGATATATATTTATTATATCATTTATGATTGAATATATATTTTTCAGCTGTGAGATAATATATTTTAATTTATATATATTTATTATCTACAATTTAGACTCATTATCTATTATATTTTCTTTTTTTCGGATAACAAACATATGATATTCATCCTATCCGAAAACTAAAAAGATGGCTAACTAAATACTCCTCTTCATTGTTGACCAGATGAAGACTTCTCATTATCCTGTATATTATAAAAAATATTGTCGGGTCTCCGACGTTGACCCTCCGATATTAAATCAGTGATCAAATTTTATAAAGGAATAGTTAAAAAAACTGTAACAATATGTGTATAGAAAAATATAACATCGCATATCTTAGCCAATAAGTGAAGAACTCTTGTTATAATATCACCGTTATATTATGCACAAATTATGAGGCACTTCCAAAAAGAGCAACTCATAGAGTGACCTTGATATATTACCTAAAATGAGCCTGTAAATCTTTGTGATTGGATAGGTTGGAAACTTCTAAAGTACGATTTACTTATAGAATATCCCTTGTCCTCTGTAGCACAAAAGACCAAAAAAATGTATTAATTTATTGGGCTATGGGACTTGCCACAGGCTATTTTAATCAACCAATCACATCATCGATATAGTCCGACCGACTGTGACTCTTGAGGAATACTCAGTCCATGTTTATGTGTGCGGTCGATGACTCAGCTTTCACTCGACTTCTTTACTTTGACTGTACTTGGCTAGGTGTCTAGTACGCCCAATCAGACCCTACGTCCTATAGGCTAGGGCACTCAGCCGAGATAATGGATGCTTGACTACATACTTCCTCGTACCTCATCGTTGATTATGAAATTAGATTTTGAGGTCATCCTGACCGGTCGGTCCAGTCGGGCATGCCCTTGGTTTAACACTCAGTCTGTTCGGCATGGAGGTCCGGTCGAGCTTTCTCTTGTTCTAAATGATGTTGACCACCCCTTGACCTTGACTTTGACTTTCAAGTCTGCCAACCTCCTAGATTTTAACCTCCCTTAAAGGGGCCCACCTTAAACACAGTATCACAAGCCTTCCCTTCAAGTTTAGTTGAAGGAGACGCAAGTCTAACTGACTAGGTGGTCAATCGCAAAGGCTAAATCACTCCCGAGTATAGAGTCAGATCACTAGACTCATCGTATAACATCTTGCCAATAGCTGTAGTGATGTCGAGCGAATGTCGTAAGCAATATCCAGAGAGCGATCAGGCAAATGCCGAGCGGGAGATCGAACGATTGAGCGGGAGAGGAGCTCGTGAGTCAAACAAGAGCGGGAGCAAAGCTCGTGAGTTGAGCGAGTGTGGAACTAGTGTGCTAGAAGGGCGCAGAGCCTGTGTGCCGAGCGAGCGATCGAACGAATGCCGAGTAGATGACCGAGTGAATGTCGAGTGGGAGGACAAGCGGTGCCGATTGAGTGATCGAAAGAATGTCGAGTGGGCCACCAAGCGGTGTTGAGCGAGCGATCGAAAGAATGTCGGGCGGGCAACCAAGCGATGCCGAGTGGGTGACTGAAAGAATGTCGAGCAGGCGACCAAGCAGTGCCAAGCAAGAGTGGATCCCAAGAGATCGAAGGACATAGAGCCTGTGTAATCGAAGGTGAACGGGAGTGAAACCCGTGAGCTAAGGAGGTGTGGAGCCCGAGAGATAGAAGGGCACGAAGCCCATGAGATACTCAGGTCCGAGACTAGTGGAGATAGCTCGACCCCTAATGGGAGAGGTTGAGACCTGAAGAAGACATACTGATAGAGATACTTTGGTTCGAGACCAATGGCGATACTCTGGTCCGAGAGTAGGCTTCCTTATAACCAGGCCGAATGACTCGGGAGTCTAGAATATAAGCGCAAGGGCAAACTCACTTATAACTCGAGCGAACGGCTCAGGAGTCTGGAATATAAGCGCAAGGGAAATCTCACTTATAACATGACTGAATGGCTCGGGAGTCTAGAATATAAGCGTGAAGGCATGCTTACTTATAACCTGACCAAACGATTTGGAAGTCTGGACATGGGGCGAGAGCATGCTCACTTATAACCAGACTGAACGTCTCGGGAGTCTGGAATATGGCGCTAGAGCATGTTCACTTATAATTCGACCGAACAGCTTGCCATATTGATCGGATGAAGACTTCTTGCTATCTTGCATGTCACAAAAAGCGTTAGTGTTGGGCTAAGGAAGGGGGTCCCAACATTGACCCTCCGACGCTCAAATCAGTGATCAAATTGTAGAAAGGAATAGTGAAAAAACTATAGCAATGTGTGTATAGGAAAATATAACATCGCATACCTTGGCTTGTAGATGAAGACTCTCTTTTATAATGTCACTGTTGTATATATACATGAATTAAAAGGCACTTCTAAAAAAGGGTAGACCATAAAGTGATCGTGACACATTTTCTAAAACGAGTCTGCAAATCTCTGTGATTAGATAAGCTGGAAGCTTCTAAAGTGTGATTTGCCAGCAGAATATCCCATCCTATATAGCACAAAATACCAAAAAAGCATATTAATTTATTGGGTTGTGGGACTTGTGATAGACTACTTTGACTAACCAATCACATCATTGATATAGTCCGACCGGCTGTGACTTTTGAGGAGTACTCGGTCCATGTTTATGTGTGCGGTTGGTGACTTGGCTTTCACTTGAGTTCTTTACTCTAACTGTACTTGACCAGGTGTCTAGTACATCCAATCAAACCCTATGTCTGATAGGTTGGGGCACTCGGTCGGGATAAAAGATACTTGATGGCATACTTTCTCGTACCTCATCGTTGATTATGAAATCAGATTTTGAGGTCATCCTAACTGGAGGGTCCGGTCAGGCATGCCCTTGTTTTAACACTCACGATCCGTTCGGCATAAAGGTTCGATCGGGCTTTCTTTTGTTCTAAAAGATGTTGACGACCCCTTGACTTTGACTTCCATATCAGCCGACCTCCTGGATTTAACCCCCCCCCCCCTCCTCAAAGGGGCCCACTTTAAACATTGTATTACAAGTCTTCCCTTCAAGTCTAGTCGAAGGAGGCGCGAGTCCGACTAACTAGGAGATCAATCATAACGGATCGTTGTATAACATCTTGCCAATAGTTGTGGCAATGTCGAGCAAACAATGTAATCGATGTCCAGAGAGCGATCAAGCGAATGTCAAGCAGGCGATCAAACGATATCGAGCAAGAGAGGAGCTCGTGAGTCAAACAAGAGCGGGAGCAGAGCCCGTGAGCTGAGCGGGCACAGAACTTGTGTGCTAGATGGGTGTGGAGCTTGTGTGTCGAGCGAGCGACCGAACGAATATCGAGTGGCCGACTGAGTGAATGCTGAGCGGGCGGCTAAGGGTTGCTAAGCTGGTGACCAAAAGAATGCCGAGTGAGCCACTAAACAGTACTAAGCGGGCGACTAAGCAATGCCGAGCGGGCGATCGAAAGAATGTAGAGCAGGCAACCAAGCTATGCCGAGTGGGTGACCAAAAGAATGTCGAGCAAGCGGCCAAGCGGGAGTGGATCCTAAGAGATCGAAGGACACAAAGCCTGTGTAATCGAAGGCGAATGAGAGCGAAATCCGTGAGCTGAGCAGGTGCAGAGCTCGAGAGATTGAAGGGCATGAAGCATATGGGATACTCTGGTCCGAGACTAGTGGAAATAGCTCGATCCCTAATGGGGGAGGTTGAGGCCTGAAGAAGACATACTGATAGAGATACTTTGGTCCGAGACCAATGGTGATACTCTAGTCCAAGAGCAGGCTTTCTTATTGTTGGGACCTTGACGTCTGGCTAGAGGGGGGTGAATAGTCGATCACCCAAATCGTCACTTCCTACACTCATTAGTACGTAGCAGAATACAAAACAAACTAACAAATATAAAGTTAAACCCTAAGCACTAAACAAGAAGAGAACCAGCAAACCTTAACACGTTTGGTTACGTGGTTTAGAGATAACTTGCTCCTACTCCACGACGTGTCTGTAAGGTGGATAAAACCTCAATCCGTTGGTGGATCAATCCCTAGAAAACCTCTAGCTAGCACGATCACCTTGTGGGTGGAGAAACTTCACTACAACCTTGATCACATACACATGAATCACACACAAGAGCTTAGAAGACTATTAATAGGGGTTAACCACCTTTATCTTATCAATCTTAGCCAAGCACCCTGAGATCTCTTAAATAAATCTCGGGAGGAAACATCTAGCTATGTTCCCCACCACCAATTGACTAATAAAATCACCAATTGACTGGTCCTCTGTGGAATTCGACTATTACATATCAATGGCTCGATACCAGTCGACTTATGAAAATATCAGTCGACTGCTACAATAACTGCTGTAGTAATTGCTACAGTAATAGCTATAGTACCAATTTACTATTTTCATAATCACCAGACACAGAAATATTCTGTGCCCTAGCCTAGTCGACTAGTAGAACCCTAACTCTAGGTTTTGACCCCCCCCCCTCCCGAGTGCATTCACTCAGCACTCTTTCTTACCCAACCAACCTAGACCTAGCCGTCTAGCATTCTCCATCAGCCTCACATCCCTTGGATGTCTACCCATCCTTCACGCATTGCCTTCTGGAGCTTCCTTCAGCCTTGTCCTAGTTGTTGGGTTTTCCTTTGCCAAGAGACTTCTCACCTTCGGGACTTCAACCATTGTCAAATCACACTTGGATTTATATTGCCAAGACTACATAGTTGGAATTACACCACCAAGACTCCTCTTAGACTTTTCTTCTTTGTCAAGATCACACTTGGACTTTCCTTATTGTACTTGTATCCTACACACTCACAATGAATATCAAATACAATAATAAACCTAATTTAAACTTTTGCCTAAACATCAAAACCTAGGGCACCTAAATTACTCCAACACTTATAACCCGACCGAACGACTCGGGAGTCTAGAATATAAACATGAGGGCAAGCTCGCTTATAACTCGGTTGAACAGCTCAGGAGTCTAGAATATAAGTGCAAGGGAAAGCTCACTTATAACCCGATTGAACAGCTCAAGAGTCTGGAATATAAACGTGAGGACATGCTCACTTATAACCTGATCGAACGGTTCTAAAGTCTGGACATAGGGTAAGAGCATACTTACTTATAACCTGGCCAACAGCTCGAAATCTGGAATATAGCGTGAGAGCATGCTCGTTTATAACCCGGCTAAACGGCTTGCCATATTGATTGGATGAAGACTTCTCGATATCTTGCGTGTCACAAAAAGCTTTAGTGTCTGGTGAGGGAAGGGGTTCCCGATGTTGACACTCTAGCTCTCAAGTCAGTTATCAAATTTTAGAGAGGAATAGTAAAAAAATTGTAGCAATGTGAGTGTAGAAAAATATAACATTGTATACCTTAGCCTATAGGTGAAGATCTCCTTTTATAATGTCACTGTTGTATCTATACATGAATTACGAGACACTTCTAAAAAAGGGTAGGTCATAAAGTGACCTTGACACATTTTCTAAAACGAGCCTGCAAATCTCTGTGATTAGATAAGCTGGAAGCTTCTAAAGTGTGATTTGCCAGCAGAATATCCCCTATCCTATGTAGCACAAAAGACCAAAAAAGTATATTAATTTATTGGGTTGTGGGACTTGTGATAGGCTACTTTGACTAACCAATCACATCATTGATATAGTCCGACCAGCTGTGACTTTTGAGGAGGCACCTTCAACTCCCCGTGCTTCTCTATGGAAGGTGCCTTCCATGGATGGAAAACGCCTTCGACAAATAGTATGAAGGTGCCTTCCAACCTTTGAAAGCTCCTTCCGATAGCTGTTAGTCGAGGATAAGCTTTATCCTCAGCGGAGAAAGCTTATCTAATGGAAGACACATTCAAGCTACGGATAGGATTTTCCAGGAGCTATAAAAAGATCCCTGGATCTAGGAAATATGTAACAATTTCGGTATTCATTTCCTAGCAACTTTCTGTGCGTTCAAAGTGTATAAAAGGCTTCTCCACCTTCAATGAAGAGATCTGCTAGTGCTTTTTTCAATGTCTGGATTAACAACCACTTAAGTTGTAAGTAAGTAAACCTCTGACCTTTTACCTATTCTTTATTTTATTAATTGTTCATTTGTTGTTGTTATAATTACTATGGTGCTACTAATCTACGTTGAAAGAATGAGAAGAGTTTTTTTATTTTTAATTTACAGGTAAATTCACCCCTCCCCTCTTGTCGGCTACATGGGCAACACATTTCTCATAGTGTAATTCTTATACATTTCTAAAATACCAAAATAAGAGTAAAATCAAAACCTATATAGACAAAAAAAAAACTGTAAGCATGATTTCCACCACGACCAAAACCGTATGATATCACACATTATCAAAAGCATGCTTGCTTAACCCCCCCCCCCCCCCCCCAAAAAAAAAAAAACTATGAATAAAATATCAAATCAAACTTGCATGAACCAATATCTATGTGCGCACAACCCCATTTGATTCAGGTTGTTTAGATAAATTCAATCCCCGTAGGACTCTATGAAACCTAAAATGAGATAGCAGCACTATTAGTATATTAGTATATGCATTTATGTACCAAGATATTTCTGATATATATTTTATGGATAATTATTTTATAAAGATAAATATTTATCATTAATTATTTATTTTTCTATACGTATGTGATTAATGATAAAGTCCCATAAATTAATAGATATATTAATCTGAAAACAGTCCTTGATCGGATAGATATCTAGAGGGGGCATGAATATCTATATCAATACTGAGTGTAACTAGGTTGAGATAGACCAAGGGATGGATATTCAAGTTATACTTGGGGTTGCCTTTAGTTTAGATGTACACTGGCACGACCCGCTTAAGAGGAAATCACATATTAAGCATCATTGGTCATTCCTCTAATGAACGAGTGTAATTGATTTTTTTGACTTGAGACCTTCATTTATTCTATGCGTGGAGTTATGTGCTTTGACGTTGTTAAAAGCAGTGTTTAATCGAATTGTGATTAATACGGTAGTTAGGTGTATCACAAAACGTAGAGAGAATAGTATTGAGTCAATCGAGGATTCATCGTTCTTTTGGATTAGAAGTTGACATCCTGGCCGCTTGATAGAGATATTAGTGATTCGAAATCCATGACCATGGGAGGAATAATTTATCATTCAAGAGGAGCCTATTATATCTTGAAAATCAAGTAAAATAATTAATTTGGTAATGATGCATAATGTACTGAATTAATTGGGATGTAGGCTTAGATAAAGAGATTGAATTATACAACAATCTATTTATGGTGGTTTATATTTTATGACTGGTATTAATTTTATCACATTGGGTGGTTAAAAATTGTTGCTAGATTGTTATCTTAGTCTGTGTATGAATTTACACTGCCTACATGTATAAAGCCTAGAGGATCGCACGCATAACACGTAAACATGAACATTATTTATAATTGATTATTTTAGTAGATACTAAAATTAATTAATTGATTATTTCAGAATAAAAATTAATTATATTATTAATTAATTATGAAATATCATAAGCTAGTTGAGATCAAGATTAAATATGGATTTATTTGATACAAAGAAAAGAGAATTCGAATAGTCATAATCATGATGATTAATGGATAATTCAAAAAATCATCATAATGATGATTAATGGAGAATTTGAATAGTCATCATAATGAAAGTCATAAATAAAGAATTTATGGAGACTATAACTCTTCATCTTCCTAATTAATGAAGATCATAAATAATAAATTAATTGAGACCTTAACTCTTCGTATTCCTTGGAGGCTATAAGTAGTCATCATTTGAGAGATTCAAGATGAATTCCTTCTCTCCATTTCTCCCTCGTCAACTTCTTCTTCTCTTTCTTCCATCGGAAGAGATTGGTAGTGCTTCCAAGGTTTGGTCGATCCAAGAGGCTAGCACCTAATGGATCATATCAAATTCGTGATCTAGTGCGCATGGATACCACTAGAGGAGTCACACGTGGGACTCTTATCTATCTATGATATTATTCAAGTCTATCGAGAACTCGAGGTATGTTTTATGTTATTTTATATAAAATTATATGTACCACGAAAAGATCCATGATTCAGTATATGTCATCCATTGTGCTCCAAATCCAAAAGTAGTATCAGAGCTAATTCGTGATTGGATCATATAGTACGAAGCTGATTCTTTAAAATTTATTTGAGGAATAAGTGTTAATTAATTTAAGGAACCAGTGTTTTGAGAGATTTCAAAGAAATCTTAATTTCTTTATTTCAAGTTATATGTCTTAACATTTCATGATAGAAATGAATTTTGTTTAAAAACTTGTAAAGTATATGTTGTAGTTTAGATATAAATTCCTTATAGATTAAGTATATTAACATGTTAAAATCTCCGAAACCCTATTTCTCTTAAAAGACTATAAGGATTAATGGAGATAAATCTCGTAATGAGATTGTACAAATGCACAATAAGTTAATCATGGTAAGACATTTTAATAATTATAAAATCCCTTAAATATATTAAAGTTAAGATTTGTTAAATGCCCTCTGATGATAGTTAGAGTTTTTACATAAGTCGGTATAGCTCAGCTGTGGGCTTGTGTCAAAACATCTATAATTTATCATAATTATTAGTGGGTTGACTTAACTCAAATTCATTGATTTGTTTAGCTCAGCTAAGGTTAATTGATTTGAGGGGCAAGTGTTGAGAATATAAGGCTCAATAAGAATATACCGAAAATCACATAGATTTGTGATTGACAAGTTAAGGCCTACTTGATGAATGTAGCATGTAGGTACAACTTAATTGTATACATTCTATATGATTCAGGGTTTTGATCCTATTAGGAATTGTTATCAACCAATTCTCGATTCTAACAGTGGAGGTTGTTGGACTTGAATAAAATAATAGGAGTTATAAAAGACCTTTATTAAATATATTCCACAAATACTAAAACTTTGCTTTAAATTTTAGATGACAAACACAAGTACCTTATCATTGCGAAGCATTCTTGAGAAAAAGAATATCCTCCTCAGTTTCAACTACTTGAATTGGTATAGAAAACTGAAAATTGTCTTAAGACACGGGAGAAAAATTTACGTGCTTGAAGACGAATCACTGAAAGAGCCTACACTCGATGCTTTAGAGGAAGATCAGTCATATTATTCTTAGTATATGGAAGATGCACTGGATGTGCAATGCATCATGCTCTCTTCTATGTCTCCTGAGTTGCAGAGACAACATGAAAATATGAGTGCTAGGGAAATTAATCGTCACTTGCGTGAGCTCTTCCAAGAGAGTGCGAGAGTAGAGAGGTATGAAACCTCTTGAGCACTATTCGTACCATGCTAGAGGAAGGAAACTAAGTTGGGTCTCATGTACTCAAGATGATCGGGTACATAGAGAGACTCAAGAGCTTAGGTTCCAAGTTGAACCAGTGCTTGGCTGTTGACGTAATCTTGTCATCAATACCTCTATCATTTTTCTACTTAATGTTGAACTTCAACATGAACAACATGGACAAGAGTTTGACTGATATGATGGTAATGCTGAAAACTGTTGAGAAGGATATGAAGGTAAATCCTTCACTGTATGTAATGATGGTCAGAAAGACCAACAAGCACCCTAGCACCGGGAAGTTTAATCCCAAGGCTAATGCAGTGAAGAATCCTAGATATCAAGCTCAGAAGAAACTTAAGAAAGGGATGCAGGTATCCCCAATCTAATGATAAGGAGGTCATGTGCTTCCATTATGGCAAGAAAGGTCATTGGAAGAAAAG
Organism: Zingiber officinale; assembly: GCF_018446385.1. Taxonomy (NCBI): domain Eukaryota; kingdom Viridiplantae; phylum Streptophyta; class Magnoliopsida; order Zingiberales; family Zingiberaceae; genus Zingiber; species Zingiber officinale. The sequence continues at coordinate 123,224,160 of NC_055997.1, forward strand.
CTGCTATATTTTCATGAAGAAGAATACCAGGGAGTGAATACTTCAGGTATCTTTATGATAGAGCGTAATCTTTCTATTTTTTCATCATGGGTCATAGATTCTGGAAGTAGTTCTTACATTTGTGTGAACATGCAAGGTCTAAGTGACTTGAGACGGTTGTCCAAGGACGAAATGGACCTACGAGTAGCTAATGGAGCGAGAGTTACTGCGTTAGCTATAGGAACTCATTCAATAAATTTGCCTAGTAGATTTATTTTGAATTTAGAAAATTATTATTTTGTTTATAGTTTCTCAAAGAAATATCATTTCGGAGTTGAGTTTGGACGCCAAGGGATTTATATTTCAATTTAAGGATAAATTATGTTCCTTTTATTTGAACAATTTATTCTATATGAATGGTTCATTGAATAATGGTTTTTATGTTCTTAACTTAGATGAAATGATTTATTGTATTGAAAATAAGAAACAAAAAGTGCATGACTCAAACTTGACATATCTCTAGCACTGTAGACTTGGTCAAATAATCCAGAAACGCATCACTAGATTATTTAGCAATGGGTATTTGGACTCTTTTGAATTAGAGCTCATAGATACATGCGAAGCGTATTTACAAGGAAAAATGACCAAGAAGCCTTTCACCAAGATAGGTGAACGGGTAAAGGAACCATTACAACTCATACATAGTGATGTTTGTGGATCATTGCAAGTTCAGGCTAGAGGAGTGTATACCTACTTAGTGACTTTTACTAACAATTTAAGTAGATATAGATATATCTACTTAATGAGACACAAGTCTGAAACTCTAGACAAGTTTAAGGAGTTCAAGAATGAGGTAGAAAATCAATGTGGTAAGAAGATTAAGGCCCTTCCGAGTGATTGAAGTGGCGAGTATCTAAACCAAGAGTTCATTGATTACCTAAAAGAGTGTGGGATAATTTCCCAACTTACATCTCCTAGAACGCCGAAGTGGAATGATGCTTCAAAAATGAAAAATCGCACACTCATGGATATGGTTAGATCAATGATAAGTCATGCAAGTCTTTCAATGTCATTTTGGAGTTATGCCTTAGAAACAACAGCATACACACTTAACCGAGTTTCAACCAAGATAGTAGATAAGACTTTATGAATTATGGTTTGGAAAGAAATCAAATTTGTCTTACCTTAAAATATAGGGTTGTGATGCTTACATGAAGAATGAAAATTCTAATAAGCTTGCAACAAGATCCATAAAATGTACATTTGTAGGTTATCCCAAAGCTACAATGGGATATTATTTTTATCTCCCAAGTGAGCACAAAGTTATTGTTGCTTGATATGCTACTCTTTGGAAAGAGAGTTTATTTTTAAAGAAAGTGATAAGAGTAAAGTAAGTCTTGAAAAAATTATAGACTCTATAAACAAGTTGGAAGATGAATAGTTGGATAATAAGACAATGCGACAAGTATAAGTATCTCATTCATCCGAGACTGCTTAAGAAATATGAAATTAACATAAATCTACAAGAATACACTAAGAGCCAAACAGATATGATTGGTTGGTAACCCAAGATGAGGAAGTGTTATTCATTGAAGATGATGAACCGTCAACTTACAAGGAATAAGTTGCTTCAAATGATTCTGAGAAATTATTAAAAGCTATGAAATCTGAAATGGACTCTATGTACACCAACCAAGTTTTGGAGTTGGTTGATATACCAGTTGGGCTAAAACTCATAGGGTGCAAATGGATCTTCAAGAAAAAGATGATATGGATGGGAACATAAGTACCTATAAAGCTAGGCTTATTGCAAAAGGTTTCAATCAACATCAAGGAATTGACGATGGTAAAACATTTTCACCCGTTGTAATGCTTAAGTCTATTAGGATTTTACTAGTTATAACAGCTTACAAGGATTACGAGATTTGGCAAATGGATGATAAAACTGCTTTCCTGAATGGAAGGTTATAGGAGGAAGTATGCATGTTACAACCTCCTGGTTTTATAAAATTCAAGAATGCCAATAAGTTATGTAAGCTCAAGAAGTCTATTTATGAACTAAAGCAAGATCTCGGAGTTGAAATTTATGATTTGACGAAGCCATTAAAGATTTTTCTTTAGTCAAGAATCCAGAAGAACCTTGCGTTTACAGGAAGGTTAGTGGGAGCAAAATTACGTTCCTAGTGTTATATGTTGATGATATACTTCTTATAGGCAATGACATCCCTAGCCTCGAATCTACCAAGACTTGGTTAGGAGAGTGTTTTTCAATGAAAGATCTTAGGGATGCAATCAATGTCTTAGGTATTAGAATATACCGAGATAGATAAAGCAGGTTACTAGGGTTGAGTCAAGGTACTTACATTGACAAAATGCTAAATAGATTCGGTATGCAAGACTCTAAGAGAGGATATTTACCAGTGTCACATGGTGTGCATCTTTCCAAGGCTATGTGTCCAGGAACACAAGAGGAAAGACGTAGAATAGACAAGATACCTTATGCTTCGGCTATAGGGTCCATAATGTATGTTATGATATGTACTCAACCAGATGCCTCGTATGCATTAAGTATGACGAGTAGATATCAGTGAGAACCTAGAGAGGGTCATTGGACCGCAGTAAAGATTATCCTTAAGTATCTTAGAAGAACAAAGAACATGTTTTTAGTTTTCGGAGGAGACGAGAAATTAGTTGTCAGAGGATATATTGACGCAAATTTTTAGACAAATCAGGATGATTTGAAATTGCAGCAAGGATATGTGTTTTGTTTGAATGGTGCAGCTATTTGCTGGAGGAGTTTCAAGCAGGAGACAGTTGCAAATTCAACTGCTAAGTTCGAGTACATAGTAGCTTCAGAGACAGCAAATGAAGTTGTATAAACAACAAATAATGCTATATGGATCAAGAACTTCATAGCAGAGTTTGAAGTGGTTTCTAGCATTGTTGATCCAGTTGTATTATACTGTGACAATAATGCGGCCATAGCGCAGGCAAAGGAGCCAAGGTCTTACCAATGATCCAAGCATGTACTAAGGAAGTATCATCTCCTTAGAGAAATTGTTTAGAGAGGTGATGTGTTGGTTAGCAGAATAGATACCAGTGAGAACATCGCAGACACACTCACAAAGGCATTACCTCTACAGAAACATAAGACTCATGTGAGGAGTCTAGGACTGAGAGTCTATAATGTTTGGCAATAGTGCAAGTGAGAGATTGTTAGTGTGTGCACTTATGTGTCAAGACACTCCTTATGTATTTTATGGATAATTATTTCATAAAGACAAGTATTTATCATTAATTATTTACTTTTTGTACGTATATGATTAATAATAAAGTCCCACAGATTAATGGGCATATTAATTTGAAAACAATCCTTATCGGATAGATATCTAGAGGGGGCATGATATCTAGATCAACACTAAGTATGACTAGGTTGAGATAGACCAAAGGATGGATATCCAAGTTGTACTTGAGGTGCCTTGAGCTTATAGATACACTGGACATGATCCGCTTAAGAGAAAATCATATATTAAGCATCATTAGTTATTCCTCTTATAAACGAGTGTAACTGATCTTTTGACTTGAGACCTTCATTTATTCTATGCATGGAGTTATGTACTTTGACATCATTAAAAGCAATCTTTAATTAAATTGTGATTAATACGGTAGTTGAGTATATGACAAAACGTAGAGAGAATAGTATTAAGTCAATAGAGGATTCATCACTCTTTTGAATTAGGAGCTGGCATTCTGGTCGCTTGATAGAGATATTAGTGACTCAAAATTCATGGGCATGGGAGGAATGATTTATTATTCAAGAGTAGTCTATTATATCTTAGAAATTAAGTAAAATAATTAATTTGGTAATGATGTATAATGTACCGAATTAATTAGGATGTAGGCTTAGATGAAGAGATTGAATTACACGATAATCCGTTCATAACGGTTTATAGTTTATGACTGATATTAATTTTATCACTTTGGATGACTAAAAACTGTTGTTAAATAGTTACATTAGTCCGTGTATGAATTTATACTGCCTTCGCATATAAAACCTAGAGGGTCGTACATATAGTACGTAGACATGAACATTATTTATAATTCATTATTTTAGTGGATACTAAAATTAATCAATTGATTATTTCAGAATAAGAATTAATTAGATTATTAATTAATTCTAAAATATCGGAAGCTAATCAAGATCAAGATCAAATATATATTTATTTAATACAAAGAAGAGAGAATTTGAATAGCAATAATCATAATGATTAATGGAGAATTCGAAAAGTCATCATAATGATGATTAATGATGAATTTGAAGAGTCATCATAATAAAGATCATAAATGAAGAATATATAAAGGCTATAACTCTTCATCTTCCTAATTAATGAAGATCATAAATGATGAGTTAATTGAGGCCTTAACTCTTCGTTTTCCTTGGAAGCTACAAGTAGCCATCCTTTGAAAGATTCAAGATGAATTCCTTCTTTCCATTTCTCCCTCGTCAACTTTTTCTTCGCTTTCTTCCATCGGAAGAGATTAGTAGTGCTTCTAAGATTTTGTCATATCAAGTTCGTGATCTAGTGTGTATGGATACAGCTAGAGGAGTCACACATGGGACTCTTATCTATCTATGATATCATTCAAGCCTATCGAGGGCTCGAGGTATGTTTTATGTTATTTTATATAAAATTATATATACCACGAAAAGATTCATGATTCAGTATATGTCTTCCACTGTGCTCCAAACCCAACAAGCACAATAATAAAAATGAAGAGGATACAAAAAGTATAAAACACATCATAGTTCACCAATAACATTTTTCAAGAGACAAATTGCCACCCCATAACCTAAATTGAAAGGAAGAATGTCTCAAAGCCTCTTCACCTAAAGATCTACATATGCAACATAGACAATCCTTCAGATCACCTCATCTCTCTATGCTAGACTCGTCTGACTATTCATTCAAGGATGCCCCTAACTGTTAGGATACTCCTGCAAGCTAGAGGGGGTGATTAGCTCAAATTGCTTCTTTGATGATGAGTTGGAGCCAAAAACATTTGAAACAATGCTGACACATAGAGTTACTTGGTATCCATCTCAACAAGGTGACTAATCCAAGGATCGTACATTCTCCACTATGAAAATACTTCTTGAAAATACTCCGGAAGTAGAAAAACCTCGTATAAGCTCTCAACAAGAAAATACAACAAGAAAATAAATGAACAGTATAATAAACACTTACTTGATCTTTTGTAGCTTGTAGATGCCTCTTGTAGACTCAGAAATCCAATAGTAGATGCCTCCTGAAAAGTGGAGAAGATGCGGAGAAGAATTTTTTTTAATCTCGCTAAGGCCTTTATATCTCACGATTTAGGGCTCCCAATCGATTGACCTTACCCCCAATCGATTGTCACGTTAGATCCGAGCAAATTCAACTGTCAAATCTCGCAACGATCTTCTCCCAATAGATTAAGCGCTTCTGGATCGATCACCCAATCGATCCAGAGTGCCTTTGTGTTCTCGCAAGAATCTTTGGAATTGCTTAGGCACCATCACAATCGATTCACCATTTTCATGACATAACTACTACAATTTATGAAAAACCTCTTTCAATTAATTAACCAATTCATTGAGTTAGCCTTGATCTATTACCCAATAGATTAGATCCCTTTCTATTTCGTGAAGAAAAGCTCTCAATCGATCACCTGATCGATTAACTTCCGGCTGAATCGATTACCCGATCAATCCACCTTTCCTCTTCATGAAAGTCTTCCCAATCGATTGAACTTAGGTCATTCGATTACCCAATCGATTACTCCAATCTTAACTCACTCAATTTGAGCCTAGGGTTCCCTTATCCAATATTTCGATCAATCGTGACCTATTGGGACTTGCTTACCAAGTGTCCAGTCAACCTTTTGATCCACTTGGACTTTGTCAACTTCTTGTTAGACTTTCAATCACCAAGTGCAATCCTCCTTGATCCACTTAGATTTTTCTCTTGCCTAACCACAGTTAGCGCTTTCCTTTGCCAATGTGTGATCTTACTTGATCCACTTGAACTTGTTTTGCCAATGTGTGGTCCTCCTTGACTTACTTGGACTTTCCTTTGCCAACGTACGATCCTCCTTGATCTACTTGGACTTTCCTTTTCCAACGCGTGTCCTCCTTGATCCATTTGGACTTTCCTTTGCCAACGTACGATCCTCCTTGACCCACTTGGACTTTCCTTTTCCAACGTATGATCCACCTTGACCCACTTGGACTTTTCTTTGCCAACGTGCGGTCCTCCTTGACCCACTTGAACTTTCCTTTGCCAACGTGCGATCCTCCTTGATCCACTTGGACTTTCTTTTCTCTAACCCTCGAGTTAGGACTTTTCCCTTGCCAACCCTAGTTAGGACTTTACCATTGTCTAACTTCTAGTTAGGAATTTACTATTGTCTAACCCATAGTTAGGACTTTACCAATCTAAGTGTCGATCCTCCATAACCTATTTGGCTTCTCTCATATATATCCCACAACATATTGGACAAACATCAAAACTCAAACTCGAATCCACTCGGGCTTAGTCAACCAGTCAACCTTGACCCGGGGAATAATTGCATCATCAATCTTCCAACACTAACCATATCCATTTTTATTCTAATCGAACAAATTAAACCTAATAAGAAATCAACAATGAGAGGAAAAGAATAAAATAACAGAGGAGAAGACTATTCCCTCCTTCCACTGCCTCCATCGAAGTCACCATTACCCAAAGCAAGGCTCGCCCCAAATCCACCCCCATAAAATATGCCATCAAAACCAACTCCACGACCTTCATAGGGTGTGGCTAGTCCACTTTCGGTGATTGATGGCGTAAAGAATTCCTTCACCATCGGATTTAGCTTCGACAAGAGCTCTTCCAAATCCCTCATCTCCTGCTTCGAACCATGGGATAGCTGCACCACTGCGGTCGACCCTGGAATGGAGACATAGTGCAGCTGCTGATCCTTGAGGTGGAAGCCATTAGGGTTGGGGTGAGGGAGGAAGGTGGGAAGAGAATCGTCGATGTTGATGACTGTGGCATTGGAGGCGAGATCCACAAATTTATTGGAGTCAGCTCTCTTTCTCAATCATCGCGTAGAGCCATAGAAGCAAATGGGGGCATGGGATGGCATAGGTTTTAAGAGAGGAGGAAGGGTTTGAGACTCTTCGTTTCATTTTATTTGAGCCAGAAGATTACTTCTTTTGTATTTAAAAAAAATCAAATTTTGCCCAGTAAAAAATCAGCTTCGAGTACCGACTCAATAAAGAATCAAAAAAGTCATAATGATGGGAGAAAAAATCATCATTGAATGTCTTACAATAATGACGGAGGAAGTACCATCATTAAGACATGATATTAATGATTGAAATAAAAATCATTATTGATAAAATATCAGCCACGGGATAAAATATCATTGTTTCTGTATATACATCAACGACAGGTACTAAATCAACAACCGTATTTGATAATGTCATTATCTTTCGTCATTAAAATTAGTTTTTATAGTAGTAACTCATCCGGTCCAGGCTAGGGGTTAAGTTGGAGCCTTGATGTATTATGTGGTTATGCTAGTGCATGATGGTGTTGCGACCATGAGATTTGGAGGTCAAATTCTAGCTAGTAAATGAGTGTCTGTCCTCTATCATGCGTTATTCAACTACTCAAGACTAGTAGACCCATGATTTATCTCTTCCGTGTTGACCTGGAGAGGGGTTAGAGATGCTGAGGACGGACGAATTACCTTTTACCATCATCATTAACTTCTTTTGGGAGATAGGATGCACATTAAATTGGCTCCTTTTGGGACTCTTGTCAAGTCAGCATCTATCGAGTCGACATCTATCAAGTCAACTTTTCACTACAAGGAAATCAACTATTAGCGACTAGAATTTCAATCACTAATTGGTCGCTAAGTGTATTTAGTGATTGAAAATTTCAATCATAATTATTTTAGCTGCTGATGTCATTTAGCAACAGCATTAAAAGTCCGTTGCTAAATATAGTGACAAAATTTCATGTCTGTCACTAGATTAGCAAAGGAAATAAATATCACATCGCTAATTTATGATAATTTAGTGACCAAAATAAATTTTGTGGCTAATTTTCGATATAATTTTAACAAAACTTCCTCTATTTGAGAGATTTCAACCTTGTTTATATTCAACAATACACGATACATTTGATAACAATATTAAACATCAACATTCAATAGCAATGATATACGATACATTCACATTTAAATACATTACAATTTAATCAGTCACAAACACATTCAAATCTATTACAAACCACATTATCAACAAAACAACATTCATATTTAATAAAAAAAAGTAATATTTAAAACATTATGCATGGGTCAAAACAATATAATTCAAATCTAATACCTCCCAACCCAAATCTCAAAAACTAATACATCCATCATCATCACATCTCATCATCCCATCTTACAACAAATATAATATGATAGGTTGTTAAAAAAAACAAACACATAATTCAACTACACTACATTTTGTATTTTGAAAAATACTGTTAATCTAAAGTTAAAATGACTTTTCAGAAAATGCAAAAACTGATTAACACAAATTTAACATGTTTTAAAAGAATACATACTTTAATGGAAAAATATAGTAAATCCAATTCTTCAAGTGCTAACATTTTATTTATATTGTTCTTGGAAAAATTGTAATACAATTAGAGCTGCATATATATAATATCAAAATTAATAGAATCATTTTACATTATTATGAATGATAAATAAAAAAACTAAGTTGAAGGTCAATACATCTTATGAGCTACTTATCATGAGCATTTGGATCTTGAGTTTCTTGTAAGTCAAAATCATTCAACATTTGAAAATTTATACTCCATCAAGATATGAATTCTTATATTTGCTGTTCTACTAACGTCTTGACCTGATCTTCCAAAGACTACTCACTACTATCCCAAGACTGCTAAAATGTCGTGACCTAATCTCTAAATTCTTGATTTTCTTCTATTAACACTTCTACTCGAGTAGATGAAGATTGGAGCGACTCTTAAGCCTAGGAATCATCACACAATCATAACCAACTTTCGCCTGGGAGCCAAGGCTATAGAGAGAGTTTTTTTTCCTTCAACATTTAATCGAGGATCAACAAAAGTGTCATCTTTTTTAATTAATTTGTGTATATTATAAAATACCTTCCAACAAGTGAAATATTTTTGTAAAGAATCAATCTATATACACAATTTTTTTATAAAATAAAATAAGTTTATTAATAAATAAAAAATTTCAATATAAATTTATAGTAAATTTATCAAGTTTATTGCATGCTCTACAATAGATCGTGATCCAACTGTATGCTTTCTGGACCTGGTGCTTGGGCCAGCGAGCTTAATATTTTTATTTTTTTGAGCAATCGATGAATTTTGCTGTCATTTTTATATAGTCCAGGTGTTTTCTATACATCCCAAATCTGATCTGATAGATGCAATGACATTGTTTCCTTCCTTTTCCACTTGTATAACAAGTCCTTATATAAAAGAATATTATATTATACAACATCAATAATATTTAAAATCATTTACTAAAATTTTTTTATAATAAAAAATTTTAAGATCTTGATCTACACGCCGGATAACTATCATTTTATTACATCATTTAGGATCTTATACTTATGTTTTTGAGATGATTGAGTATTTAAACTTGCATTTATATCATATTTCATAAGTTTGGATTTATTTAGAGATTTGATGTGATTTATCTTATATTTATGGAATTATGCGCTAATTTATGGAATTGATTTTGTAGGCGATCAAGGAGAAGGATCAATTTGTATCAATCTAGATTATTCATCTAAGATCTAAAGGAATCTAGGTCATCCATTACAATCTAGTGCATCCAAGTCAAAAACAAAGTAGATCATCACTATTGATCAAGATATTGAGCTTTCATCTAGATGTGAACTGATAAAGCCAGTGGATCATATCTTAAGTATTCTCAACCGTTGATCGAGATTCAAATGAGAAGCTATAGTGTTGGAAGGGAATCGTCAATTTGCTATAGGGTAAGGCACGCGAGAACAGGGATCGACTTCCTCCTCCGATCTCCGGCCACCTCTGCTCCATCTCATCACCACCATCACCGGCAAGGATGAAGGGCTTTTCCTTACTTAGTCTGGTGATCTCTCACTCCTCCGTCCGTCCATTTCTCATCTTCCTCACACCCGAAGACAACTTCATTGCCACTTCTTCCGACATCAAACAACACCGCCGATCTAAGCTGAGTCGATCGTCGGAGTTATGAACGAGATAGCGATTTTCCATCGCCTCTAAATTCTGCATCCACTTGTTCAGATCATTCAGCTCCATCTCAGCTTGGCGACATCTCTGATCAATCTCCTCCGTTCTTTTTCACATCCGGGTAAAGCTGATACAAGTTAGGGGAAGCCCTAGCTTGGTTTATAAGCATCATTTAGAGTTCTAGATTCATTCATTGTTGGTTGTAGATCTCATTCATGGATCAATTTGATAGAAGCATGCTTAAGTTTAATTCCCGTATACACTTTGCTTGAATTTGATTGATTCTTGATTAATTGATCAGCAGTTAATTTTAGTTAGGTTTGCTGTTCATGTTCTTGTTTGGTTTTATTAAGGAATTAGAGTTGACAATTAATTCTGCTTCTGATGGTTTTCTTTCCAATTGCATGAGTTGGTTTGTATTCAAGCTTAGTTCCTTTATTTTCGATTCGATGCATAGGATAGATTAGATTAAGTTCGTCAAATGCCTTGTGTTCTTTAGTTCATTGCAATCATAATTTAGGTTAGATTAGGTTATTTTCATTACTTGTCATTAGATTTAGCATCTCAAAACCCAAAACCCCCAGTTTCGAATAAACTTGATCTTAAGATTTATCACACGCCAACTACATTCCTTGAGAGACGATCTGAGTCAACTCTATACTGTATTAGTGTAGAAGGGTTTCAGTAATAATATTTGATACCATTTCATGATAAAAATAGTTTATCAAATTGGGCATCGTTGTCGAGTGTAGAGGTGTTTTATAATTTTAGGATTATTTTCTACTTTTACATAAAAATTTGGAAAAAAAAATTGTTATTGAGTATTTTAATGCTTAGATATTCATGTATTTGATCTTATATGTTCCTGTGTCTTCTGATCTTATTTTCTAGTGTTTTAGTGTAAGAGCAGGAAATTTCTTTGGCCATGGCTCTATATTATTAACATTTTGGTGGTAGGATGGAGAGTTAGTACTATGAGTCTAAGCAACCTCAATACTATCATCCTGAACGTCATTATTATCAGCCTCAGACTCAATATTACCAAATTGAACCTCAATACTACCCACTCGTGGAGTAGCCAAATAGGTATGGTCATTTCCAAATTCTTATAATTCTGATTGGATGGATCATTCACATTTTAGTTACCACGCAGGATACACAAGGTCAATTTATTGAGCCATATACACTATATCAGAGTCCATAGGGATTTCAAGATGATCTTATGCCTATCTAGTCACATCCAATCCAGCAGATCAAGCCAAGGGGACATTTCAAAAGTCCAGTGAAGAAATTCCTGCCCTTAAACAACGAAATTTGTCAATACAGGAGCTTAAGGAGCTTGTCTAGCAAATGACATTGCAACAACAATAATTTTCATTGCAATTAGCATCTTATACTTTCCAATCCCAACCAGAAATTGATGAATCTAAGTTAGAAATTGCAAATGCAGTTGGATCAACTTACAGCATTTGACGCCCAGCAACAAGTGCAATACTCGAGTGAGTAGATAGATACTAGAGTTTGTGACAACCGTGAACTTGATTCAACTATTTTACAGAACTTTTCTAGTTTTTTATATTGTGATGTTGTAGTTGTAGATAATTCTGATTTTACTAATATTGGTGATGCATATTTTGTTGATGATGCAGGTGTTGTTGGAAATGTTAAGGTTGATGAGGAAAGACTTGTGTTGTAGAGACAAAGCCCTAAGAATCACTTCCTTTAGTTGTACATTCACCTTATCCAGAGCTTGAACCAGAGCCAGAGCCCTTACTTGATCAAGAGGAGGCCACGGTCATTGTTTCAGAACTTCCAGGTACCTTCCAACATGACAAGGTTAGTATTTCTTGTGATCTTTTAGAAAACTTCTTAGAGGTACCAATGATGTATTTTATTGGTTGTGATTCATTAGTCGATGTATACTTTATAGAATCTGACATTATTTCATCTTCTTCTTACGTTGTATGCATGCAGGAGGTGTTGTCCTTCCTTGGCTTTGCAGGTCACTATAGGCTTCTAGAATGGTTGTTCTATCTAAACCGCCTCCAACCTCTAAGGAGAACTTTCAAGGAGCAAATGGTTGAAGGAGAGGTGTTTGCGTCAATTCTTAGTATTCCACCTCCATCTTGGATTCTGCACCTTAACCGCCTTCAACCACCTGGAGATACTTACAGGGAGGCAATTATGGAGGGAGCGACATTTATTGACACTGAGTACATGAGGATAGCTCCCTCTTCTATCCAGACCATCCCACTACCAGCGTGGATATTGCTTCTAAATTGTCTTCAGCTGCCAGGAATAAAAGGGAGTCCGTTCTTTACTTTTCTTTTTACTGCATACATTTCTTTACTTTCACATTTTGCTTTCCTATTGTGCTTCCATACTTTGCACTTTGTTTGGTCTAGATAGCATTTGGTTTTGAATAAAAGTCTCCATGTGTGTTTTTTAGTAATATCTTGAGAATCATAAAAGTTCTTTAAGTTTGACTATCAAATTTTAGGTTATTGGACATGATTGAATGCTCTACTCACATGCTATAGGTTAGGTGGTGGATTCTATTTTGATTAATTGAGTTTGATTACTAAAATTACCTAAAAAGGATTACCACAAGCCTATAGGTTAGGTGGTGGATTCTATTTTCAGAATTGTGCAAGGGTCAAATCCCGACATAGACTGAGGAATTACCCTCTCATGTAATGACCAGCTTCAGTTTCTTTATTTACTTCCTCCCAATGATGTGGGGTAGTCGTGTGTGTGTGTGTTGGGGGGGGGGGGGGGGCAGAGTGATGAATTTTACCTTTTACAGAATTTATTCTCTTTTTGTGTGATATGTACTCATGACAATTGAACTATAGAACTTGTTTTGTTGGTTTGAAATCACAATAGCATATGCGTGCATGGAAATGATTAAGGATATTTCCTTTCCTATTCTTTGATTTCTTCTCCTGAATAACTGACGAAGGGGAAGGGAGAATGCGTAGAGAGAAAGGGAATTCACTAATGAAGAGGAGCTGCCTCTAGGTTTAAACGAAAATAATTTTTTTTATTCAAATAAAACCAAACTCAACATGTTTTTACGAGAGCCCTAAACCTTGTTTAAATAGTCTAAGAAATAAGATAAAGGCGTAAACAAAAAAAAGTAAAAGAAAACTAATCCTAAAAAAGGATAAATTTTAAACTAGCTTTTAGAAAAGAAAACTAATCCTAAAAAAAGGACAAATTTTAAACTAGCTTTTAAAAACTAATTCTAAAAATTTAAAACAAATAAAAAAAAGTTAAAATATCAACTCTAGATTTTTGGTGACCCGATTTGTGTGAACCACAGCGCCACAACACAGCCATGCTCCTGGGCACGACAGTGCCTAGGAACACGACTAGGCCGTGTTCCCTTTTGGAAGGGTCACTTCGCTCTATCAAAAGAGTGTAACATGTCCATGCCAGGGGGCATGTGCTGTCCACTAGAAAGATAATTCTACCTCGTCCGGACTCCGAATAGAGCGCAACCACATTAGGAGGTCACATGCTAATCATCTTCCTTGTCAGTAGTCTTAATCGCCCATCTTCAAAATCCAAAAGAGAGGCTGGTAGCCTCGTTTTCTTCTCATCATAGCTCGAAGGGGAACATAGCCGTATCGGAGGACAAAAATTGGTCATGCTGCTGGATACTCTTGCATTAGAAGTCTCGAGTTAAAAAGAACTCATCCTCGAGTTCAAGGTAGTGTCTTCAAGATCAAAAGTCCTCAAGTGCTGGTAAATCAAAAGACGTCTTGTAAGTGGTAGAACAGGAAGAAGATGCCCTGACATTAACTCGGTTACATTTATGGGTGGTTGTTGTACTTCTAATGGAACATGCACTGCATCCCTAGATAATCTGTCATCTAGAATCTCACAAATGACCAAAATCTCACAACCATCACCATAAAGTACCTTGTCATATACTGGTTTACTAGTTGTCTCGTTCTCGTCTTCATCATAAATTGGATCATCGACTAATGACCTTTAAGATCTTGGGCATTATGATCACAGTGTGAGACAGTCTTAGTCGGAACCTATATGTCATGACCTTGACGTACCTCACGATCTTCAAAATCTTGTGTGGCTAGACGTTGGGATAACTTCATGACTTGTCTCTATACATCTTCAAGTATCTCGTCTTGGTGCTATGATCATGGTGCGAGGCTTCTTTAGCCAGAACCTGCCTATCATGACCTCGATCACGACCACGACAACCATTCATGGGATCTAAGGCTCTGATACTAAATGATGCAGGGAAGAAATCTCCTGGTGCAACGTTTGAATAGAGGTTGCAAAGAAAGCGTAGGAAGAGGAGGGATTCGCCAACGAAGAGGACCCACCTCTAGGTTTAAACGAAAATATTTTTTTTATTCAAATTAAATCAAAACTCAACATGTTTTTACAAGAGCCCTAACCCTTGTTTAAATAGCCTAGGAAATAAGAAAAAATCACAACAACAACAAAAAAAAAAAGTAAAAAAAAACTAATCATTAAAAAAAATCTAAACTAACTTTTAGAAAAGAAAATTAATCCTAAAAATTTAAAACAAATAAAAGAAAGTTGAAATACCAACTCTAGAGTTTTGGCAACCCGGTTTGTGTGAACCATAGTGCTGCAATACATCCATGCCTGTGGGCACGACCGTGCCTGGGAACACATCTAGGCTGTGTTCTTTTTTGGAAAGGCCTCTTCGCTCTGTTAAAAGACATAGTGTAGCACACCCATGCTAGGGGGCGTGAGCTGGCCACTAGAAAGATGATTATGCCTCGTTTGGACTCCAAATAGAGTGCAATCACATTAGGAGGCCATGAGCTAGTCATTTTCCTTGTCAATAGTCTCGATCGTCCTTCTTTAAGACCCAAAAGAGAGGTTGGTACCCTCGTTTTCTTCTTGTCACAGCTCGAAGGGAAACATAACCGTATCGGAGGATATAAATTGGTCATGTTGCTGGATGCTCCTGCATCAATAACTCAATAAATTCATCTTCCACCATATTTGTTTGTCATTCTTTCATTGAGAGTTTAGATGAATTTTGGATGAGTTAGATTTTCCGGGACGTATAAATTTTAAGTGTGGGGGAGGGTTTGCTTTTGCTCAAGGATTTTGTTTAAGACTTTGGAGAGTTCCATGAGTGCTGAATTTTGGTTTGGAGCATGATAAGGGAGTCTCATGTATTGCCTTGGTCTTGTTATTTGATGCATGGATGGGAGTCTCATATTTGATGCTGGATTCTAGTGCAAGTTTTAAGCATCTCAGGAAAGAAGGGAAAAATAAATCAAGGGGCTGTGAAAAAAGAAGAAGAAAATTCAATTCTGATACAATGAAGTTGAGCTTTAGCCTAAATTCTAATGCGATTGGGGACCAACTACTTCATTTGAGGCCTGTCAATTTAATGCTAAGGGGTATCAATCCCTCTGATAATTTCTCACAACTGTAGCCTGAAATTACCTCAAATTTGAACTTCTTGAAACTGATCTCATATTTGAATTTGTTGAGTGTGCATTGGATTCAAATTGCTGTATACCAAGTTCTGTTACATGTATTTGATCAGTAGGAGCACTCGATCTCATCTCCCACTACTATTTGGATTCCTTATCTTCTCAAAACTTCTGTGACCTGAAGCATGCAACTCCCATGGTGTGAATTCTGGAAACCAGCTGTTTTAGTGTTATTTGTGTTCTGTTTTTCTCAAATTGCCTGAGATCAGGAATCTGGAGCAAGAATCAGATTGCTTTGCCAAATTTCTGGGGGCTTTGAACCCTGAGAATTCTGTTGAATCTTAAAGTCTGAAACCTAATTAACAGAAACAGAAAAGGAAACCGGTTCTACCTCAAAGAGTTAATGTGCCAAACCCTTGTACTGTTCCTAACCAGCATAGTTGTGAATTCAAATTTTAATGATTTCGGTGCTAAATAATACTCTCCTCCAAGCTTAACTCTTTATAACCTTAACTGAAATTACTTTGGAATCTCAATTCTGAAACTCTGAGATTTGATTCTGGAATTCTGGATTGAATCAGAAGTGGCCTCTGATAGCTGGCAATTGGTTTTGAACTTTAAAAGTTTTTTTTTGGTGTAGCAATTGGTGGGGAGTTGTTGAACTTTATTAGATGCTGGATTGATGCAACTAGTGTGAATTCTACAACTCAAAGAACTTGTTAGGACCTCAGTTTCTGGGATCTCAGTGAACAACTCAATAGGTTCTGGAATTCTGATGCAAGAAATGAAATGAGTTCTCTGTTTCTGCATAAGGTTCAGAATTTTGAAACTAGGTCAACAGAAAAAAAAAATGGGGACTGTGACAATGAAGGAATCTGATTTTGATTATAGGTTTCAGCCAGCTGTAGGGTTGTTTCCTCACCTATGTTCTTCAGATTACTGCTGAACTCAAAAAACCCATTGTGATACTTTCCATTATCTCGGCAGAATAATATGGAAACTGAAGTATAGCAATAAGGCTTTGAGTTGCACATGAATGCTGAAAATGAAGTCTGGAAGAAAAGAAAGCAGAAAACAAAATCAGTGACATTTCAGAAAGCAATAAGGCATGGTTTCCTAGATGCAAAGATTGACCCAAGCCTGAGACTTCTTTAAAATCTAAATTGATGTTGAATCAGGTTTCTGAAGGCCTGGTTATTGGACCTGAATAGCTGCATCTTTAGAGAAATCTGCGAAAGGAAACCGGAAAAATGAAATTCTGTTTGGTGCCAAATTCATATGCTACCTCTGAACATCAACTGATAGAAATCAAAATTCTGTCACTCGGGTGCTAAGTGATACCTTCTAGTGAGCCTAATTCTGTATGACTTAAGGCAGAAGTTTCTAGGATTCCAAATTCTGGAACTGAAGCTGTTAAAAAAACAGAATCTAGAATTCAACTTCATTGCTGAAATTCTTTGGCAAGATTCTTTGTATCTGATTTTTGAAGCCATGAACTGAAGAGATGGATTCATTTCTGAGATGGCATTACTATAACTCCAAAGGATGGGCAGTTGATCAAGCAGTGTCAGGAAAAGATTTTGAAAAAAAAAGCTGTAGAATTTGAACCAGAAGAAGAAATGGAAAATTTGATAACTGAATTTGGAGTATCAGTCATCAAAAATGAATTCTGAATTACTGAAAAGTTGTACATTTTCAGAATACAAACTCAAGAAGATTACAGGGACTTGGCAACAAAAGGTGAATTCTGATCATCTTCTCAGAATCAAGAAGGTTTCATCTCCATTGTTGTAGTTTATAAAAATTTAGTATTTGGAAGGGTGTAACCGAGACATTAGATTTTTGCAAGGTAATAGCCAAAAATGCTACACTGATACACAATCTGGAATCAAATTTCTGAAACTGAATCTAAGAAGCTGATTTCGGAAACAGGAAATGCAGAAGTGCTGAGTTAAAAGAAATCGTTAAGAAGCTGCTGTTATCTGAGTCTGTAAATGCTGCTAATCAGATAACAGAGTCAAGGCTGTGGCCACAGTAAATGTGATGATCATTCGGTCCATTGATAGTGAAATTTGAACTAACACAGAATTTGTTTTTACCTGAACAAAGACTCCAGAATGTAGAGATTCTGGAACTGTGGTTTTAGCAAAATATGCAACTGAAATTGAAAGTGTACAGAATTTCAAGGTTTCTGAAATTTTGGTTTCCAATTCATTGATCCCAATGATACTTACAATAAGGCTTACTGATTTATCTATAAATTGGTTGGATCAAATGGTTGTGAAGGAAGAAAAAAGATGACGTTGGGTGATTATATTTGGAATCATACAATATCCAAAGAACATGGCTGCAAGAAGTAATTATACTTCATTGATGGTAAAACAGATCCAACATTAAATGCAGACTAACTCATCAAGTTTATTTTTCTAATACTCTCACTTCCTCATTGATTCTTTTTCTTTTTTTTTTCTTGCTTCACTTAGTTCTTTTTGGTCTCATTCCTATTCTTAATAAATCCTTATGATTCATGCATGTTATATTTTTATGTTAATGGAAAATTAGAAAACAAGCAAATTTATGGTAGTGAAATGTTATTGAGTGAGCTCCACTTATACACATGATTGTGAGAGTTAAAGTAGGTACATTTACCCGGTGAGGTTACATCTTGCTTAATTGTTCAAATGGATGAAATTACCATACCTATTGATTATTGTAGGGATTGTATTCATGATTGTTTTGATCTTTTGATGGTCTTAGTGAAATTCTTTTACTATCTTCTAAATATTGCTAAGAAATTATTAGAGAGATAATTTTTAGTTAGTTCTTAGTTTTGTTTGCTTGCTCGAGGCGTGTAAGAATAAGTGTGGGAGATTTGATAACACTATCATTTTGTCGCGTTATTTAAGATCCTATACTCATGTTTTTGAGCTGATTGGGTGTTTAAATTTGCATTTATATCATATTTCACGAGTTTAGATTCATTTAGCTTTGATGTGATTTATATTATATTTGTGAAATTATGTGCTAATTTGTAAAATTAATTTTGTATTGATCTAGACTGTTCATCTAAGATCTGAAGGAATCTGGGTCAACCATCACGATCTAGTCCATCCAAGTCAAAGAGGAAGTAGATCATCACAATTGACCAAGATCTGGAGCTTTTGATCGATCTGAACTGATCGAGCCGTTAGATCAGATCTGATCTGAAACATTCTCAGTCATTGATCAAGATCTATTAGATTCAAAAGATCAATTTGCTACAGGGTAGCGCGCGAGAATAGGGATCAACTTCCTCCTCCAATCATCAGCCACCTCCACTTCATCTCATCACCACCATCACGGACAAGGATCAAGGGCTTTTCCTTCCTCAGTCTGGTGATCTCTCACTACTCCAGCCATCCACTTCTCATCTTCCTCACACCCAACGACAACCTCATCGCCACTTCTTCTGATGCCAAACAACACCGTCGATCTGAGCTGAGTCGATTGTCAGAGTTATGAGCGAGATAGGGATTTTCCATCATCTCTGAATTCTGCATCTAGTTGTTCAAATCGGCACTTCAACTTCATCTCAGCTTGGCGACATCTCTGATCAATCTCCTTTGTTCTTTTTCACATCCGGTTAAAGCTGATACAATTTAGGGGAAGCCCTAGCTTGGTTTGTAAACATCATTTAGAGTTCTAGATTCATTCATTGTTGGTTGTAGATTTCATTCATGTGATCAATTTAATAGAAGCATATATGCTTAAGTTCAATTCCCGTATACACTTTGCTTGAATTTGATTGATTCTTGTTTAATTGATCAGTTAATTTTAGTTAGGTTTCCTGTTCATGTTCTTGTTTGGTTTTATTGAGGAATTAGAGTTGACAATTAATTCGCTTTTGATTGTTTTCTTTCCAATGGCATAAGTTGGTTTGTATTCAAGTTTAGTTACTTTATTTTCGATTCATAGGTTAGATTAGAGTAAGTTCATCAAATCCTTTGTGTTCCTTAGTTCATTGCAATCATAGTTTAAGTTGGATTATGTTGTTTTTTCATTACTTGCCATTAGATTTAGCATCTCAAAACCTAAAACCCCCAGTTTCAAATAAACTTGATCTTTAAGATTTATCACACACCAACTACCTTCCTTGAGAGACGATCCAAGTCAACTCTATAGTGCATTAGTATAGCAGGTTTCAGTAATAATATTTGATATCATTTCATGATAAAATACAATTTATCAAAATTTCCATAAGCGCATTTATGCTCTTTGTTTTTTTTACTTATGTAGGAGCTACATTATGACCATCAAAATATTCTTTAATGATAAATCTATTTCTCAAGTAAATCATTAAAAACTAATAATATCACTAAATAATCATTCATTATATACCTAACATATCTATGGATTATGTATAACAAGAGTACATTTATTTCAGACAAGTAAACCAACTGATCATACCTAACTTATCTAATGGATCATCTATAACGATTATGCAATAATTTCTATAAGCTAAGAGCAAAAATATCACATTGACATATGTCAAATAAATAATAAGAATAATAACAAAAGATGAATAACCAACATAAACATATTTTTAAGCGTGTCCATCAATTTGGACATATCAGATGAGCTAATTAATCGATCGAGATGGGTCAGTTAGATGAATTGATTCAATTAGGTAAGATGCGTTGATCATGTCGATCAACTCAAATGAGTCAATCGCATCACACATATCTATTAAGCTAATTGAAGTAGATCATGCAAATAAGATGAGCGAAAAAAAATTATGTAAAGATATATTTTTTTTTATCTAAACATTATTCCTTAATTAAATAATATTTAGAATATTTTTTTCAATCAAATATAAAGACAATTCTTTTTCATTCTATGAATTTTTTTAAAAAAATGTAGACTAGCACTCAATTAGAGTGTTAGTAATTCACGGCCTATAAAAGAGGAACTAGAGGCTAAAAGCCATCTAGAGGTCATCTTGTAGTTTGTTAATAGATTAGTCTAACTTTTCTCGACTTTGCACATCTCTAATTCCACTTCAACCTATTAACTCTATGAAACTTACTTCAACCCAAAGTCCTACTTTAATTTCCTCTACCAAACTCTCAGTATCACTACTAATAATATAATCCAACAAAACCTAACTTGAACAAAAGCTTGTTATTTAAGTTTAAGCAATACTAGTGCCCTCAATAGATCTCTCTCTCTTGTGCTTTCGGCCATAACAGAAAGACACAAGCATTTGAGAAATCACATAGTTCAGATCTCTGTGAGGCATCAGACCGCCAATTTCAACAGAAAATAGAAATTAGACTGATGAATCACATGCTAGACACCAAGAATGAACAGTTCTTGAATCCTGAATACTCCAGGCAAAGTAATGCCGGCTCATCACAAATAATTAAAATGGTCATTTTGCAGCAATGAGCAAGGTTGCGTGCATCTTGATGCATATGAAGAATAAAGATCATAACAATAAGACGGGAACAAGTTGCATCGGTAATATAATAAACACAGAAACAACACCAATCCCAGGGTTAAGGCAGTGGCCGACTGAGGCCTCGTGGCCTTGCCAACAGGGTTAATGCCGACAGGGTTAGGGAGAGGGGAGAGGGGCTTATGTGATGAGGAGAGTAGATTGTGCATGCCAGAGAGGATCACGATCGTGCCGAAGCAGAGAGGATTGAGATCGGGTTGAAGAGGAGATCGGAGAAGAATCGTGTGCACGGGAAGAAAAAATTCCGAACCTAAAATCCTAAATAGAAACTCATTTAACGACAGAAATTTTATATCGTGGATGGATTTTTTTTCTATAATTAAATATCGATCGAATTAATTTTCATTGTTAATTAAATAGAATAAATATAAACTTGGATGAAATACGATTGAATTTAATATTCATCGTTAATTAATGTTGAAATTTAAATTAGTATTTAAAGACGGATATTAAATTCGATCGATAATTAACAACGAAAACAAAAATCCATCACTATTTAAGAGCAACGTAAGAACTTTGAGGATGATTTCCGGCGATCGCGGCTGGGAAGACAACCTCCGATGTTACGATTGCAGTATTACATTTATATAGGGATTGAAAACACGACCCAAGTTGTCAAAAGACATCTTTCTCTTTCCTTAAACGTTGTGGCCTCTGGTAACCACCGTTCTGCCACGCCGCATCCAAATTCAGGGGCAATTTGAACTTAAGTAGGATGTGACTCAGATTGACTCGACTTGAGTTTAATTAGACTTAGCTGATCTGACCTGAGCTAAGCTGAGTCAGTCTCGATTTGACTTGGATTCATCATGAGTTATCATTGATCGAGTCTTGAGCTGGCCAGCATGGTCTCTGCCTTGTCCGCCGCATCAAGGATAGAGCGGTGATGGTCCCGCTGTTATGCGTGGCAACCTTTGCTTTTTTACTGTGTATGACAAAAGGTGAATACGTTTGCTCCTAATGTCCTAGTTAGTTCGTCCCAAGACTAATACGAAGGAAATAAATCATCGTGACTAAAAAGACAAGTGACAAATAAGGTGAGTTTTATATAGATTACATAGATTTAAGCCCCGTCAATTTTGAAAATCGACCCTTAAATGTATATTCGTTACATTAACGACCCCTTAATGTCGGCTCCACGGATATAAATGGAGGTATATGTAGATACACAGACGTCAAATATATGGTAAGATAAATCTCAAGTTGTCAATATTTAAGTAACGACTATTGATTATTGTGTTAGCCCATCATCTATATTATATCCTGATCCGGTGGTAAGAGCCCGGAACCCCCTAACGAGGGGTCAGTGCCACGTGGAGGTCAGAGGGCCAAGTGGTCCGTCGGAGAAGGGTGAGCCGACCGGACGTATGACAAAAGGGCAGGCCGATCGGCCTGCCCATACACGTCTGATCGTGAAAGACGCCCTGACAGGAATCGGGGTTCCGACGCTCAATGAAGTAGTAAATGGCCGAGCGGAAGGGCTAAGAGAGGGCAGGACATAATGGGCGCGCCGCCCGGCTGGCGCGGGAAATTAGGGCCATCCGGACGACGCTATTCACGCCGGTCGGCCGGACGGACGTCCCGGCCGGGCGGTGGGTGAAGGATAGGAACATCTTCTGACAGCCGTCAAGTCCTATGGCTAGGCCATACTCTAAGTCTGACAACAAGGTGTTCTGTTGTCCCATCGAAGACATGACTGAACTGTAGCAGTATGGTGTCAGGTAAGCTCTCTGACAGGTACATACCGAGGTGTGGGCTGCGGACACGTATGCGCCTCGGTGGACGTGCACTAGTTCTTTCACCGCTCTATATAAAGAGTCTCTTCCTTCGCCGGAGGTACGCGCTCTTGGATTTTTGGAGCCACCTTTTACTGTTCGCTTACCTGACTTGAGCGTCGGAGGGTCGCCGCCGGGAATCCCTTCCCGGCCCGACTTCTGTGCAGGTTCGCCGGAGATTCGTGCGACCCAACGGAAGCCTACACCATCGACTAGGAGTGCGCCACGTGCCCAGCGTCCTTTGGTTCGGCGGTTCGGACAGGATCAATTTGGCGCCGTCTGTGGGAACGCTCCTGCATCCGAACGGGAACAATGGATGAGGCTGGACGACAACACATGGTGACGCTTTCGAACGAGGAACTCGACGCTCTGATCGAGATGAGGGCCGCCAAGCTAGTGGAGCAAAAACAAAAAACCACGGCCGAGCGGCAGGAGCAACAAGCAACATCAGCGTCTGGTGGCCGAGCGGAAGCACCACCAGCGACAGTACCATTCCATTGGGCTCTCTTCCGCACTCCTCCTGGAGCCGCAGCAACTAATCGAGAGCGGGGATCATCTTCGGATGAAATACCAAGACGAGACAACAGAAAAGGGAAAGCCCCCCGAGCAGACGCATCTCCCGAGCGGATCAATCGCCAATTTTCGGAGGCCATTCTACAAGACCCTCTGCCCAAGCACTACGTGCCTCCGACGATCGGCGAGTATAATGGGACGACCGACCCGGATGATCATCTGGGTAAGTTCGATAACACAGCCACTCTCTATCAATACACAGATAGAGTAAAGTGTCGAGTTTTTCTCACCACTCTCTCGGGATCGGCTCAACGGTGGTTCCGGAGGCTGCCGGACGGATCCATCACAAGCTTCAAGGACTTCCGAACGGCCTTCCTCCATCATTTTGCAAGCAGTCGGCGCTATCAAAAAACGAGCGTGAGCCTGTTCGCCATCAAGCAAGAAGCCCATGAATCGTTTCGAGCTTACATCCAGTGGTTCAACCAAGTGGCGATGGACATTCCAACGGCCACCTCGGAAACCATGATGAATGCCTTCACACAAGGCCTAGTGGATGGGGATTTCTTCCGATCGCTCATCCGAAAGCCGCCCCGAGACTATGATCACATGTTACACCGGGCGAACGAATACATTAACGTGGAAGAAGCACAAGCGGCAAGGAAAAAGGATACTCCAGCCGAACGGAAACAGCAAGCCGCTCATCAGCCGCCTAGAGGACCAAGGGACGAAGCAATCCGATCCCCACACGCCAGGTCTCATGTGCAAGAGGTAGCTGCCGCCCGGCCCAAGCCAAAGAAGAAATGGACCCCGATGTTCTGCTCCTTCCACCAGACGGATACACACAACACAAGGGATTGCCGAAGTCTTCCCTTCGTGGCTCATCCCGTGCCCCGGAATGCCGGGCGACGGTCGCCTTCAGTCGATAGGCGACATAGAACTCATGAAGCCGATCGGACGCGAGCTGAGAGGCCCCAGCAACAGACTCCCGATCGGCATCGTTCCCCAAGGAAGGAGAATCGCCGAGTGTCCAGAGAACGATCTAGACCATCCGCTCGGGAAGAGGAAAATAGAAGCAATACTTCCCGAGGCGAGATCAACGTTATTGCTGGCGGGCCGACCGGAGGAGACTCCAACCGAGCTAGGAAGGCGAGCGTCCGGCAGCTCCAGATTCACGCGGTCGGCTGTAGCCAAGAAAGAGCGGAAGGACCCGAAATTAGTTTCGGGCCCGGGGACTTGGAAGGAGTTGAAGTACCCCATGACGATGCTCTGCTCATCAAAGCGGTAATAGCCAATTACACAATTCACCGCGTATTTGTTGACACAGGGAGCTCAGTCAACATCATATTCAAGAAGGCGTTCGATCAGTTGCAAATTGATCGAGCCGAGCTGCTACCCATGACAACTCCGCTCTATGGGTTCACTGGTAACGAAGTTCAGCCGGTCGGACAGATCCGGCTGGCCACCTCGCTGGGAGAAGAGCCGCTCAGGAGGACAAGAACAACAAACTTTGTGGTAGTCGACTCTCCCTCTTCTTACAATGTCATTTTGGGACGACCGGCGCTCAGCGAATTCCGAGCGGTCGTCTCAACCTTCCATCAGAAGATCAAGTTCCCAGTAGAGGACAAAGTGGGAGAAGTACGGGGAGATCAGCTAGCAGCTCGGCGATGCTACATCGAGATGGTCCGAGCAGAAGCCAATTCCGCTCGGAAGGCGCCTCGGATTGAGGTAAACGCCATCACAGAAAAGCCACCCTCTTTAATTTATGAAAAAAAAAGAGGAAGTGCAGATTCACCCGACCCGATCGGGTGCCACGACTTTTATTGCGTCCGATCTGGAGGAGAAATAGAAAGATGAGCTGATCCAATGCCTCCGAAGAAATCATGATGTCTTCATCTGGTCGGCACATGAGCTGCCCGGAATTTCGCCGAGCATAACGCAGCACGAGTTGCATGTCCGACCGGACGCTCGGCCAGTGAAGCAAAGAAAAAGGGACTTCAGCGCCGAGCAGAATGCCATCATCCGGGCGGAGGTGGAAAAGCTTTTGAAAGCCAGCCATATACGCGAGGTGCAGTTCCCGAGCTGGCTGGCTAACGTAGTATTAGTCTCCAAGCCAGGCAACAAGTGGAGAGTGTGCATTGATTTTCGGGATCTCAACAAAGCTTGCCCGAAAGATTTTTATCCTCTGCCCCGGATAGATCAGCTGGTAGACTCTACGGTCGGCTGCGAATTAATCTGTATACTCGACGCCTACCAAGGCTATCACCAAGTGCCGCTCGCCCGTGAAGATCAAGAAAAGGTTAGCTTCGTGACGGCCGACGACACTTATTGCTATAATGTAGTGCCGTTCGGATTGAAGAATGCGGGGGCCACATATCAGCGCTTGATGAATAAAGTATTCAGAGAGCAGATCAGGCGGAATCTAGAAGTTTATGTGGACGATATTCTCATTAAGTCCCGCCGAGTGGACGATCTCTTCAAAGACATGGAGGAAACCTTCCGAACGCTGCGCAAATATGGAGTCAAGCTAAATCCCCAGAAGTGCCTGTTCGGAGCAAAAGGAGGGCACTTTCTGGAGTACATAGTGACCGAGCGGGGAATCGAAGCAAATCCCAGCAAGGTGAAAGCTCTACAAGATATGCAGCCTCCAAGAAATACAAGAGAAGTGCAGTGTTTGACCGGTCGGATCACCGCTCTGTCCAGGTTCATCTCCAAAACCGCCGACCGGAGCCTTCCTTTTTTCAAGATCTTACGCAAAGCTACGAAATTTTACTAGGACGAAGAATGTGACCGGGCGTTCAAAGATTTGAAAGCATTTCTGAACTCTCTCCCGATATTAGCCAAGCCGACTGCGGGTGAGCCACTTCATATGTACTTGTCTTCAACCGAGCATGCAATCGGCTCAACTTTAGTGAGGTCGAGCGGAGAAGAGCCTGTATATTTCCTTAGTCATATTTTAAAAGATGCCGAATCTCGCTATACTAGGCTCGAGAAGTTGGCTTTCGCTCTGGTCCTGGCCGCTCGGCGCCTTCGTCCATACTTCCTGGCGCAAACGATCATTGTTAAAACCAATAGCCCGCTCGGACGTGTCCTACTAAATCCAGAAGCATCCGGACGGCTAATCAAATGGACGACGGAATTAAGTGAGTTCGATATCCAATACCAGCCCCGCTCGGCGATCAAAGCGCAATCCTTGGCCGATTTCGTGACTGAGGTGCAAAGGCCGGAGCCGGAAGCTAGGTGGAGAATATATGTGGATGGGTCGTCCACTTGGCTCGGAAGCGGGATTGGAATATTGTTGCTCTCCCCTCAAGAAGAAAAGATGCACTTATCCGTCCGGCTGGATTATAAAGCTACCAACAATGAAGCAGAATATGAGGCCCTCATAGCTGACTTGCAGGCTGCTCGGCATGTGGGAGCCGGTCGGGTAACGCATCATTCAGATTCGCAGTTGGCCGCTCAGCAGCTCTCTGGTACCTTCGAGATTAATAATGCTCGCCTCAAGCTCTATGCTGAAGCCTTCGAAAAGCTCAAAGCCGATTTTAGAGAAGTTATTGTTCAGAAGATACCCAGAGCAGAAAATCAAGCGGCCGATGAGTTAGCCAAGCTTGCAAGCTCAATAACGCCGATTGCCATTCAGCAGCCAATTGAAAAAAGTATTGTTGGTGGCACATGTCGACCGGATGGCAGGCCTCACGATTCTGAGCGACTGGAGAACACCCATCATAGAGTTCCTCCGCTCGGGCGCCACACCATCCAATGAGTATGAAGCTCAGCTGCTAAGGAGAAGAGCCGGTCGGTTCACACTCATCGGCGAGCAGCTTTACAAAAAGGCTTTCTCACGCCCATTGTTGAAATGCGTGAGCTCGGAGGACTCGGCTTACATCCTCCAAGAAGTACATCAAGGATCGTGCGGAGGACATCCGGGCGGACGATCGCTGGCTAAGAAGATCCTGTTGGCCGGGTACTTCTGGCCAACCTTACAAGCAGACGCCGCTCGGACCGTGTCGACGTGCCTTTCGTGCCAGAAGTACCATAACTTCTACCACCGACCGGCAGAGGAAATGAAGGCATCTACGGTCTCGTGTCCGTTCGACCAGTGGGGAATGGATATCGTTGGTCCATTTCCTATGGCGACCGGACAGCGGAAATTTCTACTAGTGGCGGTAGATTATTTTTCCAAGTGGGTGGAGGCCGAGCCGCTGGCAAAGATCACCGAGCAGATGGTCAAAAAATTCATCTGGCAACACATCATCTGTCGGTTCGGCATCCCTCGCCGATTGGTTTCTGATAATGGGCGGCAGTTCACAGGGAAGGTGCTAGAGGAATGGTGCAAAAGCTACGACATCGAGCAACACTTCACATCCGTGGCTTATCCCCAGAGCAACGGTCAAGCCGAAGTACCCAATCGGGAAATTCTTCGTATTCTGCGCGCTCGGCTCGACCATTTGGGAGGAAGTTGGCCTGATGAAGTGTCGGGCGTCTTGTGGGCCATCCGGACGACTCCGAAGGAAGGGACGGGCGTCACACCATTCCATTTGGTGTATGGTGGCGAGGCAGTTATTCCGGTCGAAGTCGGCGTCGAGTCCGTCCGGATTCAGAGTTATGATGATGGCAACGCCGAACGGAGGAACATGGAGCTGGATTTGGTCGACAAGGAGCGAGCCAAGGCGTCCGTTCGGCTGATGGCGTACCGGCAACGGATGAAGCAAAATTACAACAGCCGTGTAATCCCCAGATCATTCCAGGTCGGCGATCTTGTCTGGAAGAAAGTCAAGCCGGTCGGCGATGTTGGCAAGTTAGAAGCTCCCTGGGCGGGCCCCTTCAAGGTTATTGAGAAGCTACGATCGGGAGCATATTATTTGGAGGATGAAGACGGGCGGCAGCTGGATCGACCGTGGAGTGCGAATCATCTCCAGCCTTATCGAGCGGGGTGAAAGGTGCATGAATGTAAATCATTTTTGTATATGTTAGTCGCCCGTGTCCTTGTAATGCAGGAATCAAAATTAATTCAAAGGATGGCCCATGGGTCCGCCGATCGGCAGTATTAAAATTAGCCTGGAAGGTTGTCGAGCTCCGACGTTAAATATCGAGAGACGAGCCGGCGTCTATAAACGTCCGAGCGGAAGACCGTCGAGCTCCGACGTTAAATATCGAGGCGCAAGCGTCCGAGAAGCGCCGCCAATACCGTCGACGACTCTACGTTCCGCTCGGCTCAGGGCCCAAAGGTTGTCGGCTTATACGAGCGATCCTGTAGCAGGGCGGAAGGCCGTCGAGCTCCGGCGTTAAATATCGAGGGACGAGCCGGCGTCTACGTTCGAGCGGAAGGCCGTCGAGCTCGGCCGTTAAATATCGAGAGACGAGCCGGCGTCTATAAACGTCCGAGCGGAAGGCCGTCGAGCTCCGACGTTAAATATCGAGAGACGAGCCGGCGTCTATAAACGTCCGAGCGGAAGGCCGTCGAGCTCCGACGTTAAATATCGAGAGACGAGCCGGCGTCTATAAACGTCCGAGCGGAAGGCCGTCGAGCTCCGACGTTAAATATCGAGAGACGAGCCGGCGTCTATAAACGTCCGAGCGGAAGACCGTCGAGCTTCGACGTTAAATATCGAGAGACGAGCCGGCGTCTATAAACGTCCGAGCGGAAGGTCGTCGAGCTCCGACGTTAAATATCGAGAGACGAGCCGGCGTCTATAAATGTCCGAGCGGAAGACCGTCGAGCTCCGACGTTAAATATCGAGAGACGAGCCGGCGTCTATAAACGTCCTAGCGGAAGGCCGTCGAGCTCCGACGTTAAATATCGAGAGACGAGCCGGCGTCTATAAACGTCCGAGCGGATAGCCAGTCACATGATACAATCAACGATAGCCTGGTTATACGGCTGAGCGGCTCGCTCATCAAAAATGTACGAAAAATCCCTTTGGGGGTAAGGCACAAAGAAAAAGTTGGTCAGTGAAAGTTAGGGATATTAGCATGTAAATGCCGAGCGGTTACGTTCGAAAGCTTAGCGGCTGCGCGGTCGCATGATAGATATAATTAAGACGATCGAATTGAGCCGAGCGGAAAGGATATAAAGAACACTTTGGCGTGACGAGGGAAAAATGCCTTGCTAAAATAGAAGTGAAAGGAGCAGAAGGTCATCTATTACTCATTAGGTAAATCAAACAAGTCATTACAGAGATAAGTTGGGCCGAACGACGGGAATACAAAAAAGTTCATGAAAACGCTCCTCACGCATCAAAATCAAAAAGAGCGTCGGGGATGGAGTCCATCACGCTCGCGAGGTCCTCGGGGGGGGGGGGGGGGTGGGCCTTTGGTCTTCAGATAGCCTACCGCCGCCTTGATCGCCTCCTCGAAAGTGAGGGATATCTTGTCGGTAAACTTCTCTCCGAAGTCTTCCAAGCGGAGGAACGCCTTCCTCCCTTCTTCGGAGCGAGCCGACTCCCCCTCTTGATATTCTTTGAGTGCGACGTGGGCGGCGTCGCTGGCGGCCTGAAGATCCTTCAAATCTCCATCAAATCTTTGG
This sequence comes from Zingiber officinale, assembly GCF_018446385.1. Lineage (NCBI taxonomy): Eukaryota > Viridiplantae > Streptophyta > Magnoliopsida > Zingiberales > Zingiberaceae > Zingiber > Zingiber officinale. Next base: position 123,254,216 of record NC_055997.1, read on the forward strand.
AGGTCGGCCGAGCGGCTCTCTTTCTCGGTGGCTAGCAGGGCGTCCAAATCTTTGATGCGTTGTTCCAGCCCCCTGATCTCCACCTTCATGCGGTCCATATCATTGATAGCCTGTTGCTTCCGAGTGGTCGCCGTTTTGATCTCCTTATCTCGTTGCTTGATCATCGTTTCAAGCCGAACGACCTTGCTTGCCAAATCGGAAGCCCTTTTCCATTCGGCATCCAGTAGTTTTTTGGCCTTCTCCAGAGCGGCCGTCGACTGCTCGGTACCCCCCGCAGCTTTTTGTTTTTTCAACTCGTCCTCCAGTTCGGCCAATCGATCGCTAATGGCGATCTGCTCCACCCAGTTCTGCTAGCAAATGTGGACAGGTTAAAAACATAATTTAAATAGGCAAACAAAGAAACAGAGCATACTCCAGTGGCCTGTTGTAGATTGCTGTCGCCGAGCTGCCCGGGAGTCAGCCTGGCTATTCGACGCCGAGCGTCCACCCAAGCTTGGGCCAGAGGGCCTGTCAAGGTAATCTGCTGCTCGGGGACCACAGGCCGATCAGCAGCAGCCATGTACGCCTCCGAAGGAAGGCGCAGAACGGTTTTAATTAAATTCTGGCCGCTCGGCTCGCTCTTGGAAGCGTCAGCCTTACCGAATGGCCCACCGGTGGACGAGGAGGGAAGCTCGCCCAAGCGCCTGATACGGCGCAAAGTTCTTGAAGGGCTGGACGGCGGCATCTCAGAGCTGGCCCTCGGAGAACCATGAGGGGTCGGAGTACTCTCAAGGGAAACCGTCCCGGACAGCACCGGTGCATCCGCGCCCCGCTCTGGCTGTGACTCATCAAGTGTAGTTGAGGCAGATACGGATTCCGGTCGTCGGCGCTTCCGAGTGCGTAGCGGCACGTCATCGGCCGAACGACCCTCCACCACGGCTTCGGTAGGAGGTTCTATGTCGCCCGCGGCCTCATCGTGAGAGGCAGGGGCGTCTGAGGCTTCGGGGACAATTGGTGTTCCCTCACCTTCTTCACCGGCCGGATCAGCTGGAGAAAGGCCCCGTTCGGCGGCCTCCTGGTTCGTCACCGCCTCGATCTGAGCGGTCTTCAATTTGAGCTTCTCGGTAGCTTTGGCGCGCCACATGACTTCAGCTGCAGAAGCAAAAAATAAATCAGTTAGAACAAAACAAACGGGAAGATAAGGGAACTTACTCATGCTGCAGGGCAGGTCGGCTGTGGTAGAGGATAAGCCGAATATGTGCATTACTCCCGGGAGGAGTAGCTTGTCAATATGATAGCGCTGGCCAACTAGCCGTTCGGCTGCATGAAGGTAGGCCGCGTCGCCTCTAAATTTGTCGAGCTCCGGTTGCGTCGGCATCGCCGTTTGCCACTTGGTACGAAAAGTTGGCCGCTCGGGAAAACGTATATAGAAAAAGTGCTCCTTTCAATGTTTGTTGGAGCTCTGCATGCCATCGAAGAGGACGAAACCTATCCTAGATTGAAAAACAAAAGTTCCCCACTCGGCCTGCTTGGGATAGTAAAAGTAGTGGAAGATTTTTGGGTCTAAGGGGATGCCGTTCAGTTTGAACAAAACTATTACTCCGCTCAGCAGCCTAATAGAGTTGGGAACTACCTGGCCGAGCGGAATGCGGAAGTAATTGCAGACTTGCAGGAAAAATTCATGGGGTGGGAAGCGTAGTCCGGCCAGAAATTGGTCTCGGAAAAAAAGAACTGTGCCGATCGGCGGTTCATGAGGCCGATCGGCCGGTGTGGCTAATACTATTTGGTGGTCGGAAGGAACGTCGTAAGTCCGAGTGAGACGCAACGCGTCCTCCTCGTCAAAACGACTTTCCATGGTCGAGTACCATAGACCCGGAGCACCGCCGGTTGACTGCGAAGTACTAGTCATGATCGAAAGACAGGAATGCGGGACAAAGGGGGAAGGTTCAAGCAAGGAATGGAGGAAAACCGAATGAAGGAAACGATTCACAGCAAGAAGAAAACGTTGGGAACGAGAAAGAGGGTCTTACGAGCAAGAAAGATGATCGACGGGGGCCTGGGGTTGCTGAAAAGTTGAGGGGCGAGGTCGCCGGAGAAAAAAACGGGCAGAGGAGCGCCGGAGAAGGATGAACCAACAATGCGGCGGAAAAGAAGTCGTGAGCTTTATATCGCCGCCCGGGAGCAACCTCCACCGTCCGATCTAGGTCGTTGATAACGAGGCCATCATCCAGCCGTTCATTTCAAACGACGGCTGTCCCATCGGAAGTGACGCCACCGCCATACGCTGACAAACGCACGATCGCCAAGTGTCAGCAGGATATTGGCCGCATTTAATGAACTCCCCTTACTGTGCGCAGCGCACGTGATGGGTAATGGGGGAGAGCATCGGACAAGGATGCCAAGAAAACAAAAGGCATGGACAAGATACAGCCGAACGGATGAGCATCCTTACGCCTGGCCGATCGGCCCAATGCAGCAATCATCGCTCAGTCAGATCGGCAGTCCAGTCAGTCGAACTTCGCCTCCTTCGACTAGACTCGAGGGGGAGGCAAGTGATCCGGTGGTAAGAGCCCGGGACCCCCTAACGAGGGGTCAGTGCCACGTGGAGGTCAGAGGGCCAAGTGGTCCGTCGGAGAAGGGTGAGCCGACCGGACGTATGACAAAAGGGCAGGCCGATCGGCCTGCCCGTACACGTCTGATCGTGAAAGACGCCCTGACAGGGGTCGGGGTTCCGACGCTCAATGAAGTAGTAAATGGCCGAGCGGAATGGCTAAGAGAGGGCAGGACATAATGGGTGCGCCGCCCGGCTGGCGCGGAAAATTAGGGCCATCCGGACGACGCTATTCACGCCGGTCGGCCGGACGGACGTCCCGGCCGGGCGGTGGGTGAAGGATAGGAACATCTCCTGACAGCCGTCAAGTCCTATGGCTAGGCCATACTCTAAGTCTGACAACAAGGTGTTCTGTTGTCCCATCGAAGACATGACTGAACTGTAGCAGTATGGTGTCAGGTAAGCTCTCTGACAGGTACATACCGAGGTGTGGGCTGCGGACACGTATGCGCCTCGGTGGACGTGCACTAGTTCTTTCACCGCTCTATATAAAGAGCCTCTTCCTTCGCCGGAGGTATGCGCTCTTGGATTTTTGGAGCCACCTTTTGCTGTTCGCTTACCTGACTTGAGCGTCGGAGGGTCACCGCCGGGAACCCTTTCCCGGCCCGACTTCTGTGCAGGTTCGTCGGAGATTCGTGCGACCCAACGGAAGCCTACACCATCGACTAGGAGTGCGCCACGTGTCCAGCATCTTTTGGTTCGGCGGTTCGGACAAGATCATATCCTATGGATCAAAATCGGCCTTTAAATCTTATCTAATATGTTTGTGGGGGGCGTTGTTGTTCTCTACTGCAAATAAAGAGGATGAGGACGGTACGTTGAACATTAGCCGCCTGAATAAGAGGGGGAAAATACACGGCGAGTGGAACAGGAAGCATCTAATTGGGAGATTTTGCAAATATTTCTATTATTTTTGATAAATTATAATTAAGGCCTCAATTTTAAAATTATTTTTGTTCCTTCACGGAAATAGGTATATGTATAAAAATTAATTTGAGAGCGAAAGACTCTCAAACCCAATGTCAAGAGATACATCATAATTAAGAGTTTATCCTCACAATCGAGGTAAAACCCCATCATCAACATACAATTCACTTACTTGCTCATGCACCCAATGAACATATGCCATCACAACATGAGCAAAATCAAACCAAACACCTAATCTTACACTCACACAACACCATGATATAAATTACAAATGGTGAACACGTGTTGTGGAAAACAAATCCATGTCAAAAAGTAAAACCAAGGTGTGAAGCAATTGAACCTCAGCCATATCAAGTCACGGACAGAAGCAAAACCAAGGTACGAAGCAATTGAAACTCAGCCATATCAAATCCCGGGCAGAAGCAAAACCAAGGTGTGAAAAAATAGCAGGAACAGTGGGTTCACATCCGTCCACAAATTTTTGTTCCTTCAAATTTGACTTACCGTGGAGAACAGTTGAAGATGCATGATGTCACTTGCGGTCATCTGATTCTGCGAACCTACTTACACGTATTAATTCTTCTTTTGAAATTGATTTTTAGCATTTAAATAAAATGGAATTATCAAATTCTCAAGCACGTGTGATAAATCAATAACATACTTTCGTAAGCATCGATATGTAGAATATATCATGGACATCCATTAGACTTCCACTAGTGAGCAAGTGTAAGTCTATATAAGCCACTAGATTGACCCACTCAAGAACCTACAAAGGACTAGTAAATCTAGAAGCTGATTTCTCATTAATATCAAATCTTTTGATGTTCTTAATAGGAGATAATACGTAATTCTCGAAGAGAACTCTGACTATTTTGTCAGCTTTAAATTGTTAGTGATTTTTGTATGATCATCTTCATCATCTCTACATTTCTCTGAATGTACTATAAACCAAATAGCTATGCTCATTGAGAAGTTGATATAAAAATATAGACATTCATAATATTCAAGTTATCGTGATAGAAGAGAATGATATACTGAATATAATGGATAAATATTTTTTGATAAATATTATTGGTGATATTGTGAATGATATGGAAAGAGTGATGAGAAGAAAGTTATCGATATAAAAATGATGGTGATTCAGTATCAATATCCAGGGGAAAAAACTAGTTGAGATCAAAGAAAGTTGTCCAGCCAAATATTATATATAGATAGTTAAATCATCAGTCAACGAACAAGTAACTCATGCGTTCCTCGAGGATTGTTAGTAAAGATGATGAAGAAGACCTAAAAGGCGCTCCAAAAAAGGGTTAGATGGACGTCGAAGAGATCTTGGCAAGCTACTCCGATGCTTAAGTTAGGGTTTGTTTGAGGTAGTATGCGGAAAGAAGATGAAGAAGGAGAAGAGAAAAATGATACGCAGAGAGAAAAAATCTCAGGGATAGACACATAAAGTGATGGGCCAATAAAAGTGAAAATGGTGGGTCATAAATTTATGTGTCTATCCCTGAATTTTTTCTCGAGATTTTTTCTCTGCGTATCATTACTAAGGAGAAGAGAACCTGGTAGAGTTGTTGAGAGTTCGGATCCCTTATACTGACCTTCTCTAGGTTTGTATAACTATCCCAAGAGCATCTTCATATAGATGTTGCATATTCTATTGCCATCATTCTTGTATGTGCCATCGAGGAGACCAAATCTAGCAACCGTTAGTTGTCTTTTCATTCACTAAACATCACGTGTCTGAAGGATGACATTTAGGTGACCATCTCTGACAATCTTATAACTATCTCTCCGACTATAAAAAATTATGCGAATAACGACAGAATCTGACAAGAAAGACCTCTTATATTATATAAGAAAGAATAACACAAGGTCAGTTTATGCATCCGATGAGATCTGGGGTGCATGGACGACCACTTGGTCTGTAGAGATATGGTAGATAAAGGCTCTAAAAGCTTGAGAAAATAGAAATATAGAACTAGGTGGCTCTAGTACCGAATCCACTCGGCATACATCAGGATCTTGATCCATTGTTGAGCACACTATATGGATATGGTGAGTTTAATTTAAAGTTATATAAATTAAATTTTTATTTATTAACAAACTTGTATAATTTTGGCCCAACTTATTTGTGTATACAGGAGTGTTCTTTTGAAAGACAACTCACTTGCCTAAAGATCTTTTTCAAGACTCACCAGAGAAAGGATGACACATATGTTGATGTTCGATCCAAGAATATTGGAGTTTGAATTATTAACTTTATTATATTTAATTGTTAATAATGATTAATTAGCTTTAGTAATTGTGTACAAGATATAAATCGTATATTTTTTTTTACACGGGAGGAAATGACGAGTAGGGTGACTCAGGTATCTCAGCCACCAGTAGAGGGAGAGGCGTCACAGGATCTATCCACCCAACAAATAAATGATATTTATTATGATGTTATGGATGGAAGGATAAAGAAATCCTCTCTCTACGGCCTTGGCTCCCAGGCTAAGGTGGCATTTGATCGCTTGAGGACTCTTTGGGGTCGTGCTAGTTCCTCTTCTTCTTTTTCTTCTAAGATGGAGTCATTAAGAAAAGAAAATCAAGAATTGAAGACTCAAATGACTACGATAGATCAGAGGTGGGATGTTCAGGAGCAGACATTGGCTCAGATGTGAGCAGTCATTGCTAGATGGAACCAGTCACAGCATGGTATTGAGTCACAAGTGACTCGAGACCTATCAGACCCTACTGATGATTATATTTTTCTGAGGTATGATCAACTACAACTTATTATTTTTTTTAAATTTATCATATATTAATTAAGTAAAAATATATTTATTCTATTTGGATATTATTAGATATTTATCTTAAATTGTATTACATTTTTTCAGGAGTCCGTATTAATACATTCACTATCATCACGATCATTGCATATCCAAAATATAATCCAAGTATTTTTTTACAGGTAAAATTAGTTACATATTATAATTTTTAGTTATATATTGCATTTGCATCGAATCGTTCTGATCATAATATCTTATATTTGACTTTTACAGGATTATATTTGGATATATGTGTAAGAGATGTATCATGGTAAGTATTTTGGATATTTTGTATTTTGCTTTTTACTTGTCATTCACTTTTGGATAGTTATGATTGTGAGTATTTTGTATTTGGATATTTATGCTTGAGTTTTGTACAATTTTGGAGATTTTGACAGTTATGATTGTGTTTTGTATTGAATTTTGGATAGTTTGATTGTTTGTATGTTGTATGGATTGTGATTTATGTGTGAATCGTGTTTGTGTTGCCATCGTGTGTGATGCTTTTATTGATATGAAAATTGTATACATGATACGTTCTAAACAACAAGGGGTATTTTAAAATTTTTATTAAAATTTACCAACGGAATCATAATTCTGTTAGTGATTTTCGACAGAAATCCGCATTCCGTCGAAAAATATCGACTCTATACAATAATTTTCGATACAATGTCGACTGAAATGTTAATTCCGTCGGTAATTACCGATGAAATTATTGGTTTCGTTGGTAATTACCGACTAAATCGTGAATTCAGCCGGTAATTATTGATTGAATTGATGATTGCGTCAGTAATTTTACCTACTGAATCCGATTCAGTCGGTAAATTCCGTTACCTCCCGTCTCTTTGTGCCGACGGGACAGTTATTCTGTCATTAAAATTTACTGACGAAAATTTATATTCCGTCAGATAATACCGACTGAATATCATTTCCATTGGTAAATTACATTTTCGACAGAATTGCGATGGAAATTTCAATCGTTATTCGCTGTTATTTTTATAGTGTCCATTTACCCAGTGCCACGTGCCCTAGGATATTCACATAGGAACGATCTCAATGATGATGAGATTATCTTGCCTAAGTCCTTTAAGCAAGCTACATGAGGTGTGGGTCGGATACAAGGACAAGGAGACGAGAAAATGGAGTTATTGTGAAGTAGCCTTGAGTGTAAACAAAATATGGATTTGAGACCGAGGCCGGAGGGTGTTAGCTATTAAGCCCGAGACAGATGTCAGGATTAGGAGTTAAGACAAGAGTGGTGACGGTGCCTAGGACCGAGATGGATGTCAATTTTAGGAGCTGAGATAGGAGCACGTCGGTGCCTGGGATCGAGACAGGTGTCAAGATTAGGAGCTGAGGTAAGACTAATGTCAGTGCATAGGACCAAGATGGGTGTCAAAATTGGGAGCTGAGACAAGAGTCACTACAATCATCTTGCACTTAACTAAACTTGAATCTCTAGGATGAGCATACTAATCCGGTTCAATCAAATCCAAGTCTCGTCTGAACAGAACCAATTCCTTTTGGATCATGTTTGACCTATCTTGACTTTGACTGATAAATCAATATGATCTTTAGCCACACGGGACATGTGAGAGTTACAGAAAACCACCACATGAAAAATAATGTAACATTGAAAGAGATTAGAATGGATTTTTTTAACAAAAATGATAGGATCAACATGGTATATATGGTATCTATATGATCAAGTAGTTTACCTTTAACAATTAATTAACCAATGACAACTACTTGTAGTTATAGGGTTAAAACTTAAATATATTATTTCTCTGTTTTGAAGATGCCTAAGATGCTAAAAATCAGTTGTTAAGGTAAAGGTCTTATCCATCCAAGAAGAAGACTTTCTCTTCTAATATTTTCTATGGAACTTCAGAATTCTAATGGTTAATTTTTTATAAACAAAAATAATAACAACAATCATATTATTCAATACTAAATTGTTTTTCTGAAACTAAGTGATTCCTGCAGCCACTTAATTCTTTAAAGCCAAGAAAGCTCCTTACGATATTCCTGAAAATAAATTAACTGCAATTATTATTAAGAAAATGTTATTCTATCCTTTGTAAACAAAGAGTTCATAAAAGTCAGAAAAACATGCAGACAATCACAAAACGGGGAATCAAATGCAATTTGATTTATTATAATCACAAGGGTTGACATAATAACCTATCGTTGGGTTGTCAGCCAGCTAATCTGAAAACGATAGAAACAATTTTTTATAATAAAGTTAATTAGATTCTGTGAACAAACACTTGTGATGAGAACCATCACTCTTTATTATTTTATATTGTTTTTTAAGCAAACGAAACAGTGCAATTGGTGGTTAATTAACCATGGTTACCTTCACCTAATCCAACCAGTTAGCTAGCCCTGTGCTTTATACTTATGAACAACTTGCTGTTATTGTTTCAGGGCAATCTCTCGGATCCATAGAGAAGGAAAGCTCACGAGGACGATCGAGCAATCTCTCAGATTCATAGAGAAGGAAGGCTTGAGAGGAGAATTAATGAAGATGATGGTCATGGATGGAAAACAAGAGATATTTTGGAACACCAGCTGCTCTTTCTCTACCAAGCCTTCTTCTTCTTCCTACCTCCCTCTCTCCTCTTCTTCTCCAACTTTTCTACATCCTCCAACTTCGTGAAGCTTCTCAAGAAATCAGATCGAAGTCTTTATTCCTTTTTTTTTTTAAAAAAAAAACTGCAATTTTTTTTTTCTATTGCTTGACGTGAGAATCAAATCGATATGCAGAAGCTCAGCAGCTCGTATTCCTTCAATGGTATGTGTCCTTTCTCTTTTGCTTCGTTTTCATGTTTATGGCTGGCTACTTCAAGTGCTTATACATCTTTTATTAATTACAGTGGAAGAGAAGGGGAAAAACAGAGCGATGAAATTGGACTACTGCAAGACGGAAGAGGAAGCAGAGGAGCTCGGAGAGAAGAAAAGGCGGCTCCGCGTGGAGCAAGTCGAGGCGCTGGAGAAGAAGTTGGTGGCGGAGGAGAAGCTTGACCCTGAAAAGAAGCAAAGACTCGCACAGAACCTCGGCCAGCAGCCGCGGCAGATGGCCGTCTGTTTCCAAAATTGCCGCAAACGGTCTAAGATGAAGCAACGGAAGCGCGATTTCGAAGCCCTCAAGGCCCGCCACGACGCCCTCAAGCTCGATTGCGACGCCAAACGCCGCCAAAACCAGGCTCTCATCTCCCTAGTACGATTTAGTAGCTACTTGGATAATCATCTATTGATTCAGATAACAGTACTTGGATTTCTGTGGATGATTGATTCAGATACGTGAGCTGGAATCCAAGCTCGCAGAATCAACAGGGTGCGAGATGGAGACGACGGGAAGGCTTCTTCCGAACTACAACTACACGGACGGGGCTTCGGATACCGATTCCAGCACCAGCAGCACGCTGTTGAATGGCGAAGCAAACTATGGCGACCAGTACTGTTTGCTTCCCGAACAGCGCACACCAAACTTCTCCTGGCGCTACTCTGACATGGATGACACAGACTAAGCTTGAAGCGAATTGCCAACCCGTAGAGACAGACTAAAAATGGAAGCGATCGAGAGGCGCGATTCAATAAGGAGACGAAGCGACTGCTGCTTCTGTTGGAACTGGTACTTGGCAGGGGGGCGTACGGGCATGGTAATTTAGTAGCTTCCGCTTGTAGTTTCGATTACATGTAAGAAATGTGATACTGCAGTTAGTGACATCCTAAACGTTGCTTATGTACTTTGCTGTGCATTCAGTTGTATGAAAAAACAATTTGGGTGGTGTGCCTACGTACGCACGTTTTATATTCCCTTTGGATCCTGAATTGTAAACCAGGTAACAAGAGGAGGGTATAGGGATGGTAATGGGTAGAATTTGGATAGGATTTTATATCCTCCATACTTATTTTCATTTATTATATTTATACTCATACCTATCCTCGTATCAATCGGGTATTTAATTTTATATCCATCTCCATACCCGTCAGAGTTTTGGGTACCCACATCCTATTCATCATACTATTACTTCATACAATTCTCATTTAAAAAAAAAATCAATGTATTTGTCAGTTTTTCCGTGGAAAAGAAAATAAGATACGTGTTGATAATCAGATAAAAAGATAAATTAAATTTTTTTTTCTAAAACGAACGGGCTAAATTTTTTTTTTCTCAATAAAAAATGATATATATATATATATATATATATATATATATATATATATATATATATATATATATATATATATATATATATATATATATATCGGGTATCGGATAGGATTTTACTATATCCGTCTTCGTATCCATACCCGAAATATCTATATTTGAATATCCATTTATTATAATCGGATATAAAATTTTTCTCCATATCTTTTTTTTTTGGATTACATATCGAATTATCTATCAGATTCGGATGAAATTATCATCGCTAGAAGGGTACGCGCGTGTTCTTGCGTCTAAGGCATGGATATAGACTGTAGACGTTAAGAATCGCATTCAAGACAGGGTCATGTTCACCTTGCAGATAAGATAATGTCGGGAATATTTGCTTTCTCATGACCTGATTTTGTGGTTCTTTCTCTTAGAAAAAAGGTAAAGCATGCACTGGAACACCTACCTACTTATGCAGTATATCACACAATGAAACTCTCACTCCACTAGTCATAAACGAGTCTAGTCCAGTTTTATTTATGCCAAAATGAACTAAATGGTTGAAAGTTTAATTTAAATTTCATTTGTATATATGTTAGGGGACTCTCAATTAAGTTTATTAATTGTTTGAAATTTTTATTTTTTTATTTTTTAATTATTATTCTTGATAATACAAATTTATATTTTTATTTTAAAAGTTTTTTTAAGTCTTTTTACCATATTAATAAAAGTTTATTAATAACTTTGTTTGTCATATAATTTATATTCATGAACATTAACTGTTAGATCACGTATGAATTAGATGGGGATGAACAACTCGTTTCGTTTCTTCGAACTAAATTTGCAATGGGAATTCGAAGTAAAGAATTTTCATAATGCTAACGCTTAGATTTTACTTGGTATTCACTTCCTTGAGGTGACTAATCCAAAAGTTCACTTCTCATTTATAGCTTCACTATAAATATTTCCTTCCCAGAGGTGGAGAAGTCTCGTACAATCTCAAACACTAGAAAAAAAATAAGAATGCAAATATAATATACAATTGAGAATGACTTTACGGTTTATAATGAGAAACCTTGTGTTGCTTTGCTCTTTTCTTCCTTTGGATTGCCTCTTGATAGATGAAAATGCAAGAGTAATTTTCTCTAAAACTCACAAGAATCACTGTTAGCTTTCTCTTCGCAAAATCCCCTTTTCTAGGGTTTCTTTTGGACTAAAAACACCTCCCAATCAACTAGTCTTATCCCTAATTGATTGTTACGTTAGATCAACCAATTAAAACCTGCAGAATGACTCTTTTACGCCCGTATAATCAATAGGTGAGTCATACCAATTGATTACTAACTTCTAATCAATTAACTCAATCGATTCTCAAACTTTCTATTTTTTTAAAAAATAATCCAATCGATTAGCTTGAGCCCAATTGATTCACTAATTGATTCTAGCCTTTACTGCGCTCTCACGAAAAAAACTTCCAATCAATTTCCTTAATCCATTGGTACCTTTGAATCAATTAGGCCAATCGATTTAGAAGCCTACTGTGCTTCGTGAAAATTCTCCCAATCAATTAGCTGGATCGATTGACCTTGGGCTAATTGATTAAGCTAATTGATTGCCTAACCCAAACTATGAACCCAAGTTTAAGATTCCTTTGCCCAATCCGAAAGTCATCCGTGACTCATTGGGACCTCCCGATGCCTAATATCCGGTTAACCTTGATCTCCCAGGGCTTCTTCACTAAGTGGCTGATCCTCCTTGACCTACTTGGACTTTTCCTTGCCAACTTTTCATTTGACTTCTGATCACCAAGTATTCAGTCAATCTGTCACCCACTTAGATTTTCTCACCAAGTATCTGATCTTGCCTGACCTACTTGGATTTTTCTCTTGTCAACCTTCCCGTTAGCCTTTTCTTACCTAACTTCCATTTAGAACTAGTCACTTGGTAAACTTCCCACCCTTATTTAACATCTAGTTAGGACTTCCCTTGTCTAATCTCCAGTTAGAACTAGTCACTCAGTAGACTTCTCGCCCCTGCCTAACCTCTAGTTAGGACTAGTCACTCGGTAGACTTCTCACCCTTGCCTAACCTCTAGTTAGGACTTCGTCTTGCCTAACCTCATTTAGGACTTTTCGTTGCTTAACCTTCAATTAGAGCTTTCCCAGTCAAGTATCTGGTCCTTCCTTAACCTAATTGACTTCTCTCTCACATATTGTTAAACATCAAAACTGAAGCTCGAGTCAATCAGAGCTTAGTCAACTTGGTCAACTTTGATCCGAGGATGATTGCACCAACAATATTTTCCTTTTTGATATTTGACAATATGTTTAAGTTAGGATGATCCATTAGCCCAACTTCCATCTTCATCCTATGCCAAAGTATAAATGAGAGTTTCCTAACTTAAACCCTACATTATCTTCCTTTGACAAACATAAAAAATCTTCTCCCAAGATTCATCTAACCATGACAATGAAGATTCTCTACTTTCCATTGTTTCCAAATGCTCAACCTTGAACTTTTTTCAAAATTCCTCTTATCACAATGAAAGTTCTTAGACTTTCATTGTTTTCAATACTCAACATTGAGCATACACCCATCTATAAATCTATAGATCTCCTTTCTTATTCAAATCATGCCTTTAAAGTGTATCTCCCCCTTAAGACATGATTTATCCTTAAGTATTGCACCAACAATGATTTGGAGTTCTTAAACCTTTAGAAAATTCTAAAATGGAGTCATGAGGTTACAAATTCAACCTTGAATCCAATTAGTCCCCTTTAACAATTCCTTTCTTAGTTTCATAAAAAAAAATTACCTTAAATACTTGTCCAAGCATTTCATAGGGTTAGAAATAATTAAATTGACTAATCGTGACTTAATAGACTGAAATCAGACCATTTTAGCTAGTCATGTCAATCGATTCACATGAGCGACCTATCGATTACAACACATGCCAATTGATTGACAACATTGTTCAACCGATTGGTATTTCTAATTTCTCAATTCAAATTTCTATTTGAAATTGGAAAATACATAAATAATTCTACGATATTCAAAAAATTATGAAATTTCATATACACATTACTTATGTCATATACAATCAGAAAAAATAAATTTCTACAAAAATATATCTCATTTTAAAAGAATGATACAAAATTAAAAAATATTGAAAACTTCATTATTTCACTTTAACTTTGTATTTAACTAATCATTGGTGATTCCTATCAACAAATAGACTTTATCAAAGTTTTTCAAAATGATTTTGAAACTATTTTGAAAAATAATTTTTAACAATGATCAGCTAAATGCACATGACTTGCATATTAGTTTTTCCAATGATGTCAATTAATTTCATTATCCTTAATTATAAAAAATTTAAAATAATGCATAATAATGACTATGACATACATCAAATGTGAAACTATCATAGGTTAATGATGTATGTATGACATGCCATGTAATAAGATTATAATATAAGTGTATGATGTTATGGCATGTGATAGGATAGACAAACATGGTGTTGGTGCTGGAAGCACTAGTTAATCAAATATGTGTTTCGATATTGGCAAAGGTTCAAAGTTAATTTGTGTTGTGATCTAACGAGTTAAACTAAGTGTGTAAGAAAGTCCTAAGTGATCTTAGGCAAAGTGAAAATTCTAGTTAAAGTTAGGCAAAAGGTGGAAAGTCCTAGCTACGGTTAGGTAACGAAGTCCTGATTTGTGGTATTGGGAAAAGACTTGGTAGGTCGAAGACGTTAGGCAAAATCCTAGGGTCGAGGACACTATGTGAAAGTCTTGGGGGTCGCGGACACCATGCGGGAAATCCTAGGGTCAAGGACATTAGATGAAAGTCCTGAGGCCTTGGATGTTGAGCAAAAGTTCAAATGGTCTAGAGGATCGGTTTGGCAAAAGATAACTTCTCTTGAGAGAAGTAGGTAAGGGTGCATTCCCTATAGAGGGAACAGTAGGTATCAGTCCTATTAGTGCAATTTGCACTAATGATCTAACTCAGGTTTTGATGAATGATAAGTGGATTAAAGTTAGAGTGTTTGTGGTCTAATTGCTTTACCAAGTGTGCAGGAGTTGACAGGTTTAAAGGACCTGACATCAGGCTGAAATCTTGTTAGGTCTATGGGACCCAATAGCTGGTGCGAAGTCTCGATAAGTCCACGAAACCCGATATCTGGTGAGAAGTTTGGTTAAGTCCGCGGGATCTGACTGTTGGAATCGATGGCTTCCTACGTATTCGTTAGTTGCATAGCGGAATAATACGAAACTAAATACGAATATGAAAGCTAAAGACAAAGAAAGGAAATGCAAACCAATGCGCGTCAATGTAACGTGGTTTGGAGATGATGCTCCTACTCCACAACTGTCCGTAAGGTGGACGATCCCTCAATCCGTCGGTGGATTAGTCCCCGGAAACTCCGGCTAGCTCAAACCGCTCCTTGTGGGTGGAGAAACCTCACCACAACTTCAACCAAGAACACTTGGACACAAGAGATCCTTGAGCACTTTGGTGACTACTAATTAGGCTTTAACCAAGTCTAATTTCGTCACCTTGGCCGACCATACCAAGCTCCTTCTTATAGAGCTTGGAACAAATCAGCAACATGATTTGCCCGTTACCAGTCGACTGGTCCATGCACCAGTCGACTGGTGCCAGCCCAACGGCTATCTCAACGACTCTCTGCTACAGTGCATCAGTCGACTGGTCCATGCACCAGTCGACAGTTACAGTAACGCTACGGTAAAACCCTAAAACTATGATTTTACTCCGAGTACAATCTCTCATGCACTCGTCCTCGCCCGACCAACCTAGACCTAGTCTTCTAGCCTCCTCCATCAGCCTCGCGTCCCTCGGATGTCTCCCCATCCTTCATGTCTTGCCTTCTGGAGCTTCCTTCGGCCTTGTCCATATTGTCGGGTCTTTCTTTGCCAAGAGGCTCCTCACCTCCGGGACTTCATCCATTGTCAAGTCACACTTGGACTTACGTTGCCAAGACTACATGCTTGGACTTACACCGCCAAGACTCATTCTTGGACTTTCCTCCTTTGCCAAGATCACACTTGGACTTTCCTTGTTGTACCTGTATCCTGCACACTCACAATGCATATCAAATACAACAATAAACCTAACTTAAACCTTTGCCCAAACATCAAAACCTAGGGCACCTAGATTGCTTCAACACTGACAACCGGCCGAAATCCAGTTAACGGGGCTTGACAACTGCCGAAAAGACCTGGTAGGTCAAAGACAAGTCAAGCGACTACTGTTGGTTAGTGGAGGTAAACAACTGGAGGAGAGATCTAGTGAGAACGCATTCCCGATTGAGGGAACTATAAACGTCGATCCAACTTAGGTCTAATTGGAAAATCTAAGTTGAAACCTTAACTAGATCATGGTCTCAGGGAGATAGGATCTAATTGCTATTACTATTTTGCTGTATTGTACTAACTTTATTTTGCAAGATAAATATATTTTTATTACCTAAACTAGCTCTTTTTTTTTTGTAGGGAATGAGTTGTTTAAAAAAGGGAGTCCAAGTGTCCGGAAGGGATCCGAGCGCCCGGACTAGCTTCGCTCGAGCGGCTTGCCAAGCACCCCGACGATCCGAGCACCCAAAGTTGGTCCAGGCACCTGGACTAGAAAATTCATCCAAAAGCTAAGTTAGAGAGCGACGGTTGGCCGAACCCACATCAACGGTCCAGGCGCCCGGAGGTGGATCAAAACTTGACATATCAAGTTTCAACGAGAGATCGCCACATCAACAATGGTCCAAGCGCCTTGAGGGGTTCCAAGTGCCCGGAACGGGCCTATATAAAGGCCTTCGACCAGCGGCTTCAAAACAACATCTGCTACAACTTTCGTTCTTGCGTGCTGCTCCATGAAGGCTCCGATGATCCTTAAAAGCTACTTCGATGTCCAATAACCGACGATTAAGGAACTCGATTTATTCTTTCTTCTTGTCGGTAACTTTTGTCACACCCTGAGGGTAAGGTTGTCCGACGAAAATCGAATAGCACATCCCCTATAGCAGTGACAAATGAAACCAATATATATTTCCATAAGGCTACTCACAAGCAAACTACAGCCAACACGGCTGGATGTAAACATAACTACACAGTTTATAAGCAGCCCACATAGATGAAAGTAAACACAACCACCCAGTTAATAAACAACCCACACGGCTGAAACAAAATACAACGAAAGTCACAAAATAATGATCACAAAACCACAATACAACTAACTACGAGTCAGGTCGGCTTGACACAACAACATCAAACCAAATATAAGAAACTACAAAGCTAAACTCCATTCAAAAGATACATATACACAAACAAATCCAAAGCTAATAATGCGAACGAAAGCAATAACGGAAAAAGGCGCTTGATGTGACATGGGACTGACGGACAGGATCTCTAGGCAACTCCATAAATCCTCTACCTGTTACCTGCCGAAAGAATACCACTTTACGGGTGGTGAGTGTTAAGACTCAGCAGGTAATAAATAGATAGTATATGAACATAATAAAGAACTAGAAATGCAAAGATATACAGTCTCATACAAAAAATAGCAGATACTACCATGTTATCATAATAAATGTCTATACCTGAAACCATATACTAAGCTAGTAATAGAAGGTCAGGAGTAGTAAGGATCTACTACAGTACTGCTCATAACTACAAGAGTAACATGTGAGGTATATACATATTACCAATAAGTAAGTCATGTTAGAGTGTATACTAAAAGCCTAGCTTTTGGTATAAACATTTATCTAGAAATAAGAATCACATTGGTCAAATGTCTACATTTATGATAGATGTAGTTGCTCAATTAATTTATATTGTAGATAACATGGTGTGTGGTGTCACACACAGAAGATCATGTTATCGGTTCCTTATAAATTATAAACAGTAGCTCACGACCAAGATGGAAAGGAACAAACCATTGGAAGGTCGTAGTGTAATTAGGTATTAGTTTATCTTAACTATATAATTACACTAGTACACTTAGAGTGTATTGAGTAGGATCATTTGAGGTCGTTCCTTTTATACTGACTTTATGAAGGAACAAAGACCTCAGTTATTATGGAAGTGTGTGCTCTTAATCCTAATATAATAACAAGCACATATATTTGATATTTATTTCTTTAATTTATCAATGGGTGAGATTTAGTTCGATAAATCAATAAGCCCAATAAGTTGGGAAATGATATCACTTATAGTGTGTGTTGTTGATTATAGAAGAAAACTGTGTCCTAGTGATCTAGGTTGAGAATGTCCCCAAGAGGAGCTCATAAGGATTGTCATGTTAAATCCTGCAGGTGGAGTTAGTCCGACATGACGATGAAGTTGAGTGGTACTACTCTTGGAGCTAGATATTAATTAAGTGAGTTGTCAGTAACTTACTTAATTAATGGATATTTGTTATCTTAAACACAGGGAGACTAACACACTCATAATAAGAAGGAGCCCAAAATGTAATTTGGGATTGGTGCGGTAGTTCAATAATAGTTCTTTAGTAGAATGAATTATTATTGATGAAATTAAATTGTGTGTTCGGGGCGAACATGGGATGCTTAATTTCATCGGGAGGCCAAAACCAATTCCTCCTCTCGGTCCCTATCGTACCTCTAGTATATAGAGATTTATACCCACCGCATACCCACCTTCTTACCCATCCAATGGGGCCGGCCAAGCTAGCTTGGAACCCAAGCTAGGGCCGGCCAAGACCAAGTGGATGAGCCATGTAGGTGGCCGGCCAAAGCTTGGGTCCCAAGCTTAAGTGGCCGACCACTAGAATATTAAAAAGGATTTTTATTAAAATTATTTCTTATGTGGATATCATGATTTTAAAAGAGAGTTTAAAAATTAAAAATTTCCTTTTATAGTTTTCTACAAAAGATTAAGAGAAGAGATTAATCTCTTTCCTTATTTGTAGTTTAAAAGGATGGTTTTAATTTTTTGTTAAAACTTTCCTTATTTGTAAATCATCTACATGTTTAAAAGAGAGTTTAAAATTTGAAATCTTTCCTTATTTGTTGATTAAAGGAGGATTTTAAATTTTAAGAAAACTTTCCTTTTTAACCATGTTCATAATTTAAAAGAAAGTTTAAAAATTAATAATTCTCTTTTATTAGTTTCTACAAAAGATTGAGAAAAGATTTGATATCTTTCCTTATTTGTAGATTAAAAGAGATTTTAATTTTTAGAGATAACTTTCTTTTTATCCACAAATTTAAAAGAAAGATTTTAATTTATTAAATTTCCTTTTTATAAACCAATCATGAAGGGATAAAAATTATTGAGAAATTTTTATAAATTTCCGGAAGCAAATAAGGAAGTTTTAATTGGTGTTTAAAATTTTATTTGCTTGGAGTTTTCTTGGTGTGGTAGGCCATTGTAAAATTGAAAAGAAAAATTATTTTTTAATTAAATAAATTTTTCTTTTCAATGGCAAAAGAATTAAGGAAGTTTTTATTAAATTTTCCTTATTTGCCAAGACCAAGGATTATAAAAGAGGGGGTAGAGGAGGCTTCAATGTGAACAACTCTATTATTTTTCTCCCTCTTTTCTTCCTTGGGTGTGGCCGGCCCTTTCTTTCCTCTCCTCTCCTTTGTGTGGCCGAAACCTTCTCATGGTGGAGATAGCTTTGGTGGCCGGAACTAAGAAGGAGAGAAAAGAAGCCTCTTTTCTAGCATCCTTTGGAGCATGGTGGTGGTGGCCGAACCTCTTCATTCTAGGAGAAGTTTTGATGGCTGAAACTTGTAAGGAAGAAGAAGGTGCTAGGTGGTTCTCATCTCGGAAGATCGTTGCCCACACAACGTCCGAGGTTAGAAGAGGAATACGGTAGAAGATCAAGAGGTCTTTCTAAAAGGTATAACTAGTAATTTTTCTTTCCGCATCATACTAGTTATTTTTGGAAATAATACTAAATACAAGAGGCATACGATTCTAGTGTTTCGAATTTGTTTTCGATATAGTGTTCTTTTGTTTTTCTTTTCCTTGTGATTTGATTGTTCTTTTTGGTTGACCTAAAGTTATTTTAGGAAATTAAATATTAGCTTTCCTTAAAAGGTTTTGTCTAGTCGGTGGTGGTTGCTCCCATATCCAAGAAGGCCATGTGCCTCGCCATGTTAGTACTGGGAACCAATTTTGGAAATTAATATTTAATGGAATTAATAACTTAGGTGATTTGGATCAAACGTGTTAAGTTCCGCAGGAGATCCAAGTCAAAACCTAAAAGAACGAATAGATTAAGTTTTGGATCAAACGTGTTAAGTTCCGCAGTCGATCCAAAATTTAATTTAAAAGAACACATGGTAGCTAGGAAAAGGTTTAGACCTTTGTACAAAATTTTTGTACAGTGGAACCTCTAGATTTTCCGAGTAGCAACCAACAAGTCAGTGTCTAAACACATATCATAGGTACATAACTCAACATATGTAAGCATATCTATCATATGGATAAACTAAAACCACAACATAAGTAAGCAACAGCTGCATAAGTATAATAACAACAGTGTATGCATGGATGGTCACCCCGCCACCTCTTTACAATACGACCCCTGTATGGTCGAGAGGCCGGATCGATGACAACTATGTCACTCAAAGGCCGCCACTACTTTCGAGTGATCGAGTTGATAGGTGCTGAGTAACTATCTAGCTACAAAGAGAAGGGGGTTCATGCTGCTTTCAACTCCAGCTACCACTACCTATTAGTGGTCGAGTGTGGCATGACAGGACAAGCGACATCTCCTCCAGCTACCACTACCCATGAGTGACTGAGTGTGTGACGCGACCCAACGACTCACTCATCCACAAAGGAGATGTGGTCGCCTACATGCATGCAATGGCATGATGTGCAAGATACAACAACCATAACATATATAAACAGAAATCAAGTATTCTACATGAAATCGACATGCTGAATAAGATACGTGAGTAAACAACAATCACAACAGGTAAACATGGTATCTAGTATCTGCTATATATATATGGATAACAATGAGAGACTATATAAATATGGATTTGATTATAACAAAGATCGAGTGGATAAGTATTAAGCACAGGAAAAACATGAGTGGAGTTGAGGTAAATACAGCAACTATCTGAATATCGTTTATGCACTAAAGTCAAAGTACTAAAGAGAAACAAAGTGAAAGTACCCGCCTTTATCTGTTAATCGTGTTAAATAATCCCATGTCAAGACGTTCATCTCGAACCAACATCCTACAACACAGAATACATAATATAACTAAGTTCTATTATAAACCAAATAGCTAAACCTAATCCTAATCCGAATAGAAAACCATAATTTGGATCAACCTAATCAATCCAGCCCAATTAGCTAACCCTAATTGGATCCATCATACTCATTTACATCATGATCAATTACTAACCACCGAATCTAATAATTAACCAAAGTCATTAGTCCAATTAGGTTTAACTCAAGCCATTTCCATTAACTACAAATTAGCACTGTATTGATCCAAATCTCAATCCTCCGTACTCACCACAATCCAATGATGTTTGTTGATAGTTCATGACTGGAGGGATGGCCTGCGATAATGGAACACCATAGAAATCTTCACGTTGCCAAAGTCTACTGCTGCAATGGTGACCATGGTCTTTGTTCTGCTTCCTGGACTGCCAATAGACCTTTCGATTAATGTGGTCAATTAGCAAGGAGCCTGGATCAGCATGTGAAGATGGTTGCAAGCAACAAATCAAAACCTCCCAATACAAGAATTCAGATTGCTACCAATATGAGACTAACATGTCTTACCTTAATCCAGATCTGTAGCTTCCTCTCTGTCGAAAATTCAAATGCTACTATAGTGGAATTAGAACTCCCCTCTTCTCCAAATCTAGAGAGAGTACCGCAACAAGAGGAAACGGTGGTGCCGGATCGGAAGGAGGCAGCTTGACGGCGTCTCTAGGGCGCGACCAAAAGCTTGGCTGCCAGGAAGAAGAGGATGTGGCGGTGCATAGGAGTGGGGGCGCCAGTGTCTTGCAGTTGGAGTGGCAGAGCGATTGGCGATAGACGTCTGGCCGTGGAGGTCAGTGACGACACAAGGAAAATGGAGAGGGGTGATGAGATTTAGGGCAGAGTCAAGATTGGGAGAATAACTTGGCGTCAACGAGATTGGAAGAGGAGGAGGGTCGATGGCGTTCCACGATCGAGCGATGGTGTCGATCAGCATCATCGAGCTACTGCACGAGGAGGCTGATTGGGCAGTGCAGACACGACGATGAGAAAGATCGGGAGGAAGTGTATTGGTGGTGGAGATGAATCAGGAGATAGGGAGAGGTAACACCACATTTAGCATAACTCCACTTTTTTTATACTTAGGTTTAATCAATCAAATCTTAAATTAATTCCTCAATCAATTTCCAGCTTAATTGATATTGTAAACAGACTTTCTCCGAGCCAAATAGATATATCCCCTTAAACGTGTCATACGATTTCCGTTTAAATTCAGAAAAATTTCTAAAAAATCCAATAAGGTTTTTCCTTTGATAACACTTATTATTTAATTGCCGAATTTTACAACTTTTCAGTTTCCAATTTGTGTACTAAAACTTTGTAATTCAAATATTCGAATTGATAGTAATTGTCTAACAAAAATGATCGACGATTGCGGGCCTTAAAGTAGGAGTCATTACAGGCTCTGAACCAAGTTGGCCTTGTTAGCATTGTTTTTGTTTCCTTTATTTCGCTATGTATTCTCGAATTTCTGAAAAAGGCGAAGAACGCTATTCACTCCCCTCTAGCGTCTATCTGATCAGTAAGTGGTATTAGAGCCAAGTTGGCTCTGAATTGGTGCAACCACCAATTAGCAAGGGGTGATTTTCAAACTTTCTTTTAATATTTCTTTTTCAGTTTTTGAGATTTTTGATATATTCCAAATTGGTAAAATTACCTCTTTGGATAATTTTTTCGTTGCAAAATACTTTGAATTGGTGCAACACCAATCAAGTTTTAATACTTTTATTATCTCCCACACTACTAATCCAAGACCTAGTGTTGGGATTTCTTTTTTCCTCTGCTTTGTGTGTAAGGCTCTATCTCTAAATGACCCAAATCGAAGGATACAACATCGTTCGTCTCCCACTCTTCAACGGAGATGACTTCCCATATTGGAAGAAGCAGATGGAAGTGTACATAAAGATTGACACCAATCAATAGTTCACCATCCGACGAGGATATAGGGTGCCGATAGACGAAGCAACAAAAGTACCGATTGACCCAGAAAGATGGAATCCAAATGACAAGAAAAGGACCCAGATCAACTCGAAGGAGACAAAGACAATCCAGTGCAGACTTATTAAGGAAGAACTGAACTATGTCGACCCATTCGAGAATGCCATGGAGCTCTGGGACAAACTAATTGAACTACATGAAGGCACAGGTGATGCAAAGGTAACGAAGCGTGACTTATTATTAAATAAATTATTTAACATTAAAATGTAAGATAGAGAAGCATCTACTCAGTTACATGCAAGAATCAAGGATATTCTAAACGGGCTCCACCTAATCGGTCACCAACTAGAGAACAGAGATGTAATGAGGTATGCCTTGAACTTTTTTCCTTGAAATGCACTATGGTCATCTATAGTAGATGCCTATAAAGTTTCAAGGAACTTAAATAAATTAAAATTAGATGAGCTATTTTGTGAACTTAAACTCCACGAACAGACTAAATCAAAGCAGGTCAAGAAAGGTATTGCAGTTTTTGTAGGTTCCTCAAAAGAAGTCAAGAAGAGGAACAAATAGGAGCCAGAATCTAAATCTAACTCAGAAGCCGACGAAGAACAACTAGTGAACATGGTCATAAAAATATTCACTAGAAGGAAAAACAATTTCACAAAGAAGGATCTACAAAATGTGATCAAATCAAACGACGCGAAGGCAAAGATCACATGCTACGGATATAACAAGAAAGAACACTAAAAGCATGAGTGTCCAAAAATAAAAAAGAACAAACCCAAGACAATCAGAAAAGAGAAGGCACTCAAAGCGACTTGGGACGAGTTATCTTCTGAAGAATTGGACGTCGAAGATCAGAAGCAACACAACCAGGTATGCCTTGAAATTTTTTCCTTGAAATGCACCGTGGGCATCTATAGAAGATGTCTATAAAATTTCAAGGAACTTAAATAAATTAAAATTAGATAAGTTATTTTGTGAACTTGAACTCCAACAATAGACTAAATCAAAGCAGGTCGAGAAAGGTATTGCACTTTTTGCAAAAAGTGAGGTGGATCAAGATGACAAGTCCGATTATGAATCAAGTCACAAGTCCACACTCGTTTCAGAAGGCTCGAATGAGGTATCATCTATCTTAACTGCTAAGTTTTTTAAAATAATCACATGTCTCAATAAAAAATTAATAAAATTTGAAAAAATAAAATAACACATTCCATAAGAAAAATCAACACCTTAAGAAATAATTTAAGTCCCAAACAAAAACCTCTAACCCAACTCAAGTCAAAAGTCTTGAAGAAGAAAATTTCAAATTGAAAACTGAAATAACCAATTTAAGGGAATTGTTAGAAAAACTTACAACTAGATTCAAGTACCTAGACACGATACTTGGATCTCAACGAATTGTATATAATAAATCTGGACTCGGATACAAGTTCAGCTCAATAAACAAAATATTTATATTACTCATAAGCCAAAACAAGAAACTAATCAAAGTCTGGGTTCTGAAAGCGTGTCTAACCACACAAGTAGGGCTGAATCAATTTTATGTACCTAAAAATAAAATTCATTACCTAAAACCAAATCCAACTAAACCTATTAATTCAACCCCAAACCTAAAATGCAAAATGAAATCAAATAACTACAAAGTTAATTTAAATTTAAGTTACAATCAAGTTTACTATAACTATAAAACATATCGACATAAACCTGAAAAATAAATCCAAAATTTAATAATTTAGAGGGAGACTTCAAATTAGTTGGCACCTCTAAAATAATAGTTTACCCGACTAGGTAATTAGGACTAAGTTAAAAAGGGACTAAAGTTTAACTTGAAAAATAACACTGAAGAAGTTTTGGATGATAGTAGGTTAGGAAAACTCTGTCTATACATGTTTAGGAAGATATGACTTCGACTTAGTACATTTAGCTAAGTAGAACTAACTGAAGCTACCTCTTACTAATCCTAACTGGTTAGACTAAAATTTTGTATTAAGTTCAGTGGATAGAATTATTTGAAAATTTTTGAAGACGTGGTTACTCTAATGATGTCCAAGTGCCTCACCACAACTTAGAAGTTTATCCAAAAATGTATGTTTGTTAAACCCAAAGCTAAACTTGAATCTAACACAAATTAAACTAAACCTTGAAATTCAATTGAACTCATCTCACAAAACCATAGGATCCATTTGTCTGAAAACTTAAAATGGTGAGATGAATAAGGTTAAATTAATTCAAAATAAAATAAAATAAAATAAAATAAAATAAAATAAAATAAAATAAAATAAAATAATGATTAATTCTAATTAATCAATCTAAAATTCAATAATTAATTCCTTTAAACTTATTTACAAATAATTATAAGTATATTATTTTTACTTGAAAACTAAGACCTTAGGTTGAGGGGAGGATATTTATTCAGATAATTTTTAAATTATAGGAAAATTATTTACTTTTTCTAAAAATTCTCATTTTCTTAGTGTTTTAAAATTATTTTGGCCTTAGCTTAGATCAAGCTCATATAAAGCATGATCCTATAGATCTAGGAATCGAGCATCTCACAAACACACCAGGTTTACTTTAATTGTGTATTCAAAAACATAGAATGACATAAGATGTGTAAGTCTTTTGCTTAGACTTTAGATGCTTATATCAATGCATCAACATAAGTCTGGGCATAAAATATAATAATATATTGATTAAGTTAAGTTATCTTTTTTAACAAATATTTAACTGGATAATATTACTTAACTTGACTAATCAAATGAAAACTGCTATTTTTTGTATAGCTAGCTAAACTAAAGGTTAGACATTTAAGGACCAATTCTAAAGGTTAGACATTTAAGTTTTTTTTTTTATTTCTCTAAACAACTTAAGTTTTAAATTAATTTTTAACTTAAATTAATTTTTAACTTAATTTTTAACTTAAATCAATTTTTAAACAACTTAATTTTTAACTTAAATTAATTTTTAAAAAATTTAAGTTTTAAATTAATTTTTAACCTAAATTAATCTCCTAATTTAAATTATTTTTTAAACAACTTAATTTTTTAAATTAAATTATTTTTTAAACAACTTAAGTTTTAACTTAATTAATTTAAATCAATTTCTTAACTTAACTAAAATTTTTAACTTCAAATTTTTTTAACTTATTCTTTTTTAATTTTTTTTAACTTAATTACATTTTTTTAACAACTTCCTACAAAAACTGAACTTGGCCGCCTGGACATCGCGACAAAAAGTCACCCCTGGTTTCACTGGGGCAACCTCGGTATAGGGGTTTGGGCACCCCACTACGCCTCCCAGTCTAGGCGCCTGGACTAAGTCTATAAAAGGGGGATAGCAGGCACTCCTTACATTTGCCCTCTCCAATTTTTGTTTGAAGAGTTCTTCAACGAACTCTTGCACGCACAAAAAATTAGAATATATATATATTTTTAAAGTTTTTCCATCAAACTTTAAACTTTCTCCTCTGGTTCTCAAGCTATGTTGCTGGGGATCAACCGAGGTCGTCAGTTCTTTCTTATTAATATTCACGATGCGTCGGTAATATTTTCAACATACATAGAATTTCATTTTTAGATTTTTTATTTATTAATTAGGAAAAGGCCAAATATTGGTGTTGGTTCTTCAACTTCTAGTACAGACCCTAGGTATCCAATAGAAGAACTTAGGATTAGATTTTCTTCCATTGCATGCTCGATATCTAGATAGGGGTTTCTTCTTGTGATCATGCATTCCCTATATAGAGGTCATTGACTATTATAGGTTGCAGAGTTTAGTGTATTGTTCTACTTCCATAAACATAGGTCTGTGTACTGAACTATATAACAATTTAGTTAAAGTTAATGATGTTATATACACCTCTAGGGTCGTCAGTATGGACATTACGTTATCTCCTACTATCATTAGAGACTTTTTAAGATTACAACCCTCCACATGCCCTTTTTTATGCTACCCCCTAGGGATCTACCATTTGGTGATATTTATTCACATATCACGCTCGATACGAAATATTCATATTTTTTTAGGGGAAAGTGCGTCCCTATTATAACTCAGTTTAGATCTGTCACCCTTAGGATCTAGGACTATATCCTCCATAGGGTCCTCATTGTTGGTGCAAGATCCCTATGTCAAGGTTGACCTGGTTGACTAACCTTGAGTTGGCTCAAACTTGAGTCTTGATGTTTGGATTTCGATGTTTGACAATACATGGAGAATACAGATGCAATCATCTGATTGGAGAGATTATTGATACAATTCTCCTCTGGTCAAGGGATGACCAGTTTGATGTGAAGAATAGTCAAGTAAGTCAAGGTTGACTGGATACTTGATTGGGAAAGTCCTAACTTGAGGTTAGGTAAGGGAAAATCTTGGTGAGTGAAGCCAGGTGAAAGACCTAGTGATTGAAGCTAGGAAGTTGAAAAATCCTAGTGAGTGAAGTCAGGTGAAAGACCTAGTGAGTGAAGCTAGGCATGTGAAAGTCTCGGTAAGTGAAGTCGGTCAGTGGAAAAATCCTGGTGAGTGCAACCAGGTGAAAACCCTAGTAAGTGAAGCTAGGTGAAAGTCTTGGTGAGTAAGCTAGGCAGATAGAAAGCCCTAGTGAGTGAAGCTAAGCAGATGGAAAGACCTGGTGAGTGAAGTCAGACATGTGGAGATCCAGGTGGGCCAAGGTTGACCAGACACCTGATGGTGAGAAACCCAAGTAGGTCAAAGGATTGACCGGATACTCGGCACGAGGAAATCCAGATGGGTCAAGGGTGAGTGGACATCTGGTGGAAGTCTAAGTGGGTCATGGAGGACCAGACACTTGGCACAAGATGGTAAGTTCAAGTGGATCAAGGTTGACCAGACACTTGGCACGAAGGGAAAAGTACAAGTGGGTCAAAGGATTGATCAACACTTGGTGAAGAAGTCCCAGCAGGTCAAGGTTGATCGGATGCTAGGCATGAGAAGTTCCAACATGCCACAATTGACCGATGTTGGAGTTGGGGACCTTAGACTTAGTTTAAGCAAGTCAAAGGGAAGTCAATCGATCAACCGATTGATAGAACTATGGTTCAATCGATCGGCCGATAGATTGAAGATGTGTCACGAGTGAAGGCTGGCCCAATCGATCAAGCGATTGATTGAGAAGTGAAATCATGACCACAAAAGCTTCCCTAATCGATCAGCCGATCGATTGGGCACCGCCAATCGACCGATCAATCGATTGGGGGACTGAAAATCATGCGAGTCGCGATAAGAGTTGAATCGATCAGTCGATCAATTCAGGTCTTATTCCAGAGAGCATAGATGCGCTCTGAATTGATCAACCGATTGATTCAAGCCTCCCCAATCGATTGGGTTGTGACTGTTGAAAAGAAAGTGTTGGGTTTAAAGCCGTCTTCCTCGCAGTGATTCCACATCTCTTCCTCTCCACTTCTTGCAATCATTCTCACAGGTTCACGCCAGGTTCTTGAAACTTCTTGGAGCAAACTATTGCTGCACTTCCAAGGTCAAGAGGCGTTCCACACAAGAAGAAGAAGCTAGGGTTTTGATTGTATGTTGTAAATCTTGTAAGATTTTACTTGTATTTATTTCCCTTTTCTTCTTGTTGTATTGTGAGTTTGTACAAGACTTCTCCAGCTTCTATAGTCACAGTAAAGGAGTGTTTTCATAGTGGATGAGTGAGTGAGGGCTAGATCCTTGGATTAGTCACCTCTTCTTGAGGTGGATACCAAGTAAATCTTAGCGTTAGCGTTGCTTGAGTGTTTTCTGCTGCATATCATCATCACGAATCAAGACAACAAAGCGCGATGAGCTATTCACCCCCCCCTCTAGATACAAATCGACCCTAACACTCGTTACATGCATTCTACCTCCAACTGTTAGGGTCGATTTGTAGCAAGAGGAGGGGTGAATAGCTCGTCGCGCTTCGTTGGATTGCTTCGATGTTGTTGATGTGCAGCAGATAGAACTTGATGTGCGTATATTGTATACACTTATTTAGCATGTTTTGACGCACATTTATATACTTTACACATACTTTATCTATGCATTTTCATACTCCTTGCTTTACTTTTAGCATATTTACTCTTCTTTGTTCGGAGATATACTCGTGTGCATTTTCTGTCTACAGGAGTCGAATTTGGAGAAGCATTGATGTTCGTGGCCAACTTTACAAGCAAGTAAAGGAAGACAACATCAGCCATGTGAGCCACACGGTCATGCCAAAAGAAAATGACCTTGGTCATGTGGAGCAGACAGCCCGTGCAACATTAGCAAAGGAGAAGCATGACATGGCCGTGTGGATTCACACGGCCGTGTCATCCCTGAAGCAATTCCAAAACATGGTCGTGTAGATCTACACAGCCATGCAACCTTTCCAGAGCCAAAGGATTACCAGGTCATGTGTGCCACATGGTCGTGTGACATTTCCAGAGGCAGAACATTGCTAGGCCGTGTGGATCTACACGGCTGTACAAGACATCCAATGACAGAGAATGGCACGGCCGTGTGAGAGCCACACGATCGTGTGACCTTTGCCGAGAGGAAACACTGACAGGTCGTGTGAGATCCACACGACCATGGCACGGGCCGTGTGGCGCCCAAACCCCCTGCTCTATATAAGGGGTTCTCCTCCTTTGAAAGAGGGGAGACTCTCCCTTTGGGGAGATCCAATCTTGAGGCTTTTCTTCACCTTTCAGGTGTTGACCCGACAATCTCAAGATGTTTCCATTCTTGAATTGACTCCGGTAGCAAGGATTAATTCCGAAGATCACTCGTCGTATCTAGATAAGTATTTCTTTTCTATCTTCTTGATTGAGATCGAAATATTTACGATCTTCTTGTTTTCGGATCTTTTCATTTGTATCATGGAGTAGATCTCCTTGTTCTAGGATGGAGGAAGTATTTGTGATGTAAATTGATGTACGATCTTAAGGATTTGACAACTTCTTGATTCAACGATGTTGTTATGTTTTGTATCAATTCAATCTTATATGGATTGTTATGCTTGGATCTAATTACCATTCTTGATTGATTGTTTGTAAATCTTGATGATCTTGTAGAGGAATTCTTTAGATTGTATGATCGAGGGGCGTTGTGATAGGGTTGCCCCGTTAACGGACATCTAGGGGATCACCTTGAAGGGTGAAGCAAGAATTTACAAAGAAGAGGGATAGATAGATGTGCTATGTCCTATATCTTGATGTGAATTGATTAGTGATGTGTTTCTATGTCGTATGACCGAGGGGCATTGTGACAGGGTTGCCCCGCTAACGGACTTCATAAGGATCATAACTATTTGATTGCTTAAGGTGTAGATAAATGTCCCTTGCCGGTGTTTTCTGTAGAAAATTACCGGTGACTTCTTACAAATGTAGGAAAATTGAGGATAGTATTGGTAGATCATATTACATTGATAAGTATCACAAAGAAACCAAATCTCCTAGAACTTTCATTAAACTTAGTTTTCTGCATTTACCTTTTGCATTTCTTTTCTAGTTACATCTTAGTTCGTATAACTACTTATTTGATTGTTTAGCTAATTCGCTTTGAGACATCTTTAGTGGTTATAACCAATCCCTGTGGATTCGATATTCTTTTATTATTGACGACGAAACTGTACACTTGCGGTTGCATAACAAGTTTTTAGCGTCGTTATCGGGGGTTGCGTCTATAACATTAGAGATTATCATTTGAGTTAGACTAAACTTTTCGTTGTTTTTATTACATCTAACTTGTAACTAGTTTTCTAATTCTGTTCTTTAATTTTTCTTTGCATTCTTTTATTGCATTCTTTTATTCTTTTTGTTTGTGATTCAAATTTTACAATCTTGTTCTTGTGTATGCGAAGATCTAACTTCGCAGGAGATTTATTTCCTCTTGATCCCGAAATTGATAGAACCTTTTATAAAAGGAGAATCTCACAAAGATATTCAAAAGAACAAGCACATTCAAATATGGTTTTCAAACCATTGAAAGATTATGGAGCTCCAAAGTCTGTCTTAGAATTAGAGTCAATTGTTCATCCATAAATTTAAGCGAGGAATTTTGAGCTTAGACCATCCTTTATCTCAAAGATTCAGTAGGATCAGTTTAGGGGATTAGAGTTGGAGAATCCTTATTCACATCTCATGGAATTCCACAAATATTGTAATACATTGAAATATGAGGAAGTTTCACCTGATGCTATACGATTATTGGTTTTCCCTTTCAGTCTTAAGGATGCTGCGAAGAGGTGGTTTTATACTTTGCAACCTTAGAGTATCAGAACTTGGGATGAGTTAGAGCAGAAATTTTTGAACAAATATTTTTCACCACAAAAGACCATACATTTGAGAAATCAAATTTTGAACTTTAAGCAACTTGTTGGGGAGGAATTACATTAAGCCTAGGAGAGATATTTATCTCTCCTGCATTCATGCCCACATCATGGTATCGAAAAATGGATAATTGTACATTTATTCTATGTTGGGCTTTCTTTCATAAGTAAGAGTCAGTTAGATTTAGTATCTAAAGGATCTTTCATGAAGAGAAGCTTGGATGAAGCATATGAGATAATTTGCAGGATAGTGTCAAATCTTAATGATTGGTCAGGACAAAATCTAACGACTCTCTCATTCAATGCATGTGAAGATAAAGAAAAAGAAAGTGACGAGGAAAATAAGCAAGAATGTGTAAATAAGATTGAAGGAGGCATCACTTTGAATCGAAAAGATTTTCAAGATTTATTCCCTTTGTGTTGTGAATCTCTATCAAAAATGTTTAGCAAAGAGATTTCTTCAAATGAACCTTTTGAAAAGGTGGAATGTCTAAATATTTATGAAGATATTTACGAGGAAAATAAAGGGATGAAATTAGAAACTGAAGAGAATCTTGAAGAAGAGTATCCAAAAGAAGAAATAAAGTTGCTAGAGCAAGACTTGACTTTGCCAGAAATTTTGCCTCCACAGCTTGAGTTAAAGCCATTGCCACCTTGTTGGAGTGTATACTGAAAGCCTAAGCTTTTGTAAACATTTGTCTTGAATAAAGAATCACATTTGGTCAAATTATCTACATTTGTTTGTAGTTGTTCAATTAATTTATATTGTAGATAACATAGCATGTGGTGTCATATGCAGAAGATAATGTTATCAGTACCTTATAAATTATAAATAGTAGCTCACAACCAAAATGGAAAGGAACAAACCATTAGAAGGTCGTAGTGTAATTAGGTATCAGTTTATCTTGACTGTATAATTACACTAGTACACTTAGAGTGTATTGAGTAGGACCATTTGAGGTCGTTTTTTTTATACTGATTTTATAAAGAAACAAAGACCTCGGTTATTATGGAAGTGTGTGCTCTTAATCCTAATATAATAACAAGCACATATATTTGATATTTATTTCTTTAATTTATCAATGGGTGAGATTTAGTTCGATGAATCAATAAGCCCGATAAGTTGAGAAATGATATCACTTATAGTGTGTGTTGTTGATTATAGAAGGAAACTGTGTCCTAGAGATACTAGGTTGATAATGTCCCTAAGAGGAGCTCATAAGGATTGTCATGTTAAACCCTGCAGGTGGACTTAGTCCGACATGACGATAAGGTTGAGTGGTACTACTCTTGGACTAAGATATTAATTAAATGAGTTGTCAGTAACTCACTTAATTAGTGGACATTCGATATCTTAAACACAGGGAGACTAACACACTTATAATAAGAAGGAGCCCAAAAATGTAATTTGGGATTGGTGCGGTAGTTCAATGATAGTTCTCTAGTGGAATGAATTATCATTGATAAAAATAAGTTGTGTGTTCGGGGCGAACACGGGATGCTTAATTTTATCGGGAGACCAAAACCAATTCCTCCTCTCGGTCCCTATCGTAGCCTCTTATTTATAGAGTTCTATACCCACCTATACCCACCTTCTATACCCACCCAATAGGGGCCGGCCAAGCTAGCTTGGGAACAAGCTAGGGCCGGCCTAGGTATAAGATTGGGTGGCCGGCGCTAGTAGGGCCGGCCAAAATAAATTAAAAAGAATTTTAATTTTAATTTTTATTATGTGGAAGAAATAATTTATTAAAGAGAATTTAAATTAAATTATCTCTCTTGTAAAATTTACAAAAGATTAAAGAAAGAGATTAGATCTCTTTCCTTATTTGTAGATTGGTGAGATATTTTATTTTCTCTTTAAAAATTATTCACATGTTGTAAAATTAAAATTATAGAAATTTCTTTTATTAACCATGTAGAGATTTTTAAAGAGAAATTTTATTTTTAAAAATTTCCGGAAACAAATTAGGAAGTTTTAATTGTTGATTGAAACTTGTCCAATTTGTTCTCCAATGATGTGGCCGGCCAATGTAGATTTAATTGGAAAATTTTATTTTATTTTTCTCAATTAAATCATGTCAAGGAAATTGAGGAAATTTTATTGTAATTAAATTTCCTAATTTGCCTAGGCCAAGGAATATAAAAGAAGGGGTGAGGGTGCCTTCATGAGACACAACATCTATTATTTCTCTCCCTCTTTTGTTCCTTGGTGTGGCCGGCCATCCTCTCCCTCTCTTCCTCTTGTGGTGGCCGAACCTCTCTCTCTCCCTTGGAGCTCTTGTGGTGGCCGGATACTACTTGGAGAAGAAGAAGAAGAAGGAGAGAAAGCTAGCATCTCTTGGAGCTTGGTTAGTATTTTGGTTTTTCTCCTTGGTGAAGTTTTCCTTTGTGGCCAAACCTTGCTTGGAGGAGAAGAAGGTGGTTGGTGGTTTCTCATCTCGGTAGATCATTGCCCACACAACGTCCGAGGTTAGAAGAGGAATACGGTAGAAGATCAAGAGGTTTTTCTACAAGGTATAACTAGTAATTTTTATTTCCGCATCATGCTAGTTATTTATGGAAATAATACCAAATACAAGAGGCTTACGTTCTAGAATTTCGAATATGTTTTTCGATGCTGTGTTCTTTTGTTTTTTCTTTTCCTTGTGATTTGATTGTTCTCTTTGGTTAACCTAAAGTTATTTTAGGAAATTAAATATTAGCTTTCTATAAAAGGTTTTGTCTAGTCGGTGGTGGTTGCTCCCATATCCAAGAAGGCCATGTGCCTTGCCACGTCAGTACTGGGAACCAATTATGGAAATTAATATTTAATGGAATTAATAACTTAAGGAGACTTGGATCGAACGTGTAAAGTTCCGCAGGAGATCCAAGTCAAAACCTAAAAGAACAAATAGATTAAGTTTTGGATCAAACGTGTTAAGTTCCGCAGGCGATCCAAAATTTAATTTAAAAGAACACATGGTAGCTAGGAAAAGGTTCAGACCTTTGTACAAAATTTTTGTACAGTGGAACCTATAGGTTTTCCGAGTAGCAACCAACAATTGGTATCAGAGCTAGGGTTTTGCCTCTGTGTATTTGGTATTTAGTTTAATTATGCACATGTCATACATAATTTAGGCAGGTTAACAGTAGGATGTGCTAACTTTGTGGATGCAGGATCCAACTATTATGGCTTTTAGTTATTATGTGTGTGATTGGACCCTTGGACATGTCAAGGGCATTTATCTGTGTGTATATGATTGTATTAAAATACAGCAGGAGCTGTATTTAGTTTTATTAGGATTTTATTTTTGATCTAGATACATGTACATTCCTTTTATGGAATATAGGATCAAAATGTAAAATTCTATTTATGTCGCGGATCGAATCTTGCAAAGCGTGGAACCTTCTAAGGACCAGAGGCGCAGCGGAACTAGGAGCAAGATGGATGCGACAGCTAGATCCGGTGGCGGTGGCCAAATATGGCAGCAGCTTGGGATGACAACACACGGAGGACAATTAGTGATAAAAGCCATAATAGTTGAAAATTAAATTTTCTATTTATTGCTTTTATATTATGCTGTGTGTGCATGTTAGTTTACAAGTTTTAGTAGGCTAGCATAGTTAAAATTCCTCATTTATAAATAACTAAGTGGGAGAGGGATTTTTAAATAAATCTCATGGTCTCCATTACTGGTTTGTAAGTGATGCAAACAAGCTTGCGCGTTGGCTCTGAGTGCCTTCCTCCATAACGGATGAGCTTGTTTGTGGATCACTAGAACAGACTTCCATTTTTGGATGACTATAGGAAGTTAATTAAGAGCGTGTGATCTTCCCCAACGGAAGGGGCATAATCTTATTAATGAACTTAGTGTCAAGTAATGGTATACACTTAGACACATCTAATAGTATCCTCCCCATCGGAGTCACTGCTATTATTTGTGTGACCAAAAGACACCAACTATTAATTTTATTTGTCAAAAAGTTAGGTTGACAAGATAATAAAATTAATGGGATAAAACCCTCCTTTTACAAATGTTGAATTTGTATACGTCCACACTAACGTGGCATACAAAATTCACGGTGTTTTGAGGTGTTGGTTAATTTAAAATAGTATTGTTTGAGGAATCAATATTATTCTAAATTTAGAGTTCTGACCAAAAGTTATTTGTGATTCTTAGGATGACTTTCAA
The DNA here is from genome assembly GCF_018446385.1 of Zingiber officinale. NCBI lineage: Eukaryota > Viridiplantae > Streptophyta > Magnoliopsida > Zingiberales > Zingiberaceae > Zingiber > Zingiber officinale. Next base: position 123,289,406 of record NC_055997.1, read on the forward strand.
CCCACTGTCCATCATACTTCAACAGAATAGACTTTCTGGACATAGATTGGAAAAGAAACCTGGACATTGTTCTTACTGCTGAAAGCTATAAATTTGTACTGATTGAGCAATGCCTGATGCACCCACTGGTGAATCTACCCAAGAGGAGATTGAATATCATAGGAAATGGGTAAGCGGATGAGATGGCGCGGTGTTACATTTTGGCTTCAATGTCAAATGTATCAACATCAAGATTTACCAACAGCCTATGATATTATGAACAATCTCAAGGAACTCTTTGGTCATCGGGATAGGGCTTCTAGGCAAGAAGCCATGAGAAAGATAATGACGACCACCATGTAAGAGGGTACTCTGTGAGGGATCATATCCTAAAGATGATGGCTTATCCGAACGAGATACAGATCCTTGGAGGAGAAATTGATGGGAAACCCGGATCGATATGATCCTCAAACGCTACCTAGAAGTTTTGAGCGGTTCCGAACTATAATATGAATAAGAGGGTTTATTCATTAGCGGAACTACTTGTTAAGAAGCAGAAGGATTATTTCGTCACAATGCTCAAATTCACTATGTTGAAAATGGTTCTACTTCTAAACCGAAAGGAAAGAAGAAGAAGAAACAAGTGGTTCAGAAAGAAAGTGAATAAATCTCAGAGTACGGGATTTAAAGCTCGAATGAAGAAGCCGAAGGGCAAGTGCTTCATCTGTAAGCATGCAGGACATTGGAAGGCGGAATGTCCTCGTAGGAACCAAAACAAAGGTATATCTCATACTCTAGTTGTTGAAACATGTTTAGCGGTGTTATCTACTGGTGCTGTGTATAGGAGCCACTGATCATGTCTGCAATTCCTTCTAGGGGTAAACCCGACGACTATCTGAAGGAGAAATTACCGTCTACATGGGCAATGCTACTAAGGTGGCATTGTTAGTGGGAGGCGTCTACTTATCTTTTAGTAGAAATAGAAATTTGATTTTAAGAAATTGTCTTTATGTACCCAGTTTTAGAAAGAATTTAATTTCAGTTTCTAAACTGTTTTTAGATGGATATTCAGTTTCTTTCAGTAACGATGTAGTTATTAAAAGAAATAAAGTGATTATCTGTTCTGGTGCATTAGTTGGCAATTTGTATACTTTAAATCCAATTTCTTCCACAAAGCAAAACATGGAAATTTATAACTCATCTTCTAACTCTAATAAGAGAAAAGAACCTTCGGAGATGAACCAAGCATATCTTTGGCATCTAAGGCTTGGTCATATTAACTTAAGTAGGATTCAGAGGCTTATAGCTGATGGACTTTTGAGTTCATTTGAGTTGGAAAATTTTCCAACTTGTGAATCTTGCTTGGAAGGTAAAATGACCAAGAGGTCGTTCAAGGCCAAGGGGTATAGAGCCAAAGAAGTGTTAGAATTGGTTCACTCTGATTTGTGTGGTCCTATGTCTGTCCAGGCAAGAGGAGGTTTTGAATATTTTGTCTCTTTCATAGACGATTATTCAAGATATGGATACATTTACCTAATGTGCAAGTCCGAGTGCTTTGATAAGTTCAAAGAATACAAGGCTGATGTGGAGAAACGACTAGGTAAAGTATCAAGACACTACTGATCGGATCGTGGTGGCGAATACCTCTTAGGAGAGTTTAGGAATTACTTATCGAGACCGGATTCAATCCCAATTGTCTGCACTGGAACAAGAATGGTGTAGCAGAGCGAAGGAATAGGACTCTTATGGAGATGGTTAGATCAATGATGAGTTATTGAATTACAAATTCGTTTTGGGGATATGCTCTGGAAAGCGACAATATCGTTCCGAACTTAGTACCTTCTAAATCAGTTTCTTCTACTCCCACAGAATTGTGGAATGGGCGAAAGCCCAGTCTAAGACATATTCAGATATGGGGTAGTCCAGCACATGTGTTGAAACTAGATGCTGATAAGTTAGAATTTCGTACAGAAGTTCGCGTGTTTGTGGGGTATCCCAAAGGAACGAAAGGTGGTTTATTTTATAAGTCCTAAAGACCAGAAGGTCATTATTAGCACCAATGCCCAGTTTTTAGAAGAAGACTATATAATGGATCACAAGCCCAGTAGTAAAGTTGTTTTAGAAGAACTTAGAGAGGACACGTCTACTTCAGTACCAACAGTACAAGATGAAGTACCACAAGAGACTGCAACACGTGTCACACATGATACACAACAACAGACAGTGCCTCGTCGTAGTGGGAGGGTTGTAAGGCAGCCTGAAAGATTCATGTTTTTGGGAGAGTCTTCGGACTTGATCCCGGGTAAACATGAACCTGATCCACGAACATAGGACGAAGCACTCCAAGATATAGATGCAGCATCTTGGCAAAAGGCAATGAATTCTGAAATAGAGTCTATGTACTCTAATAAAGTCTAGGAGCTTGTAGAACCACCTGATGGTGTAAAAGCCGTTGGATGCAAGTAGATCTACAAAAGGAAAAGAAGGACAGACGGGAAGGTAGAAACCTTCAAAGCTAGGCTTGTTGCGAAAGGGTACACTCAGAAAGAGGGAATCGATTATGAGGAGACCTTTTCACCGGTAGCCATGCTTAAGTCTATCCGGATACTCTTATCCATTGCTGCTCATATGGATTATGAGATTTATCAAATGGATGTCAAGACAGTTTTCCTTAATGGAAGTCTTGAAGAGAACATCCATATGAAGCAACCAGAAGGGTTCATTGAAAAAGGCAAAGAGCATCTAGTGTGCAAGCTCAATCGGTCCATTTATGGACTGAAGCAAGCTTCAAGGTCTTGGAACATCCGGTTTAATGAAGTAATCCAGTCATATGGATTTATTCAGTGTCCGGATGAGTCTTGTGTATACAAGAAGTGTAACGGAAACGTGGTGGTATTTCTTGTACTATACATAGATGATATTTTGTTAATTGGCAACAATGTCAAGGTATTATCAGACGTAAGGGTATGGTTGTCCAAACAATTTGATATGAAGGACTTAGGAGAGTGTGCACACATTCTTGGGATCAAAGTGATAAGGGATCGCAAGAAAAGAATGTTGTGTCTGTCCCAAGCTTCATATATAGATACAATCCTTGCTCGTTTTAGTATGCAGGATTCCAAGAAAGGTTTCTTACCTTTTAGGCATGGAATAGCTCTATCTAAAGAGATGTCTCCGAAGACATCAAAGGAGATAGAAGACATGAAAGCAGTTCCTTATGCTTCGGCTGTAGGAAGCCTTATGTATGCAATGCTATGTACGAGACCTGATATTTGTTTTGCCGTGGGCATAGTTAGCAGATATCAAAGTAACCCTGGACAAGGACATTGGACTGCAGTAAAGCATATATTAAAGTACCTGAGAAGGACTAGAGATTATATGCTAATTTACCAAGCAGACGATTTGATCCCTGTGGGTTACACGGATTCAGATTTCCAATCAGATAGGGACAATAGTAAGTCTACATCAGGCTATGTGTTTACTTTAGGAGGTGGAGCCATTTCATGGAGGAGTGTTAAGCAGAAATGCGTATCGGACTCAACCATGGAAGCTGAGTATGTAGCAGCCTCTGAGGCAGCTAAAGAAGCATGGCTCTAAACTTTCTAATGGACTTAGATGTGATTCTGGTTTGCCCAAAATTATCACAATTTATTGTGATAATAGCGATGCGATTGCAAACTCGAAGGAACCACGAGCTCATAAGGCAAGTAAACATATAGGCTAAGTACCCTGATACGAGATATCGTGAGCGAGGAGAAGTTGTCATCGCCAAGATTGCATCACGGATAACCTGGCGATCCTTTCACTAAGGCTCTTCCGAAGCTTTTGATCGGCATGTGGAGGGAATGAGAATCAGATGTATGGTAGAAGATATGGCAGCTTAGTCATTAGTATAAGTGGGAGATTGTTGGAGTGTATACTGAAAGCCTAAGCTTTTGTAAACATTTGTCTTGAATAAAGAATCACATTTGGTTAAATTATCTACATTTGTTTGTAGTTGTTCAATTAATTTATATTGTAGATAACATAGCATGTGGTGTCATATGCAGAAGATAATGTTATCAGTACCTTATAAATTATAAACAGTAGCTCACGACCAAAATGGAAAGGAACAAACCATTAGAAGGTCGTAGTGTAATTAGGTATCAGTTTATCTTGACTGTATAATTACACTAGTACACTTAGAGTGTATTGAGTAGGACCATTTGAGGTCGTTTCTTTTATACTGATTTTATAAAGAAACAAAGACCTCGGTTATTATGGAAGTGTGTGCTCTTAATCCTAATATAATAACAAGCACATATATTTGATATTTATTTCTTTAATTTATCAATGGGTGAGATTTAGTTCGATGAATCAATAAGCCCGATAAGTTGGGAAATGATATCACTTATAGTGTGTGTTGTTGATTATAGAAGGAAACTGTGTCCTAAAGATACTAGGTTGATAATGTCCCCAAGAGGAGCTCATAAGGATTGTCATGTTAAACCCTGCAGGTGGACTTAGTCCGACATGACGATAAGGTTGAGTGGTACTACTCTTGGACTAAGATATTAATTAAATGAGTTGTCAGTAACTCACTTAATTAGTGGACATTCGATATCTTAAACATAGGGAGACTAACACACTTATAATAAGAAGGAGCCCAAAAATGTAATTTGGGATTGGTGCGGTAGTTCAATGATAGTTCTCTAGTGGAATGAATTATCATTGATAAAAATAAGTTATGTGTTCGGGGCGAACACGGGATGCTTAATTTTATCGGGAGACCAAAACCAATTCCTCCTCTCGGTCCCTATCGTAGCCTCTTATTTATAGAGTTCTATACCCACCTATACCCACCTTCTATACCCACCCAATAGGGGCCGGCCAAGCTAGCTTGGGAACAAGCTAGGGCCGGCCTAGGTATAAGATTGGGGTGGCCTAGCTTGAACCCAAGCTAGTAGGGCCGGCCAAAATAAATTAAAAAGAATTTTAATTTTACTTTTTATTATGTGGAAGAAATAATTTATTAAAGAGAATCTAAATTAAATTATCTCTCTTGTAAAATTTACAAAAGATTAAAGAAAGAGATTAGATCTCTTTCCTTATTTGTAGATTGGTGAGATATTTTATTTTCTCTTTAAAAATTATTCACATGTTGTAAAATTAAAATTATAGAAATTTCTTTTATTAACCATGTAGAGATTTTTAAAGAGAAATTTTATTTTTAAAAATTTCCGGAAACAAATTAGGAAGTTTTAATTGTTGATTGAAACTTGTCCAATTTGTTCTCTAATGATGTGGCCGGCCAATGTAGATTTAATTGGGAAATTTTATTTTATTTTTCTCAATTAAATCATGTCAAGGAAATTGAGGAAATTTTATTGTAATTAAATTTCCTAATTTGCCTAGGCCAAGGAATATAAAAGAAGGGGTGAGGGTGCCTTCATGAGACACAACATCTATTATTTCTCTCCCTCTTTTGTTCCTTGGTGTGGCCGGCCATCCTCTCCCTCTCTTCCTCTTGTGGTGGCCGAACCTCTCTCTCTCCCTTGGAGCTCTTGTGGTGGCCGGATACTACTTGGAGAAGAAGAAGAAGAAGAAGAAGAAGGAGAGAAAGCTAGCATCTCTTGGAGCTTGGTTAGTATTTTGGTTTTTCTCCTTGGTGAAGTTTTCCTTTGTGGCCGAACCTTGCTTGGAGGAGAAGAAGGTGGTTGGTGGTTTCTCATCTCGGTAGATCGTTGCCCACACAACGTCCGAGGTTAGAAGAGGAATACGGTAGAAGATCAAGAGGTTTTTCTACAAGGTATAACTAGTAATTTTTATTTCCGCATCATGCTAGTTATTTATGGAAATAATACCAAATACAAGAGGCTTACGTTCTAGAATTTCGAATATGTTTTTTCGATGCTGTGTTCTTTTGTTTTTTCTTTTCCTTGTGATTTGATTGTTCTCTTTGGTTAACCTAAAGTTATTTTAGGAAATTAAATATTAGCTTTCTATAAAATGTTTTGTCTAGTCGGTGGTGGTTGCTCCCATATCCAAGAAGGTCATGTGCCTCGCCACGTCAGTACTGGGAACCAATTATGGAAATTAATATTTAATGGAATTAATAACTTAAGGAGACTTGGGTCGAACGTGTAAAGTTCCGCAGGAGATCCAAGTCAAAACCTAAAAGAACAAATAGATTAAGTTTTGGATCAAACGTGTTAAGTTCCGTAGGTGATCCAAAATTTAATTTAAAAGAACACATGGTAGCTAGGAAAAGGTTCAGACCTTTGTACAAAATTTTTGTACAGTGGAACATATAGGTTTTCCGAGTAGCAACCAACACACCTAACCTCAAATATGCATTCCTTGGACCTAATTCCACTTTTCCAGTTATAATCAATGCAAATTTAACTGAGCTGGAGACACAAAGATTGCTTAAAGAGTTAAGGTTGCATAGAAAAGCAATTGGGTACACTATTGATGATATTAAAGGAATTAGTCCTTCTCTTTGCATGCATAGAATCTTACTTGAAGAAGGATATAAATGTTGGACCCCATGGTGATTTTGATGTGACCAACCAAGTTATGTTAGGTTCTGTTTGGTTTTAATCCCTGTGTCTAAGTGTGCAGGAGCTTAGGAGCGCAGGAAGTCGAGTGGAAGACACAGCTAGCGAGAAGGATGACACGGGAAGGGAGCCAACGAGCTCGGTGCGTCCGAAGGATGAAAGAGCTGCGGAAGAGTGCACCAGTGGATGAGAAGAACGTGCGCGACGTTTGAGGGACGAGAAGCCGGGGCAGAAGTCTGCTCGAGGAGAAGGCTGGAAATTGGGTTTGGGTGAGTCCTATTTCGGTTGACCGTAATTACCCAAGCAATCAGAATTTCGAAAGCTAAAGTGAAGATGAAGAAATGTTGAAAAAGCAGCAGGAGGCACCCTCAACAGTCATTGGAGGCGCCTCCGCCCTTATCGGCTTGAGGGTGCCCTCAACAACATTGAGGGTGCCCTCAACTGAGTCAAATAGTCGTTGACAAGCGGATAAAGTTTTATCCGCTTATCCCCTTAGAGACGCTCTTATCCCCTTTGGAGGCGCCCTCAAGACTCGAGATAGGATTTACAGGAGCTATATAAAGGTCCCTGGAGCTAGGAATTATTGAATCAACTCTTGTACTAATTTCCTAGCAACTCTTGAGCTCTCTAAGTGTGTAAAAGCCTTCTCTGTCTTCAGAGAAGGAGATTCGTAGTGCGCTTTTTCAACCACCTTGGATTAACAACTATCTAGGTTGTAACTAAGTCAAATTGCTGTGTCTCTTCTTTCTTTCTATTATTTTATTTTATTATTGTTGCTATTTTTAGAGTTAAAAGCACGAGGAGAGTATTTTCTTATTGCAGGCAATTCACCCCTCCCCTCTTGTCGGCTCCGCTGCACCAACAATAAAAACTCAATTGAACATCAAAGGAGGTTGAACCCAAATTTGAAAGAGGTAGTGAAGAAAGAAGTACTTAAACTTCTTGATGCTGGGATCATTTATCCTATTTCAGATAGTGAATGGGTGAGTCCAGTGCATGTAGTTCCCAAGAAAGGAGGGATGATTGTAATCAGAAATGAGAATAATAAATTAGTTCCAACACGAATAGTCACAGGGTGGCGAATGTGTATTGATTACAGGAAATTAAATAAAGAAACTAGGAAGGATCATTTTTCTTTACCATTTATTGATGAGATGCTTGAAAGATTGACAAAACATTCATATTTTTGTTATTTAGATGGTTATTCAAGATTTTTCCAAATTCCAATTCACCATCAAGATCAAGAGAAAGCTACTTTTACATGTCCCTATGAAACTTTTGCTTATCGTCGTATGCCATTTGGACTTTGTAATGCTCCAGCTACATTTCAAAAGTGCATGATGGTAATTTTTTAGATTTAATAGAGAGAACCATGGAAGTATTTATGGATGATTTCTCAGTTTATGGAAATGATTTTGATACTTGTTTACTTAATCTTTCTACAATTCTTCAACGGTGTGAAGATGTAAACTTGGTGTTAAATTGGGAAAAATGTCACTTCATGGTTAAAGAAGGGATTGTTTTGGGACATAAGATATCAGAGCATGGGATTGAAGTAGATTAGGCCAAGGTGGAAGTAATAGAGTGTTGGTGCGGGAAGCATCCGACGATCGAACTCGTGTTTTGATAATGACAAAGAATTCAAGTTAAGGTGTTTTGTATTCTAACAAGTCTACTGGAGGATTTCAGGAAAGTCCTAGCTGCGGTTAGGCAAAGGGATAAACCCTAAGGGGTGGTAACCCTAGGTCATAGGGGGTGGTAACCCTATGCGGAAAGTCTTGGCAGGTCGATGGCTTCAGGCAAAAGTCCTAGGGGGTGGTAACCCTAGGTGGAAAGTCCTGGTGTCGCGAACCAGGTGAAAGACTGGACTGGCCGGGAAGCGGATGTCCAGTAGAAAGTCCGGAAGCGTCGAGTGCTGAGCAAAAGTCCAGTCGATCTGGAGGATCGCACTGGCAGCAGGTAAATCTCCTGAGTGGAGTAGGTGAGGACGCGTTCCCCGTAGAGGGAACAGTAGGCGTCGGGTCGACCTAGGGTTTCCGGTAGAAAATCTGAAGTCAGACCCGGACAGTCCGGAGACTGTCTTAAACATTCTTTATTATCCATACTGTTATTTTGTGCTAACTTTGTGTTGCAGGATGTTGTTTGGGACTAACATGTCTTGCAGGTACAAAATAATGAAGATTTGCCTCAGATGAACAGTGTCCGAGGCGCCTCCATGGGACTTGGAGGCGCCTCGGGTTCAAAATCCTGAGCTGACGCGAAGAGCAGGCTTAAGGCGCCTTGGATGGGTTGAAGGCGCCTTAGACAGCTTCAGGTCGCGACAGTTAAAGGATTATCCCAGCAAGCAGATCGGGATAAAATTCTCGTTTAAGGCGCCTTGAAGCTTGTTTAAGGCGCCTTGAACACTGTTTATAAAGGGGGTTCGACCAGCAGCTCAGTACAACAAGTTTCAAGTCTTCCTTCTGCATTTAGCTGCTAACGAACTCGTCCCGAAGTGCTGCAACTCAACACCGACGATCCGAAGCTTCAATTTAGTATTTTCCATTGTCGGTATAAGATTACTTACTGCATTACTTGTAAATCATCTTTTGTATACTTTCGAACTTATAGTTGTTGCCCATCGGAAGCGATCAAGGATCGTGGGCCTTCGAATAGGAGTCGCCTTAGGCTCCGAACGAAGTAAAATCGACCTGTGTCTTTGTGTTGTTTGTTTTTATTCCGCTGCGTTTTTCCTCGAGTGTTTTACGAGTCAAACGAAATAGCCGCGAGCGCTATTCTCCCCCCCCCTCTCTAGCGCATCTCGATCCAACATAGAGAAGTTACCCCCGTCGATTAATGTGAAAGGAGTAAGGAGTTTCTTAGGGCATGCTGGATTCTATAGGCGCTTCATTAAGGATTTCTCAAAAATTTTTAAGCCACTTACAAATTTGTTGAATTTTGTTTTGATGATGATTGTATAGAGGCTTTCAAAAAATTTAAAAGTGCTCTTATCTCAGCTCCAGTAATCCAAGCACAAGAATGGGAGCTAGTGAGTGAAGCTACGCAACCCTAGGGGGAGATAACCCTAGGTTATATGTGACCGGACCAGCGAATACTAAATTCTGTTAACACTATTTTACCTTACCATTTTATCTATTGTGCTAACTCAGTGTTGTTAGAATGTATACTAAAAGCGTAGCTTTTTGTATGAACATTTATATTTTGAAATGAGAATCACTTTGGTCAAATGTTGCATTTTATATTTATATGTTTATGCAATTGTCCATTTAATTTATATTGTAGATAACATGGTGTATGGTGCCACACAGAAGATCATGTTATCAGTTCCTTATAAATTATAAATAGTAGCTCACGACCGAGATGGATAGGGACAAACTATTGGAATGGCTGTAGTGTAATTTGGTATTAGTCTATCTTGACTATAAAATTACACTAGTACACTATGTGTGTATTGAGCAGGATCATTTGAGGTTGTTCGATTTATACTGACTGCATAAAAGAACAGAACCTCTGTTATTATGGATGTGTGTTCTCTTAATCCCGATATAATAACAAGCACGTGTACTTAGTATTTATTTCTTTGACTTATCAATGGGTGAGATTTATTCATTAAATCAATAGACCCGATGAGTTGGGAGATAGTACCATTTATATGGTGTGTTGTTGATTATAAAAGGAAATTATGTCCTATTTATTTAGGTTGATGATGTCCCCTTGAGGAGCTCATAAGTATTATTATGTAAACCTTTCAGGTGGGCTTAGTCCGACATAATAATAAGGTTGAGTGGTACTACTCTTGGAGCTAGATGTTAATTAATTGAGTTGTCAGTAACTCATTTAATTAACGGACATACGATATTTTAAACACAGGGAGATTAACGCACTCATGACAAGAAGGAGTCCATATTGTAATATAGGATTGATGCGGTAGTTCAATAATAACTCTTTAGTGGTATGAGTTATTATTGATGAACTTGAGTTGGGTGTTCAGTCGAACACAGGAAGCTCAAGTCCATCAGGAGGCCAAAACCAATTCCTCCTCTCGATCCCTGTTGTAGCCTCTACATAGCCTCGCATTCACTCATTTGATTTTGTTTCCTACCCAAGAAAGGGGGTCGACCAAACCAAAAGAAAAAGAAAAGAAAAGGAAGAGAAAAGGAAAGAAAAAAAGGAAGATTTTTTCTCAACAGAACTAGAGATTTTTCTAAAAAGAATTATGTTGATTCTTTCTTAGAAATTTTCTAAAAAGAATTATATTAATTATTTCCTAAGAAATTTTTCTAAAAAGAATTATGTTAATTCTTTCCTAAAGATTTTTTCTAAACAAATTTTTTTTTTAATATTTCTCCTCTTTTATCTGGTGCTAAAAGTTATAAAAAGGAAAGAGGTCATGCCACCATAACCTAATCTCTTTTGAGTTGTTTTCTCTTGCTTGTGGCTGACACCTCATCTCTTCTTTTCTCTCTTTTCTTTTCCCCTAGGGTCGGCGCTCACCTCCTCTCTTCCTCCTAGGCTTGGCGCCCCACCTTCTCATCTCTTCCTCCCTTTCCTCCCTCTAGGGCCGGCGCATATCTCCCTTGGTGGCCAAAGCTTGGAGGAGAAGAAGAAGAAGAAGAAGAAGAAGAAGAAGAAGAGAAGAACCACCCTAGGAGGTAGGCTGTTTGGAGGAGAAGAAGAAGGAGGAGGCACCCCTTTTCTTTGCATCTTTTGGTGGTAGGTGGCTTAGAAACAAAAGAAGGTTCGGGTGGTTTGTCTTGGTAGATTGTCGCCCACACAACGTCCAAGAACAGAAGAGAAATACAACAGAAGATCAAGAGATCAAGATGATCCGTCTGTCGATCATGCATGCTTCATGTCAACGACACTATCTCCCCAAAAGATATCGAGATATACTACAATGATCCTATTGCTTGGCTGAACGGGATATCCGCTCGGCCGGAACTCCACTCCGTCCACGGTCAGGTCCCACTGCTTGGCCGAGCTGGGTAGTCGCTTGGCTGGGAGCCCTCCGCTCTATCGAATTCAGTTGCTCTTCCATACGGTGACTATGTAGTAACATGTCTTCCCCCGTTCTGACAAGCTATCCGGTCTCCCTCGATGTCCTGTTGCTCCGTACTGAATGTCGGCTGTCTTACGTATCATCCCGGCAGGACGGGAGGCCTGTTCGGATATGTCTCCAATCAGCTGAACCTTGACTGACCTGATCGATCATTACAATTATTGACCACTTTAACTTTGACCTCCACCCTATATCGTCAGATCAAATTATCCTCCGTTCGATACTAGATGGGCCTCCCTATAACGCCGCCTCAAATATATATATTTTTTCCTTTTCGTTTTCACACGAAAGATTTCATCTGACGTATAATAGTAAATTAACCAAAAATTGTATTTATCTCATGCTCCAAATAATTGGTTTTCATTTCTCAATCTGCATGAAAGACCCAAACCCCAAGCCCATTTGCTACTGCCCATTTTAAACCCTTACTAATTTTCAAGACAAATATATTTAAGGATTAATTGCTAAATCTTGCATCATTTTTGATAAATTTTATGTTTTTCACGATATTTTGAATTATATAACCAATATAACATATTTTCCATTTAACACATTACAAAATATTTTAAGCCAAATTCAAGTCCCAATTGAGTCCTTTCTTCATCTAATATGATTCAATTAATTACTCATTGAGTACTTAATTTCTTTACTTGAGGCAATGTGTTTGATGATTGGTATGTTGACGATGCCGACTTGCTGCTAATGGCGGATCCAGATAAAAAAGGAAGAGGGTGTTCAAAGAAGGGAGCTGGAGCTTGTCTTCCTTCTCGCTGCCCCTCGGACTACAGCTTACTGGTAGAATTTTCCAGGAACAAAAGGGTGCTCAAGTACACCCTCGCTCCCCTCTAGATCCGCCACTGCTTGCTGCCTCTGCCTGTTAAATTCAGCTTAGGCACCAATTTTATATATATATATATATGTGTGTATGTGTGTGTGGAGCCACCCATGAGCTAGGGTGACCTTAGCCCCACCTAATTTTTACATAAATTTTTTATCTAGCCCCACAACTTTTGGATTATTTCAATTAATTCCCTCCTCCTTCCAAATTTTAGCCAATTACCACAAAAAAAAACTATTGAAAAAGTTTGAATTAAAATATTTAGAAATGGTCAAAAACAAACCTCAATTCGTGCAGGTCATACACGAGTCACTTTCCTTCGATTTTAATCATTTTATCAATTATTTCCTAAATTTTGGGTTATAGGATATGTGCATTCGAACCCTAGGAAAATTTCCGACCAAACTCGGTTATGATCATCGCCTCTCTTCAAGTTTTCGACAATAATTTTAGCAAAATTATCCTGCGACCACTTTATTATGACCCAAATCAATTTTGCTTCATTTTTTAAAGAGTTTTCAACTCGATTCTAGATCTTTGGTTTGAGTTTTTTTCGATTGACGATTGTTAAAATTTTTGCCTACTTAATCTAGCTTTGATTTTAAGAGTTTTGAAGCTTGATTACAACTTATATTGTTTGATTTGTAGGCCGCCTTAAGTAAAAATTTTATCTATTTGATTTAGTTTGATTTTCAACACATATATCCAGCTAATATTGGTTATTTATTGATTTATTATTATAAGTTCGAGCTAATATTTAGTTTTGATTATTTGAGTTGCAACTATATTTGGAGATGATGTTTATTACTTTTTTAAGTTTATACTTTTGGCCTAAAAATTTATTTTTGTGAATTTTGTAAAAATAATTCATTGGTTGTAATATTTGAGAATTATAATTATATCATTTACTTATATACAGAATCTAATATATTTATTTAATTGGTAGGATTATCGTTTTATTTTAACTCTTCCTATTTTTACACCAATAATGGAGTGGACATTTTTAATTATAAAAATTATTAAAATAGTTCTTCGTAACAAGATGAAGAAGTATTTTTAACAGATTCTATGATTATCTACATTGAACAAGAGTCCGTTGAAAAAATTGATAACGAAATAATAATTAATTAGTTTTATTTTAATATTGATGATTCTAAGAAAAATCATAGAGCATAATTTCAGTGATATTTTTGTTTAATGGTTTTAAATGTATTAAATATTAAATATTTTTAGAAAATTAATATTCACATTACTTTTTATTTTATTTATATTTTTAAATTAATTAATTTAGGTTATCAATTATAAGCAACGATTAGTCTAAAGTACTTTTGACTCTTGGCTCTGAGCTTGTATATATGGTTTGATGAATGTGGGGATGCACCATCTATCTTTCCACGTATGGAATGGCTGGAAAAGGAAGCTCGATTAATGCAATTATGTGAGTGAAGGCAGTTGAGAACCAGGTGTTGCTCCATTATTAATTACAAGTCGTATTCGAAAGTGGATTCCAACTCCTCCTTCCAACCATGCCATGACCTAACTAACAGATACATTTAGCTATCAACACCAAACCAAGACAACACCTGCTTCATGTGCTGATTAGTCTTAGTCTTCGTCGTCGTCGTCTTCTTCTACTTCTTCTGCTTCTTCTTCTTCTTCTTCTTCTAAGGACGAGTCAAGCAGCAGATCCATGAGATTGAAACTGGAGCACGTACTTTTTATTGGTTGCTCCAAAAGTTGAGGATCCTGTGCATGCACAGGGGCAGATCAGCTTTTGCTTACCGGCAATAGATCTTTGAGCTTGCATAGCATGCTGTGCTGAAAAGTTGACATCACCACACTAATTGTACAACACATCTCGTTGACTCGTTCATAATTTTACAGATTTGTTTCACACCGAAAGGATTGGATAAATAGACCATGAGAGTCGAGTGACTTGTAAATGGGTTAACTAGTTTCTTTTTTTTTCTTCTTCTTCCATTTTCTTTCAACTCAATCTGATTAATTTTATTTCTTATTTATTTACAGAAAAAAGGCTGCAATATTCCCCTTACAGAGACTCACAAAATGTGTCGAGAAACCCAATAAATAAGGGTTTCAAACCTCCTGCCGCAGCAGTGTCGGACAGATCATTATTATTAGAGGGGATTTAACAAAAAGAAAAGTGAAAATATTTTAATCATGGAACAGACAAGAAAAAAAACATCCATGAGATCTGCTACTCTCTGTATTAAACTGCACTTTTCGGAGATCCTTCCTCGGACAATTGTTTCCACTCCACTAGGCAATGCAAGAACTTGAGAACCTATTTGGAAATTCCACGTTGATTATATTTGTTCTCCAAAAGAAAAATAAACTTGTTATATCTTGTATATTACTACTTACCTCAGCTGGCTCTCTGAGTGAAAAGGAGGCTTTTGTTTCTTTTGCGATCTTGGAGACAATAATGCCAAAGCCCTGCTCTCTATCGCGCAAAACCTAGAAAAAGAATTATAATCAAATTCCTTCAAAGCATACCTAATTGTGAAGAGAAGAAGCTGGAGAGGAGAAGATAGAAGAGGAGAGGGAGGGGAAAAAATTAAATTCATCTCTATCTTTGTTTTAACTTAATAGCTTGTAATTTTGTTCTTGTTATTGTCATCTGAGCTCTAAAGGCATCTCAATGTGGCCCTCATCTCCACACTCTTGATTGGTCAAGCCATTTTTTAACAAACCTTGCACTTCATTATATTCATTTTCAATTGAAGATTGAATCTCTCTCTCTGCCTTTTTTGAGGCATTTGCATGATTGCTATAAATTCGACCTGTTTGAGCATGTCTCCCCTCATGTCTTGCCACCTATATTAAATGACTAATAGTCATCCGTGATTTACCTCTTTCGTGTTGGCCTAGGGACATATTAGAGGAGGCACTAGGAGCGAACGAATAGACTTGCCACATTTGCTGGATTGCTATACCATTTTCAAGTACAGATAGGTGAAGCTAGCATAGATTATTATTCAATTTTGAAGTGAAATCCCTCAAGAGGAGAGAACATTTTAATTCCTCTTATTTTTTCCCATAAAATAAAAGAGGAAGAGCTTATCAAAATTAGAGCTCTCGGCTAGTAAATAGGCGACAAGTAGTTAAAGGAGATTCATCTTTTTCAGCAGTCAACTCTTGAGATCCAACAGTAACATACCTCGAAAGCATCTTCATCAGTGCAATCATCTCCTATGTACAATGGAAACACATTATTGTAGCCATCAAATCCTGAAAGCCAAAACAAAAGAATCAAACGAGTTGTTTCATTAAAGAAAAAAAGAAGAAAGATAATATGCCTTTTCGGTCAGCTCAAGAGCTTCAGTTTACCAAGAGATTCCAACAAGAACTCAAGAGCCTTCCCTTTGTCCCACTTAATACTCGGCCGAATCTCCAAAACCTGATTTCACAATGCAAACAAACAAGTCTTATCCACGAAATTTGATGTAACTTCGAAGAAAAAAGCAACTAAAAATCTAAGTTTGTTTGAGATTAATTTACCTTTCTTCCATAGGTGAGCTTCAGTTTGGGGTAATCCATGATCACTAATTTCACCAAATCAGCAAGTAAATTCCATTTCTGCAAGTAAGAAAAAAGCTTAAGAATTTACATCTCCAGCGAAGAATATCAGAGCCATTTCCCCAAATTAACGTCCAATTTTCATTACCTTTTCCTCCACGCATCGAAAGTGAACAGAGAGACAAAATTTATTGTTCTCGACTCTGGAGCCAGGGATGCTCTTTACTATGTCTTCCAAAGACTTACAGACCTTTCACGGAACAGTATGATTGTTAGGTAAGGAAAAGAAACCCCCACAAGTTCTGCTAAAATCAAAGATGAAATTGAGATTCGCAATGGAAGCCACCACCTCATCTATCATCGGAAGAAACTCCTTGGCGGGTTGACATAGAACACAGTGTGTCTGCATCGCTAAATAAGTAAGCAAATTGCAAATTTGATATAGTTCGTCAACCAAGAAAGAGAGAGGCACACACACATTGACTTTGGAATGCTGAGTCCCCTCCTCCGGTCCTTTTATGTCCATGCCGTGGCTTCCAGCGTAGTACAGTTCTGGTAGCTTCACGAAGCTGGAGACCTGAACACGTCCAAGAATTTTCTCTTTTTTTTTAAAAAAAAATGTATTGGAGAAATGGAGGGAAAATAGTAATGAAGATGGAACGGCAATGCACCTTTTCTGTGCACCTCCCACTCACGATGGCTGTGGGAAAATGACTTGCCACTTCTTTCACTGCCTCCCTCATCTACATGGAGACAAAGAGTAGGGAAAACAATATTAAGGGAGGATGAATGATACCGTTTAATTAATTCCACAATTTAAATTGGGAGTTCTTGAAATATTTTCCATCTGATAGATCACGTAACTCACCTCGTCGGACATGAAGGCGCGGTCGGGATCCTCAACGATGGGCGACAGAGTGCCGTCGTAGTCCAAGAACATCACGACCTGCTTCCCCTTGGCCGTCGTCATCACCTCCTCGAAGTTGCTCAACGCCGAGGGATGCATCCTCTGCGCGCATGTCAATACTCGTTAATTATATTCCACTTCAATCCGCAATTGCTGTCGTTGGAAGAAGTGGACTTACCACCCAGCTGTCGTATTCGGCGTCTCGGGCGGCCGACATAGCTGATGCGCTGCTCGTCGACGACGACTTGACGTGGGTTGGAGACTGTATCTTGATGGATTCGATCCATGAATTGCCTCTTCCGGCTGTGGCAAGGTCTAGGCGTCTCTCCGGCCTCTTGCACCGGAGATAGCCGGGGGAACGTGGAGGAGGGTAGGATAAGTGAGGAAACGCTTCGGCGATGGCTGCCGGAGAGACCACTGCGACTGGTAGCTCCTCGTTCCTCACCAGACTCTGCTTCGTCATCCTCGTGCCCTGCTTTCGAATTCTCAGAAGGAGCTGCTTAAGTTTAATTGGAAGAGGAAGAGAAGAAGATTGAACAACAAAAACAACAGATCAGAATCCTTCAAGCTTGAGCTTCCACGGAGAGGATGGGACGAGCATGCGAGGTATAAGTAGATCGAGCTGGGGACGGGAAAAGACGGGAAAAAAAAGAGAAAAAAAAAAGCGCGGGAGGACCAGTCGGGCCCACCAGGGACGCTGTGGGTCTGACAGTGGCTTGGGCACGTAGGTTGGTGGGGCTCAAGAAGATAAAACGTGTCGCACGGTGTGGATTCTCGCGGCGCAAAGTGTTGATGGTGAAAATGGTAGTAGATTGATGGGAGACGCTGTATTTACCAATTAATTAGAAGATTGTACGGAGAGTAGTTAGTCTTTATTTTTCATATTAAAATAAAATACAGTCAGTTATTATGTCCATAAATAATGATATTATTATACTCATATATTTAATAAAAAATGAAAAAAAATAGAGAATGGAAAATCCTTGAACTTGGCCACCACGATCAGCTAGCCGGGTTTGTGCTTTCGTTAGTAATTAAGGCTTGTGCGAGTGTGACTTGATTAGTGGCTTTTGGATAATAATAATAATAATAATAATAGTGTAGCTAGCGCTATCTATTTCTCTTTTCTAAATCCTTTTCACCTAATTAATCATCTAACTATATATCCTTGCTCTTGCAGTACTTTTGCTATGTTCTGTTTGATATATAATATATGCCAATTATTTTATATTAATTAATTAAGATCCGCAATTGCACGCAACAAAATGCTCTTACAATCATAACTAGCTGGCCTAAATGCACGAGGATTATATTAATGATCGATCGATCAAGTAAATTAATGAAATCCAAACACCTCGTTAGGTTAGATTTCGACAACTAAAAGAATTAATTGAAAATAAAATACCAATCGAGAAACTCGCAGCAATTCGTTGGACACACATCTCCACAATAATTAACTTTGCCTGTTGTTGAATTAATTAAACTCGATCAAAGCAATTAATCAAAGGGAGTGGTGCAGCTCGATCGGGACCATGCATCTCGCTTTCCGCATTCTACTTTGAACTTGTGGGCGTGTTCAATCTTTCTAACTTTGTCGACGATCGAGTGCATGCACTCATTCCCAGCATTGACCACATCAAACTGTCAAATTAACTTAGGCGACGTGGTATTGTCTGGAAGCTCGATCGATCTCAAAAGCTTACCAAACCACTATCATTTGGATTATGTAGCGTGCAGGTCTCGACGAGTTAAGGATATCTTTAATGGTTAAAGTTTTAAATGATTTTTTCTATGATCCTAATATGTCAAAACTTACTGAAACATCTTCAATTATTAAAATTCTAAATAAGATTTTTTTGTAAACATCTTCAATTATGAAAAAGCATTTTTGTGTATGTGAATGTGTATGTGTGTGTGTGGGGAAGATTCATGCAGGCATGGTTGTTGCATGTATGCCCCTAGCCGACAACACATTCAATCATTTTCAGGTCGACTACGCCGATAAACTTTTCAACGAAGAGCGCACTAGCTACCTTAACACATGTGTTAGCTAGCTAGCTAGCTTGATAGGCTTTTAAAGCTCGTATGGAGATGTTTACATTCCATAAAGACAATGTGCGGTAGTCCATGCCTCAGTGTCTCTTTTATTTAATTGTTCTAGGTTGCTTTTTAAAATGCCACTTATTATTATGATTATTTTAATTTGTTTTTGTTTTTTCCCCTTCAATTTGTCCACCAAGGTTTCCTCAATTGTCTCCTGAAAATGTCCATATATAATTAAGGGGGAGGGATAATTATATTGTTGTGTTGATTGATGCAATGATAAGGAGGTTCGTTGAGCACCAAAAGAGTGGCTACTGCTAATTTCTTGGAGAGATCGACTCCGACCTTCATTGACCTCTGGTAGAGAGGTAAGTAGGGACAATCTAGAAGCAAACAACTAGTTGTCGTAGGAGAAGTTGGCAATATATAAGAACTTTGAAGGGGAATGCAAAGGAAAATAAGGTTCAATTTGCTCTGTTTACACCCCTTAAGCTGGGTTGTTTGATAGATCTAAGTAAGTTGGTTGGCCCTATTGGGTAAGTAGGTGAGTTGAGCAAGGTGAATTGATGGGGCTTGGCTTGGTAGGTGATCCAAGCTGAGTGAGGTAAATGCATAATGCATTAGATGATTCAAGTTGGTTGGAGTGGACTAATTCGTTTGAGCAAACGAGTTGTTCAGTGCGTGAGATCCACGGCACCCCCTGTGAGTAGTTCAATGCGTCACTGCAGTGGTAAACGGCAGGGCATTCTCCCCCGTGCAACTAGAGAATTCGATTCCCACACCATCGTATTCTACATCATGTGAAGAGTCAACTATGTTTTTTAAATTTATCGATCGGTGGAAAATTTTTATAAGGTCAAATTAATCATTTTTAAAATTAGTCTGATCAAGAGTTAGATATTAGATTATTAAAATAAAAAAAAAATCAAAACTCTTTTAACGATCAGATCATGAGAGTAAAAAGACCGGCAGATGATGATAAAGAATAGTGGGTTAAAAAGGATTTATTAATTATGGTGAAAGATTTGTGAATGACTTGGACGAAATTTTTTGAGAAGAAATTATTTTTCTTCAAAATATTCATTTTTCTATTAACCAGTACATTTTTTGTGTTAAGTTTACGCATGACAAAAAATTTAAAAGAAAAATATTTTAGGGGAGACAATGAAGCAGTGACTAAAGAAAAGTAAAATGTAAAATAGAAAAGAAAGATAAAAAAATTGAAAATCATTGCTTGACTAAAATAATGACAATTGAATATATAATTTTAATTTAAAATGATTTACCTATGTTTATGAGACTTGTAAATTAATCACGAAAGATATATATGCAATATTAAATTTTGTGAGAGTAAATATACTATTTTATTATTCCAAAAGGACAAAATGCATTTGCTTTTGTTAATAACTATACAAATCTTAAGGCAACAAACGCTACATGTCTGTAAAAAGCCAACGGGCAGAAAGAAAGTTGGAGAAATATTTTTTTTCATTAAAAAAAATATTAAATCAGATAACATCTGCTCTACCGAAAATTCTCATCATCCATCAATTAAATTTCTCATCAGCGATCAGATAAATTAAAAAATACTCCTGATGAACGATTCAAAAGCTTAGTAGGTGAAAAATTTCTATAAATATATTGTAGCTAGGGATCAGTGCTAGCTTAGATAAACCATGAGTATTTGACGGTATTCCGTTGCACCATAAACTCAGAAAAAAAAAGACAAAGGGGAAAAGAATGAGTAGACCATATTGCCCACTCAGCTATTATTAATTGAACCGGACTGAGTGAGTTCATTGTGCAGTAGAAGGAAGAAATAATTAAATAGGAAAACCATCTCTGATTTAATAATAATAACAAAGAAGAGTTCGGTTACATGCACACAGATTAAGTTTCTGGTGCAGGAGAAGAAACAGCTAAAAAAGGTTATCAGTTTTGGGCGGCCAAGCATCCACAGTCATCTTCCAGTTAAGCCTTCGTGTAAAGCCAATTACTTTAAGCATGCAATCCTGTTCCTCCTTTTTAAAAGCTCTTTTTGTGGGCTTCATCGAACCTTCTTTGGTAATTGCAATGCCTTCAAATCTCCATCAACAAGTGGAAAATTAGGTTGTCCAGGAAGTGAGAGGGATCCACAAGTGTTGTTTGTTTTCAGTTGCAAGTTATATCAAGCAAATGGAGGGATTGCCGACAAGTCCTTCATTTCATCGGTTCCTTTCCATCACTTCTAGTGTTGAATCCACTAGCTATTCTCTGTCACTTTTTCCCCAAGGCCTAAACAAAAGAATATTAAATAATTTGATCTGCATTCTTCGTCCACCGCTAGCTTAGATTTAAAAGAGTAGTGTGGAGGTTTGGCGTCTTCTTTTCAAGACATTTATTACCAGATTTTGGTTGCGGCTTTTGTTCCGCATGGAGCTTTGCATCCACCTGCCAAGTCCTTAGAGTTATGGTGTCGCGGCAGGGCATCCAGATTATCATCCAAATATCTGCGGTTCAATCTCCAACTATGATGTATTTGTAGAAATTTTTCTTCCAAATGGGACGCGCAATCAATAGATGATGAGCTCTGGGCCGTCCGCCGTACACGCTTCCCGATTTACCCCAATAGCGGATGAAAAATTCCATAGGACTTGGACTGGTTACTAGTCAATGAGGACCTGCCAAGTACAGGAGTTTGCAGATATGAATTGGCAATTGAACACATGCAAGAGAGCAGCTACTTCAAAATAAAATAATTGATTATCATACATGAGGATAAACTAGGAAATCAGAGCGTCCATGACAGTAGTTTTTGCAGTTCGACTGTAGACATTGTTAGGTAATTAAACACGTCTAACTAACAGTGTGTGCTTACTGCGTATATATTGTTCGAAGAATGCTCAAGTCCCAGAAAAATGACTTGTAGAGAATTATAAGGCCTCTTCTCTAACATCTGATAACATCAAGGATAATTCATAGTTTGTTTCAAATATCTCAGAATATTTTGATATATTTCTAACGGTCTTATCTAGATTATATATTGATACTTGCTAACTAGCCCAATGACAAAACACATGATAGAGTGATTGCAGATTGGAGCACACATAAGACTCTTAATATCATTTAAATATGATGTATAGACATTTTCTTTCTTCTTGTTAATTCTCTTAAGATAGAACCAAAAGTTTCATTGAACTTATCCCTTTTAGTTTTTGATCCTAATGAATTTGCTTCACTCATATTAATCCTATCCGAAAACTCGGGGAAGTGGATACTGGGGGCGTGGCGCTCCTGTTGACCTCTGATGGACTCCGCGCCTGCCTGCAACACAAGTAGCGTCAATGCCGAGTCAGGGAAGGGATCCCCGACAATGACCCTCCGATGCTCAAGTCAGCCTTCGACGAAGCAAGAAGCAATGAAAAACTGTAGAGCAACTGTAGAGATCGCGAGAAGAGCATACCTCCGTCAATGCCTAGACCCCCCTTTATATAGGTTCCTGTAACGTATGGGCATGCTTCTTAAAACGGGCACGTCATCCTAAGCTTTCCGTGAATAGTCATGTCAGTAAAGTGTCCCTGACACAATACCTTAACGAGCCAAGTATATCTTTGAAATGACAGTGGAAGCTTCCGTCGTACGATCTTCTGTCTGACCATATCGCTCGTCGGCGGCACTAACTCCCAAAAGGATGTTAAAGGATATCCCTTGGTGTTTGTTGCTCAACCGAACGGGATGGCCACTCGATTGAGAGTTCCCTGCCTCCATGTCGTCCGTTGTTGGGTCGAGCAGGATAACCACTCGCCTTGAATCTCCGTTGTCTAGCTGATGAGTCTACTACTTGGCCGAGCGGGATAACCGTTCGACCGATACTTCCATTGTCGGGTTGCTATGCGTGCACCTTGGCCGAGCGGGGTAGCCGCTCGGCTATATTAGCATTGTTCGTGCGTGGTCTGCTCGGCCGTGACTCTACTCTGCTAATCTGAGTATTGATGTAAGGCCGAGCAGGTAGCCGCTCGGCTTGCTTCTGCAGAGATTTGGCGTTCGTTCCTGTCTTGAGCGTCTTAACTCAGCCGATGACCGAGCTAGTGATGATGTCGGATCGGGCCTTTCATATCTTGGCCGGGCGAACCACTCGCCTGTCCGACCTGTGATAGGGGCGTTGACCGCCTTGACTCTGACATCCATTACGACGAAGACCTTTCCCAAGGTGTGCCCCTCCTTATCACCGCATCACATGCCTCCTCTTCAAGTCTAGTCGAAGGAGGTCAAGGTCCGACTGACTGGACTATTGCGTGAACAGATTCCGTCCCGATCAGTCTTCCTTTCCATACAGCCCGATCAAGCTAAGCCTAACCCTTGCCGATCGGCCTTTTGAAGTGAATGTTGGGTCATGAGTATTCTCCTTCGATCCAGTTGGGCGACCAAAGGGCTACACTTGCAGACTTTTTCGTCTGTCTGTCCCAGGCAAACGCCGGCTGGCCTGACGTCGCCTTGATTCCTCGGGAAGCGCGCAAATCCCTTTCCATTAAGGCGGAGCAAGTTCCCATGCCGGTCTTAATTGCCGACCCGTGGTAGCACGCCACGTGTCACGTCTGCAACCGCCGCACGCCTGACGTGACCAACATTGATGATGGCGTTTGACGGTTTAAATTCAACGGTCGGATCTTCGCATAGGTTTTCACGACCTAGATCAGACGGCTTCGATCGACCGAGCCAGGGGTATATGAGCCCGCCGCCTCACCGCCCTCTCCACCTTCGTGCTCCTGCATTTGTGATCTCCGGCGGCGATCCTGTGTGTGTTCTCCGGCGATCCGCTCTTCCTCCGACGACCTTCTGCGCGTCGTCGACCATCTCTCCTTTCCTGCTCCAACGATCCTCACCCTATAAGCTTCTTTCCCTCATTCGCTTTCTGTTTCCGACCTCTCCTTGTTCCTGGTATCCTCACAGTGGTCTTTTCGCTCCTTTGTTCGCATTTCTTCCGCTGTTTTTGCTTTCTATCGCAATGGCAAACTCCTCGCAACCGTCGATCGCCGTTCCCAGGCTCTAGTACACCACCATGGAGTCCCGATTCGATGCAGGCGACGCGGCGGCTCTGGAAATACCTTTGAGCTCCCTCCCGAGTACGAGATTGTCTTACCCTCTCCGTCCGATTGGCTCAATAATCCTCCAGCCGACACCATTTGTCTGTTCAGAGACCACTTTGTCGTCGGCCTGCGATTCCCCATCCATCCTTTTATCATCTCTGTTTGTAAACACTTCTGCATTTCTCTCCCCCAACTCGTACCGATCTCTTTCTGTCTGCTGTGCGGCGTCACTGTCTTGTTCCGGCTACACAGCATCCCCCTCACTCCTCGGGTCTTCCATTACTTCTATTACCCCAAGCAATCTGAGTCGAGGACCTTCCTTTTCCAATCTCGGGTCGGCCTAGTTTTCTTTGACAAAATGCCTACCTCTAATAAACACTGGAAAGAATACTTCTTTTTCCTGCGTCTTCCCGAGCGGCCAGAGTTCACGACCCGTTGGCAACTAAAAGTAGTGCCTCAGCCCGACCTGAAGCGATATAAGAGCCGCTCAGACTATCTACATGCGGCTTCCATGCTGGCCGACCAGAAATACCACATTTACAAGCTATTGCTGGAGGGTGTATTGTACATTTTTGGCCCAAGTCCGATCCGCACCGGGCTGCCGACCAGCCTAGGTATGCAACCACTTTATCTTTTCCTTTTGATGCTAACTGATCTTTCTTTTTCTTCTGCAGCCGGAGTTATGATGCGAGCGCGGATGACCGGCAAATTGAAGCTCATCGAGGCGGTGGCTGCCGAAGAGCTAGCGAGCCGAGGTCGGCCACCAATCGGCTCTCATGAAGACCCACTCGGGCTAAGCGGGGAGACGCCCGCAGAAGTAGGCGAAGGTGCAGCCAACCACGCGCCGAGCGGAGGGGATGCTCCGAGCTCACAGCTCCAGACGGAGCGACGACCTGTAATCCCTGTTGAAGAACCTTCGGGGTCGGCCTCTTCCAACGTGCCTTTGACCAGGCACAAGAGGCGCCAAGCGGAGCCATCTCCGCGTTCTGCTGCCTCAGGGGCGTAACCAGTCGAGAGGGTCGAAACCTCGACTTCGACCACGCTTGTTGAAACTCTGGAGGCTTCTTCGTCCGACCGGACGCCTTCCATGGCCGAGCTGCCCTCAAGTGTCGTGGTTGCATCGCCCGTGACCTTCATACTGCCACCACCGAAGCCCGTAGCAATCCAACAACCCGGGATCTTACCGGCTTCTGGCACAGTGGCCTCCTCACACTCGGCTCCGGGAGGCCAACACTCTATCACGACGGTCCTCCACTTGCCAACGGAGGACTACAGCGAGCCGAGCGCCCAGTCCCGAACCCCCGAGCATCAGATCCTCATTCAAGGGCAGCTCGTCGAAGTTTGGCAGGATGCCCGGGCCCGCGTGATAATGCTCCCCCCGTGCGCCTTGGCCAACAGTCATACCCAAATGACCACCGGGGTAAGTTTTTTATTGTAAGTTCCCGGTTTGCCTCCGTTCGATCCTAACCTTCTTTTATTTACCTGCAGTATTAGGTGGAGAGCCTGGCCATGAGCCACAAGCTGGTTTTATTTGGAGGATGAGTTCAGGAAACTCAAAATCTCGAGCGGCGCCTCTTCCTCCCAAGGGTCATCCCTCTCCGAAGTCGAGAAGCTGAAGGCCGATCTGGAGAAAAGCAACGAGCTCCTAGAGGCCGAGTGGAAAAAGTCTGCCGATCAGGAGGTAATGCTGGCCAAATACAAGAAACAAGTCGCCACCTTCGATAAGAAAATAGAGTCGGCCACCGCTCGGAAGCAACGGGCTATCAACGACCTCAAGCTGAAGAACCAGGAGAATAGGAAGCTCGCCTAGAAGCTCAAGGAGGCCAAAGACTTCCTGGTGACCGAGCGGAGCAGCCGCTCGGCCGAAGAAAAATCCCTCCGGGATCAAATAGTCGCCGCCAAGGACGAGCTAGAGGGCTCCCGGGCGGCCCTATGCATCTACTAGGACGCTGAAGGGAGTAGGTTTGAAACCATGAAACAGTCCTACCTCCATTCGGATGCGTACTGCGATAGATTCACTGATTGGGCCCTTCGCCTTTTTGACTTGGCGATCGAAGGAACGATCGACAAGCTTCACGAGGGGGGCCACTTGCCGACCGCTGTGATAGGCAAAGTCATAAGTCGGGATAAGCTCACAACCGCTCTGTCTGACGACGTGCTGGATTACTTAGAGTGAGGCTGAGAGCTTGATCTTTGTAATTCTTCTTTTGTAAGCTTTTCCAAGTATCAATGCATGCTCCGCCGTTCGGCGTGACTTTTTCTTATTGTTTTCGCATTCCGTTTTTCCTTTAACCACGTTATAGCCTCATAATTCTTCCTTTCGGTCGTGCTTTGCACGCGCGTCCCCTCGACTTGCCTTTCCTTTCAAGTCGTTGGGCCTACAAGTATTCTAAAACGTTCTCCCAAACGGGCCCTTCATTTGCCCTTTTGGGGGCTTTTGGGCAACCCTCATCTGCAATCAACCGTTCAACCGCCTACGTAGTGTTGGGTCTATCATCGGTGCTTGTCTAGTTGACCTGCGTTTAATCATTGCCGCTCGACGATTTGTTGGGGACTCGAGTTTAACGTCGCTGCTCGACGATTTGGTGAAGATTCGTGTTTAACGTTGCCGCTCGACCATTGCTAGAGACGAGAGTTTAAGGTCGCCGCTCGACCGTTGGTGGAGACTCGCGTTTAAGGTCGTCGCTCGACCGTTGATGGAGACGAGAGTTTAAGGTCGCCGCTCGACCGTTGGTGGAGACTAGGGATGTAAATGAGCCAAGTCGCTCGTGAGCTATTCGAAGTTCGATTCGATAAAAGCTCGTTTGAGCTCGTTTAATGAGGCTCTTTAAGATAAACAAACCAAGCTCAAGCTTCATAATATTCGGCTCGTTAGCTCGTGAACATGTTCGTTAAGCTCATAAATTAACTTTTAAATTAAAAAAATAATAGTTTTAATATTGAATTTATAGATTTTATACTCTACTTATGCAAAATATAGACAAATATATTAAATTTATTTATTAGAATAAAATTATAAATTTTAACAAGAATATTATAATTTTTTAAAAATATTTAATTTAATTTTTAATGAATATTTAAATTTATAATTTATATTTATTAAGCTCGTTTAGGCTTGATAAAAGCTCGAATAAGCTCGTGAGCCATGAATATATTCGTTAAATAAAGCTCGAGCTCGGCTCGATTATAAACGAGCCAAACTCAAACATCCAAGAGTTCGGCTAGGCTCGATTACACCCCTAGTGGAGACTCGCGTTTAAGGTCGCTGCTCGACCGTTGATAAAGACGAGGGTTTAAGGTCGCCGCTCGATCGTTGGTGGA
The DNA here is from genome assembly GCF_018446385.1 of Zingiber officinale. NCBI lineage: Eukaryota > Viridiplantae > Streptophyta > Magnoliopsida > Zingiberales > Zingiberaceae > Zingiber > Zingiber officinale. Next base: position 123,316,698 of record NC_055997.1, read on the forward strand.
GACTCGCGTTTAGGGTCGTTGCTCGACCGTTTATGAAGATGAGAATTTAAGGTCGCTGCTCGACCGTTGGTGGAGACTCATGTTTAAGGTCGTCGCTCGACCGCTGGTGGAGACATGCGTTTAACGTCGTCACTCGACGGTTTGCATATATTTACACTCGGGTTTATGGTCGTCGCTCGACCGTTGGTGGAGACGAGGTTTTAAGATCGCCGCTCGACCATTGGTGGAGACACACTTAAAAGAAAATTTTGCTTTTTTATTCAAACTTTTCCCTGCACTCGGCAAGCACACGATAGCTATAAAATATAGGATTCACTTGCACACCTCATCCAGCCCTGTAGGGTTGCAGATCGTTCGCACTCCAAGGCCTCGAGCTACCTCCCCTCTCTGTCCTCCAAATAGTAGGCACCCGAACGAAGCTTTTGCACAACTTTGAACGATCCCGCCCATGGTGCCTCGAGCTTGGCGACATCGCCGACCAGCTTCACTTTCTTCCAGACAAGGTCGCCGACCTGGAAGGATCTTAGGATCGCTCGCCAATTATAATTCTGCCTCATACGTTGCCGGTAGGCTGTTAGCCGAACGACGATTTTTGCCCGTGCTTCGTCCACCAAGTCGAGCTCCATTTGCCTCCGTTCGGCGTTCCCTTCATCGTAGTGTTGCACCCAATCGGATTCTACTTCCATCTCCACTGGGACGACTGCATCGCCGCCGTACACCAACTAAAATGAAGTTACGCCGGTCACCTCTTTCGGAGTCGTACAGAGAGCCCATAACACACTGGGGAGTTCGTCGACCCAGCTGCCTCCTATGTGGTCGAGCCGAGCGCGCAAGACTCGGAGGATTTCCCGATTGGTGACATCTGCTTGCCCGTTGCTCTGCGAATAGGTCACAGAAGTGAAGGTCTGCTGGATACCATATCCTTCGCACCACTCCCTGAGCCTCTGACCGACGAATTGTCTTCCATTATCTGATACAAGTCGACGAGAGATGCCGAACCGACAGATGATGTTCTTGTTGGAGTGTATACTGAAAGCCTAAGCTTTGTAAACATTCATTATGAATAAAGAATCACATTTGGTCTAATTATCTACATTTGTTTGTAGTTGTTCATTTAATTTATATTGTAGATAACATAGTATGTGGTGTCACATACAGAAGAAGATGTTATCAGTACCTTATAAATTATAAACAGTAGCTCACGACCAGAATGGAAAGGAACAAACCATTAGAAGGTCGTAGTGTAATTAGGTATTAGTTTATCTTGACTATATAATTACACTAGTACACTCAGAGTGTATTGAGTAGGACCATTTGAGGTCGTTCCTTTTATCCTGACTCTATAAAGGGCAAAGACCTCGATTATTATGGAAGTGTGTGCTCTTAATCTAATATAATAATAACGTATGTTTGATATTTATTTCTTTAATTTATCGATGGGTGAGATTTAGTTCGATGAATCGATAAACCCGATAAATTGGAATGGTATCACTTATAGTGTGTGTTGTTGATTATAGAAGGAAGCGGTTTCTAGTGATACTAGGTTGATAATGTCCTCGAGAGGAGCTCATAAAGATTGTCGTGTTAAACCCTGCGGTGGACTTAGTCCAGACGTGATAATAAGGTTGAGTGGTACTACTCTTGGACTTAGATATTAATTAAATGAGTTGTCGATAACTCTTAGTGGACATTCGATATCTTAAACACGGGTAACACACTCATAATAAGAAGGGCCCAATGTAATTTGGGATTGGTGCGGTAGTTGATGATAGTTCTCAGTGGAATGAATTATCGTTGATAAAATTAAGTTGTGTGTTGGGGTGAACGGGATGCTTAATTTTATCGGGAGACCAAACAATTTCTCCTCTCGGTCCCTATCGTAGCCTCTTGTTATAAGTCTTATACTGCATATACCCACATACATGCCCACTAAAGGGGCCGGCCTAGCTTGGGAACCAGTAGGCTAAGCAGGTTTAAGGTGGCGGCCTAACAGAACCCAGCTAGTAGGGCGACCGTAATTAATTAAAAAGAAAATTTAATTTTAATGTTTATTATTATGTGGAAGATTTAATTTAAAGAAATTAAAATTAAAATATTTCTCTTGTAAAAGATTTAAAAGATTAAAGAAAGAGATTAGATCTCTTTCCATTTATAGATTGGAGAGATGTTTTATTTTCTCTTTAAAATTATTCACGTGTTAATAAAATTAAAATTATAGATATTTCCTTTTATTAACCGTGAAGAGATTTTAAAAGAAATTTTATTTTTAAAATTTCGGAAACAAATAAGGAAAGTTTTAATTGTTGATTGAAACTTGTCGATTTGTTCTTCATGATTTGGCCGACCACTTGTTTAATTGGAAATATTATTTTATTTTCTCAATTAAATCATGTCAGGAAATTAAGGAAAATTTATTGTAATTAAATTTCTAATTTACCTAGGCGAGGAATATAAAAGAAGGGTGAGGGTGCCTTGAACAACACGTCTATTATTCCTCTCCTCTTTTGTTCCTTGGTGTGGGCCATCGTCTCCTTCTCTTCCTCTTGTGGTGGCGAACCTCTCTCTCTCTCCTTGGAGTTCTTGTGGTGGCGGATACTACTCGGAGAAGAAGAAGAAGAATGAGAGAAAGCTAGCATCTCTTGGAGCTTGGTTAGTATTTTGGTTTTCTCCTTGGTAAAGCTTTTCTTTGTGGCGAACCTTGCTTGGAGGAGAAGAAGGTGGTTGGTGGTTTCTCGTCTTGGAAGATCGTTGCCCACACGTCAGGGTTAGAAGAGAATACGGTAGAAGATCAAGAGGTTTTCTACAGGTATAACTAGTAATTTATTTCCGCATCGTACTAGTTATTTATGGAAATAATACCAAATCAAGAGGCTTACGATTAATTTCGAATATGTTTTGAAGTTGTGTTCTTTTGTTTCTTTCTTTTCCTTGTGATTTGATTGTTCTCTTTGGTTAACTAAAGTTATTTTAGAAAATTAAATATTAGCTTTATTAAAGGTTTTGTTGAGTCGGTGGTGGTTGCTCCCGTATCCGAGAAGGTCATGTGCCTCATGCGGTCTTGGAACCTTTATAAATTAATATTTAATGGAATTAATAACAGGAGACTTGGGTCGAGCGTGTTAAGTTCCGCACAAGTCAAAACCTAAAAAACAAATAGATTAAGTTTTGGATCGAGCGTGTTAAGTTCTGACGATCCAATTTAATTTAAAAGAACACATGGTAGCTAGGAAAGGTTCGGACCTTGTATAAAATTTTGTGCAGTGGAACCTATAGGTTTTCGAGTAGCAACCAACAATTGAGCTAGGGTTTTGCCTCTGTGTATTTGGTATTTAGTTTAATTATGCACATGTCATACATAATTTAGGCGGGATAATAGTAGGATGTGCTAACTTTGTGGATGTAGGATCCAACTATTATGGCTTTTAGTTAATTATGTGTGTGATTGGACCCTTGGACATGTCAAGGCATTTATATGTGTGTGCGTGATTGTATTAAAATACGAGCGTATTTAGTTTTATTAGGATTTTATTTTTGATCTAGATACATATACGTTCCTTTTATGGAATATAGGATCGAAATGTAAAATTCTATTTATGTCATGGATCGAATCTTGCAAGCGTGGAACCTTCTAAGGACAGAGGCGGAACTAGGGGCAAGATGGATGCGACAGTTAGACCCGGTGGATGTGGCCAAATATGGCGGCAGCTTGGGATGATAACACACGGAGGACGATTAAAGATAAAAGCCGTAATAGTTGAAAATTAGATTTTATTTATTGCTTTTATATTATCTTGTGTGTGCGTGTTAGTTTTAGTAGGTAGGCTAGCGTAGTTAAAATTCCTCGTTTATAAATAGCTAAGTGGGAGGGATTTTTAAATAAATCTCATGGTCTCCATTCTTGGTTTGTAAGTGATGCAAACAAGCTTGGCGTTGGCTCTGAGTGCCTTCCTCCATGCGGATGAGCTTGTTTGTGGATCACTAGAGCAGACTTCCGTTTTGGATGCTATAGGAAATTAATTAAGCGTGTGATCTCCCAACGGAAGGGGCGTAATCTTATTAATGGACTTAGTGTCAGTAATGGTATACATTGTAATAGTATCCTCCCAATGAGTCGCCTATTATTTGTGTGATCGAATATACCACTATTAATTTTATTTGTCGAAAAGTTAGGTTGACGAGATAATAAAATTAATGGGTTAAAACCCTCCTTTTCTGAATGTTGAATTTGTATCGTCCGCACTAACGTGGCGTCTGAAATTCACGGTGTGATGGTGTTGGTTAATTTAAAATAGTATTGTTTGAGGAATCGATATTATTATAAATTTAGAGTTCGACAAAAGTTATTTGTGATTCTTAGGATATCTTTCGACCAACTGTCCGTACTTGACAGAATAGACTTCTTGGACGAACTCATAGATTGGAAAAACACGGACATTGTTCTTCTTCTTTGAAAGCTATAAATATGTCTTGGTGCTGATGCACTCTTGGTGAATCTACGCGAGGAGATTGAATATCATAGGAAATGGGTAAGCGGATGAGATGGCGCGGTGTTACATTTGGCTTCAATGTCGAATGACATCGGCATCAGGATTTACCAACGACTATGATATTATGAACAATCTCGAGGAACTCTTTAATTCGTCGAGATGGGGCTTACAGGCGAAGCCGTAGAAAGATAATGCGACCACCGTGCGAGGGTACTCTGTGAGATCGTATCTAAAGATGATGGCTTATCAGAGCGAGATACGGATCCTTGGAGGAGAAATTGATGGAAACCCGGATCGATATGATCCTCCAAACACTAGAAGTTTTGAGCGGTTTCGCTGAACTATAATATGAATAAGAGGTTTATTCATTAGCGGAACTCTTGTGAGAACTTGAGCGTGAAGGATTATTTAAATCGCGATCTAAAATTCACTATCTTTGAAAATGGTTACCTTACAAGCGAAAGGAAGAAGAAGAAAGCAAGCTTGGCTGAGAGTAAATCCGCGAGAGGGATTTAAAGTTGGAATGAAGAAGTCGAAGGCAAGTGCTTAAATGCATGACGGTAGGGACATTGGAAAGTTGTCCTCGTAAGAACCAACAAGGTATATCTCGTACTACAGTTGTTGAAACATGTTTAGCGGTGTTATCTACCGGCTGGTGTGTGAATCTGGGAGCCATGATCGTGTCTGATTCCTGCGAGTTCGAGGAAACCCATTATCGAAGGAGATTCACAGTCTACGTAGGCGATCTTCTTAAGGTGGCGGTATTGCGATGGGAGGCGTCTACTTATCTTTTAGTAGAAATAAAATTTGATTTTAAGAAATTGTCTTTATGTACCCGGTTTTAGAAAGAATTTAATTTCGGTTTCTAAGCTGTTTTTAGATGGATATTCGGTTTCTTTCGATGTGATGTAGTTATTAAAAGAAATAAAGTGATTATATGTTGCAGTACGTTAGTTGGCAATTTGTATACTTTAAATCGATTTCTTGCAAAACATGGAAATTTATAACTCGTCTTAATTCTAATAGAGAAAAGAACCCATGAATGAACGGCGTATCTTTGGCATCTAAGGCTTGGGCGTATTAACAAGTAGGATTGAGGCTTATAGCGGATGGACTTTGAGTTCGTTTGAGTTGGAAAATTTTCGACTTGTGAATCTTGCTTGGAAGGTAAAATGACCAGACTTTCGAGGCCGGGGTATAGAGCCGAAGAAGTGTTAGAGTTGGTTCGCTCTGATTTGTGTGGTATGTCTGTCCGGGCGAGAGGAGGTTTGAATATTTTGTCTCTTTCAGACGATTATTCGAGATATGGATACGTTTACCTAATGCACGTAGTCAGAGTGCTTTGATAAGTTCGAAGAATATAAGGCTGATGTGGAGAAGCGATTAGGTAAAAGTATCGAGACACTATGATCGGATCGTGGTGGCGAATACCTCTTAGGAGGTTTAAAATTACTTATCGGTAGGGATTGATCGATTATGCGCACTGGAACACCCAGAATGGTGTGGCGAGCGAAGGAATAGGACTCTTATGGAGATGGTTAGATCGATGATGAGTTATTGAATTCCAATTCGTTTTGGGGATATGCTCTGGAAGCAGTATCGTTACGAACTTAGTACCTTAAATCGGTTTCTTACTCCCATGGGATTGTGGAATGGCGAAAACCCGATCTAAGACATATTCGGTTGGGGTAGTCCGGCACGTATCTTTGAAACGAGATCTTGATAAGTTAGAATCTCGTCTGAAGTTCACGTGTTTGTAGGATATCCCGAAGGAACAAAGGTGGTTTATTTTATAGTCCAAAGACCGGAAGGTCGTTAGCACCGATGCCAGTTTTTAGAAGAAGACTATATAATGGATCACAAGCCCGATAGTAAAGTCGTTTTAGAAGAACTTAGAGAGGGCGTATACCTTGATACCAGCGATCTGAGATGAAGTACCATGAGGCTATGACGTGTCACGTGATACTGACCGTAGATAGTGCCTCGTCGTAGTGGGAGGGTTGTGAGGCGACTGAAAGATTCGTGTTTTTGGGAGAGTCTTGAACTTAATCCAGGAAAACATGACACGATCCCGATCGTATGATGAAGCACTCGAGATATAGATCGGCGTCTTGGCGAAATGTGATGAATTACGAAATAGAGTCATGTACTTTAATAAGGTGCAGGAGCTTGTAGAACCACTGATGGTGTAAAAGCCGTTGGATGCAGTGGATCTAAAAGGAAAAGAGGAACAGACGGGGAAACCTCAAAGCTAGGCTTGTTGCGAAAGTGTACTCGGAAAGAAAGAATCGATTATGAGGAAACTTTTGGACGTGCTTAAATCTATCCAGATACTCTTATCCATTCTTTGCTCGTATGGATTATGAGATTTGGCGAATGGATGTCAAGACGACTTTCCTTAATGGAAGTCTTGAAGAAACATCCATATGAAGCAACGAGAATGATTTATTGAAAAAGCGAAGCGTCTAGTATCTGAAGCTCAATCGGTCCATTTATGGTGAAGCAACAGTCTTGGAACATCCGGTTTAATGAAGTAATCCGGTCTTATGGATTTATTGAAGTCCGGATGAGTCTTGTGTATATAAGAAGTGTAATGAAGCGTGGTGGTATTTCTTGTCTATCGTAGATGATATTTTGTTAATTGGCAATGTCAAGGTATTATCGACGTAAGGGTATGGTTGTCAAACAATTTGATATGAAGGACTTAGGAGAATGTGCTGGCATTCTTGGGATCAGTTATAAGGGATCGTGAAAAGAATGTTGTGTCATCGAGCTTCGTATATAGATACGATCCTTGCTCGTTTTAGCATGTTCCTCGAAAGGTTTCTTACCTTTTAGGCGTGGAGTAGCTCTATCTAAAGAGATGTCTCCAAAGGTCAAAAGAGATAGAGGACGTGAAAGCGGTTCCTTATGCTTGGTTTGTAGGAAGCTAATGTATCTGATCTTATGTCGAGACACGATATCTGTTTCTTAGTGGCGTAATCGTGATATCGAGGTAACCTAGACAAGGACATTGGATTGCGGTAAAACATATATTAAAGTACACGAGAAGGACTAGGAATTATATGCTAGTTTACAGCGGATGATTTGCTCCACATGGTTCTGGATTGATTTTCGATCGGATAGGGATGATAGTAAGTCTACATCGGTATGTGTTTACTTTAGGAGGTGGAGCCATTTCATGGAGGTGTTAAGCGATCGTTTGGACTCAACCGTGGGCGAGTATGTAGCGACCTCAGGCGACTAAAAAGCGATATGGCTCGGGAACTTTCTAATGGACTTAGATGTGATTCTGGTTTGCCCAAGATCATCACAATTTATTGTGATAATAGTGATGCATTCTGAAACTCGAAGGAACCACGAGCTCGTAAGGCGAGTAAACATATAAAGCGTAAGTACCCGATCGAGATATCGTGAGCGAGGAGAAGTTGTCATCGCGAAGATTGCATGCGGATAACCTGGCGGATCCTTTCACTAAGGCCCTTGGTGAAAGCTTTCGATCATGTGGAGGAATGGGAATCGGATGTATGGTAGAAGATATGGCGACTTAGTCGTTAGTATAAGTGGGAGATTGTTGGAGTGTATCTTGAAAGTCTAAGCTTTGTAAACATTCGTTATGAATAAAGAATCACATTTGGTCTAATTATCTACGTTTGTTTGTAGTTGTTCGTTTAATTTATATTGTAGATAACATGGTATGTGGTGTCCACAGAAGGAAGAAGATGTTATCGATACCTTATAAATTATAAGCGGTAGCTCACGACAAATGGAAAGGAACAAACCATTAGAAGGTCGTAGTGTAATTAGGTATTAGTTTATCTTGACTATATAATTACACTAGTACACTCAGTGTATTGAGTAGGACCGTTTGAGGTCGTTCCTTTTATCTTGACTTTAAAAGAACAAGACCTCGATTATTATGGAAGTGTGTGCTCTTAATCTAATATAATAACACACGTATGTTTGATATTTATTTCTTTAATTTATCGATGGGTGAGATTTAGTTCGATGAATCGATAAACCCGATAAATTGGAATGGTATCACTTATAGTGTGTGTTGTTGATTATAGAAGGAAGCGTGTTCTAGTGATACTAGGTTGATAATGTCCTCGAGGAGCTCGTAAAGATTGTCGTATTAAACCTGCGGGTGGACTTAGTCAAACGTGATAATAAGGTTGAGTGGTACTACTCTTGGACTTAGATATTAATTAAATGAGTTATCGGTAACTCATAATTAGTGGACGTTCGATATCTTAAACACAGGGAGACTCATAATAAGAAGGAGCCAAAATGTAATTTGGGATTGGTGCGGTAGTTGATGATAGTTCTCTAGTGGAATGAATTATCGTTGATAAAATTAAGTTATGTGTTAGGAGAGAACTTAATTTTATCGGGAGACAAACCAATTCCTCCTCTGGTCCCTATCGTAGCCTCTTATTTATAAGTCTATACCCATATACCCATACATGCCCACTAGGGGCGAGCAACTTGTGAACAGGCTGGCTAACTGGGTTTAAGGTGGTAGGCCTAACAGACAAGCTAGTAGGCCGACCATAATTAATAAAAGAAAATTTAATTTTAATGTTTATTATTATGTGGAAGATTTAATTTAAAAGAGAATTAAAATTAAAATATTTCTCTTGTAAAAGATTTACAAAAGAAAGAGATTAGATCTCTTTCCTTATTTATAGATTGGAGAGATGTTTTATTTTCTCTTTAAAATTATTCACATGTTAATAAAATTAAAATTATAGATATTTCCTTTTATTAACCATGAAGAGATTTTAAAGAAATTTTATTTTTAAAATTTAGGAAACAAATAAGGAAAGTTTTAATTGTTGATTGAAACTTGTCGAATTTGTTCCTATTGATTTGGTCGGCCATCATTGTTTAATTGGGAAATATTATTTTATTTTCTCAATTATATCATGTCGAGGAAATTAAGGAAAATTTATTGTAATTAAATTTCCTAATTTACCTAGGCGAGAATATAAAAGAAGGGGTGAGGTGCCTTCAACACAACATCTATTATTCCTCTCCCTCTTTTGTTCCTTGGTGTGGTGCCATCATCTCCTTCTCTTCCTCTTGTGGTGGCGAACCTCTCCCTCTCGCTTGGAGTTCTTGTGGTGGCGGATACTACTCGGAGAAGAAGAAGAAGGAGAAAGCTAGCATCTCTTGGAGCTTGGTTAGTATTTTGGTTTTCTCCTTGGTAAAGCTTTTCTTTTGTGGCGAACCTTGCTTGGAGGAGAAGAAGGTGATTGGTGGTTTCTCGTCTTGGAAGATCGTTGCCCACAACGTCCAGGGTTAGAAGAGGAATACGGTAGAAGATCAAGAGGTTTTTCTGGTATAACTAGTAATTTATTTTCCGTCATCTAGTTATTTATGGAAATAATACCAAATATAAGAGTACGTTCTAGTATTTGAATATGTTTTTCGAGTTGTGTTCTTTTGTTTCTTTCTTTTCCTTGTGATTTGATTGTTCTCTTTGGTTAACCTAAAGTTATTTTAGGAAATTAAATATTAGCTTTCTATTAAAGGTTTTGTCTAGTCGGTGGTGGTTGCTCCCATATCCAAGAAGGCCATGTGCCTCGCCACGTCAGTACTGGGAACCTTTTATGGAAATTAATATTTAATGGAATTAATAACTTAAGGAGACTTGGGTCGAACGTGTTAAGTTCCGCAGGAGATCCAAGTCAAAACCTAAAAGAACAAATAGATTAAGTTTTGGATCAAACGTGTTAAGTTCCGCAGGCGATCCAAAATTTAATTTAAAAGAACACATGGTAGCTAGGAAAAGGTTCAGACCTTTGTATAAAATTTTTGTACAGTGGAACCTATAGGTTTTCCGAGTAGCAACCAACAGTTCTGCCATACGAACTTCATGACCATCTGCTCAGTTATCTTGGCTAGGGACTCAGCTTCGACCCATTTGGAAAAATAGTCCACCGCGACGAGCAGGAACTTCTGCTGACCGATTGCAATAGGGAAAGACTCCACGATATCCATGCCCCATTAGTCGAACGGGCACGACACCGTTGACGCTTTTATTTCCTCAGTCGGTCGGTGCGGCATGTTGTGGTATTTCTAGCCCGGTTGGTGTCTCTGCCGGTCGGCCCTCCGGCAATCATGTCTAACTCTCCCCGGGAAGCATTGTTTCTATTTTCCTCTTCCCGAGCGGAATGCCTATTTCGCCCGGCCAGGATCCTGGAGGGATTGGTTTCCTCCCTCCGCTGTTGGGGTCGCTCAGGCTCCCTTCTATTTTCTCGTCACTCAGTCGAACGACAACGATCCCATCGCTCGGGAGATGGGGAGTGGCGGCGATACCCTTTGGGAGTCGGTCGGCTAACAATTAGCGTCAATCCTCGACAATCCCGCGTGTTGTGCGTCGTTGATTGGTGGAATGAACAGAACATAGTCGTCCATATCTTGCCCTTCGATGCCTTGAGCCGGTCGGACGCCACATGCTGTATGGCGTGCACCCTGGTCTCTTGGTGCAGCCGTGCTCCCTCAGCTCCCTTAGGCGGCAGATGGCTGCTAGCCGGTCGACGCTCGATCGACGCCGAATGCTCGATAGGCGCCTCCTTTCGTCTGGCCGCCTGGGCTTCTTCCATATTGATGTACTCATTGGTTTTTTTCAGCATATGGTCGAAGTCCCGGGGCGACTTCCCGATGAGTGATCGGAAGAGCGAACCCCTAGGTGAAGGCATTCATCATGGTCTCGGACGAGACCGAGAGAATATCCATGGCCACTTGGTTGAAGCGCTGGATGTACACTCGGAGCGCTTCCTTGGGCCCTTGTTTCAGGGCGAAGAGGTTGACGCTCGTCTTCTTGTAGCGCCGGCTACTGGCGAAGTGGTGCTGGAAGGCGGCCTAAAAGTCTCTGAAACTTCATATCGAGTCGTCCGGCAGCCTTCTGAACCATCATTGCACCGATCCGGAGAGAGTCGTGAGAAAGACTCTACACTTTACTCCGGCCGTGTATTGGTGCAGCGTAATCTCATTGTCGAACCGATCCAAATGATCATCTGTATCGGTCGTCACGTTGTATGTCCCGATCGCCAACAGGGTGTAGTATCGAGGCAGAGGGTCTTGTAAGATCTCCTCTGAGAACTGTCTGTTGATCCGTTCGGGAGACGTGGCGCTTCGGGGTGCTTTTCCTTTCCGCGCATCCCGAACGGGTGCCTCGTCCGATAATGACCCCCGCTCCTGATGCGCTTGAGCTATCTCCGAGGGGGTTTAGAACAGGGCCCGATGGAAAGGGATCGGCGCGGGCGGCGCCTCCCCTTGGGTGTCAGTCGGCCTGCGGTTCTGCCCCCATACGGAGAGTTGCTCCGCTCGGTCTTCTTGCCCCGCTCGTCGATCGACCGCCGAGGTCGCTAGTTGCGGTGCTAGCCGATCGGCGATCGCTTGCTATTGTTGCTGCTCCATTATTTTTGCTGCTTGTGCTTGCACAAGCATCTCCAACTCCTCTTGCATAAGCGCCACGGTGGTTAGCTGTCTAGCATCTTCCATTTCCTCGGCTCGGATTCATGTGACGTTCGCATAGACGGCGCCAAATATTTCGAAAAGTCGGGGAAGTGGATGCTGGGGACGTGGCGCTCCTACTGACCTCTGATGGACTCCGCACCTGCCTGCAACACAAGCAGCGTCAGTGCCGAGCCAGGGAAGGGATCCTCAACGATGACCCTCCAACGTTCAAGTCAGCCTCTGACAAAGCAAGAAGCAATGAAAAACTGTAGAGCAACTGTAGAGATCGCGAGAAGAGCATACCTCCGTCGATGCCTAAACCCCCCTTTATATAGGGCTCTCGTAGCGTGTGTGCACGCTTCTTAAAACGAGCACGCCATCCCAAGCTTTCCGTGAATAGTCATGTCAATAAAGTGTCCTTGACACAATACCTTAACGAGCCGAGCATATATCTGAAGTGACAGTGTAAGCTTCCGCCGTACAATCTTCTGTCTAACCATGCTGCCCATCGGTGACACTAACTCCCAAAAGGATGTTGAAGGATATCCCTTGGTGTTTGTCGCTCAGCCGAACAAGATGGTCGCTCGGCTTGAATCTCCGTTGTCTAGCTGATGAGTCTACTACTTGGCCGAGCGGGATAATCGTTCGGCCGATACTTCCATTGTCGGGTTGCTATGCGCGCACCTTGGCCGAGCGAGGTAGCCGCTCGGCTATATTAGCATTGTTTGTGCGTGGTCTGCTCGATCGTGACTCTACACTGCTAATCTGAGTATTGATGTAAGGTCGAGCGGGGTAGCCGCTCAACTTGCTTCTGTAAGACCGTGATCATTCGATAGAGGGGGGGAGGGGGGTGAAAATCGATTCGAAAACTCGAGTGTAAAAGTACGCAGCGGAAAAGTAAATGAACACAATTGATTTTACTTCGTTCGGAGCCTGTGACGACTCCTACTCGAAGGCCCGTACTCCGTGAGTACTTTCGTTGGGCAATCACTATCAATTCGAATATTACAAAGTTAAGTACAAGAATTGACAGATAAAGAAAATACCGACAATAGAATTAAAACAAAACCAGCACCGAGTCGGAGAGCTTTTCGTGGCGTCGCGAAAGCCAGAGGAGCAGTCTTAGTTCATATTGAAGCTCTACCCTTGCCCTTCTTTTATATGAAGCTCGGGCCTCGGATCCCTTCCGCGCCCTGGTGAGACGTGGCAGGTCCAACCAGTGAGCTGAGCCGACGCGCGATCGGGATAAAACTTGCCTCCGGGCGCCCGGATCCCGGTGCCCGGACCTCCGGCGCCCGGACCACCTTTCTCCGAGCAGGTCCTTCTCCTGCAAAACAAGGTTAGTCCGAGGCAAGTATAATAAATTTCTCTGCAAAACAAAGTGTTAGCACAATTATAGAGAGTAAAAGTATGACTTAGATTACGTCTTTCCATCCCGGGAACGCGTCCTCGCAGTCACTCCCCTCCAGTGACTTACCTTACTCACCTGCCAGGCGTCCGGTCAGCCCGTAGACTTAGCTGGACTTCGTGCCAGCTATCCGGTCAGCCAGTCGACCTAGCTGGACTTCGTGCCTAAGCGTCCGGTCAGCCCGTCGACCCGCTTGGATTTCGTGCTAGCTATCCGGTCAGCCCGTCGACCTAGCTGGGCTTCGCCAGCTATCCGGTCAGCCCGTCGACCTAACTGGGGTTCGTGCCAGACATCCGGTCAGCCCGTCGACCTGTCTGGACTTCTCCTGCACACTCGATCAGAGTGTTAGACAACAACAGACTAACTTAAACTGATTTGTCATTCATCAAAACCTGGGTTAAATCATTAGTGCTAACCGCACCAACAATCTCCCCCTTTTTGATGGAATGACAACCTGGTTAAGTTAGTGAAAATATATGCAAGAAAAAACAAGCATTTAAAGGGTTTTTAAGTTAGTTTATTTTTTCAACTCTGGTTTAGCTAAATTAACCACCTAACCCTCCCCCTTTGGCATTCATCAAAAATAAGCATTGATTAAATAAGCATAGATTTTTTGAAATGTCAAGATAATCTGGGGGAGTTTAAACTTTTGAAAAACTTGTTTAAAGCATTAGCTTTTAGAGTTTAGAAAAATAGCTAAGTCTAACTAGACAAAATCTCAAACACAAGTGTATAAGTTCTAAATTTTAAGATCAAATTTTAAATTTTCAAAACTAGTTTCAATTTTGAAATGCTTTTCAAATAAGTTTTTGAAACTCAATTTTGAAACTTAATTTGAAATGCTAAGAAATTTATTTTTCAATACTAAGTTTGTAAAAGATTCAATTAAGAAAAATAATTTTGAGAAACTTAGGTTTTGAAAAAGTCTAATTTCCACAAGTTCAAAGCAATTTTGAAAACTAAAATTTAACTTTCAAATTGTCAAAATTAAGTAAAGTCAAATTTTGAGAACTAGATTTTTGAATTTAATTTTCAAAACTAAGTTAAATCTAATATTCAAAATCAATTTTCAATAAAAAGTGAAGCCCAAAACAACTTGATTGTATAAGAGTTAGTTTGCAAACATAGTTTTAAAATATTCAAAGTAGACAAAGGAGTTTTCAAAATAATTTTGTAAAATTCTTTTCCAGAATCAACTTTTCAAAAAAAATTGCACATTTTTAATCAAGTTGAGTCAAAAATAATTTTAAAGTTTAATTTGAAAAACTGAAGTAGTTTTATTTCTCCCCCTGAACCTGACATTAAATGTTGAAAATATTTGCTAAAAATATTCAAACTAGAATTTTTTTTTTTTTTAAAATGAGGTAGAATTTTATAGAGAGATTTTAAAGAGAAGATTAAACAATAACACTTAAGGAGATAATTAAAAAATAAACCTCCCTCTGAATTTGATACTCCTTTAATTTATTAATCCTCCTTATTTATTACTCCCCCTTAATATAAAATTTTACAACCGTAACATATTTTCGTACCTAAGTGTTTTAGGCGATTGTATAATTATCTTTATAAAATTGTTCATTTAAATTTGACTAACCGTAATTAATGTTAGATTAAGTTGAAATAAATTAACCTTTAGTGTAATGTTAAGTAAGATAAGTTGTTATTAATTCAATAATTGATCAATATTAATAATTTATTGATTAAATTTTGCTATAATCTAAATTTTATATTAATTGATGAAGGTGTTAGTTATAATTTAACTTTTCATTTACTTCCTTTTAAGTTGGATTAACTTAGTTTAAAGTTGGTAGTAATTTGAAGTTAAACTCGTTATTAAACAAGGTTAAGTAAGGTTCAATTTAAGTCAAACTTTAATTATGTTTTAATAAAAATAATTAATATTTTAAAGGTTGATTAAAAAAATGACTTAGAGTAATTTTAATTTTTTTTAATAAGGTTAAACTTAAGTTCTAATCAAATCAAGCTTAGTTCTCAAATAAGGTTAGATTTAAAGAATTAGTTATTTACTTATTAATTACTTGATTAAGTTTAAAGTCAAAATTTTTAGTTTTAAGTTTTATCTTAGGTATGAATTTAAAGGTTTAATTCTAAGTTATATTAAGTCTTAAATTTAAGTTTTAAATTTAAGTTTTAAGTAATTTAAGTGCCTTAGTATTAAAATAATTTTTAACTAGATTTTTTTTTTTAATAATTTAGAAATAATTTTTAAATAATTTTTAAAATAGTTTAAAAAAAATAGTTTTTAAACGATTTTTAAAATAGTTTTGAAAGAATTTTGAAAATAATTTTTAAGTTTAGAATAAAATTTTTAAAGTTAAATATAAAATTTTTAAAATATTTTTAAGTTTAAAATAATTTTTAAAGTTAATTTAATTTTTAAAATAATTTTAAAAGTTAATTTAATTTTAAAATATTTTTTTTTAAGTTAATTTAATTTTAAAATAATTTTTAAAGTTAATTTAATTTTAAAAAAAAATTTAAAGCTAATTTAATTTTAAAATAATTTTTAAAGTTAATTTAATTTTAAAAAAAAAATTTAAAGCTAATTTTATTTTAAAATAATTTTTAAAGTTAATTTAATTTTAAAATAATTTTTAAAGTTAATTTAAAATTTAACATAAATTAATCGTAGTTCTTGTTAGTTATTTAATTCAAAGTTTAATTTAATTCGAAATTTAATTTAATTAATTTAGTTCGAAATTTAATTTAATTACCTTAATTCGAAATTTAATTAAATTAATTTAATTCAAAATTTAATTAATTTAATTCAAAATTTAATTTAATTAATTTGATTCAAAATTTAATTTAATTAACTTAATTAGAAATTTAATTTAATTAATTTGATTCGAAATTTAATTTAATTAACTTAATTCAAAATTTAATTTAATTAACTTAATTTGAAATTTAGTTTTGATCCTTAGTCATCTCACCCGATTTAAGTTTTCAATCAGGGAATCCTATAATTTTGTGAGATGAATTAGTTTTAATTATAGAGTTTGGTTTAACTTGTGTTAGATTCAGGTTTAGCTTTGGTCTCAACAAATAGACATTCTTCGGATAAACTTCTAAGCTTGGTGAGTCACTTGGATATCATTAGAAGTAACCAACCTTTCGAGGTTTTCCGAATAGTCCTATCCACGGAGCTTAGTACTAAACCTTGGTCTAACTAGTTATGATTCATTTAAGGGTAGCTTCGGTCAGTTCCACTTGGCCAAATGCACCAGATCGAAGTCATATCTTTCTAGACATGC
This sequence comes from Zingiber officinale, assembly GCF_018446385.1. Lineage (NCBI taxonomy): Eukaryota > Viridiplantae > Streptophyta > Magnoliopsida > Zingiberales > Zingiberaceae > Zingiber > Zingiber officinale. The sequence goes on from NC_055997.1 coordinate 123,333,332, forward strand.
GATGCCCAAGCTTCCCTAATGTACTATCATCCAAAAACTTCACCAGTACCAGGATTCAAGTTAGACGTGGTCTCTTTTTAACTAATCCTAATCACCCTGCCGGGTTAGTTTGTTTGGGTTACCCTGTCGGGTAAGTTAGTTTTGGAGGTGCCAGCTATTCTGGAGCCTCCCCCTGAATCATTGGTCTTTAATTTAAGATTTTTGTATAATTAGAGTTGGTTTTAGTCAAGTTTTAATGTTTAATTTGTAATTTAAATTTAAATTTTTAATTTTGAATTAATTAAATTGGTCAAATTATCTTTCTTTAAGAGAGTGTATTTAATATTTGAATATTCTTTCAATTTCAATTTTATTGGGTTAATTGAATTATCTTTCTTTAATAGCTTTTTATTAATTGTTAATTTTGAAATTTCTAGATTATTTTTGTTTAATATGTTATCTTTAACATCTAATTTTAAGTTTGTTAAATTCCGTTTTGATTTTATCAAAGTGTTTGATTTTATCCTTATATTTTCTTTGCCTTTTAAATTGATATGGTTAATTGAATTTATTAGATTAGTTTTATCTTTAAAGTTTAATTTTTTATTAATTAAATTATCTTGGTTTTGGATAGCATTTCCTAGACTGATTTTATCTTGATTATTAAATATTTTATCAGGGTATTTATTGATTTTATCCATTTTCTCATTTTTAGCATTTAAATTCAAGTTTATTTTAATGTTTGACTTATTTATGTCTAAATGCTCACCTAATTTTAAATTTTCTGAATTAATTAAATTATTTAAATTGATTTGGTCATTGTTCTGTTTGACCAAGTCAAGGTTGATGCCAAATTGATCAGAGTCTTAATTGACTTGATCAGAGTCTAGATTATTTTGTGATTTTGAATTTAAATCTAGATTATCATGCACCATATTTGGACTAATTTCATACTTATCATCATGCTGATTATTTAAACCACTATTAGCAGGGGTATTTTGATAAATATTACTAACCTTGAGCGTAACCCCTAATTCAGTAGGCTTCTCCGTTGGATTTGAATCGAGTCCATATTTGACTTTAACTTGATCTTCTAGCTCCATCGGCGTCTCGTGAAGCTTGATGAACTGGGTCCAAAGCTCATATGCATTCTTGTACTTTTCTAATCTGCATAAAATATTGTTAGGTAAAACATTACAAATAATGTTACTTACCTTTTTGTTCAGTTCCGAGTTTTGAGAAGGTTTCCTCAAAATTAGCATATAATCGATGTCTACGCTTCCTAAGAAGCATTCCATTAATCGCTTCCAGTAGTTGAAGTCTTCATGATCGTATGGTGGTGGTTCGCAGGGGTTCCGTCCTTCTTGAAGAGTCATTATTCTTGCACACAGAGAAACAGAAAAAAATCCCAAGACTTGGTCTTGGATTAGCAGTGCTGAAAAAAATAATATTTCACTATTTTCGAAAAAAATAATAAAATATTATTAAAATATTAATAAAATATTTGAAAATATATTATTTCAAAATTTTGAAAATGTAATATTTTTTAAATACTAAATAATGGTGAAAAGATGGCGATGTATTTTTCAAAAACCGTTTTGGAGGGAAAAAACGAAAGGCGTAAGGTTTTATTTAAAAGACAAACAATATTTAATTTTTTTCTTTAAAAACGACCCCCCTTTGCTTGATTGGTGGTTGCACGAATTTAGAGCATAACCTACTCTGATACCAATTATCGATAGAGGGGGCGGTGAATATCGATTCAAAACTTGAGTGTAAAATGCGCGGAAAAGTAAATGAACCGATTGATTTTACTTGTTCGGAACTGTGGCGACTCTACTCGAAGGCCGTACTCGTGAGTACTTTCGTTGGCAATCACTATCAATTCGAATATTACAAAGTTAAGTACAGAATTAGTACAAGAAAAATAAGCAACAATAGAATTAAAACAAAACCAACACTGAGTCGGAGAGCTTTTAGTGGCGTCGCAAGAGCACAGAGCGTCAGATCTTGGATTCTAAGTTCATATAGAAGCTCTACCCTTGCCCTTCTTTTATATGAGCTCGGGCGCCGGATCCCTTCAGGCGCCACGGTGAGGCGTGGCGAGTCACCGGTGAGCTCCACGTGGCGGCCTGTCGGGATAAAACTTGCCTCCGGGCCGGATCCCTCCAGGTGCGGACCACTCTCGGCAGGTCCTTCTCTTGCAAGACAAGGTTAGTCAGAGGCAAGTATAATAAATTTCTGCAAAACAATGTTAGCACAATTCATGAGTTTGACATGAAAAGTATGACTTAGATTCCGTCTTTCAGGGACCGGAATCTAGTCACGATCTCGACTTAGATATCGAAATGGATCTGGCGGATCGGCGCTAATGTTCCTTCCGGGGCAGCGTCCTCACGATCCTCCCTTCGGTGACTTACCTTTACTCACCTGCCAGACGTCCGGTCAGCCCTTCGACCCGTCTGGACTTCTCGCCAGCTATCCGGTCAGCCCGTCGACTTAGCTGGACTTCTCGCCAAGCGTCCGGTCAGCCCGTCGACTCGCTTGGACTTCTCACCAGCTATCCGGTCAGCCCGTCGACCTAGCTGGGCTTCGTGCCAGATATCCGGTCAGCCCGTCGACCTGTCTGGACTTCTCCTGCACACTCGATCAGAGTGTTAGACAACAACAGACTAACTTAACCTGATTTGTCACTCATCAAAACCTGGGTTAAATCATTAGTGCTAACCGCACCAACAGCTTCTGCAGACACTTGGCGTTCATTCCTGTCTTGAGCGTCTTAACTCAATCGATGGCCGAGCTAGTGATGATGTTGGATCGGGTCTTTCATATCTTGGCCGGGCGAACCACTCGCCTGTCCAGCCTGTGATAGGGGCGTTGACCATCTTGACTCTGACCTCCATTACGACAAAGATCTTTCCAAAGGTGGGCCCCTTCTTATCATTGCATCACATATCTTTCATGCCAAAGTTCATTGACAATTATTTTCTTTGGTGGTCATTTAAAATTCATTGTCATTCCTAGCTATTAAATATCATAAATATAGAGATATAAGTGTATTTCTGTCACCCAATTTCTTAATATGACCGAATAGTCCTTATGAATCATCTTGAAGTATAGTTCAAGTTGCTTTATGAAATTTTAGGTACAGAAATCTGGATGTTAAGTGATATATTGACTTTTGGAGCTTGCAAACTTTGGGTTAGTGGCCTTTGACAGTGTAACTTACTATTTTTCCATGTAAGTTTCCTAATCCAACTCTCCATTTAAGAAAGTTATTTTTTACATCCCTTGATGCAATTGTAAATATAAATAAGACATTATAACCATAATCAAGTGAATACAGGTAAATATGATTATAGGTGAAAAGGTATTTTCCATAGCTAAATCCTCATTTGGTATAGCTTCTCACTACTAAACGAGTATTGTATTTGTTATTTTTATTCTGAGAATTCATTTATTCCTATTTGCTGTGTCCCATCTTTAAATCAATAAGTTCTAACTTGATTTATTCTCACATCTCTTCTTCTGATGTGATTTTTTTGCTTTTCCTTAGGATGACACTCAAGTGCCTCTTTGATAATTTTTAGGTTCATCATTAGCTTGAGAATAACCATGTAAAGCTCATTTTCAATTATAAAATGCTTTCAAGGAGTTTTTAATGAAAGCTACTTCTCAATTAAGGATTCCTTCTTTCACCAATCAAATTGGCTCAAATTAATCATTTATTTTCCCACTGAATTGAGATGGTGGAAGTGAACCTTATACATTCCCACTATCAAAAATAGACTTTGATACACTTTCACTACTATCAACAATCATTTGACTTGTATTACTTTCTCTTTGCTTGTCTATCCCATAATGATTACCTTTGTCTAAACTAACTCTTTCAGGGAATTGATCTTCAAGGAAAGGAGAGTGTATCTTAGGACTTAATCTCTTCTTTGAGTTTTCAAAGTATTGTATAAAGATACATTTTTTTCCCTGTATTCCCTAATTTTACCAAGTTATCAAAAGTTTCATGAGTATAAGCTCGAAACTTCTAAGGATGTGAATCTACTTAAAATTAGGCTTTCTTACTTGCCCATAACTTATAAGGCATGGTGGGTATTGACATAGAAAGTACTCAGTTAAGTATGTATGTGGCTGCCGACAAAGCATCTCCTTAATATTATATTGGTATATTAGCACGTGTCATCATAAACTTAACTACGTCTAGCAAGGTTTATTCCTTTGCACAATGGCACTATTTTATTATGGAGTTTTATGAATTACATTGAAGGCTACCATTTTCAATAAAAGGTTTCTTGAATTGTCATGGAGAGTGATAGAACACAGACAATCAAGATAGAAGGTGAAAAATAGGGGGAAAATTCCACCACCAATTGAACTAGAGAGAGCAGAGAAGAGGGGCTTACTCTACACTGAGGAGGTGGAATAGTGAGCAATTAATTCACTAAGTATATCGGCTTGGAATATATCTTGTATGCAGATCTAGGAAGCCAAATAGACATGAGAAATTTGTTGAAACTGCTAGCATGCCGGAGAGGCACTGATGAATTGAGATTTGAGAGGCCCTCGCCTTCAAAGAGTGGAGAGTGAGGTCTGTTGGGTGAACACAAGGCATGCAGGTGAAGGTTCTGACCAAATCACATCATAAATAATCCAAGTGAAATCAAATTAAATATATAAGAAATATTGATCTCCTGTTTTTGGTTGAGACTAGCAACAAATATAAAAAAGGAGAATTCTTCTTATATGACGTGAGACAATACTAGTTTAGAGCAAGAGTGAAAAGATTAAACATCTCTTTCAATAATGTTATTATACGGATTTTTACTAACCTATAAGGAAAAATCGCTCCATACCTTCCATGTTGGAGAGAACCCTAGAGAAGCGACCGAAAGTCAGGACGAACCACATGAACCCCGGCATCATGAGCTCCAGTTCCACTCTCGCCATTCTTCCCAGCGAACGATCTGTGCCGTCCTACAGCAACATGAACTGGAATCCGATCCCCAGCTCCAGACGAAACAGCCGTAGACACAAGACCTCTCCAGTAACCGGAGTCCTCCAGCATTTCTTGCGAGAACTCCGCCAGCGGGTACGGTTTAGGAATGCAACTAGGAAACGGGATGGGATCGAACCAGAGCGCGGATTTGCTTCCGGCTTCCCGACTTCGCTTTTGTTCTTGATCAGAGCTCACTTTCGCTTGGCAAGGCAGTCTTTCGTAACGTGGTATGAGTATGACCAGTTTAGGTTTCGTTCAATTGTTTTGAATGACACTTGTGTCTTGCCCAACAAGATCATACTTTTATTTGGGCCACATATGGGCTGTTCAATGCGGCATTAATGGAGCGGATCGACATGAGGCCTTCGACCGGATTGGTTTGGAGTTCTACCACTACGAAAAACAATCATGGAATGAAAATTTTGAATATTTTTTTTTAATTATGAATCTGATTTATGCCTATTAATCTTGGGATCATGTTCTATAAAAAATTTTCATATATCATTAAAATAAATTGAAAAGTGCTCATAAGATTCATCAGCCTAAGTTTTTAGGTCAACCATCTATAGAAGAAATTCATCTATTAATTCACCAAAATTAAGACTCGATTCTTAAATGTTTAAGAAATTAAAAAGACATCCTACAGTTGTACCATTGTACCGAGCAGAAAAAAAAAAAACATTGAACCACATCAATATTTATAAATAAACATAAAAATATTGATTCTTACATATGCCACAGAACAAAGTCTAGTCTAGATTCATATCTCCATTATTGTAACTTGAGATGTAAATTGCTTCGATCTCTTAGACTGAGATTATATTGATGGACTTAAATGCAATCGCCTTGTTAAAAGGCAAATATATACATAAAATTAAGGTATAATAATTGGCTCAAAATCAAACCGATTGAATTCAACAAATTTAAATCAAACTTTTTTAGATATATCAAATTTGTCGGGCTTGATCATTAATATTGAAGAAATCTAATAGATATAAAATCAATTAATTTGTCAGAATTAATTAAACTTTTCTTATAAGTCGAATGTTGTTGCACTTCGATTGATTTTGGACAATTGTGTCCATAAATAGTTGTCGATATTGAAAATTTTCTTTTAAATATTATTTAAATACATCAGTCGACTATTTATAATATAATAGTCGGTTTGATATCCATTCGGTTTAATTGATTTTTGAATTTTAAAATCAATACGAATCGAATAAACCTAAATAATTGAGATTCTTTTTTTTTTAAAAGATCTTATCGAATAAATCCAAATAATCAAGATTTTATTTAAATAAAATAAAATGTGAATTAACGGAAACTTTTCAAATTTGATGGTTTCAATCAATTGTTTTGATTTAACAGATATTTTGCTCACCCTATGTGAGACATGCCGTTAAGTAATATAAGTTGCAAAGCTAATGCTTGCATGGTCTGGAGAACTTATTCAGTTTTGAGCAAGTAGAACCTTTTGTCACCTCTTGTTCTTTAGGAATACCACTCACAGTTCCTTCCTCTTTTTCCAGACTAAGAATCCACAATGCTTCAAGCATCTAGGTAATAATAGAGGTGTGAATACCAAGCAACAGCAAGTAACTCCAACACTTAACTTCAACCCAAGAGTATACAGAGGCCCTAGGGCCTCAGTTGTAGGAATCTATCCCTCCCAAGTACAAGACTTTCCTTAAAGAAAACTGTGGAGTGTGCTCTCAGAATTTGTACCTTTTCAAATTCGCCTTCTACATTGTGCTTTTTCTTTGCTGCTTAATTGAAAGTCGGTCACCAAGTTGCAGGGCTAATCCAAGAGGATTGATTCCTAGTGATGTCTAAACAGCAAATATATGTGATTTTGGTATTCTAATTATTAACCGTGTGATACTTACTTTTTGGTTCTACTAGTTCTACTTTGCTTTGGTGTTCCAATTACTAACTGAAAAGAGGTAGTATGTCATGAAGTTCTTTACTTTTTAGTATTACTAGTCCAACTTTGCTTTTATAGAGTTGTATAGGTTAGGCAGGAATGTTAGTAGCTCACTTTATCAATAGCTTGCTTGTCACACCATCCTACTGCTCAATATACAATTCCAAGGGGTTTTACAACAAAGACTCTGATCGGATTGCCATTTATCATCATAATTCACTGGAAATAATCATGTTCTTCGCACGTCATTCGATTCTCGAACTGGATCCTCTCATCGAGAAGCTCCGGCGCCTGATGCAATGCATGCATGTACTGATGAGCAGGCCCCCACATAAGGATCAAATTCCCCACTTTGAATGGCATAAAGAGAGAAAAGTATGCATCAAAGTACACCAGTTAGACCAGGAAGAAGCAAGCATTCAAAAGCTTGACACCAAAGCCAGATTGAACTCCTCGGGGCTGCCTTGTCGTTTCATGCTTCTCCACCTTCCACGTGCTGTTTCTTATCTCGGTTGTTTGCTTGACCCATCAATCTTTCTTTTGGGCATATATGTCGTTACCCTGTGGATTAGCATGCGTGATGACTTCGCCTGATCATCTTTTCCAGTTTTTTTTTCTTTTTTCTCCTAACAGTCGAAAAAGTTTTCTAAGAAGCCCAAAAGTTTTGGCTTTTGGAATTGTTGGTGCGCGCATAGTAGTGGTGGTCGAGTTGCGTTTTGTCATCCTGGTTTGCAATTTGCTAATTCCTTAGCTGGGAGTACTTCGATCACAACAAGTGGCATGGGCAGGTGATTAAGTGCATGCGTTAAACACTTTGTAATTAGCTTCACGTCGTTTTAGACCAGTCTCACACGTATCGATCGACCATAAAGGGCGGCCTTTTCATACTTAATGGGATCATGGTAGGCATCCGTTTTAACTTCTTCCATGGAGAAAAAAAAGGTTAATGGCAGGCGATCCAAAGCTAGCTCGCTAGCTTGCCAGCCAATAGTAAGCGGTCAGAATTAAAGTATTCACATGCAGAGCTCTAGAAGGGTGCCAAGTTTTGACGATGGAGAAGGGAGAGAAGTGACGGCCTTTTCTACCTGTGATAAAGGAAACGTACGAAAGAGATACAGTCGGGAGATAGAGTGAGGGCTCCTCTTTTGATACGACAGCTGGGTATCAAATTGAATTATAGATATAACTTTCATTCCGCAATCAAACTGTTAGATGCGTTTTAATTACCCAAAGTTTCACTCTCACCCTATTTTGCTCGTTTTTCAAATTTTTCATATCAAAGGACGGACGCCTATTGATTGATTTTCTGAATTTTGACTCGATCGAGGCTGTTGGTTTAGAGGGAGAAATAGTCATCTGGCAGCACGTGCCCCCAAATGAACTCAATTCCCAGTGTACAAAAGGGATGATGATATGACTTATGAGAGAAGTCTTGGGTTAACCAACCATAGAATATAACAAGATATTTAAAAGAATTAATGATTTCGAAAAGGACTTTGATAATTCCTTATGGTTTGTGTAAAGGGAAGCTCAAATTTATTGTGTGGGGATGGGGAGGTTGCTTTTGTCCGCTCCTCTAGCTAACTAATGATGTAACATAATTAAAATGAAACTATAAGATTAGAAATTGTATAATACAATGAAATGGAAAGAAAGAAAGAGAATTATCTTTTATTCTTTTTATTTAATTAGTGAAATGTTTCAATTTATGTTTAATAATTTTTTTTCCATGTAAACCAAACTAATCTGTACAGTCTTTGGGTCCATTTCATAGTGCTTGATGTACCTAATTCATTGAATATATCTGATTTGACGGTCCCTCAAAATATGCTTAATTTGGTTGACTCGACACATAGTTTTAATTATTTCTGCCCAAAGTGACTAGTTTAACTAACTCAACTAGTTTCCTTAACTTAAATTAATTTTCATCCGATCTAATTAGTTCTAATATCTGACTCACTTAGGCCAGTATCATCGATTCACTTGTCTACTTAGTACGAAAAACAATATTAAATGATCAAAATCTAACATATAAAAAAGAAATATTTTATATTTATTTTTTTATTGAAATGTATTAATTAAAATGATATATATTAAATAGAATATTTTATATATATATTTTTTTGACCGGTCGAATTTTGAACATTGAAATTTGCGGTTTTCAGAAATAGACGTCAAACCCTATTTCCTCAAACCCTATTTATGGCACATTTTGCACATCGGCGGCTATCCGACGGAGTCCGGACTCGCTCAATCCAACACGCCTTTATAATTTACAAGCAATTTCCCAATTCCAACGCATGCAAATTCCATCTTTTCAGCCGGACGGACAGTCCGCCAACTAATCCTATCACTTAACGCGCTTTTATGGAACCCATCATTTCAAAAGTTTGACATTTATCATTTCTATAAATATTTAACGCCGTCTTGTCCCCCATCAGCAGCCTTTCACGTCGACCCGCCAATGCACTGCCGACGGCTGCATCCGTCTCGCACTCCCGGGGCCACCCGCACAGTCGCAGGAAGAATTTTTTTTTTTTTTTTTTCCCATTTCACAATAATTTCTCCCCCCGATTAAATAACCCCAGTGGAACTGACAACACTTGGACACCCAATTTATTTACCCATTTTTTCGATAATAAATGGCATGCACGTGCTGGGCACGTTGTCTGATATACTGTTCCTGCGGCGAACCTACCTCGAGATCTTATTCCGCGAAAGAATTTAATTAATATTTTTTTAAAAAAATATTAATTGTGAAATTAAGTACCAGATAAAACAACATGTATTTAAAATTATTAATGCCGAAATAGTTAGAAGTAGCTGGAAGAGGAGATGAGATTATTATAATTGAAGAAGATGGTCAACTTTTCCAACCGTAACAAGTAGAAGACGACAACTTCCCTTATTTGGAATAAATCTATTAAATTGAGTTATTAATAGATAATCGAAATATTTTTTGATTAAAAAGGCGATTAAATTTGGTAAAAAGTAGAGAAAGCAAGGGCTACAAAAGCTCGAGTACCGGAAGAAGAGCTTAAGAGACGGTAAACGGAGGCGAGCGAGGGTCACAACTCAAGAATAGGGGTGGGGAGAGAGAGAGAGAGGTTTAATCCCCAAGAAAGTGCCTTCTTTGCTCGAATTCGTCGGAGCGCTTCTCCTCATTCTCCAAATCGATCTGTAGCTTCTTACTGTCCCTTCGAGATCTCCATCTCCAGATCTCTTGAAACTCTTTGCATTTGAAAACCCTTTTAGTTTTTTTTTTCTGTGTCTGGAAAACGAGGAAAAAAACGCAGAGGGATACACAAAAGTTGAATTTTTTTGGTCAGTCTTCGATCTCCAGGAATGGAATCCGAAGAATTTATGCGGCAAAGATGATAAAAGTTTCTCTTTTTTTTTAGTGTTTTCTTTGTGCTCGTTGTCTATTTTCAGAGATGGAAATCTTTTCTTCTGAGGTTGTAATCTAATTTCTCTCTTATTTCCCCTTTTTTTTTTTTACTTACAAGGTTTGCGTTTTTCGTCTTCCAAATCGGTTATTCGATGCTTTTAATGACAGTCAAGAACACACAAAAATGGAATTTGATGGCTTTTCTCTTTTGTTCTTATCCGGTTTTAGGCTACATTTCACGGAAGATTGTATAAAGAACTAATTTTCCCCCTGTTGTTTTTTCTTACTTTCATTTTTGGTGTTCATCGTGAGTCTCATATTATTCTGAAACAAGGAGGAGATATATGAGGTGACTAATTGGAGATTTCAGGCTTCCGAGAGATGTTAGAAGGTCCCTGCCGTTTGATAACGAGGGCATTCCGAAGCTGCCGTGTGCAAGAATCCACTTGGCATTTCCATGGAGTACCATTTCCTTGAATCATCAGACAAGAAAAAACGTCATTTGGATGAGGATCTTCAAGTTCAAGAGCCTGAAGAACGAGACCTCGAAGACAAAGTCAAAAGAAACAAGTCGCCACAGCATCCTAGTACCCCTGAGATCAAAGATATGGATCTGTCTCTCCGCAAATTGGATAGCCAAGCAAGATATAGGGAGTACTCTTTTGATTCAAGCATCAACCGGCTTGGCAGGGAGCTCATAATTAGCTGCTTTCTTCACCTTTCTCGATCGGAGTATGGTGCTGTTGCATCAGTCAACCGAATGTTCCATTCGTTGATTCATAGCGGGGAACTCTACCAGCTACGCTGCAAGATGGGTATTGTTGAGCACTGGGTCTATTTCTCCTGTAATGTCCTTGAGTGGGAGGGCTATGATCCATACCGTGGGCGCTGGATTTCCGTTCCTAAGATGCCTCCTACAGAGAGCTTCATGTGCTCTGATAAGGAGTCCCTGGCGGTGGGCACTGAGCTCCTTGTTTTTGGAAAAGAGGTGAATTCCCATATTGTACTACGATACAGTTTTTTGACTAACTCCTGGTCTCCTGGTGTGGTTATGAACTCACCTAGGTGCTTGTTTGGATCTGCTAGCCTCGGAGAGAAAGCCGTAATAGCTGGGGGAACCAATGCGAAGGGTGATATCTTGAGCTCTGCAGAGCTTTACAATTCTCGCACGCATACCTGGGAGACCTTACCTAGTATGAACCAAGCGAGAAAGATGTGCTCGGGGGTTTTCATGGATGGCAACTTTTATGTCATTGGCGGCATGGCTAATAACACAAAGATTCTTACATGTGGAGAAGAGTATGATTTCAAGAGAGGTTCTTGGAGGCTAATCCCTAACATGTCTGCCGGACTCAATGGAGCCAGAGGTGCACCTCCACTTGTAGCTGTGGTGAATAATGAACTTTATGCAGCTCATTATGCCGATAAGGATTTGAGGAAGTACGACAAAGTAAATAATAAATGGATAGTTTTGGGAAGATTGCCTGAAAGCTCATTCTCAATGAATGGATGGGGGCTTGCGTTTCGTGCCTGTGGAGAATGGCTAATAGTGATCGGTGGGACAAAAGGTTCTCATGGAGGAGGGATGATTGAACTGAATTCATGGATTCCAAATGGAGGACCACCGGAATGGCAATTGATTGCTAGCAAGCATTCAGGCAGCTTCGTTTATAATTGTGCTGTGATGGGCTGCTGAGTGATCTGAATTCCATGGAAGATCTGGCCATCTCTATGAGCCATGTGTAAAGCCATGTTCATGGGAGAAAAGTACTGATTCTGTTCGAATGGTAATAACTGGATTTTCTGAAACTCTATACAGCTGAAGGTTCAATAGATCATCTCTCTTGCTTGTATAACACCTGATTTTCTTGTGTACTTCGTCACCTGATAATTTATTTCAGATTTGGGACTCACATCAACCATTGGTCAGATATGCCATCATGCTAGATAAAATATGGTTAATAAGTTGAAAAATCTTTGGAATAATTAAAGTCTTGATATTGCTTTAATATGGATTGGAGGTGTTGTTGGGCAAAAGACGGCGGCAAGATGAGCTTTCTTTTTATTTTGACACTGATTCTAATTAGAATTCATTGATGGATTTTTATAATTTTCTATGTAGTTATCTGCCATCATATTAGCTCAAGCTATTTTGTTTTGCTTAAACTGGAATTCTATTTGACATTGTTTGATCTTTGAAGTTTTTCAAAGGTTTGAATAATTGTAAACTGATTTTCCCTCTTGAATAAGTTCATTGAATTTGGGATGTTTTAAGATTACTTTCTGTTCTGGTGTCTATTCTATTCGCACTTTCATTACTTGTAGTAGTTCAGGAAAATTCCCCCTAATTCTCCTAAACTTGTTTCCAATAATAAATGCTGTTTTGGTAATCTTTAGCTGCCATTAGTCTGATGAACGAACTTAGCAACATAGTTATCGAAATATTGCAATAGGTAAATTCTGATGAAAAAGCCAGTCTTGATTCTCATATTCTTTCCCGTTTTGCTCTCTCAAGTCTCACTGATTCTTGTTTAAGCTTATTTACACTGGCATTTGCAACTTGTTACTGAGAATTAGCTTATTCAAAGTTTTAGAGTACATGCAACTCCTTCTAGAGTATTTTCAGAAAAAAAGGAAGAAATTGACCTTATATACTGGATATCATACAATAACACTGTACACTTTCAGTTAACAATTCAATGTTTTCTTTTTGTCAATTACTAAAGACTGAACTCTTTCGCATGTTACTGGTAACTGGTGGATGCTTTTGACGATTTTGTCTGCCAAAGAAACTGAAAGAGCATAAGACAAACAATGAGCCAACTAAATTTTGATTCTGGCTAGGCTAAATAATAATGGAGAAACAGATAGCGTAGATTGGTCCGTGTGATGCATGCTATAATAATAATATAATCTATGGTTCTGCAGCTTCATTGCATCACACAAACCCAGAAAGCGGAGGATTGGTTCGCAGAGACCAGTTCACACCGTCGCAAAGTACAGCACAGCAGCGGAGTACCTAACTACATTGACTCGTGACTCCTGTACCTTCCGTTCAACCCTGAGTTTTCTGCTACAAAAGTACATGAGTGAGAGCAGAGCAAAGCAGTTGAGGAATTCATGTAAAGAAAAGAGAAGTTGCAGTGTTTCTTTAGGACATGCAGTACACTGGCACTGCAGAACAACCTTTTATTTTATATTTAATTAATTATATATATATATATAGTTTGATGAAAATATGACCCTGTCATAAATTGCCATTTATTATTTCTGGGTGTTAGTATTGTAGGATCGTACATGGCTTGGTTAGAAGCGATTGAATAGGTAAATTAGGATTATAATTGATTTTTGCACATCATAAAGAGAATACGGGTATGACAAATATAACCATAATAGCCAAAACAAGTGTGCCTATGCATAAAATAATGCTAATACAATAATTTCCTTTTCCACTAATAAAGTACGGAAACCAGCCTGGAGATCTGGCTAGTGTCAGTAACTTCAACAAACATGGATCATGGCCAACTAAAACAGAAAGATCTCCAGAACTTCAGTAGCATCATCAACTAATGTTCAATACTATACATGAATGCTTTCTTCACGTATTACTTAACTAAAGCCACAATCAAATTATTGTTACACTAGTGTCTAATCAATCAATCTTATCACTGGAAGGTTTGGATGATCGTGTCGTGCCTTGGGTCCGAAAGGTGCTGCAGAAGGTTCTCAAATGGCCCTTTGCCCGTCTCATTATGTTGGATATATAATAAAACCCAAGAAGGCCAACATTGCCAGTCTCGCTGCAGAACAACACCAACGCATAGCTTAGCTTAATTAAACATGTGTGCCTAATTCTGAACATGAATAATCTCATTAATTAGTTTAAGAGTGATTTAATTAATTACCGTTTACGAGTTCCTTCTCCTTGGACTCGAGCGCGGGAGCAAAGTTAAGGGGGTCCGGAGTAGCCGACTTCATTTGGCGGCAAGCTGTAGCTTTTGAAGATCGGATCTTGGTTGACGCTGCCGGGGTTCTTGATCTCCTGCCACCTTCTGATCTCCTCGTAGTGGAAGAGAATGAACTCGATGACGAAGAGCGTGGAGTAGGAGACGAAGTACTCGGCCTTGCCGGCGTCGTACCACGGCGGCGCATTTATGATGCTGATCTTGGGCAAGACCTCCGGAAGCAGCATCCCGTCCACGCCGAGCATGGCCCAGCGCCCGTTGACGAACTCCGCCTACACGAACCACCTGACGTTCTCCGGGTCCTCCGCCAGTCCAAGGGGGTCGAACCCTGGCAAACTGTGAATTTACTTTTAGAGTTTTAGTCCATTAATTAATCAATCGCCGAGCAAGAGATCGATGACGCAATCTAGCTAGTAATTACATGTCAGAGGATATATAAATCTCACCTTTCGTAGAGCTAGATAGCCCGGGGAGGCAAGGCCAGGGATCCATTCGCCCTTCTTGGCTTGATGGCTTCCACCTTGAAGGTGGAAGATGGCGAGCATTTGGCGGTGAATACTCTCTGCGGTGGTAGTTTTCTGGGGGATCCCCCTGTCAAGAATCTCGATCTGGAGCTGAATGGCCGGAGAGCGGCCGCAGAGGCTTGCATTGCAGCTGTGGCCATTCTGGACGGAAGAGTTAATCCGGTGGAGCACCGGCGACGAGTTTTCTGGAGGGGAGATGTTTTAGCGGCGGCGATGGTGGCTCCTGCATGCGTTGTAGTCAACGGCGAAGGCATGTTGTGGTCAGAAAGCAGGATTGTACTCTGGCCGCTGGTTCTGTTAGATTTTTTAGTCATGGATGGCTGAGATAAGCTGGCGGATTGAGCTGCCCAACGAGAGCTTCGCATCTTTATCTCCCTCCTTATCTGATGCACAGATTCTAAAGATCTATTGCCGCAGCAGCATTGGCCAAAATAGATGGTGTCATCCATGTTTTGGGGACCACTTATATCGTTCTTGTCGGCAAGATACTTTATTGAATTGTTATCGTATACGATTGGCGCTTTCCAAAAATAATAATAATAATAATAATAATAATAATAATAACATAGTTGAGTGCCCTCTGTTTTTACAATGTTAAATGAATCTAAATAAACTCAAACTAAAAAAAAATTAAGTCAAATTTAAATACGAATTAATTTATTTTAAACTCGGCTTTAAGTTGACTCAATTTACGGTCTTATTTATTTTTGAACTCATTAATTTAACGTTGGCAGTACGATGAAAGATCAATTCAGTATGAACTTTAAAATAACTTTTAACTCGGATCTTAAAATCAGATTCTATCAGTACATGGGAAATTTAAAAAAATCTATTTTTATTGTGAAAAAACTTTAACCGTCAAGTTTCAAGCTCGAAAGTACCGTCGGATCCTTCTCAAAGCCTTTGAATATATTTTTACTAGTTTTAAATAAATTTTGTTTTATATATATATATATATATATATATATATATATATATATATATTCTTTCTTTTAAGTTTTAAGATTTTGTCAATACAAAGAGTGTATATATATTTGAGAAATTATCCCTCTCCGGCGTTACTGTATGACCGTAGGATGAAAACAGACCAAACAAAACGTTTGGAAATATTTTTTTTTTCACATTCAGTAAAAAAATGTGAAAATCTTCCTGTGGTCAGAAATTAATTCTCAAGCAGTTTTTTCTTCAATTTTTTATTTAAAATATTTATATTTTTTCCTTTTTAAATTTATTTGATTGCTTAAATACCATTTGCTTAAATAAATAAGAAAGCAAAATCCAATTGGATTAGGTAGATATTTTAGACAATTAATGTGGTTTGACAAAATCAGCTTAATGGTTTTCATGCACATTAAACCCATAGTATTGGTACTTATTAAAGATTTGTAGGTTTAAAAACGCATATACATAATATTAGATAATAGTAAAAATATGAAAAGAGTAATGAAACAAAAAAGAGAATAATAATAATAATAATAATTCATATAATTCTACTTTATTTTCTGGAAAGTAAAGGATAAGAATTAGTTAGTAGCATTAGACTATAAAATTTGTTGAATTTTTAGAATAAAATTAATTCGATGTACTTGCATTCCATTACAATAAAATTAAAAGGCATGAATTACGTAATAATTTAGTGGAGAAAATAGATATTAATAAAAAACGTAAAACTATAATTTTAAATAAATTAATAAATTAGTTTTTATTAGTATTGTCAATGTATACAGAAACTATGATATATCGTCCATCAAACAGCTGTTTTAATCCTATTACAATTAGCTATTCACTCATGCACACAGTGCTTCGATTTTTTTTTCTTTTATTTTCCCCTTTCTTTTATCAGATTTTTTTTATATATAAAAAAAATCATTGACACTAGATCATCAAGAATAGAACATTCAATTCCTATAATAAAACAAATTGGATGACCAGGAAGATACTGGAAATTACGACTGTACTGAACCCGACATTTTACAACTCTATGAACTAGATTACCGACAAAACAGAGCAAGTTATGATACATGATTTTGAGCCTAGGCTAACTATTCAATAGAAAATGAACACAAGCTAACATGTTAGCCTCCGCCATGACAGGAACAGCTACCATAATTTAGGAGGTTTACATATTTCCAAAGGGAGTTGCTTTTGCATCTCCATCTGGAAGTAACATAAGTTGATTAATGTGAAAAATTGAGATGTTTAAGAGGGGACTTAGTGGTACAAGGGATATGCCAGTTGATATCGATAGGGGGTTTGCAGATGCCTGGATTTACATAATTTCATAATGACCGAGCTGTTGAAGAATATAATGTCTCAATGGCCTCGATCACTTGTCTGATTATTCAAATGGGAACTTCCAAGAAATGGTTGTGCGTGCATATCTGCAGCAGCTGCATATCCCTAAAAATGACATCAAAAGAAGATTCAACTATCTCTTCCCGAAACAGCACCAAACAATAGCATATTTTCCACTGACCTAGGAAAAAAGCATTATGGCATTTGCAGTAGAGACCTATAGTTGTGTTTTTGATGAATAATTGCTTATACATTCTCATCAATGAATCAACAAACTTACTTCTATGAGTGCTTCAATCATATTGTAACATTGAGCTTTCGTGATTCATATTTCCACACTACTAAATTAACATAAGCTTATGGATATTATGATGTTAGCCAACAACAATAAGCATTTCGGAAGAAATTTAGGAGCAAAAAATTCCAAAACAGATAGCACACATGTAATAAATGGAGGACACTACCAGTTTCATTAAATTTGCAATTATTATCCATAAACTTATATTTACTTTTAAATTGCAGCTTGATGGTGTGTTCATCTCATTTTCTTTCAATATTGATCTAAACAAATATTTGAAAAGTTTCACTACAAAATTGCAACTTCCAAGGGACTTATATTTGAAACTTGAAAATGAGAATTAATTTCTTACCCTTGGACATGATTTTTATAATTTAGTAGCATGCAAGTGGTGGATCTCTTCAGTTTAGGAATCATCAAAGATTCTCTCTAAAGATTGATTTCAGTAATTATTATATTTTGTTTTACCATTGGTATTGAAGGAGAGCCTTGACACAATGATAAAATTGTTATCAAGTTATCAAAAAGTCACGGGTTCGAATTCTGGAAACAACCTTTTGCAAAAAATAGGGTAAGATTACGTACAATAAATCTTTTCCCGAGACCCCACATGACAGGAACTTCGTGCATCGAACTGTCTTTTTTTTATTTTTTATTTTTTACCATTGGTATTCTGTAATGCTTTTACCATCCATGCTAAAAAAAGAAGATTTGTATATTTGTATTTGATTGTATCAAATTTTTATTGCACATATTGAACTCAATATCTCCTGAATGGCCATGTATTAGGTGAAACACAAAAATATTAGGTGTCTCTGCTGCCGATCATTTATTGGCCCCCACACATTTTGGGTCAATATACATCTACCGAGACAGAACAGCAGTTGAAATTCAAATCCATGATTTAAACCATAGATGTTACCTGATTTAATTGAGGAATAGCATGGAATGCATGCTGATGAAAATTGGACGCTGATGAATCCTGTAATTTAGTAAAAAAAAAAAAAAACGTAAGTTACAAAAAGGGAAGTCTAATCCTATCAACTGCTGCAAAATAAATCTTTAAATTTTTTCAAAAATTACTTGATTAAATTGATTTATGCCAAGGAAAGCCTGCAGTTGTGCATACGATGAGGTGCCCATTTTTCTTTATCCTCAATTAATTTGGCTAACCATTCATTATTTCTTAAGTCATATTTCTCTAGCATTGTACTCCAATCTAATAAAAACTCTCCCTCTTCCTCGTAGTCATAGATACTTACTAAAATCCTTTGAAAAAGTTTTTGAACCTAGGAATACATGATTAAGATGCTTAACAGCATTCTGGTGGGCATGCCATACACATTGGCGATAATTTGTTCCTGGCCACACCATAGCTATCGCATTAATAATTGTGATAGATTGATCCGTCAATATTGTCTTTGATTGCTTTCCACGCATCCCAATTTTGAATGTCTCAAATAACCATATGAAAGATTCTAGTGATTCATCATACATCAATGCTGCACCAAAGATACTTGTTTGTTTATGATGATTAGCTCCAAGGAACGGTACCAAATGCCTACCATATCCATTTATTTTGTAAGTCATGTCCAAGCACACAACATCACCAAAGTAGTTGAAGTCTATTCTAGATTTTGCATCTGCCCAGAAAATGTTAGTTAACCTATCATCCTCATCAACCAGAATGGCATAGAAAAAAGAGGGATCATCAAGCTGCATGCTCTGAATATACTTCAACACAGCTCCAGCATCACCCATCTGCATGGCCTTCATGCGTTTTGATTGGAGATTATTTTTGTAATCTGCAGGAAGAAAGCTAGCATTTCTAGGGCCACCATTTGGCCTTGGTACAGTCTTATTGGTAGATTTGGGAGTGGCTCCAGAATCATCAGAAAAATGTGCTTCAGCGGTCTGAAGTTCAATCGTTATTCGTTGAGACCTTAACATGTGGGTTGTTGAAGGAGGTGCTTGTTGGTGATTGTGGTCTGCTATAAATTCTCTAACTCGGTATTTACCATTTGAAGTCATTTTAATTGTCATTCGTGCAGGGCTCTCTGGTCTGGGTCTCTTGACTTCCTTAGCTTCCTTTTTGTCCTTACGGAAACCTTGTCTCGAGCAAACAAAGGTTCTAGACCTAGTAATACTTTCAGATGATTTACCTGATGAACTTTTCCTCACTAAAACCTATATGTCCCGCATACTTATTGTAAAATTCATATGCTTTTTCTTCACTTTCAAATTCCATGTCAATTTTCGGCACCAACTTAGCTACCGCAACCTCATCCACAGGGCCATTTGAATTAATCATTCTCCTCATTTTCCCCTGTTTGTATAAACTCTATAATGGTCCATCAGCTAAAATAATAACATCATGAGATGAAAGAAGATCAGAAGAAACAAGTAAATCCACAGAAAATAGATCACAGGTCCCAACAACCAACAACCAAATGCTGACATAGACAAACTTCATGAGACTGGAGTGAAAAATTACTACAAAAGAAGCAAAATACAAGTCACAATGCTAAGAGATAGGAAGGATGTTCAATATGTTTTTTTTAGTCTTTAAATATACCGAGAATTGGAAGGATGGAAAGGAGACAGGCTAATCCAGTTAAATGTAACATCATACATACATACACAAGCATGTTACCCTACTTACCTTATCGTGCTCACCTTGTGCAAGCTTAGGGTTTAGAATTTACGGTTTAGTCTTTAGGGTTTATAATTTGGATTATAGAATTAAAGCTAAAGAAATTAAAAAAAAAAAACCCAAAAAAATTACACATGGTGCTCACCACAAGGTGAGCACCAAAATTACATAATAAAAACATATGTACACTAAATTATATACAAAATAAATATAAAGCATCCATATAATAAAATACATGTCCTAATAATAGTTAATTTGAAAAAAAAAACATAAAAGGGAACTCATTGGGATTTGAACAAGTGACCAAACAATACAAATGTAGAATCCACTAGGCTAAGAGGCCAACTAATAAGACTACCAATTTTGTAGCAATTTTTCTGATTTTTGCTGGTTTCCGTAACAGCCATGCTGATGAACCAACAGGTCTCGTCTGATTTTAAAAGCACTATTTAGTCATGGGAATATCTTCAAATTTATGGAACCAAATACAAAAGACATCATCAGAAGAAGGATAGGTATCCCATTGCGGCTGCTGTTGGGTAGTGATTGTGGATAAATATTGTATATAGTTCAGATAAGAATGCTCAGATTCCTCATAATCAAGAGTAGGGTCCATGGACCATGGTACAGAAGCTCCTGGGCTTGTATCCACTGCATGATCTTGCTCAAAATTATTTTGGATTAAGTTATTCTGAACAAGGACAGCTGCTGATTCCCTTGGTAACAGAAGGGAAAATATGTCTTGGGTTGTGAAATGTTTGGGACTCTGCGAAGTAGATGCTTGATTTTGTATAGGTCTATTAATAAGAGGATCAGTTGACCCGAATCCTTTGCTGTCTCGTTCTGTATAACTAAGATGAGGTACTTCATATACTTCTGGAACAACTATTTTTTCAAGTATTAGCTGTGCAATCTTTTGCTGTTGAGAAATATAAACTGGGAGGTTAGTTCTATTAAATAAGATAATTTGTACTTCACCTCGGTAGTCGAAGTCAATAACCCCTGCTCCTACTTCTACACCAGTTTTCCATGCCATGCCTGAACGAGATGCTAGCCTTCCATAATATCCATAGGGAATTTCAATTCTTAGTCCAGTATGAATTAAGTCTCGACCATATGGTTCGATGACTGTTGCATGACTAGCTGATATATCTAGGCCAGCAGATCCTTTGGTTTGCCTTGTGAGCGTAACTGCATATGGAGAGATTTTGTTAACTAGAATATGAGTTCTGTTGTTGAGGAATACTTTTCACTTGGCGTATCTTCTATTTGTTTTGGATTATTGTCTTCCTCATCACCCCAACCAGATGGAGGGGGAAGTTCTAAATCAAAAGGAATCTTCGGGATATCATAATTGATATAATAATCAAACTTTCCGCTTGGTTGCCCCAGAGTATCCCATCTTCCCGTTTTGTATTTTGAATTCTGCTTTCCCTTATAGACCTCATTATTTTCTTCATAATATTCTTCTGTCGTTCCATCATAGTTCATAAAGACTCCAGGTTGAATTTCTATAAGAACCGCCAAAGTCTCATATACTTCTGATGGTTGTGCAGTAGTATAATTGCTGAAACTTAATGAGATTCGTCCGTCCATCATTGTCTGGCTATTCACTTCTGCAGGTTGCATTGGTATAGAGATCTGAGTTGGATTTATGACCCAATTTAGTCCCTGCAGGTTTCTTGTGGAAAATCTTCTTCCAGGAAGAGCATTTACCCCATGAGAGGTCAAATAATCCACTACTCCCTGCACTTCATAAACAAACCCAACATTAGGTGTATTAGAAAGTCTACCAACCATTCCCTTGGTGACTAGCAAGTTTGCTTCACTATTCTGCCAGGCCTCATATCCTCGTGCAAGGATAGAGATCTGAATATTGCGGTAAAAGTCTCCAATCGTCATCATGACTTTTTGAATAACATAAATCATCTGGCTTCCACGCGTGAGGTCAACTTCCATTGTTGCCAGAATAGCTTGGTCTCCTTGCCATCGGTTATCTTTGAAGACAATTAGTGCCATTGTGCCTTCATATTGCCTATGCAGTATTTGAATTCGTACCTGAAGAACTCCCAGGTGGATGTACTGCATGCGGCTTCTTTGAAGCTGGGCAAAGCTTTCTTCTTGAATAAAATTTCTATCAACTTGGTGATTATCAGTCACCAATATTGCTTCTTCAGATCTGTGCACATAAGCTCTGTGATGTGCATCATCCCTTTTGGAGTGATATAGTAGTTCTGTTGGTACTAGAGCGGCCCATTCTTGCATTGAAAGTTGTAACTGAACTTCTGGCTCCAGTTGTTGCTCAAGAGTATATCTTGATGGTGTTCCACCAGTGAGTTGGCGTCCAATCCTTCTTGCTGCTTGTTGAGTGCTATAAAGACGTCGTTGATTTCTTCTGTAGCTTCTTATTTGATCTTCAAATAAAGGAGTTGTTGCTACTTGTTGTTCTGTTCTGGTGGTGGCGGCGGCCATACTCCCTTTAATTTTTCTTGTTCTTGTTTTAGGATTTTGTATGGATCTTTAAAAACTCTTAACTTTCAGGCTTCTCTTTAGGTTTAGGGGGGCCAAGCCATAGGTTTTCAAGTTTAGAAATTAGGTCTGGTGGTAAAGAAGGGGTATTTTGCTTTCGAAGGTCTTGCTGAATTTCCTTTAGGGTTTCAGCTATTTGGACGAGTAAATGGATCTGGGTGTTGTTTGTTTAATTATCGAAGCAATTCCAGGTGTTATGCCCTGATAATCACTTGGTCTATCAAAACCAATGGATGAATTTTCTATGGAATCAGTGGCGGAAATAGCTTCACGATATGAAATTGTATTTCTTGAAGTAACAAAAGTGCTCATAAAACTTATCAGAACTTATAGGGACTCTTGTTCCTTGAGCGAGGACAGTTCCTTCCTAGAGAACCTCATACAGATGTGCCCTTGGTCTTCTTAGGCCTTCCTTGCCGTTTATACCAAGTTAGGATCTGTCCTTTTGCTTCTCAAGGTTGCATAATACCAACAGGCTTAAGTAACAAGAGTATGACAAGCTATGATACCAAAAATTGGTGCACACACAAAACGAAAGGCGGAAGGTTTTTGGAAATTGATAAGTTAAAAGCACACTGGAAAACAACACACTAGAGAACACATTGATTCCTCAAGTAAGGTTCGAGTGAACGCTCGATGCCCTTGCAAGAGGCTAAGCTTCCTCACTTATAGCAAACTACCCCTTCTTTACCACCAGACCTAATTTCTAAACTTGAAAACCTATCGCTTGGCCCCCTGAAACCTAAAGAGAAGCCTGGAAAGTTAAGAGTTTTTAAAGATCCATACAAAATCCTAAAACAAGAACAAGAAAAATTAAAAGGAGTATGGCCACCGCCACCAGAACAGAACAACAAGTAGCAACAACTCCTTTATTTGAAGATCAAATAAGAAGCTACAGAAAAAATCAACGACGTCTTTATAACACTCAACAAGTAGCAAGAAGGATTGGACGTCAACTCACTAGTGGAGCACCATCAAGATATACTCTTGAGCAACAATTGGAGCCAGAAGTTCAGTTACAACTTTCAATGCAAGAACGAGCCGCTATAGTACCAGCAGAAGTACTATATCACTCAAGAAGGGATGATGCACATCACAGAGTTTATGTGCACAGATCTGAAGAAGCAATATTGGTGACTGATAATCACCAAGTTGATAGAAATTTTATTCAAGAAGAAAGCTTTGCCCAGCTTCAAAGAAGCCGCATGTAGTACATCCACCTGGGAGTTCTTCAGGTACGAATTCAAATACTGCATAGGCAATATGAAGGCACAATGACACTAATTGTCTTCAAAGATAACCGATGGCAAGGAGACCAAGCTATTCTGGCAACAATGGAAGTTGACCTCACGCGTGGAAGCCAGATGATTTATGTTATTCAAAAAGTCATGATGACGATTGGAGACTTTTACCGCAATATTCAGATCTCTATCCTTGCACGAGGATATGAGGCCTGGCAGAATAGTGAAGCAAACTTGCTAGTCACCAAGGGAATGGTTGGTAGACTTTCTAATACACCTAATGTTGGGTTTGTTTATGAAGTGCAGGGAGTAGTGGATTATTTGGCCTCTCATGGGGTAAATGCTCTTCCTGGAAGAAGATTTACCACAAGAAACCTGCAAGGACTAAATTGGGTCATAAATCCAACTCAGATCTCTATACCAATGCAACCTGCAGAAGTGAATAGCCAGACAATGATGGACGGACGAATCTCATTAAGTTTCAGCAATTATACTGTTGCACA
Source organism: Zingiber officinale (assembly GCF_018446385.1). Lineage (NCBI taxonomy): Eukaryota > Viridiplantae > Streptophyta > Magnoliopsida > Zingiberales > Zingiberaceae > Zingiber > Zingiber officinale. The sequence continues at coordinate 123,357,642 of NC_055997.1, forward strand.
ACCATCAGAAGCACCAAATTACAATAATAAAGATGAAGAAGTATATGAGACTTTGGCGGTTCTTATAGAAACTCAACCTGGAGTCTTTATGAACTATGATGGAACGACAGAAGAATATTATGAAGAAAATAATGAGGTCTATAAGGGAAAGCAGAATTCAAAATACAAAATAGGAAGATGGGATACTCTGGGGCAACCAAGCGGAAAGTTTGATTATTATGTCAATTATGATATCCCGAAGATTCCTTTTGATTTAGAACTTCCCCCTCCATCTGGTTGGGGTGATGAGGAAGACAATAATCCAAAACAAATAGAAGATATGCCCAGTGAAAGGTATTCCTCAACAACAGAACCTCATATTCTAGTTAACAAAATCTCTCCATATGCAGTTACGCCCACAAGGCAAACCAAAGGATCTGCTGGCCTAGATATATCAGCTAGTCATGCAATAGTCATCGAACCATATGGTCGAGACTTAATTCATACTGGACTAAGAATTGAAATTCCCTATGGATATTATGGAAGGCTAGCATCTCGTTCGGGCATGGCATGGAAAACTGGTGTAGAAGTAGGAGCAGGTGTTATTGACTCCGACTACCGAGGTGAAGTACAAATTATCTTATTTAATAGAACTAACCTCCCAGTTTATATTTCTCAACAGCAAAAGATTGCACAGCTAATACTTGAAAAAATAGTTGTTCCAGAAGTATATGAAGTACCTCATCTTAATTATATAGAACGAGACAACAAAGGATTCGGGTCAACTGATCCTCCTATTAATAGACCTACACAAAATCAAGCATCTACTTCGCATAGTCCCAGGCATTTCACAACCCAAGACATATTTTCCCTTCTGTTACCAAGGGAATCAGCAGCTGTCTTTGTTCAGAATAAATCAATCCAAAATAATTTTGAGCAAGACCATGCAGTGGATACAAGCCCAGGAGCCTCTGTACCACGGTCCATGGACCCTACTCTTGATTATGAGGAATCTGAACATTCTTATCTGAACTATATACAATATTTATCCACAATCACTACCCAACAGCAGCCGCAATGGGATGCCTATCCTTCTTCTGATGAATGGACCAACCCTTTTGCAAGCGAAGGTGGTGGGAAGCAAGAACAATTTGTGGAATTAATCCCATCAAAATGTGAAGAATTTATGGAATTAATTGCTGCCAATGCCGAAATGGAGTATCCCTGTTTAAGAAGATTGGTAGAGGAAGTAACACCAGCTACTAATTCGGATTAGCTTTTGTTGAGGACCTTATTGTAACTAGAATAGGACTCCATAGTTATGCAAACCTTGGGGATATGGATGTAAAATGACAATAATGATAATCTAACTTGATGTAGAGTGGACTACCTACATAGAATAAGATCCTAATAATTTTCCCATAACATGGAATGAAGTGACCTTATGGGCACCTTGACATCACCTTGGGTGAATCTATGTGACTAGAAGATTTGATTTATCATAAACTGCCAGTCAAGTGCCTAGGATTGGATAAGATTAGACAACATCAATCAACATAGTGAACCCAAATAGATGAGATAATCAATCAAACAAAATGGTGAATTCCTGGACATTCACCAAAACTCCTCAATATCCTATTATATCATAACATTCAGGAGCTTGAAGTGTACATCAGTCATAACAAAAGAAGGAAGAAGGGATCTAGGCAAGATAAACGTGTCGGCCATAATTACTTTTGAGAAATTCTGAACGTAGATTATTTTTAATTCATAGTTTCCAATATTTATTTACTTCTTAATCTTTAGCTTCGTTTTATCTAAAGTAGAGTTTGTATTTCATAAAAAAAAATATAGCTTTCTTTTCAAATTCCATGAATGTGGATTTGGCCGTGGCTTGATGAGCATTTCAACTTCAAGTAGTCAACACCTCATCTTAATTTTATGTTGCTTCAGGCTTCAATATCATAAGCTAATTTTCTCTCACTATCATATCAATAGATCCTACAAGTTGCTTCAATATATTGAAGCACTAACATATATTGTCAGTTTCCTATTCACTTTGCTTCAACAATTCATATGAAGAGTGGAGGCTCTAATCTGCCAACTAAAGCAAATTCATATGCATCTACATTAAGGACATGTATCCAGCTTCTATTCTCAGTTTCAGTTATGATTTGTGCAGCCTTAACTGTTAATACTCAAGTTGCAAATCTATCAAGCCATGTTGAAAAATCACATCCACTTTATCTATTTATACCATTCACATTTCAATTCCCATCTGTCATGTTTGAATTGCAATCCTTGACTATTTACCCTAGCATATTGGGCAGATTGTTTTAAAGTCCTCTTAAGAACATTCAAGCATCAGTTTGAACGCTGACTTATCTATGAGTAGTTACTATATCATGTTTGAGGTTGTGATTCTGACAGATCTGATGACATCATGGCCCTAAGTATCCTTCATTGCATACAATAATATTATTTTGTTTTATGCGATACTACCACCTTTTGAATTTGTAAATAGAAGAATATATTTTTGACTTATGTTAATGAGATCCACCTTATACAAGTGTTACTATTTGCTACGGAAAATACAATACATTTATGATTTGCGTTATTTAATATATAATTTTAACTATGTTTCATGATATTAGAGCACAAACTAACAACACCTAAAAGGAAGAAACAAAAAGTTTAGCTGTACCTTTGTCCAAGAAATGCCACATGCATTACAAAGGGTCCTTGGTCCATCAGGTCCACGGCGCATATGTGGTGTTGCATTCGCGTTGATGCCACATCGAAGGCATCTGACCAAGCAAGTTCAGTACAGAACAGAAACAAAACAGTCATAGCCCATGAGCCCCAGACTGTTCACTTTCCCACCGACATGCATCGATTGAAATTCTAGAGCTTAAATTGTTACTTGATTTGCAATAAAATGCCAAGTATAACGTAGCTGCATCACATTGACTTGCAAGAAAGACAGACCAACAGAACATGGAAATCTGACTTCAGGTTTACGCACCTGGAAGAACCATCAGATCTATGGTCGTTGGTGTCATCGTGTAGCTCAATGTCCTGCTCCCGCTCGAATTGCATCCGCAGATGACCATCGCCGACGCAACTCCCGCCGTGGTAGGACATCATTAGATCTTACAGCACCACGTCATCGATGACCCATATACACCTCTCTCAGCCGGACCATCTCCCCAGAAGAGATTGTAATCAGAGGGAGCGATTTCAGCTTCAATTTTCTCACGACGAAAGGGTTTCGTCAAGCAATCGAGTTTCTGATGCCCTAATCGAGTCCTTAGACGAACTACGGACGCCTAAACCCACCGAAAATTAGCCGTTAATAAGGATGTAAAACCCACAAGAAGCACGAAGAGGAGGAAGAGGAGATGGTTGAAGCGGGAGGCGGGGCAGGCAAATGGGATCAGCTGCGAGGCGTAGAGTATGGAAACGCCAAACCGTAGTGATGAAACGAACCGGAGGATGACACGATTCCCTTATAGACGAGTTGTGTCTTGGCTCAGTCGGTTAACCACCTACCAAAAAAATAAATTAAAATATTTTTTTTCAAAAAAAAAAACATTTTGAACTTGTAAAATATTTTTATTTATTTTTTCCCCTCTGTCCCAAAATCACCGGATCTAGCAAATCTATTCCATCAAGTTCTCTTTTATTTGAATAAAATGAAGTTATCAATAAATTTTTATATGATAAAATTTAACTTCACAGCATGCATGACAAATTATAGTTTAGTGTTAAATTTCTCTCAATTCAAACAACATTTGTGATGGGGAGGTAAGTAAGATTCATGGTGAGCTCTTGACCCGGTTAATAGGTCATGTGGTAAGATTAAGATTTGGTCAATACATGAATCATGTGGCGCATTCCAAAGCACGATTAACATATTCTCTATGTGGTATCTCAACCATCTCCGACTAGTCAAGCCAAACCAATCCAATCAAGTTCCTAGATAGTAAGAGGGGCTCTCGCTCTCATGCTCCCTCTAACTTTCATTCTCACACTCGTTTGTCATTTGAGAACGTGGAGTTAAATCGTAGGATTGTTAGGGCATAAATCCCTAGATTTTATGTATCTCACCTCACCCACTATTTGTCTGCTCGGCTGTCGTGATTTTTTTCTCTCGTGATGGCTTGGGATCGGATACGATGGGGACGTTGGGGGTGGGGGTGAACGATTTTATCTTTTACCACTCGCATTTTTTTTTTCTCTACCATATTGAAATACTATATTGACCTAAGTATAAAGTGGCTTCGTTGGAGGAATCCGATGCGCTCTTCAAGGTTTGTTAGTCGTCGTAGGAATCACCATGCTACGGGAATGAATATAGGAGAATGGCTCGACACCATTATTCTTTATGCCAGGATCAATTTCTATTGTCACAGCATCGTGGTGAAAATTTTCAGACCGAAACAATTTGCATAAATGTTTCTAAAGTAAAACCATAGCAACTCCCTTAGCTATCAAGCTGAAAATGGTCAGAATCATTGGACGACAAGTTCTTGAAGTTATCAAAAGAATTCCAACTTAACAAGTTGGAAGAAACATAAGTTCTATTGATTCAGTTTGTAAAAGTAGAGCAACAATAAGTAAAAGCAGAGCCACATGTGGATGCCAACTAGTGGATGTATTATTGTGTTGGACAGTCTTAACAAAGTGAGAGAAAAAGTAGTGAAAATTGAAATTATAGATTAAAGTAGATTTATTTATTGAGTTGACATGATAATCTCATATTGTCAAATAAGGAAGGAAGAACTATTTAAAATGGTTGAATTAGTTGAAAAATTGTGTTACCTTATATGTCAATGTGTAGACTCTCGACTGTAGAATTTGAGTGTAAACTCCTGAATATAGAGTCTGTGTGTAGACTCCCGACTCTCGAGTGCATACTTCCAAGTGCAGAGTCCGAGTTACAAACTCTCATCTCTTGAGTACAGACTCCCGATTGCAGAGTCTGAGTTCCAAACTCTTAACTGTAGACTCCCAACTCCCGAGTGTAGACTCCTGATTATAGAGTTTGAGTTCCAAACTCTCGACTGTAGATTCCCAACTCCCGAGTGCAGACTCCCAAGTCTAAGTGCAGACTTCCGATTGCAAAGTCTGAGTTGCAGATTCCCGACTCCTGAATGCAAACTCCCAATTTCCGACTCCCGAGTACAAACTCCCGACCGAAAAGTCCAAGTTGTAGACTCCTGATTGCAGACTCATTGCAGACTCCCAACTCCCAAGTGGAAACTCCCAAGTCCAAGTACAGACTTTCGACTATAGAGTTCGAGTTGCAGACTCCTGACTCTCGAGTGCAGAGTCCGAGTTACAAACTCCCCAACTCTTGAGTGCAGACTCCTGATTGTAGAGTCTGAGTAGCAAACTCTCGACTGTAGACTCTCAACTCCCGAGTGCAGACTCTCGAGTCTAAGTGCAAACTTCCGACTGCAAAGTCCGAGTTGCAGCTTCCCAACTCCTGAATGTAAACTCCCAATTTTCGACTCCCGAGTACAAACTCCCGACTGAAAAGTCCAAGTTGTAGACTCCCGATTGCAAACTTATTGCAGACTCCCAACTCCCAAGTCCAAGTGCAGACTCTTGAATATAGAGTTCGAATTACAGACTCCTGACTCTCGAATGCAAACTCCTGACTCCCAACAACCACTTATAGACAAAGCAATTTAAAGAAATTAAATATTTAACTTTCTTTATGAGAATCCTTAATCTAATTAAACAAGTGTCAATCAAGCCTAAGTTCTTATCTATCCTAATATAAGCATGTATAAGAAAAACAATAAATCATATGCTAAACAAATTTATTTAATAATAAAGATGGTATTTCTATTGGCTCCCCCTGGATCATATTATTGGACCCCATGGTAGTTATGATGTGATCAACTAAGTTGAGTTATGTCCTATTATATTTGAACCTTGTGTCTAACTGTGCAGGAGGTTAGGAACACAAGAAGTCAAGCGGAAGACGCAGCTAGCGGGAATGATGACACGGGAAGGGAGCCGACGGGCTCGGTGCATCCGTGGGACGAAATGCTGTGGAAGAGTATACCGGTGGACAAGAAGGATGTGTGCGATGTTCTAAGGGATGAGAAGCTAGAGCGGAACCCTGCTCGAGAAGGCTGAAAAATGAGTTTGGGTGAGCCCTATTTCGGTTGGCAAAAATCATCTAAGCGGAAGAGCCAGAGGAAGAGAGTAAAGCTTGGTAGCTACTGAAACCTTCTGCTAGAAGGCGCCTTCAAGTACTTGAATGCGCCTTCAATGTGCATGGAAGGCGCCTTCAACCCTTCATGGAAGGTGCCTTCAATGTACATGGAAGGTGCCTTCGACCAGGTTGATTTTAGCTGTTGCCAAAGGCTAAAACTTTATCCTTTGGTGCCTTGTTGGAGGCACCTTCCGACCCTATGTAAGGCGCCTTCAAGCCATGGATAAGATTTTTCAGGGACTATAAAAAGACCCTTGGACCTAGGAAATAGACAATAACTCCTGTATTCTTTTCCTAACAATAGTCTGAGCAATTAACGAGTGTAAGAGGCTTTTCCCCTTCACTAAAGGAGATTTTTAGAGGTTTCATTTGTCCTTGGATTAACAATCACCTAGGTTGTAACCAAGTAAACCATTCGCCTCTTCCTTCATTTTCTTGTTGTTAATTTTAATTATACTATTGCTACTAATCTGAGTTGAACGGTCGAGAAAGGTGTTGTTTTACTTTTGACAGATAAACTCAACCCCCTCTTGCCGACCCTACCTGGTCTAACAAGTGGTATCAAAGACAGGACGCCTCAAAAGGACTAACCACCGACTGAAGCAACAAGACGATGGCTGATGCAAGCATTCACTCACCAAAATTCGAGGGAGACTTCGCACGATAGAAACGTCGGATGGAGGTATTCTTTAAAATAGATTTTGAAATTTTGTTAATTATGAAATATAGGTTTGTAGTTCCAAAAGACAAAGAAAAATATCAATGGATGAAGAAGGAGCAAGTCAACTTCGTAGCGAATGGTAAAGTAGAGTTTCATCTGCTGAGTGTCCTTCCGCCCCAAAAGGTCAATCGAATCGGTAGCTACGACTTAGCCAAAGAGCTTTGGGAGAAGTTCCTAGAACTCCACGAAGGCACATCAGGAGCGAAGTTAGCAAGGCGAGACATCCTCCGAACCCAGCTAACAAACCTGCAGATGAACAATGGAGAAAAGGTAGCACAACTCCAAGCACGAATTAAAGAACTTATCACTCAACTCAACAATCTTGGAGAATCGGTAACGAACTGCTATTCAATCCGATATGCGCTCAACACCTTACCGAGAACTCCAGAATGGTCATCCTTAGTAGATGTATACTACATCTCTAAGGATTTCGAGGTAAGTACACTAGAGAATTTGTTTTCTACTTTTAAACTTCACGAAACTCGATGTGCAAATTCTAAAGAAATCAAAAAGTCGAACAATAATCTTGCCTTGAAAGCTAAGAAGGAAGATCCTGACTCTGAAACATCCATCGACAAAAATGAAGCAGTACTGTTGGAAAGGAAGTTTAATAAGTTTATTCAATCTAATAAATTTAAATGGCAGACAAAAAGAGATTATCAAAACAAAAGGAGGTCCGATGCTACAATTGTAACGCAGAAGGGTACATCGAAGATGAATACCCTAAACTAAAGAAAAAGGACAAGGACAAGGACAAACCACCAACAAGATCCAATCACAAGACTTTAAAGGCCACTCGGGATGAATCATTGTCCTCTGAGTCTGAGATTGAAGAATACACCGGACTAGCCTTACTGGTGGACCACCGAGAAGAAGATGAAAGTAGCTCAGAAATAAACATCGATGAAGGGGGAGGATCTATTAGACCCCGTGGTTATTTTGATGTGATCAACCAAGTTAGTTAGGTCATGTTTGTATTTGATCCCTATGTCTAAGTGTGTAGGAGCTTAGGAGCGCAGGAAGTCGAGCGGAAGACGCAGCGAGAAGGACGACACGGGAAGGGAGCCGACGAGCTCGGTGCTTCCGAAGGACGAGAGAGCTGAGGAAAAGTACACCAGTGGGCGAGAAGAATGTGCACGACGTTCGAGGGACGTAAAGCCGGGACGGAAGACTACTTGGGCTTGGGTGAGCCCTATTCCGGTTGGCCGCAATCACCCAAGCGAGCAGAACCAGAGCAAGTCAACCAGGAAGTTGAATTGACAAGTGTTCTGTCGACCGGAAGCCATGATCGGTCGATTTAACCCCTATCATTAGAAGCCAGCCGTTGGTGACACGTCAGCAACCAACTGTTGGCTGATCGGTCGACCGAATCTTCTGATCGGTCAACCAAACCGAAGATAAACCAGAGACTTAGTCGAGCATGCTGATCGGGCCAGCTCAGGGAGAGACCGTTGGCTGATCGGTCGACCGAACAATGGGATCGGTCGACCGAACGCAGGCTCGATCCACACAGACTACATCTGGACGGAAGCCTGGGCAAGTACGCAGGTTCGGTCGACCAAACCTAGGGATCGTTCAACCGATCCCTCTTGAGTCAAATCCTGATCCCGAAGATCAGGTGAAATGGATAAGTTTTGGAACCCCTATATAAAGGGGCCTCGAACAACTATTCGGAATTAACGAAAATCAACTCTGTATTTCATTTCCAAGTAACGTGTAAGAGCTTTCAAAGTGTAAAAGGCTTCTCCGCCTTCAGAGAAGGAGACTCTGTTAGTGCACGTGTTCAACCGCATTGGATTAACAACCGCCTCGGTTGTAACTAAGTCAATTCGTTGAGCCCCTTTTTCTTTTCTGTCATTGTTACTTTACTTTATTGTTGCTTTTTATTTTGAGTTGAAAGTTTTGAGGAGGGTACTTTTGTTTGCAGGCAATTTACCCCCCCCCCCCTTTTTGTCAGGCCCGCTACACCAACAAGTGGTATCAGAGCCTGACAGCCTCAAAAGGACTAACCGCCGACTGAAGCACAAAGATCAAGACAATGGTCGACGCGAACACGCGAACATTCATCCCCCAAAGTTCAACGGAGACTTCGCTACATGGAAGCGAAAAATGGAGGTATTTTTTAAAATTGAACTTGATATACTTTTAATAATGAAATATGGATATGCAGCGTCAAAAGACAAAGAAGAGTACAACTGGACGAAGAAGGAGCAAGCCGATTTCGTGGCCAACGGAAAGGCGGAATTCCACCTGCTCAGCGTCCTGCCACCCCAGGAGGTAAGTCGGATTGGAAGCTACGACTCTACCAAAGACCTCTGGGAAAAATTCCTGGAGCTCCATGAAGGCACCTCAGAAGCAAAGCTAGCGAGGCGCAACATTCTCCGGACACAACTAACAAACCTTCGGATGAACAACGACGAGATGGTAGCGCAACTCCAAGCGAGAATCAAGGAGCTGATAACGTAACTGACAAATCTCGGCGAATCGATAACGAACCGAGATTCCATTCGATACACGCTCAATGCCTTCCCCAGAACTCCTGAATGGGCGTCCTTAGTAGATGCATACTACATCTCTAAGGATTTTGAGATAAGTAGTTTAGAAAGTTTATTCTCTACCTTCGAACTTCACAAGTCTCGACTTGCAGAGCCTAAACTGTTGGAACCCCAAGGTGTTTTGATGTGATCAAACAAGTTAAGTTAGGTCCTGCGTTGTCAACCCTTGTGTCTAAGTGTGCAGGAGCTTAGGAACACAGGAAGTCGAGCGGAAGACGCGGCTAGCGAGAAGGATAGCATGGGAGAGAGCCGTAGGGCTCAGTGCGTCCGAGGGACGAGGTGACCGCGGAAGAGTACATCGGTGGACGAGAAGAACGTGCGTGGCGTTCGAGGGACGAGAAACCGGGAAGGAAGGCTGCTCGAGGAGAAGGCCGGAACTTGGGTTCAGGTGAGCCCTATTTCGGATGGTCGAGATCACCTAAGCTAGTGGAGCTGGAGCGAAAGACCCGGACCGAGGCGGGACTGAACCAGAGAAGAGGTCAAGGATAAAAAGTCAACAACTGTTGACTTTTTGCTCCGGGGCGCCCGGAGCAGTCCGGGGCGCCCGGAGTAGCCCGGGGCGCCCGAAAGTGGATTTTGACCAGGATCGAGATTTGACTCGATCTGAACGTTGGGGGATAAAATTTATCCCCCCCCAGGGTGCCCGGAACCCTTCCAGGCGCCCCGACCAAGGCTATAAATATAGCCTTGGTCCAGAAGCTAATCAATTGATTCAGAACAACAACTTGTAATCAGTTCTTTCATTTCTACTTTTCTGTCTGTGCTCTCAACGCTGTAAAGAGGCTACTCCGCCCAAAGGAGAACGTCAGATAGTGCGCTTACTTTCCTTGGATTAGCAATCCCCTGATTGCAAACCAAGGCAATTCACCCCTCCCCTCTTGCCGGCCTCTAAAGGGACCAACAAGTGGTGTCAGAGCAAGGACGCTTCAGGAGGACTAATTGCCGATCAAAGCAACAAGATGGTCGGACCAAGCGTCGTTCCACCAAAATTCGAGGGGGACTTCGCAGATTGGAAGCGTCGTATAGAGGTATTCCTAAGAACTGATTTCAAAATTTGGTTTATTATGAAGTATGGTTTTGTAGCTCCGATGAATCAAGATGGAGAAGAAAAAGAGGAGAGCCATTGGACAAAGAAGGAGCAGAATGAGTCTGTAGCGAACAGTCGTGCGGAATATCACCTACTGAGCGTACTGCCGCCTCAGGAAGTCAACCGCATCGGAAGCTACTCGTCGGCCAAAGAACTTTACGAGAAGTTCCTAGAACTCCACGAAGGCACGTCCGAAGCGAAGCTCGCTAGAAGAGACATCCTCCGGAACAAAATGATGAACATTCGTCTAGAAAAAGGTGAGAAGGTAGTCGGTCTACATGCGAAGGTAAAAGAATTAATTATTGGTCTCGAGAACCTCGGTGAAACAGTAACAAACCAGGATACCATATGCTACGCACTCAACGCATTTCCTCGAACTCCGGAGTGGACATCAATCGTCGATGCCTACTATATTTCAAAAGACCTGGAGGTAAGTACTTTAGAAGAGTTGTTTTCTACTCTTGAGTTACATGAAACCAGGTGTGCAGCTACAACAAAAGACTCAAGTCAGATAATGGCGTTGAACGCAACCAAGAAGGATGAACCCGAGTCAGACTCCGAAGAAGACCAAGAAGCATATACGGTAAGAAACTTTAAAAAGTTTTTTAGATCTAATAAATTTAAAGAAATGCAAAATAAAAAGAATCCAAGAAATAGAAGAAAAGTGTGTTGCTACTAGTGTCAAAAGGAAGGACACTTAAGAGAGGATTGCCCAGAACTAAAGAAGGACAAAATGAAGACACCCAAGAAACACAAGAACCTAAAAGCCACTTGGGACGACACTTCATCATCTGAGTCCAAGATTCAAGAATATGCCGGGATAACACTGATGGCAAGCTACGAAAGACAAAGTACATCATAACCCAACATCGATGAAGGGGGAGCGACCTCAGATGGAAGAGCGAAGCAGTGGGAGATTCAGGCTTCAAGTCTGATATGGTAAGTGAGGTATGCCTCTTACCCCCTGATGAACTTTACTTTGGTATTAAGGCAATGGCAAAATCCATGTATAAATTAGAAAATAAAAATACCAAATTAGAAAATAAAATGTAACGACCCAATTTTCCCTATTTCAAGTTCTAAAAATCCATAAAAATATTTAGAAATACTTTTAAAATATTCTAGAGATTTTTAGGGATTTTTAGAGTATTTTTACGTAATTTTTGGAGGTCGTTTAGTAGTGTTACAAAAAGAAAGAAGTTTTAAATAAGTTTGTAGAAGCTGGGGTTCGAACCCACAACTTCGGACCCAAGCAAAACCGGCCCGACCAATCGAGCTAAGCTCGTTTTGTTAACTAAATATGGGAACAAATTGATTTAAGGTATAGTTCGATTTAAACCCTAGTATAAGAAAAGGAATTTAGGTTTCTTTTCGGAAAATCAACATTTTCTCAAAAAATTCCTTCTCTTCTCGGCTGCGTGACGGCGACAAACCCACGGGCGAAAACCGCGACATCTCCTAGGGTTCCCTCCGGCGCCGGCGAAGCTGTCTTCCGGCCAACCTCATCCGTGGTGGTCATCCCGACAGAGAGGAGCACGCGTGAGCACAAGAGGAAGCCGAGAACTTCATCTTTCCGAAGCCCTAGAGTTCGTCCCGATTGGTTGTAAGTCCAAGCAAATCATGGTGAGTTGCTTCTCACCTGCAGTAGGAGTCGTTTCGCGACTTGGTTTTGGTTTTTGAATTGGGTTTATGCTCGGTGGATTTTTGATTCTCCTCAAGGTTTCTTTGCGAGTTCTCGGAATGTTCTCTGTTTGCATAAATGCCTAGCCGAGATGTTAGATGAACGTATAAGTTGTGTTTTAGATTCTACAGCCTTATAGTTAACATTGATCTAATCTATGAAGGGGTTATGCTCTCCTGTTAAATTGTTATAGGAAATTGGGTTAGTTTTTCAGATTTGGACGGGTTTGAGATGGTGTTTAACATGGCTTTTCATTGTGATGTTTCTTCGTGCACTGGATGAGGAATCTTGGATAGATAGGATGCACTAAAGTCTTGTTCACGGTCCTTCCTTTTAGTGTCGACCATGGCAGTGTATGGAATGTGGGTAGAGTTTTGGTTTCGTTAATTGGTTTTGCTTCACTAAACAGGCTAAGGTAACAGGAGGTGACCAATTACTTTGTTACTGCTACTCATACTTTGCTATAGACATTAGTTGTTGCTGCTTGTGTCTTCCGAATTTCTGAGGAAGCTTTTAGAAACTTTTGTATGCAGATTTTCTGTTAAGCTTCGATCTATTTTTCTTTGCTTTCAGATTATACAGTACCGCATTGAGATAGTTGGAGATTTGAGTATAGCATGTGTTTAAGTATATCATTTTATGTTAGCTTTGCAGAATAGGTTGTATGCCATTAACTGGACATGAACAACATATGCTTTAGTATATCATGTGGTAACTTTTGATTGTAGCAGAAATTATCCTTTCCTTATGTTCCACTTTGTTGGAATTAATTAGAATGAGTAGATTTCTTTTACATTGCTAATAGAAGAGCAGTTTTCTTTTTCTAGCTTTTCCTTAGCTATTTGTAAGCATGAGCAGACTTCTTTTCTATTGCTATTAGACGTACAGTTTCCTTTGCTATCAGTTTAACATGAGCAGTATTGATTCATATTTTTAGTCCTTTGCTATTGGACTAATATGAGAAGTTATAAGCGAAGAAGACCAAGGCTTTAATTTGATTTCAATTCCAGAAGATTGAATATCAAAAGCGCACACAAGGTGTTTGCTTAAATGCCAAGTGAGGGCAAGTATAAAGAAGTTATAGTTAAAAAGAAAGTATTTTACTTTTAAAGGGTATGTACCGGACACAAGGTCCAAGGGATGAGCTCCAAGATGCCCCTAGGCACAAGGCCTAGAAGTTCCTTAGTAGTTTCGGGATTAGCTACCTCGACTCTTATTAAGGATGCGCGCAAAAAGTTGGTACAATGCCGGGCCCAAAGAAGTTTATTATTATTTTGAAGTATTAAAGTATAAGTTTTGAAACAAATGAAACAAGCTTCAAATATGTTTAGAATTAGAAAGTTTAGTTTCTTGTTATTTGAAGCATGCAGTAATAGTTTTATTTGTTTCTTGCTACTAGATTATCCAGCATGTTTAGTTTTACATGTTTAGTAGCTTTACATGTTTAGTATGCTTCTTTTATTGGTTTATAAGCATGATAAACAATACATGTTTAGTATTTCAGTTAGTATGCTTCTTTTATTGGTTTATAAGCATGATAAACAATACATGTTTAGTATTTCAGTTAGTATGCTTCTTTTATGGTTTATAAGCATGATAAACAATACATGTTTAGTATTTCAGTTAGTATGCTTCTTTTATTGGTTTATGAGCATGATGAACTACAAATGTTTAGTATTTCAGTTAGCATGATTCCTTTGTTATATATGAGCATGAGTAGTTTTATATGTTAGCATTTAGTTTTAACATGTTTTTATTTATATACATGCATATCGAGTTTTTGTGAGTAGATAGCGCTCACTAAGCTTTATGCTTATAGACTGCACTTCCTCCTACTGCAGATAAAGGGAAGGAACAGATTTAGCAAGGAAGGCGACAAGGTGGTGGTGATGAAGGTGTGTGATGGCTGGACTATGGAGAGATCCAGAATGAGCTGGCAAAATGCCAAGACTTTTCTGTTTAGTTATTTTAGTTCTCTTTTAATGCTATGATGAAGTTGAGATTGTAATTGAGTCTATTCCGCACTTGTAGTTTGGTATGTCTTATCGTTGGAGTTCTATTTGTTTACTATTGCTGGAATAGGTTCCTTTTAGTTATTGTGATATTATTACTGCGTGGTTGTGAAGTATTTATACCAGCCGCATGTGGCTGATGGTTTATTATTTGTTTGTATTATGGGAAATGGTCACCGGTACAGGGGAGACTCTGCCGAAATTTTTCGGTAGGGTTTTCCTAGAGATTTTTAATAAACCGGTTAAGTAGAGTTAGTAGATAAGTAACGGTCACTCTTAGAGAGTAGTAGTAGTAGTAAGAAGGATGGTCGTTACATAAAATTCTAGAAACAAAAAGAATTTTGGCAAAATCATGTCTTATAGAGAATTTTGAAAAATTGAAAATTGAAAATGAAAAACTAAAAGAAGAAATAAAAAGATTGAAAAATCTAATGGTTCAAATATTTCTACTTTTAGAAATTATAGAGGTTTAAATTGGTATTATAGATTTCATCAAAGTTAAATTAGAAATATATCAAAAGTCTATGTACCTAGGAAATACTTGGTTAATCCTGTAAGTAGGAACATCTACTGGGTTCCAAAAACCCGTTTAATTTAAAATTAAAATTAGACTTAGCATTTTCAGCAAGGAAATTAAACAACTAATTTCTTTATGAGGCTTTGTCTAAGGAAGTGGTTTTTGCTCTAATAACCAAGAAGGCCTAGTGTTTCGCCACGACCTAGAAGCCAAGTATCGAAATGAAAAGTTTAATTGACTAACTGAAAAAATATTAATTTAATTTACTTAATGCTTTAAAAGAGTTATTCAATTTGTGTTAGAAAATATTTAAAATTGATTTAGAAATTTTTACCTTAGAATTTTTTTTTATGAAAATTACCTTTGAAAATTTTTTTTAATGAAAATTACCTTTGATTTTTTTTAAAAAATTTGACTTAGAATTTTCTATTACCTTAAGTTTTTTATATATAAAAAAATTGCCTTAAAATTTTTTTTACTAAGAATTTTTTTATAACTGCCTTCGAATTTTTTTTTATAAAACTGACTTAGAAACTGTTTAAATTAGAAAATTTTTTATAGAAATTGTTTTTAAAAACTTACCATAGAAATTTTTTTTACCTTAGACTTGTTTAAGGACCCCTATTTTTTATGTGATCAAAGGGGGAGACAGATGTTAAGTCTAGGGGGAGGAATATAATTTTTAAATTGAAATATCTTTGGACTTAATTGCAAATAAATTATTTTTATTGCATATGTTTTCCCTAACTTAACTTGGGTTGCTCACATCAAAAAGGGAGAGATTGTTGGAACCCCAATGTGTTTTGATGTGATCAAACCAAGTTAAGTTAGGTCCTGCATTGTCTAACTCTTGTGTCTAAGTGTGCAGGAGCTTAAGAACATAGGAAGTCGAGCGGAAGACGCGGCTAGCGAGAAGGATGGCACGGGAGAGAGTCGACGGGCTCGGTGCGTCCGAGGGACGAGGTGACCACAGAAGAGTACATCGGTGGACGAGAAGAATGTGCACGGCGTTCGAGGGACGAGAAACCGGGAAGGAAGGCTGCTCGAGGAGAAGGTCGGAACTTGGGTTCGGGTGAGCCCTATTTCGGATGGTCGAGATCACCCAAGCTAGCGGAGCTTGAGCGAAAGACCCGGACCGAGGTGGGACTGAACCAGAGAAGAGGTCCCGGACAAAAACTCAACAACTGTTGACTTTTTGCTCCGGGGCGCCCGGAGCAGTCCGGGGCGCCCGGAGCAGCCCAGGGCGCCCGAAACCCTTCCGGGTGCCCGGAAGTGGATTTTGACCAGGATCGATGTTTGACTCGATCTGAACGTTGGGGGATAAAATTTATGCTCCCCATGGCGCCCGGAACCCTTCCAGGCGCCCCGACCAAGGCTATATTGCTATAAATATAGCCTTGGTCCAGAAGCTAAGCAATTGATTCAGAACAACAACTTATAATCAGTTCTTTCATTTCTACTTTTCTGTCTATGCTCTCAACGCTGTAAAGAGGCTACTCTGCCCAAAGGAGATCGTCAGATAGTGTGCTTACTTTCCTTGGATTAGCAATCCCCTGATTGTAAACCAAGACAATTCACCCTCCCCTCTTGCCGGCCTCCAAAGGGACCAACATAAACAAGTAGAGAAGTCGAACCTCAACATTGCCCTACAAACCGAAAAGGATGATCCCGACTTCGAAGCATCGATCGACGAAACTGAGACAACTCTTCTGCTAAGAAAATTAAATAAGTTCGTTAAAACTAATAAGTTTAAATCGCAGTCGAGGAAACATCAATGCAACAAAAGGGCGGTCCGATGCGATAACTGCAACGAGGAAGGACACATCAAGGATGATTGTCCCAACCTGAAGAAAAAGCACAAGGAGAAGGCTCAAAAATCGACATCCTCAACACGCAAGAGTCTGAAGGCTACATGGGATGATTCTTCATCCTCCGAGTCAGAAGTCGAAGCCTTCTCAGGAGTAGCACTGATGGCCAATCATCTCTTTGAAAATGACTCGGACTCAGAGATGAGCATAGATGAAGGGGGAGGATCATCATCAGAAGAAGAAAGATGCGATGAAGGGGGAGCATCACCAAGTGAGGTAAGTAAGGTACGTGATCTCACCCCTACTCAGTCTTTTCAGTTCATCAAAGTGCTGACGAAAGATCTTGCAAAATTAGAAAAAGAACATGCTGAATTGAAATTGAACCTAGCAAAAGCATGCCCATTGGAAATGTATAATAATCTAAAATTAGAAAATGAAAAATTAAAAGTTGAAATTGATAAATTGGAAAATAATGATGCATATGTTAATAAATTCCCAAAATCTAAACTAAGAATTTATGAAAAATTAAATTGGTATATTAGAAAACATCAGGGACAACTTAGGAAAGTTCCTAGAAACTATGTACCCCCTAAGTTTTTGGATAACCCAGTAGGAAAGAATCTATATTGGATTCCAAAATCTTTGCTAAATTAAATTTTTTATAAGTTAAGAGCTTTCAGCGAGAAAATTAAACATTAAGATTTCTTTATGAGGCTTTGACTAGAAAGTGGTTGTTGCTCCAATAACTAAGAAGGCCTACTGCCTCGCCACTGGCTAGAAGCCGAATATAGAAATGAAATGTTTAAATTTCTGATAAAGCATTAAAATTAAAAAATAGATAATGCTTTGAAAAGTTTTTAAACATATTCTTGAAAATTCTTCAAAAATATTTTTATATCTAGAAAAATGTTTCTTGCTTGAAATTTTACTTAGAAAAATTCTCAATTTTTTTTAAAAAAATGTTAACATCTTTTCTAAAAGTAGATTTTTTTAAAAAATTATCTAAGCTAAGTTTTTTTGAAAATAATATTAAATTTTCACTTAGCAAATTTTTCAAATGACTTAGAAATTTTTTTGGGACTTTGGAAACGACTTAGTATATTAAAAGTTTTTGCTGTGATCAAAGGGGGTGTAACGACCCAATTTTCTCTATTTTGAGTTCTAAATATCCTTAAAAATATTTGGAAATGCTTTTAAAATATTCTAGAGATTTTTAGGAATTTTTAGAGTATTTTTATGCAATTTTTGGAGTCCGTTTAGTATTTTTACCGAGAGGAGAAAGTTTAAAAAAAAAGTTATAGAAGCTAGGTTTTGAACCCAGCTCCTCGGACCCAAGCACAACCGGCCCGAAACAACCGGCCCGACCAATCGAGCTAAGCTCGTTTTGTTAACTAAATATGGGAATAAATTTATTTAAGGTATAGTTTCTATTAAACCCTAGTATAAGAAAAGGAATTTAGGTTTTTCTTATCGGAAAATCAAAAACTTCTCTAAAAAATCTCCTTCTCTTCTCACGCAGCGACACCGTTCTTCTCTCGGGCTGAAACACGAAGGAGCTAGGGTTTTCACCCTCCGGCGGCCGGCGAAGTCTCTTTCTGGCCGATCTTCACCCGTAGGTGACCACCTCGACCCGGGGAGCTCGGAAACAAAAAGGAGCCGCGGGATTTGAAGTCTCTCCGAATCTTTGAAGCGATTTCTTCGGTTGTAAGTCCAAGCAAATCACGGTGAGTTGCTTCTCACCTGCAGTAGGAGTAGTTCCGCGATTTTGCCTTCTTCATTTCCTTGCCGAGCATGAACAATCCTCCTTGTGGCATTGATTTAGAGTTTTTCTCTTGTTTTGTTTTTGAAGTTCTGCCGTGAGGTTCAAAAGGGTACAAATGCCGTGAGTTTCATTAGGGAAATAAAAGGGGAATTGTTAGGTTTTGGAAAACTTTGACCTTGCAGTGGGGATCTAATTCTATAAAGTAGGAGGTTTAATTTATGTTCTTTGCTTCCGGATCATGGTATACAGCATTGGGATAGCACCGAAGTTCATTCCTTGTTTCTTTTCCTTGTTCCGAAGCCTTGCATGTAACCTTAGAGTTTGCTTGTAGATAATTTTGAATTCTAGAAGTTAAATGGTGAAATCTGTAGGTTCCGTTGAATGCTAGCTTAAAGAATGTTGTTCTTTTTACTGGTGGGGGTAAATGGTTTGTTGTTTTTATCTATCTTTCTTTGTACCAATTAGAATGTTGGTATTGATAAAATCATCTACCTCACTTTCAGTTTCTCTAGTAGCTATTGAAGTTGATTAGGGGTTTAGTTTTGTTTACTAAAGCATTTTCTTTATAGTCATTGTTATTAGATAAATAGATTCTGGACTAGGCAAGACAGGTCATCCTATAGAAGAAGACAATATATTTGCTTTTAAGGCCTGTGTTTTAAAAAAAAAAAGCTTACTTATTCATGATGGCTTGATTACCTATTTATGTGGTGTTTCTTCGGTTTGAAATGATCTTTGAATAAGTTTCCATGTCCAGTGTACCATTTGCTCGGATATGATTTAATGTACAAATCCTTATCCTGATCTTGATTCGGCAAAACATGAGTGAATAGAATGTGCCTTTAATTCTAGTTGGTTATCAACTTCACGGAGTCACTAGATGAAATTTGATAACAAATATGGTTCTGAACTGAAACTCAAGAGACCTTTTAATACATCTGTATAGTGATGTGGAAATGGACATTCCAAAGCTGAAGTTAAGAATAATTAGCTTCTGTGATTGTACATGTTTAGATTGTCTGACTTATTTGTAGCATGCTTAGAGAGTTCAGTTTGCTTTCCTTTGATTTATGTTTATTGTAGCATGTTTAAAGAAGTTTGATTTGTTTTCTTTTGCTTGATTCTGTTGATACATGCTTAAAGAAACCTGTTGCTCTATAAAAACTCTAGAATCTACCTGTAGGTGGGAAGAATAAGAGTTTTAAGAAATCCTTTAGGGATTTATAAGAAGTTATAAGAAAGAGAGACCAAGGTCTTAATAGGATCCCTAATTTTAAGAATTGGGATCAGTAGCATATCAAGTGCTCAAAGAAATGTCAAGGCATTTTATTATAAGAGAATTGAAGAATAACAAGTATAAGGAAGTAATAATTAAAAAGAAAATAAGTATTTTACTTTTTAATGGCATGTACCGGACACAAGGTCCAGGACACAAGGTCCATTGGGTGGGCTCCTAGATCGCCCCTAGGCACAAGATCGCCTAGAAGTACCTTAGTAGTTTCGGGATTAGCTACCTCGACTCTTATTAAGGATGCGCGCAAATTGGTACAATGCCGGGCCCAAACTATTTTGAAGTATAAAAGTATTAAAGTATAAGTATTAAACAAGTGAAACAAGCTTCACATATGTTTAGAATCAGTAAGTTTAGTTCTTCTTATTTCTGGCATGCATTATTAGTTTGTATGTTTCCTTTATTGGTTTATGAGCATGATTAGCTATACATGTTTAGTATTTCAGTTAGTATGATTCCTTTATTGGTTTATGAGCATGATTAGCTATACATGTTTAGTATTTCAGTTAGTATGATTCCTTTGCTATTTATGAGCATGAGTAGCTTTATATGTTTGCATTCAGTTTTAGCATGTTTTTATTTATATACATGCATATCGAGTTTTTGTGAGTTAGATAGCGCTCACTAAGCTTTATGCTTATAGTTTTCATTTCCTCCTACTGCAGATAAAGGAAAAGCTAAAGTATGAAAGGAAGGCGACAAGGTGGTGGTGATGAAGGTGTGTGATGGCTGGACTATGGGGAGATCAAGAGTTTGCTAAGAAATTGTCAAGACCTTTCTGTTTAGAGTTTTTTTTGGTTTTCCTTAAACGCTATTATGAAGTTGGGACTGTAATTGAGTTTATTCCATACTTGTAGGCTGATATGTCCTATTGTTGGAGTTATATACTTGTTTACCATTGCTAGAATAGTTTCCTTTGAGTTATTGTGTTTTTATTACTGCGTGGTTGTGTAATTATATGTTCCAGCCGCCTGTGGTTGAGTATACACTGTTTGTATTGTTGATTTGGTCACTGGTACAGGGGAGACTCTGCCGAAATTTTTCGGTAGAATTTCCATGTGGTTTTTAATCATACCTGTTAAGTAGAGTAGTAGTTAGGTAACGTCCACCTTTAGAGTAGTAGTAGTAGTGTAAAAGGTGGGTCATTACAGTTCATCTCACTTGGTTACTAGGATTCATAAACTCTAATACTTAATCCTGGAGGTTTGGAGTTCGAATCCCGGGGGAGGCAAAAATCCACTGCCGGGGGGGAAAGTCCTAGTGAGTAACGACATGGCCAAAGGGTCATCGGTCGACGACAAGAGAGGTCGCCAAATGGGCCGACGACATAAGGGCCGCTAGTTGGACCGCCACAAGGGCCGCCCAAGAGGCCAAAGGGCCGGGTCATTACACGATGGGCTCAGTGCATTCGAGGGACGAGGTGCTGCGAAAAGTACACCGGTGGACGAGAAGGACGTGCACGACATTTCAAGGGACGAGAAGGCGGAGAGGAAGTCTGCTCAAGGATAAGGCCGGAAAATAGGTTCGGGTGAACCCTATTTTGGTTAGCCAAAATCACCCGAGCGGAAGAGCCAGAGGAAGAGAGTGAATCTCGGTAGCTGCTGAAGCTTTCTTCTGGAAGCCTCCTTCAAGCACTTGAAGACGCCTTCAAACCTTCTTGGAAGGTGCCTTCAATGTGCATGGAAGGCGCTTTCAATGTACATGGAAGGCACCTTCGACTAGGTTGATTTTAGTCGTTACCAAAGGATAAAGCTTTATCCTTTGGCATCTCGCTGGAGGCACCTTCCAGTCCTATGAAAGACGCCTTCAAGCCACGGATAAGATTTTCCAGGGGCTATAAAAAGACCTTTGGACCTAGGAAATAGACAATAACTCATGTATTCTTTTTCTAGCAATAGTCTTAGCAATTAACGAGTGTAAGAGACTTCTCCACCTTCACTGAAAGAGATTTTTAGAGCTTTCATTTATCCTTGGATTAACAACTATCTAGGTTGTAACCAAGTACACCCTGCGCCTCTTCCTTCATTTTCTTGTTGTTAATTTAATTATACTATTGCTGCTAATCTGAGTTGAATAGTTGAGAAAGGTGTTGTTTTACTTTTTGACAGATAAACTCAACCCCCTCTTGCCGACCCTACCTGGTCCAACATATATCCTCGATAAGGTCTATCAAGGTAGTGGATTTGATCATTGGGGATCCAATATTAATCAAATCTAACTTGATTAACCAAGTTAGACCTGGGGACCCAGGCTTGGACTACCTTTTTATTTATTCGATTAATAAGAGACAGTTGAGAAAGGTGTTGTTTTACTTTTTGACAGATAAACTCAACCACCTCTTGCCAACCTGGTCCAACATATATCCTCGATAAGGTCTATCAAGGTAGTGGATTTGATCATTGGGGATCCAATATTGATCAAATCTAACTTGATTAACCAAGTTAGACCTGGGGACCCATGGTTGGACTACCTTTTTATTTGTTCGATTAACAAGAGACAGGTAGAATTTAAATTTATGTTTGGCCTTATAGCCAAGTCTGGATCAGTTATATACGACCCTTTGTTTACCAAGAATTAAGTCAAGGTTCTTGGAACCTAAAATGAACCGTTCCAACGAGTTCCTAAGTTCCTTGACTTGACTTTTCAAGTTAGAATTTTCTTCCTTAAGTCGTTGGACTTGAGTTGAAGTTCTAACTTGAACTGATTCAGTCAAGGAGCTTGGGTTAGTCACTTCCTTGAGGGCTTTGACCTCCTCTTGGAGTGACTTGACCCGAAGGTTGATTTCACCAATTTTCTAAACAAGTACGAGATCATATTATGAGATCTAATTAAGGAAATTCTTATAGTGGACTGGGAACCTTCTGGACCGGATACGGATTTGTGGTTTCGCTCAGACTTAGCTTCCGTTATGTCTCAGATTTGGACTCAACGACTTGTTCTCGGGTCAGAAGTGCGAGGAGGCTTGTCTTTCTGAGATCTTCGTCGGAGTCTTCTGATGATGACTCATCCCGCGTTGCTTATATCACCTTCTTTTTCCATTGCTTCTTTGTTTCCTTCTGGTTTGAACAGTTTTCCTTGATATGCCCCTTTTTGTTGCAGCTGTAGCAATGACTTCAGACTTAGCTTTTGGACTTAGTTGTATCATTTTTGACTAGATCACCTTCTTGATTTCTCTTTTGGTGAATCCCTTCTTCTTCTTGTATTGCTTCCGGACTAGGTTCACGAGTTCAGCGATAATTTCATCGTCTTCTTCTGAGTCTAATTCATCTTCAGACTCGGGTTCGATCAGATACCTTTTCTTAATCTTCTTCATCTTGTTTGTACCTGCAACTAACGCAATACCTTTCTCGACCGAAAGTACATTAGTCTGTTCGTGCAATTTAAATTCTAAAAATAATTCATCTAATCTAATTTGATAGAGATCCTTAGAAACTTTATAAGCATCTATCATGGATGCCCACAAAGTGTTACTTGGAAAAGCATTGAGGGCATACCTTATAATATCATGATTTTTACCTCCTGACTGATTGCGTGGAGACCGTTAAGCAAGTCTTGGATCTGAGCGTGGAGTTGACTTACCAACTCACCATCCTGCATTTTAATATTGTATAGCTTATTCAAAATTAAGTCTTGTTTGCTTACCTTAGTGTCAGAGGTGCCCTCGTGCAGCTCAATTAGCTTTCCCCATAATTCTTTGGTGTTGTTGAAGGGGCCAACTCAGTTCAACTCTTCTTTGGTTAAGCCGCACTGGAAGGTCTGGGTTGCTTCTGCATCAGCGTCATTCTTCTTACAGGTTCGTACACCCCATTTGTCGCAGGGGATGAGTACTCCATCTTCGGTGGGGTATGTGAATCCCATCTAGATAATTATCCACATTTCCACCTACGTTTTGAGATGGTACTCCATTTGACTCTTCCAGTAGCTGAAATTCTCGCCGAAGAATAGTGGTAGCCATGCAGTGCTGTAGCCTTCTTGGTGGGTCATTTAGAAAATGACTCTTGCAAAGATAAAGATGATGAAGCTTGTTCCAAGACTTAGTCTTGAATTAGTAGTGCAGTAGGAATATAAGGTAATAAATCAGCTCGAATGGTATTGCACCAATTTCAAAAAAAATTTGATGAATTGATAAAATTTGTTAGGAGAGGTTATTAAACCAATCCAGACTTATAACACAAAAAAATGTAAGACTTTATATAAAAAATGGATGAAAAGGCGACAAAAAAAAATGCTCGAATGGTAGTTGTATCGATTCAGAGCGGCCCCGCTCTGATACCAATTGTAGGATGTTACATACTAGAGGGGGTGAATAATGCTCATGGCTTTCACATTCATTTTAAACCAATCAAAAAGAGATAAAGGCGGTGGAATAAAGATAGAAAGAAAACAAGACAATGCTAACACTTTTCCCGGCAAGAGGGGGTGAATTGTTTGAAAAAAATAAATAAAAACCTTTCTCGTTCTTTCAACTCTAATTAAAAGCAACTATAATAATAAATGAAAATAGCACCTTAAAGATGAGGCACCACATTTACTTGGTTACAACTTAGGCGGTTGCTAATCTAAGACCAATGAAAGCACTAAAAGAAAATCTCCTTCGTTGAAGGCAGAGAAGCCTCTTACACTCGTTGAAAGCTTAAAAAGTTGATAGGAAATTAAAACTAGAGTTGTTGTCTATTTCCTAGGCCCAGGGGTCTTTTTATAGCCCCTGAAAAATTTTATCCGTGGTTGGAAGACACCTTTAATAGGGTGGAAGGCGCCTTCAATAGGGTGGAAGGCGCCTCCAGCAAGGCAGCAGTGGATAAATGTTTATCCACTGCCAATGACTAAATTCCTAGTTGACGGTACCTTCCATAGGGCTGGAAGGCACCTTTGTATTGTTCATCGAAGGCGTCTTCCAACCATAGAAGGCGCCTTCAACTCCCTTTGAAGGCGCCTCCAGTAGTATTTCTAGCCTTCTTTTTGCTCTTCTGCAGCTCCGATCGCTTGGGTGATCACGGCTATCCGGGATAGGGCTCACCTGAACTTATTTTCTGGCCTTCTCCTCTAGCAGGCTTCTGCTCCGACTTCTCGTCCCTTGAATATCGTGCATGTCCTTCTCGTCTACCGGTGTACTCTTCTTTAGCACTTCGTCTCTCAGATGCACCGAGTTTGTCGGCTCCTTTCCCATGTCATCCTTCTCACTAGCTACATTTTTCACTCAACTTCTTGTGTTCCTAAGCTCCTGCACACTTAGACACAAGGATCAAACATAACAGGACATAACTTTAACTTGACTGATCACATCAAAACTACCATGAGGTTCCAACAATCTCCCCCTTTTTGATGTGCATCAACCCAAGTTCAAGTTAGGGTAAAAATATATTGAATTAAAGAATTTTGCAAAAAATGATAAAAATATATCCTAACTCCTCCTTAACTTGTACCTATCTCTCATCCTTTGACCACATCAAAAAAATAGGAAAAATAACATAAGAAGTGAGAATATTTTGAAATTAATTTTGAGGGGTAGTTAAAAAATAGTAAATAGAATGGTTAAAAATTTTTATAAAGTCATACTTTGTAAAAAAATAAAAATAAAAGAGTTAACAAAAACATTTTGTCAATTGTGAAAATTTGAAAAAAAAATTCTAACTTGTTAACAGATTATAACAGTAAATCTTTTTAACGGTTAGTCAATTAAATATTTATTTCAATAATAGGCTTCTAAGCTATGGCGAGGCACTATACCTTCTTGGATATTGGAGGAATAACCACCTTCTTAAACAAAACCTTTTAAAGAAATTAATATTTAATTTCCTTTCTCACATTTAACCCTTTTAAAAAGAATTTTACTCTAAGTATATTTTTGGAACCCAATATAAGTTCCTACCTACTAGGTTAATTAAAAATTTTGGGATACATAGTTTTTAGGAATATTCCTAATTTATCCTTGGTGATGTCTAATATACCTGTTTAGTCTACCATACTTTCTAGATTTTAATTTGTGACAACTATTCAAATTCAAGCATGCATGGTCATTTTTCAAATTTTTTATTTCTATCTTCAATTTTTCATTTTCTAATTTTAGATTATCATACAATTCTAAAGGGCATGCATTAGCTAATTGTCTTTTTAAATCAATACTTTCTTTTTCTAATTTGTACAAATTTTTAGAAAGTATTTTGATAAAATTAAAAGACTACTCAGGAGATAGTGCACGTACCTCACTTACCTCGTGATCTGATGCTCCCCCTTCATCGCAGCTTTCTTCTAATGATCCTCCCCTTTCATTGATGCTCATCTCTGAGCTACTTTCATCTTCTGTTAGATGGTTTTCCATTTGGGCTAGTCTAGAGAAGGCCTCGATCTCGGACTCAGAGGATGATGATTCATCCCATGTGGCCTTCAAGTTCTTGTGTTTTGGTCTATTGCCCTTGTCTTTCTCCTTCTTCTTTAGTTTAAGGCATTCATCCTTGATGTGCCTTTATTCATTGCAGTTGTAGCATAAGATCTTCCTTTTGTTTCGATAATCCTTTTTCATCTGCAATTTAAACTTATTAGATTGAATAAATTTATTAAATTTCATTACCATTAAAGTCATTTCGTCTTCATCAATTGACTCTTCAGAATCTAGATTGTTCGTTCTTGCCTTTAGGGTAATGGTCTGACTCGGTCCCTTTCTTTATCCTGCACATCGAGATTCGTGTAATTCAATGTAACAACCCACCCTTCTTACTACTATTCTCTAAGGGCGACCGTTACCTAACTACTACTCTACTTACTAGTGTCACTGACGCTATTATTAGTAAGTACTTAGATTTGTCACAGTTCGGAGGAATTCCTACCGAAAAATTTCGACAGAGTCTCCCCTGTACCGGTGACCAAATCCATAGTACATAAGATATATACGCAGCCACAGGCGGCTGGAACTCATTTTTCACAACCACGCAGTTATAAAAATAACAGTAAAACAACCAACTATATCACTCCACAAATAATTAAAGTGACTAAATGGATATGCGGAAATAAACTCAACTACAATCTCACAAACTTCATGATAGTGTTAAAGAAAAGAACTAAAGCATAAACTCTAATCAAATAGGTCCTGCAGGTTTGATAACACTCTTTGGATCTCTCCATAGTCGCAGTCATCACACACCTTCATCACTACCACTATCTTGTCGCCTCCCTTTCATATCTTAGCTTTTCCTTTATCTGCAGTAGGAGGAAAGAAAACAAAACTATAAGCGAAAATGCTTAGTAAGTACTAATCTATCTCACAAAAACTTCGAAGTGCATAAAAGTAATGCAATAATACGGAAACTGAAATGCAAAAGCAAAGCTGCATGTACTCATGGTATACAGGAATAAAATTGAATACTAAACATGCTCACTAACTGACATGAAAGTAATGAAACAACTACTGTAAGCTTAGAATTAAAGAACTAAACTTTTATTGATTCTAAGCATAAACTTGTTTCATTTTCTTATATCCTTATACTAGAAATTAATCTTTTAATTTCTCTTTCACTTTCTCCTTTTTGTTCTTCTTACTTTACTTTTCTTCTTTTCTTTTCTTTTCTTCTCTTTTCTTCTTTGGGCCCAGGCTTAGTACCATCTTTATTTTGCGCGCTCTCTAATAGTGACTGAGGTAGCGAGCCTCTAGTCCTATGAGGTAAAGACCTTGGTCTTACCAGGGCCAAGACCTTGGAATTTGTCACCTGGATTTGTTTAACGACAACCTTGGAAGTCGGGTACTAGCCTCTTACTTTAGTTTACTTGTTATCTCTTTTTAACTAGACCTTGGTCTTTTTCTTTTTACTCAATTTTCTCATAATCCTTAATTAGAGTTTATTGGAATCCTGTAGATATACCTAACAAGTGTAGGATTACAATTAACTAAGCATGCTATAAAAACAATACAAGGGAAACAAATCTAGACTCTCTCTAAGCATGTTATAAAACAAAGCAACAGAAAAGCAAATCTGAACTTTCTAAACATGCTGTAAAACAAAGGAAAAGCACATCTGAACTTACTAATCATGCTCTAGAATAGAGCAAAAGAGAGCTAGTTTGAACTTTTAAAACATGCTGTGAAAAGAGCAAAGAAAGCTAATCTAATCTTACTAATCATGCTATAAAATAGAGCAAAAGTAAGCTAATTCAAACTTGCTAATCATGCTATAAAATAGAGCAAAAGTAATCTAATTCAAACTTGCTAATCATGCTATAAAATAGAGCAAAAGAGAGCTACTTTAAGCTTACTAATCATGCTATAAAAATAGAGCAAGGAAAGCAACTTTAAGCTTACTAAACATGCTGTAAAATAGGGCAAAAGAATGCAACTTTGAGCTTTCTAAACATGCTGTCCAAAAACTAAATTGTACAACATGACCTGAAAGCAAGGAAGGAAACTATAACAGAATATAGAGCTCAGACTGTATACTAATGCTTGCAAGAACTAATCTAGGAACTAGCATAGATGGTTGGAAACTAAAATGAAACCCAATGAAAATCCATCTGATGCAAATTCGACATACTGTCAAGCTACACGATCCAGTTGCAAACCCAATGGTAGGAAACAAAAGCATCATTAATCAAGGTTAAATCCACTACACCCTTTTTCCTTCCTAAAGGCCACGACAAGTTCAACAAGAACAAGGAGAAACAAAAACTTGATCTCCTGCAAGCTTAGATTCGGCACAAACAATACTACATGCTCAATCAAACAAAAACTAGTTCTTGGAATCTCTGTGAAGCCCACGGCAGAACACCCAAAAGCCAAAATCTTCATAGCATGGTTCGGATTCAAGAAGAAAACAAGGTTGAAGCTACTCCTACCACAGGTGAGTAGTACTTACCCCTTGTTCTTGCACTTACAACCGAGAAGAAGGAAGGGAAAGGCCTTAGGGTTTTCGGAGGGCTCGGGTCTTGCAAAATCTTCGGCTTCCTCTTGTGCCCGCAAGTTCTTCTCCGTCGGGATGACCACCCACGGTGAAGGATGGCTGGAATAAGGCTTCGCCGGCGCTGGAGACCCAAAACCTAGCTTCCTCTTGGTTTCCGCCGAGAGAGAAGGCGCCGTCACGAGAGAGAAGGAGAAGAAAATTTTCGGGAGAAAATGTTTTGGTTTTTTTTTTTTTTGGAAAATCAAAACCTAATTCCCTTTCTTATATTCGGGTTTAATCGGATTCCAACTATGGCTTATATATATATTATTCCCTACTTAGTTAACAAAGCCCATGTAGCTCAGCTGGTTAGGCCATGTCTGGTTGGCTCAGTCCGACCCGAGGTCGTGGGTTCGAGCTTCGGTTTTGACAAATTTTTTTGTCAACTTTCTTTCGTTTTGTAAAAATATCAAACGATCTCCAAAAATTACGTAAAAATACTCTAAAAACTCCTAAAATTCTCTAGAATATTTTAAAAGTATTCCCAAATATTTTTATGGACTTTTAAAACTCAAAATAGGGAAAATTGGGTCGTTACATTCAAAAGTGGAGAAAAGATTTTCTAAAGTACTCACCTCGAGATCTTTGGAGATATAGTAAGAGTTTACTATAGATGTCCATTCCGATGTTCTCGGGAATGCATTTAAAGCATATCTTAGCGTGTCCTGATTGGTTACTATTTCTCCGAGGTTCATTAAGCCAGTAATTAACTCCTTAATTCTTTCATGTAGTTGAGCAACCAATTCGCCTTCTTCCATTCAGAGATTGCTTATTGGGTTTCGAAGTAAGTCCCGTTTTTCAAGTTTGACTTCGGACATACCTTCGTGTAGTTCCAAGAACTTTTCTCAAAGTTCTTTTGCTGATTCGTAGGTACTGATTCTATTGACTTCTTGTGGAGATACCACGCTCAGTAGATGGAATTCGGTTCGTCCATTTGCCATGAAATATGTTTGCTCCTTTTTAGTCTATTGATACTCCACTTTTTATTTCAGTGCTACAAATCCATATTTTAATATTAACAATAATTCAAAATCGGTTTTTAAAAAAAAACCTCCATGTGTTTCTTCCAAAATACAAATTCTCCCTCAAACTTTGGTGGGTAAATTGTCGGTTCGGCCATCGTTTTGATGTTTCAGTTGGCAGTTAGTCCTTCTAAGGTGGTTGGACTTTGATATCACTTGTTAGAGTAGCGGACCGGCAAGAGGGGGTGAATTGCTTGAAAAAATAAATAAAAACCTTTCCCATTCTTTCAACTCTAATTAAAAACAACTATAATAATAAATGAAAATAACAACTTAAAGACTAGACATCAGATTTATTTGGTTACAACTTTGGTGGTTGTTAATCCAAGACCAATGAAAGCACTAAAAGAAAATCTCCTTCGTTGAATGCGGAGAAGTCTCTTACACTCGTTGAAAGCTTAGAAAGTTGCTAGAAAATTAAAACCAGAGTTGTTGTCTATTTCCTAGGTCCAGGGATTTTTTATAGCCCTTGGAAAATCTTATCCGTGGCTGAAAGGTGCCTTCAATAGGGTGGAAGGCGCCTCCAGTGAGGCAGCAATGGATATATGTTTATCCATTGGCAACGGCTAAATTCCTGGTTGAAGGCGCCTTCCATAGGGCTGGAAGGTACCTTCGTACTATTCATCGAAAGCTCCTTCCACAGTGAAGGTGCGGAGGCGCGCGGAGGCACCTTCACCTCCCTTTGAAGGAGCCTCCAATAGTATTTCCAACCTACTTTTTGCTCTTCTGCAGCTCCGATCGCCTGGGTGATCGCGGCTATCCACGATAGGGCTCACCTGAATCCATTTTCCAGCCTTCTCCTCGAGCAGGCTTCCACTTCGGCTTCTCGTCCCTCGAACATCGTGCACGTCATTCTCATCCATCGATGCCCCCTTCCATAGCACTTCGTCCTTCGGATGCATCGAGCTCATCGACTCTCTTCCCGTGTCATCCTTCTCACTAGCTGCGTCTTTCGCTCGATTTCTTGTGTTCCTAAGCTCTTGCACACTTAGACACAAGGATCAAATACAACAAGACTTAACTTTAACTTGGTTGATCACATCAAAACTACCATGGAGTTCCAATAGACTTACTTAGTTCTGTTGGTTGCTACTCGGAAAACCTAATGGTTCCACTGTACAAAAATTTTGTACAAAGGTCTGAACCTTTACCTAGCTACCATGTGTTCTTTTAAATTAAACTTGGATCGCATGCGGAACTTAACACGTTTGATCCAAAGTTTAATTTATTTGTTCTTTTAGGTTTAGACTTGGATCTCCTGCGGAACTTAACACGTTCGATCCAAATCACCTAGGTTATTAATTTCATTAAATATTAATTTCCAAAATTGGCTTCCAGGACTGCATGGTGAGGCACATGGCCTTCTTGGATATGGGAACAACCACCACCGCCTAGACAAAGCATTTTAAGGAAAGCTAATATTTAATTTCCTTAAATAACTTTAGGTCAACCAAAAAGAACAATCAAATCACAAGGAAAATAAAAATAAAGAACACAACATCGAAAACTAATTCGAAATACTAGAATCGCATGCCTCTTGTATTTGGTATTTTTACAAAGAAATAAAACTAGTATGATGCGGAAATTAAATACTAGTATACCTTTTCTTTTGCAAGCAAAAACCTCTAGGTCTTCTACCGTATTCCTCTTCTAACCTCGGACATTGTGTGGGCAACAATCTTCCGAGATAAGAAACCACCAAAGCACCTCCTTCTCCTCCTTGCAAGGTTCGGCCACAACAAGAGCACCTCCAAGGATGAAGAGATTCAACCACCACCAATGCTCCAAGGGATACTAGAAAAGAGGCTTCTTTTATCTCCTTCTTCTCCTTCTTAGATCCGGCAACCAAAGCTATCTCCACCATGAGAAGGTTTCGGCCACACAAAGGAGAGGAGAGAAAAGAAGGGGCCGGCCACACCCAAGGAGAAAAGAGAGGAAAAATAGAATAGAGATGTTCACCATGAAGCCTCCTACCCCCTCTTTTATAATCCTTGGTCTTGGCAAATAAGGAAAATTTAATAAAAACTTCCTTAATTCTTTTGCCATTGAAAAGGAAAATTTATTTAATTAAAACAATTTTCTCTATTCAATTTACAATGGCCGACCACTAATAAAATCTCCAAGCAAATAAAATTTTAAACACAAATTAAAACTTCCTTATTTGCTTCCGGAAATTTATAAAAAATTTCTCCAATAATTTTTCCCTTCATGAATGGTTAATAAAAAGGAAATTTTATAAATTAAAATCTTTCTATTAAACATGTGGATAAAAAGAAAATTATCTTGTAAAAATTAAAATCTCTTTTAATTTACAAATAAGGAAAGATATCAAATCTTTTCTTAATCTTTTGTAGAAACTTATAAAAGAGAATATTTAATTTTTTAAACTCTCTTTTAAATCATGAACATGGTTAAAAAGGAAAGTTTTCTTAAAATTTAAAATCCACCTTTTAATCAACAAATAAGGAAAGATTTCAAATTTTAAACTCTCTTTTAAACATGTAGATGATTTACAAATAAAGAAAGTTTTTACCAAAAATTAAAACCATCCTTTTAATCTACAAATAAGGAAAGAGATTAATCTTTTCTCTTAATCTTTTGTAGAAGCTATAAAAGGAAATTTTATATTTTTAAACTCTCTTTTTAAAACCTTGATATCCACATAAGAAATAATTTTAATAAAAATTCTTTTTAATATTCTAGTGGCCGACCACCTAAGCTTGGGACCCAAGCTTTGGCCGGCCACCAACTTGGCTCATCCACTTGGTCTTGGCCGGCCCTAGCTTGGGTTCCAAGCTAGCTTGGCCGACCCCATTGGATGGGTAAGAAGGTGGTATGTGGTGGGTATAAAACGCTATATACAAGAGGCTACGATAGGGACCGAGAGGAGGAATTGGTTTTGGTCTCTCGATGAAATTAAGCATCCCGTGTTCGCCCCGAACACACAACTTAATTTCATCAATAATAATTCATTCCACTAAAGAATTATTATTGAACTACCGCACCAATCCCAAATTACATTTTGGGCTCCTTCTTATTATGAGTGTGTCAGTCTCCCTGTGTTTAAGATAACAAATGTCCACTAATTAAGTAAGTTACTGACAACTCACTTAATTAATATCTATCTCCAAGAGTAGTACCACTCAACTTCATCGTCATGTTGGATTAAGTCCACCTGCAGGGTTTAACATGACAATCCTTATGAGCTCCTCTTGGGGACATTCTCAACCTAGATCACTAGGACACAGTTTCCTTCTATAATCAACAACACACACTATAAGTGATATCATTTCTCAACTTATCGGGCTTATTGATTTATCGAACTAAATCTCACCCATTGATAAATTAAAGAAATAAATATCAAATATATGTGCTTGTTATTATATTAGGATTAAGAGCACACACTTCCATAATAACTGAGGTCTTTGTCCCTTTATAAAGTTAGTATAAAAGAGACGACCTCTAATGGTCCTACTCAATACACTCTAAGTGTACTAGTGTAATTATATAGTTAAGATAAACTAATACCTAATTACACTACGACCTTCCAATGGTTTGTTCCTTTCCATCATGGTCGTGAGCTACTGTTTATAATTTATAAGGTACTGATAACATGATCCTCTGTGTGTGACACCACACACCATGTTATCTACAATATAAATTAATTGAACAACTACATTTATCATAAATGTAGACATTTGACCAATGTGATTCTTATTTCTAGATAAATGTTTATACCAAAATCTAGGCTTTTAGTATACATCCTAACAAGTTCAGAGCCTATGATGACTCCTACTCTAAAGCCCGCACAATTTGAATAAGTTACAAATGCGAATAAGTAATTAAGTACAAGTAACTTGACAAATAAATAATACCGACGACTTTAGAAACAGATCTTGAATGTAGTCGTCATTGGAGTAGCTTTCAGGTGTCAAAGAGGTGTTTTTTGAGCAGCACGCAGAAGCGGAAGTTGTTCGGAATGTTGTATCTTAGCCTTTGGTCGAAGTCTCTTTATATAGCCTATTCTGGGCACCTGGACCACTCTTGGGAGCTCGGACTGTGAAGTAGGCATGTCCAATCAACGCGCTCCAGCTTGGTGATCAGATAAACTTTGGCATTCCGAGCGCCCGAACCAGCTCCAAGGGCCCGGATTGTAACGACCACCCTTCTTACTACTACTACTACTCTCTAAGAGTGACCGTTACCTATCTACTACTCTACTTAACCGGTTTATTAAAAATCTCTAGGAAAACTCTACCGAAAAATTTCGGCAGAGTCTCCCATGTACCGGTGACCCCAAACTGGGATACAAACACTATATACACAGCCACAGGCGGCTGGAACATATTTTTCACAACCACGCAGAAATAATAACACGACACTAAAAGAAACTATTCTAGCAATAGAAAACTATATAGCTCCAACAATAGGAAATAACTCAACTAACAATGCGGAATAGACTCAATTAATCAACATAGACAAAGGAAACAACTAATACAATCTCTATCAACTTAAAACTGAAAGAAAACTCAAAAGGAGTCTTGACTGTTTCCTTAGCAAACTCATGATCTCTCCATAGTCCTGGCATCACACACCGTCACAGCATCTCCTCGTCGCCTTCCTTCTTATACTTTAGCTTTCCTTTTCCTTTATCTGCAGTAGGAGGAAAGTAGTATCTATAAGCAAAATGCTTAGTGAGCGCTATCTAACTCACAAAATCACGATATGCATGTATATAAATAAAAACATGCTAAAACTGAATGCTAACATGTAAAGATACTCATGCTCATAAATAGCAAAGGAATCAACTAACTGAAAAGCTAACATGTATAGCTAAACATGCTCATCAACTAGCAAATCAATAACATGTAAGAAAACTAAACATGTAAAAGCTACTAGCATAAAAGGAAGCTAAACTTACTGATCTTTAAAACAAAGCGAAACTTGTTTTACTTGTTCTAAGCTGATTCTTTTATTTCACTTGCTTAAAACTCATTCTTTAGTACTTTTATTCTTATGTAAAACTTATTTTTTTCCTTGTTCATAAACTTATACTTTTAATACTTGAAAATAATAATCAACTTCTTTCGGGCCCGGCATTGTATCACTTTGCGCGCATTCTTAGTAAGGATCGAGGTAGCTAATCCCGAAACTACTAAGATACTTCTAGGCCTTGTGCCTAGGGGCAACTTGGAGCCCATCCCTTGGACCTTGTGTCCGGTACATGTCATTTAAAAGTAAAATACTTGTTATATCTTAATTACTTCTTCTTTAAATGCTTTGGCATTTTAATAAGCACCTTGTGTGCCAAAAATCCCTAAAGTCTTGACTTTGGGATCTACTTAAGGCCTTGACCTTTCTCTTTCTTTTCTTTTTCTTCCTTTTACTTGTTAATACTTCTAAAAGTATTTAATAGGATTCTTATTTTTCCACTAGAATACATGGTTGTTCATGCTTGTTAAAATAGCAAATGAAAACTAAAGGAAACTGCTCATGTGTATCTAGTAGTAAAGGACTAAAAATAGGAATCAATACTGCTCATGTTAAACTGATAGCAAAGAAAATCTGCATGTCTAATAGCAATAGAAAAGAAGTCTACTCATACTTACAAATAGCTAAGGGGAAGCTAGAAAAGGAAAACTGCACGTCTATTACTTAGAGAAATCTGCACTGCTCTTCTTAATAAAAATCTGCACTCTAAAGACTTAATCAAACTTCACTATAATCTTTTAAAACTGCACTTTGAGGAGATCTAAACTACATTAAAACTTCCAAATTGATTCCAATTATCTCAGTTTCCCCACTCATCTAATATCAACCACTACTTTCTAAACTTTTTGTTTCATCATCAACATGATCTATTTATGATCAGAAGGATACTTACTCAAATTTTCCTTACTTTTTAAGTCTGTTCCTACTTCAACCAATATGAAGAAGTGATCTAACTGGAATTGTAACCTATGAATATTCAATCCAAATAACTTAAGTGCATATTGGAAAAACGTTTGCTTAAACATCATAAGTTCAGATTCTATTAAATCCATTCAATAGTCTAGGTGATCCACTAAAATGATCCTGCTCCTCTCTACTTGGTCTATCACTGCACAAGCTAAAGTCATTCAACATCTCTCACTTTACACTAAAGAGATTACACCATCACAAAGCTGCAGAATTCAAAATACATAAGCTATTCTCAATTATTCTCTAACCTCCTTATTCTATGCTTCAAAAGAGAATTGTTAACTTAAACACTCCCTAAATTGAATGCTCATGATGTTAATACAAGCAAAACCATATAGCACAGCAACAAAACTTGCTGCTCATGATATTTATGGGCTGTTCAAAACTAAATGGCACAAAAGAACTAGATCCAAAATCCAGAAATAAGGTTGTTCCTAATCAATGAGATGGCAAAGAACTAAAATGTTTCTTGTATTCTAATTCTTTTACAATAAGTCAGAACACGGTTCTAGAAAGAATCGCATCTATGATCTACAAATTCTGCTCAATGATTGAAATTCTGCATACATAACTCAAAGCTCAAAACTCCTGTTCAGTGCCACTATAAGAAAACAAAAAGGAACCGAGAAGGCTACATTCTCAAACAACTATACCCTTCCATGTTAAAATCCCAAACCTACTAATCTGGATTAGGTTTTCATGGCAACAAACTCCAAACAAACCGAACCACTACTCTTCCTCCTTTAACTGATCAGTACCATGGCAAGGAAAGAAAACAAATGATTGCTAGCTTCCTTACTATCCGAACATGCTTATTTAACAACCTAACCAATTCTTTCTAAAACCTCTAAACATCATAAGAAAGCAAGAACCCTCAAATTCAAACTGTTGACCACTAAATCCGTTCAAGGGACTATCTGAAAACACAACCAACACAAGAGAGCATCATTGTTTCGGGTCACAATACCAAAATCATAGACAATAGAAGAACACATGAACTAAGATCTCAATCTTCTAATCTGCTTCGGAAAAAAACAAGAAGAAATCATGAATCCAAATCCTCAATTCACGGCAGCAAGGAAAGAAAATCTCGGAGCTATCCTACCGCAAGTGAGTAGCAACTCACCTCGCTGTTCTTGAACTTACAACCGGAGGAAGATCTAGGGTTCGGATGATGTGAAGATCTCTGCGATCCCTTCCTATCCGCGTGTTCTCCTTGACGAGGAGACCACGAATCGGTGAACGGCTTCTGAAAAGAAGCCCTTGCCGGCCGCCGGAGAGGAACCCTAGGTCGGTTTCACCTTCCGCCTGATCTGCCGCCGTCGCACGCGAGAGGTGAGGAGAGGAAAAGAAATTTTAGGTTTTTCGAAAATCACTTTAGTCCTCACTTTATAACTAGGGTTATTTTCGGTTCCAACTATAGCTTAAATGGAATTTTTCTCCTTTTTTAATAACAAACGATCGCTAGCATAGTCGGTTGGCTGCGTTTTGCTTAAGGCTTGTGTTGCGGGTTCGAAACTCGGCTGCAACCATTTTCTGCCCATTAATTCTTGTTATTAACTTCTACTCATTAAATAAAATTCTTCCTTTATTTGATTAAGTAACAACTGCTAGCCCAGTTGGTTAGCTGGCCTTTTACCGAATCAACGAGTCTCGGCTTCAATCCCTCAGTCGCGCACTTTTAATTCCAATTTATTTTACTGTTCCTAACTACTACTTAAATATATATCGCTCCATATATGATTAACAAATCGAGCGCAGCTCGGTTGGTTGGGCTGGTTTTGCTTGGGCCAGGGGTGCTGGGTTCGAAACCCAGCTTCTACAACCCTTTTTTTTTTTTTTTTAGTTTATTTTTAAAACTTATTCTCCTTGGTAAAAATACCAAACGGAATCCAAAATTTGCATAAAAATACTCTAAAAATTCCTAAAAATCTTTAGAATATTTTAAAAGTATTTCCAAATATTTTTATGGACTTTTAGAACTTGAAATAGGGAAAATTGGGTCGTTACACGGATCGCCAAGGTGCCTACCCAGGTGCCTCGCCCTGGCGAAACCTTCTCGAGTGCCCAGAGCAGCTCCGGGCGTCCGAACCACCAATTTCTAGTACTTCAATTTCCTGCAAAAGAAGGTTAGTCTAGGCAATAATATATAACGAAATATAAGTTTTGACAGACTTTAAATTGTCCGATCATGCCTTTGAGTTTCGCTGAAACTTTAGGTCAGACCGACGCCTACTGTTCCCTCTTCGAGGAATGCACCATCACCTACTCCTCTCAGGATAAATTATCTTTTACTAAATCGGTCCTCCAGACCGTCTAGACTTCTGCTCAACATCCGAGGCTTCAGGACTTTTCCACTGGACGTTCGATCCCCGACCTGTCTAGTCTTCCTTCTGATGTTCGCAACCCCCAAGACTTCTGCCTAGAATTCTCGATCCTAGGATTTCACCTGACGTCCTTGACTTGCTAAGACTTCGCCCAGTCCTCCGGACCAGGTCTTCGTTGCCTAACCGTAGCTAGGACTTTCCTTTGCCTAAGATCACTTAGGACTTTCCTGCACACTTAGTTCAACTTATTAGATCATAAGACAACTTAACTTTGAACCACTTTGCCATTATCAAAACACAAATTCGATCATCTGGTGCTTCCTACACCAACATAAACTTGAAGGGGAGACTAGTGATACAGGTTGTAACGAGTGGACCTAGGAAATGACCTAACAGTCAAAGTCAATGTGACCTGGCAATAAAAGTCAAGGTGGTGTAGCAGCCAAAGTCGGGATAGGAGTGTACTGCCCATCTAGCTTCATTGTTCACCCAATATCAAGGCTCTTGGGTCTAGCTTGATCAGATTACAAGTCGTGCAAAAAAGGGCCAACCGACTAAAATAAAGGTTGGCCTGGCCTAAAGCACTTAGCCTCATAAATTTCTATGTGCACCTGGCTGGATGAAATACCGATCGGGCCTAAAACATTTAGTCTCATAAATCTCTATGTGTGTCCAGCCGGATGTAAGATCGATTGGGCCTAAAACACTTAACCTTATAAATCTCTATGTACAACCGATAGGATGAAAGACCGATCGGATGAAAGACCTGCCGGGATTGAGGCACTTGACCTTATAAATCGCAGGTCGAATGAAATACCGTCTAGGCCTAAAGTACTTAGCCTCATAAATCTCTATGTGCGCCCAAATGGATGAAATACTGGTCGGACCTAAAGTACTTAACCCCATGAATCTCCATGTGTGCCCGGCCAGATAAAAGACCAGTCGAGCCTAAAGCACTTAACTTCATAAATCTCTATGTGCGCCAGGCCCGATGAAAGAACTGTTGGAACATGTTGGCCGGCTAGAAGGAGGGTTGAATAGCCTACACAAATAAAAAAACAAAACTACCCTTCTCGAACTTATAACTTAAACACTTGCATATAATTAAATAAAGAAAGCAATAACTAAAAGAAGAAGCTCACAGACTTGACTTGGTTATAACCGGGGAGGTTGTTAATCCAAGGAATGAATCACACATTAAAAGATCACCTTCAGGAAGAGAAGCCTCTTACAGCAGTGAAAGTACAAAAAGAAAGAAGCAAAACTAACAAGGAAGCGCACAAGTGTTGAATGCAAGAATTGCTTGTTGTGATAAGCTTCTTGGACTAAAGCTATATTTATAGCCTTGGTCGGGGCGTCTGGAAGCGTTTCTGGCGCCTAGAAGGGGATAAAACTTTATCCCTTTCGCATAGATCGCATTTGATCGTGATTTGGATAAAATCTAGGTCTGGGCGCCCGGAAGGGTTCCGGGCGCTCGGACTAAGAAAGTCAACGACATTGACTTTTTCGGTCCGGGCCCTCTGCTCTAGTTCAGCTCGCCTTGGTCCGGGTCTTCCGCTCCGGCTCCGCTTGCTTGGGTGATCTTGGCTATCCAGAATAGGGCTCACCCGAACCTAACTTCCGGTCTTCTCGAGCAACCTTCTGCTCCGGCTTCTCGTCCCTTGGAAACACTGCACGCCTCCTTCTCGTCCGCCCGCGTACTCTTCCACAGCACCTCGTCCCTCGGATGCACCGAGCCCGTCGACTCTCTCCCGTGTCGTCCTTCTCGCTAGCTGCGTCTTTTGCTCAACCCCCTGTCTCCTAAGCTCTTGCACACTTAGACACAAGGTTAAAACACCACAGGATCTAACTTAACTTGTTGATCACATCAAAACAACCTGGGGGTTCTAATAGTCTCCCCCTTTTTGATGTGAGTAACCTAAGTTAAGATAGGGTAAATAGACATAAAAGAAAAACAAATAATATTGCAATAAAGTGTAAAGAAAATAAAAAAAAAATTGTAATCTCTACCTCCCCCTAGACTTAACATTTTCCTTCTCCCCCTTTGATTACATAAAAAATGGGGTACCAAGAGAAAATCTAAGGGTAATAATTTTGAAAAACTTAAAAAAAAAAATTCTTTCTCCCCCTTTGTAATAATTTTCAAAGAAAAAATTTCTAAGTAAAAATGCTTAACAAATATTTTTGAGAAATTTTTCTAAGTTTTTGCAAGCAAAATTATTTTTGAGAATAAGTAAAAAATTTAAGCAAGAAAATTTTCTAAAAAGAAAATTCTAACTTAGGCAACTTTTAGACAATTTTGAGAAATTTTTCTAAAAATGTTTGAATTTTTTTTAAAGCATTATTTAATTTCAATGCTTTATCAGTAAGTTAATTAAACATTTTATTTTAATATTCGGCTTCCAGGCAGTGGCGAAGCACTAGACCTTCTTGGATATTGGAGCAATAACCACTTTCTAGACAAAGTCTCATAAGGAAATTTAACATTTAATTTTCTCGCTGAAAGTGCTAAGTCTAATTCAAAGTTTTAGGTTAGTGATGTTTAAATTTTCATTTTAGTTTATCATAATTTCTCAAATTTAAAGCAAGAAATTTTGAACATACAGAAAATTGTATTTGTTCCCTTAACATGTCATTTTCTATTGTTAGTTTGTCGAAATCATTTAATCGACAAGCTGTTGCTAGAATTTCTTTTAACTCACTATTCTTTGTTAATAACTTTTTAGGTTTTAATTCGCAAAAATCTTTTGACAATATAATTTTTAATTCACAAAAATCTTTTGACAAAGTTTTGATTGAATTAATCAATTGGTCAGGAGGTGGATATCATACCTGACTTACCTTGTTAGTTGTTGATTCTCCCCCTGTTGAGTTGTTTTCTTTCGAAGACTTTCCTCCTTCATCGATGCTCATCTGGGATGAGCTTTCTGTGTCCTCGGGATGGAATTTGGCTATTAAGGCTCTCCCGGTAATTTCCTCGATCTCGGACTCTTCTGACGACGACTCGGTGTCCATCGAGGAGTCGGATTCGGCTTCAATCGGTTCTTCATAGAGCTTCAAGAACTTTTTCCAAAGTTCTTTTGCACTTTTATATTTTCCGACTCTTTCGAGATCTTGAGCAGGTAGTACACTCAAAAGACGGGATTCAACCTTAACGTTTGTCATGAATTCATCGCGTTGCTCATCAGTCCATTGATGCTTCTCAAGTTCTTCTCATTTTGTGTCCTTTGGAGCTTCATAACCATAATTTATTATTAATAACATATTAAAATCGGTTTTAAAATAAACCTCCATTTGTCGCTTCCAAAATGCGAACTCTCCCTCAAATGTTGGTGGATAGATGCTTGGTCTGACCATTTGTTCGGTGCTTCGATCGGGGGTTAGTCCTTCTGAAGCGTCCTAGCTCTGATACCACTTGTTGGAACGCGTTGGCCGGTTAGAAAGGGGATTGAATAGCCTGCACGAATAAAAAATAAAACTACCCTTCTCAAACTTATAACTTAAACACTTGCATATAATTAAATAAAGAAAGCAATAAACTAAAAGAAGAGGCTCACAGACTTGACTTGGTTACAACCGGGGAGGTTGTTAATCTAAGGAATAAATTGCACACTAAAAGATCTTCTTCAGGCGGAGAAGTCTCTTACAGCAGTGAAAGCGCAAAAAGAAAGAAGCTAAACTAATTAACAAGGAAGCACACAAGTGTTGAATGCAAGAATTGCTTGTTGTGATTAGCTCCTTGGACCAAGGCTATATTTATAGCCTTGGTCGGGGTGCCTGGAAGCATTCCAGGCGCCTAGAAGGGGATAAAACTTTATCCCTTTCGCATAGGCCGCGTTTGACCGTGATCTGGATAAAATCCAGGTCCAAACATCCGGAAGGGTTCCGGGCGCTCGAACCAAGAAAGTCAACAACATTGACTTTTTAGGTCCGAACCCTATGCTCCAGTTCAGCTCACCTCGGTCCGAGTCTTTCTCTCCGGCTCCGCTTGCTTGGGTGATCTCGGCTGTCCGGAATAGGGCTCACCCGAACTCAACTTCCGGTCTTTCTCGAGCAACCTTCTGCTCTGGCTTCTTCTCCCTCAGAAACGCCGTGCGCCTACTTCTCATCCGCCAGCATACTCTTCCGCAGCACCTCGTCCCTCGGACGCACCGAGCCCGTCGTCTCTCTCCCGTGCCATCCTTCTCGCTTGCTGCATCTTTTGCTCGACCCTCTGTGCTTCTAAACTCTTGCACACTTAAACACAAGGTTAAAACACCACAGGACCTAGCTTAACTTGTTGATCACATCAAAACAACCTTGGGGTTCCAACAAGAACAGTCGAGCCTAAAGTACTTGACCTCATAAATCTCTCCATGTACGCCCGATCAAATGACAGGTCAACCAGACTCAAGGCCTATAGCCTTATAAATCTTTTTGTATATGCCGGGCTAGATGAAAGACCGGCCAGGTTCGAGGTAGTTAACTTCATAAAGCTCTTCATGCATGGTTGGCCATAAAGCTGATCAGAATTAAGAAACTTAGTTGCATACTTACTTCCAAATGAATATTTAGTATGGATAGTTTATTAGAGGGTTGTTTAAATAGATTTCTAGCATGCTCAATGTATCATATGAATCTCCAACTGAATTTATGATAGCATTCAATATATAACAAAGCAGTTTAATGTAAGAACATGTATAAGGGTGATCAGCCTTGTTAGCCGGCTGAGGTATATTCAGCAAACAAGCAACAAACAATATTTTAACAGTATGTCAGAATTATCGGGGAATATTCCTTTGGGACCTCCTTCGGAGGTTATCTTGTTTCCCATCGATCGACCATTTATGACAGTATATTCCTGTAACGGCTTCATCAAATGCCTAAGCCATAAACGACACAAGATGTACATCTGTGGATAGATAAAAGATTCTCGGATACTCGTTACACAACACATTAACAAACTCCTACATACGATATCACCTCATGATCATAGAGGTTATGAGAGGTGGTATATAAAGGGGGTCCTCTCTGTTGACAAAGTATGTAATTTACATCATTTGAGCCTCATTATCGTGTGAGCACCTTTCTCTGCGATTCTTCATTCAGTGTCGTACTAACTTGAGCGTTGGAGGATCTTGTCAGGGATCCCCTATCCTTATTTTTGGTCACTAACCCTCTGTTGGATTGTCGGCGTGTGCACAGGATCACAAGGAGGCCTTTCCAAGAAGAAAAAAGTCTTGCTTCAGTCAACCATTCGACCATCGTCCCTAGCGCGCAATGTTTCCAGCTTTCAGGCAGGATCAGAAACCTTAAGTATTGCTCACGTAACTAGGGGCTGCTCTCAGGGTTGCTGCGGAAGGCTTATCAACTAAACAAAATCGATGCAAGAAAAAATAAGAAATTTGCTGCTTTTGAACCAGGGAGGAAGAGAGGATGCGAGAATCCTGTTGTTTGTCTAGATGCATTAGAGAGCGATTGCAGGTTCCTCTGTGCATTGCTGACAAAGTGTATAGGTTCCGAAAAGAAAGGAACATAGAATTAGAAGGAATGACCATGGGTCACTAACTTGCATCAATTTCTGAACCATTTTGTTCTTTGTAACCAAAAAAAAAAAAAAAACACCATCTTTCTAACTAATTTTTATTTTTAGAGCTAGCAATCAATAGATCATAGGATACAGAGGTGAGAGGTATCTTCTGTGCTTGAAAAACGAATATAAAATAAGCACATAATCTCTTTAATCATTGTTCAATGTTTAATGAACTATTTTCCAGGCTTGACTGTAATGAAACATGACCAGTACCGGACTGGAACAATTCGAGTCATAATCTAAGCTCCAAATCAATTTCTTGCAGATCACAGGAGTTATGGCTGGTCGAAATGGAGCCTTCATTGATCTACGAGGAATCAAATGGCAAAAAGTTAATTATCTCCACATTATTAGATTCATGGTCTAGATTAAGACGAAGAACACAAGAATTTAAAGCAATACCTGTGTGGTCTGTTCGAAGAGAGATAGCGTTGGCTGCACCGCGTGATCGAGAAAGCAAAGTGAATGGAATGCATCATATGTTATGCTCATCTCTGCGTTGTCTCCAAACCCAATCTGAATTAATTAACAGAAACTCCACAGTTAAATCTCCCATGAATGTGAAAAAAAAATTAAAACTATTTATACAGCGAGCCATGTATATATATACCATGACACTAGAATAAGGATCAAATGTCGAAGATGATGAAGTTGCAGAAGAGGAAGATGAAGGATGTTCCGTTTGCAGTCTGCTACCAGAATCCTACGTCGAGCAAGGGAGAAATATAAGATCCAAACGAACAGAAAAGAACATTAATTAGGTGAACTTGCAAACATGAAATTCAAAAAAAAAAAAAAAAAAAACCTTGTGGATCAGATTAATATAACTTCCTCTCATTTGATTCTGCAATATGATCTTCTCCAACCGAGCCACACCAAGTCCTCTTTGTGGTTGCTTTGGTCTCTTCGAATTATTCTTCTTCCCCCTCTTCCTTGAGGATTCATTTCTTCTTCCACAGCCTAATC
Organism: Zingiber officinale; assembly: GCF_018446385.1. Lineage (NCBI taxonomy): Eukaryota > Viridiplantae > Streptophyta > Magnoliopsida > Zingiberales > Zingiberaceae > Zingiber > Zingiber officinale. The sequence goes on from NC_055997.1 coordinate 123,402,059, forward strand.
CTAGCATTTTAGACAACAAGTGTTTACAATATAATTGAGAAAGAGAAAGAGAAAGATTGCTTGTTGTACGTAGGGCTTTTGAGGTATGCTATATATATATATATGGAGAAAGATAGATAATTGTTATCTGGTTGAAGACAATGTAATTACTCCATCATATAATTTGATTATATATATATATATATATATATATATATATATATATATATATATATATATATATATATATATATATATATATATATATATGATCCCGTCCGGAAGCTGAGTCGGATGAAGGCGGGCCGCATTGTTATTGGTGTTGACGGAAAATCGCTGTTAAGCCTGGTCGATCTGGCACCCGCCGGAAAAGTTTACCCGAGCGAATGACAGGGGTGATGACGAAGAAAGAATCCTGCACATACTCGGACGAGCCCACGAGCCGTTAAAGACCAGAAATCAGGGAAAAAGTCCCCGGGTCAGGCCCTCCGACGCTCAAGTCAAGTACTTTTCCCCCAGAAACACAGAGAAAGGATGAAAAATAAAGACGAGAATGAAAATGACGAGTGAGTGTACCTGCGTAAGGACGAAACTTCCCTTTTTATACTATAATGGGTGCTTCGGGAACCTGACGGATGTCAGGAAATGTCGGATGTCAGACTTTGTCTAGCGATGAATGACACGTGGCATCCTCCTATAGGTTCGGGGAGGAATCAACAAGCAGTAAGTGTCAGACCATTAGCATATTCTCTGACAGACAGTAATTATTCCCTGACAGTTTGTTATGATTCCCTGGCTAGCTTGTCGCGTAGTATATACCTGCCCTGATCTGTTAACCCTATCCTGGGTCCCTGTCTCTGCCGACCTCGACTTGTGGGTGTAGAACTACCTGTCCTGACCTGCGTTTGCAGCTACACAACTCCAGACCTGTGTGCCCCTCCCTGTCATGCGTGTCTTGTTCTGTGAACTCCCGACCTGCCTTACCTCATAAATCGTAATATGTAAGCCTTAGTTTGGTTCCGCTTATCCTGCATCCTGACCTGTACGCATCAACTTACTTCTGCTTATCCTGAGTCCTGACCTGTGTGCCTCAGTTTGATTCCGTCTACCTCGCGTTGTACGTCTGTCTGTGTTTCCCGACCTGTCCATCCTGATTCGTATATCCCGACTTGTTAGTCCTTACCTGTATCCTTAGTTTGCATTCCTGACCTGTGCGCTTCTGTCCAGGTGTCCTGTGCCACCAGGCTATAAGTCTTGACCTGTATCCTTGGCTCGTATATCCCGACCTGTACGAGTCGATCCATGTATCCTGAGCAGTAAGGCTATAAGTCCTGACCTCTATCCATGACTGGCACATCTTGACTTGTACGCCTCTGTCCATGTGTCCTGTGACATAAGGTTATAAGTCCTGACCTGTACCTATGGTTTTCACATCCTGACCTGTACGCCCTTGTCCATGTATCCTGTGTCGCCAGGTTATAAGTCCTAACATGTGTCCTTGGCTCGTATATTCCGACCTGTACACGTCGATCCATGTATCCTGAGTCGTAAGGCTATAAGTCCTGACCTCTATCCATGGCTGGCACATCTTGACATGTACGCCTCTGTCCATGTGTCCTGTGACATAAGGCTATAAGTCCTGACCTATACCCATGGCTGGCACATCCCGATCTGTACGCCCCTGTCCATGTATCTTGTGTCGCCAGGTTATAAGTCCTAACCTGTGTCCTTGGCTCGTATATTCCGACATGTACGCGTCGATCCATGTATCCTGAGCCGTAAGGCTATAAGTCCTAACCTGTATTCTGGCCTCCAAGTTCCTACTTGACATGTAGACCTAGCTCCGGAACACCACTTGTGCCTGACCCAGCCCATCCTATAACCGGGCCCTTTGAACTACACACAAACCGGATTCTTGACCTATACGTAGGTCAGACTTTTGACCACCACGTGGGTCTAACTTCTGATCGTCACGCGAGCTTGACTTCTGACCGCCACATGAACTTGACTTTTGACCATCTCACGGGCTTGGCCTCTGACCACATCATCTCTCCGATCTCACGATCTTGCACCGTATCAAAATATAATTAAATAACTAGGTTATTTTAACAAAATCATCCACAATAATTTATCATTTGAATACCAGTAAATTAAAGATATTCACGATCGATCTTTATTATATTGTTTACAAGATTGGGGAAGTAGATAGTCTCATCTCAATTCCTTTCACGTGAAAATTATATTATTTATGTTATCTTTGACAAATTGCCCTGCTCAGTTTTAAATTGTGTCACAAGGTTAATTTATGCGGGCAAGGGAATTCAAGATGATTTGCAAGAAGAATCATCCATCTTTGGCCAAACATAATAAATAAAATATAGTACTGTACTTCCAATATCTAAATAAAGATCCCCGAGAAGAGGTTTAGTAGTTTTTCAAAGAAGTAAATGACTTCGCACCACAAAGTCGGTGGTCCGCTAATTATTATATATATAAATTATTATGAAGTATTTTAATTGCGAGGATTTTTAATTTGGGCTCGTGAGTTGTGAGGGATGGAGGGAAAATATTCTGATACAAAATATTCTACAAATAGAATTTGTTTCTTTCAAGCTTTATATTTTTTTAATAATAATTAAGAAATATGTTTAATTAATAAATAAACTGTCTATAGCATATCAAATTTTATGAATCGACAATAAAATTGATGTCATTTCAACGGTCTTTTCAAGATGATTTTTCACTATCGAAAAGGGAGGTAAATCATGAAAAACGTTACAGTACATATAAAAAGAGGTCGAGACAATCAACGGAACATTTCACATCCGTTAAAAATCAACTTCAGGCCTATTGATAACGGTATTTTTACATAAACCAACTAGGTTAACTTATAGGGGCATATCAAATTTCATGATGAAGCCAATTCTTTGTTAACCGATGAATTTTTAATGAATTAATGAGGCTGCAACGATGTGCATCTCAAGACATACTTTGCTTTAAAAAAGTAATTACAAATTAGGTTGTTTAACTCGGGAAAAAGGAGAATCTGTGAGATTTATTTCATTACTAATTAATGGTTTAAAACTAACTAATAGCAGATTATATTTTAATTAATGAACAACGAGGGAGGCATGGTGTTATAGAAGTAATTTTATTAGTAGTATTATTTTTTTAGTTATTGTAGCATGCTTTAATTAACTATCATTCTTAATTAATTAACAAGGTATTGGTCTCAATTCTCATCTACCTGCACTTGCCTTTCATGACGAAACGATATAATCAATTGTCATATGTTCATTGAAATGAACTTAAAAATCCATTCAAGACATTTAATTTGCACTTCTATTGGTGATTGGTTGTTCGGTAGCCATCAGTTCATTAATGATTTCCTTGCAGGCTCGTGCACCAATGCCACCGTTTTGCCTTCATCTGAAATGTAATTATCTGATCGAGTCACTTTGCCACGTAAATATAATTATCTATATTCTAATTTTGCACTAGTCAACTATGATTTTTAACCTCTTACATATAGTCGTAAAGTTGATCATGTGAAATCACTGAGATAACGGATTCGATTTTTTGCTACAATATATTCTAATTTTGCAACTTGGATTTAGGGACTTCCTTTATGTAATTTGATTAATCTATTCCATTAAATTGTTTAACATATTTATACTAATCTATCTTATGAAGTTTGGCCTTGGCTACTGCACATTGAGTTAATCCTATCAAGGGTGGAACCGTGTCTTAAGTTACTGACATCGGATAGGATAATGATTATCATGTAGATTATTAAATTCATTAATTCACATACGAATATTAAAATTAATCTTTTACAATCTATTGATTTAAAAAAATATATCAAGAAATAGAAAAATAAATGACTTTGTCAAAAATATTATTAATTTAAAAAACTACTCTTACATTAAACCAAACAATTATTTATATAGATTTCAAATGCTATAATATGTAAACCAAACAATTATTCATATAGATTACAAATGCTATGATGCAAAAAAAAAGAAATAAATCTTAACAAAAATTATAACAAGAAAAAAAACCAAATATACTAAAATTCTAAAATATTCTAAACTGACTCAAAATAGAAAAAAATTAAAAAGAGGAAAATAGCTCTAAAAAAATAAAGATAAAATCTTCATATTCTTATCATTCCGGATTGAAGAAAATTTGTCCTCGAATTTAAATCGTGTCAAGTAGTAACCCGAAAGGAAGACCTTCTAGTATCAAATAAAATTGCATACTCATTGGAGTAGGAGTAGCTAAGAGCTTCCTTGCGGGAGTCTTGATGGGAACATAGGATGTCGATGGATTTAATATCTTGCACTATTCCACTGGGAACATTGTTAGGTTCTTGAGCGTAAAATAACACAAGCACAACGGAATATTATTAAGATCCTTTCCAGAATATTCATACGAAGGAAATCGTATAATAATTGAATTGAGAGTTTTACCTTTGTTGCGTAAACACGATCTTCCAACAATAACTTTTCTTTGGATGTAGATCTTAGCGCAATCAAGTGTTCATATCTCTATAGTATCCACACGAACACGTTCTCCCGTTCATCTCACGAACTCATTATTTGGAGAAGAAAACCTCGGTTATGCTAGCAACCCCTCAAGGAATTTTGGCCAAAAAGAAGAAGAGGGGCAGGAAAACTAGAATATTCTATTGCACGAAAATGAATTCAATAACCTTTTCTACTCATCCAAGGAATACCAAAGGTCTTTTGACTTTTGATCATCCTTTGATTAATGATCCATTAAACTCTTTAATGGAAGGAATACAAAAGGTCTTTTGTCTTTTGATTTTCTCTTTCAATGCATGATTAATCCAAATTAATCATCATTTTTCTTCTTTAATGAGTGGATTCAATTGAGTTTAACTCAATGAGTCTAACTCGGATTAGACTACATCCAACCCAATGAGTCTAACCCAGATTAGACTCATTAACCCAATAAATCTAATCATCTTATAATTGACTCTTAAGGCTAATACTAACAAATATAGCATCCAACTCCTCATATATCAATAGTATATTTGTCTCTTCACTCCTATCACAATAGATTAACTTGTTCTGGAGTCATGGCAGCTTGAAAATTTATCCTACAAAAAAAAAAATAAACTTAGTTAGCTTCATTAACTAGCCCTGGGGGTGACCAGCACGACCCCGTCAAATTTTTCCACCGACCACCAGGGTAAATCGGGAAGCGTGCGCTGTGGGCAACTCAAGAGCTCAACATCCTTTGGATGTGTGCCCCATTCGGAGAAAAAATTCATGTAAATACATCATAGCTGGGGATTAAACCATGAGTATTTTAATGATAATCTGAATATTCTACCGTGGCACCGTAACCCCGGGGATAAATTTCTCCTCCTAGCCTCTTCTTAGGAGTGTGAGCCAATATTAATCTCTGATTCATCAAGCTCAAGCCTCATTCTTTCATCATATACACCCTATGTGAATGCAGTTGCCCTACTTTTTCCCATTTCTCGAGTCACTCTTGCAGCAGCATGAAGTACTGGTCGAGAGAAACTCTGGAAAGAACTTTCTAATATCCTCATGGGAAGTTTTATAAGAGGCTGAGGATGGTTTGCTTTAGAAGGTTTCCCAATATTTGCTTTTGTTGTAGGATTGTCTCGCTCTTTTAGTTTAACTGAAGGTGTATTAAGCTGTAAATACCTCGTGGTAATTTTGATGTGATCAACTAAGTCAAGTTAGGTCTTGTTATGTTTTAACCCTTATGTCTAAGTGTGCAGGAACCTAGGAGCACAGGAAGTCAAGCGAAAGACGTAGCTAGTGAGAAGGACGACATGAGAGAGAGTCGACAAGTTTGGTACGCCCGAGGGGCGAGGTACTGCGGAAGAGTATGCTGACGGACGAGAAGAAGGCGTGCGGCGTTTTCGAGGGATGAGAAGCCGGAGCGGAAGGTTGCTCGAGAATGACGAAAAATGAGTTCGGGTGAGTCCTATTTTGGATGGCCGAAATCACTCAAGCGAGCAGAGCCGAAGCGGAAGACCCAAAGGAAAAGTCAACCCGAGGTTGACTGTGCTCCGGGCGCCCGGAGCTATTCCAGGCGCCTGGACTCCGGGCGCTCGGACCCAGGGCACTTGGAACCCTTCTTGGTGCCTGAACCAAAAACTTTATCGAAACGTGACGCAGTGCGATCCGTTGCGACAAGTATAAAATTTTATCCCTCTCTACAGATGCCTGGAACCCTTCCAGGTACCCCTATTAGGGCTATAAATACAGTCCTGATCCCAATAGCTATAATCAATCACCATGTAATCAATTCCTTTGTCTGTTCTACTATTGTGTGAGCTGTCAACGCTGTAAGAGGCTTCTCCACCTGAAGGAGATTTTGATAGTGAGATTTAACTGCCTTGGATTTGTTGGTCCCGGTAGCAGCCGACTAAAGGGGGGAGAATAGCCCTGCAATAAAAAATGAACCTTCCCCATTCTTTATAGCGTAATTAAATCAAACACTTGTATAAACAAAGTAAATAAACTAAAAGGAAGAAACACAACAAATTACTTGGTTACAACCAGGAAGGTTGTTAATCCAAGAAGGATAAAAGCTCAGTAAACTCCCCTTCAGGCGGAGAAGCCTCTTACAACAGTTGACGCACTCAATTACAACTCAGAACTTGAGATGGATCAATCACAAGTGTTGTGTTATCTTTCCTAAGTCCAGGGGTCATTTTATAGCCCCTAGAAAATCTTATCTTGGGTTGGAAGGCACCTTCCATAGGGCTGGAAGGCGCCTCCAGCAAGGCACCAGTGGATAAGAGTTTATCCACTGCCAACAACAAAATCTGTCTGGTTGAAGGTGCCTTCCATAAGGCTGGAAGGCGTCTTTGTACCATTCATCCTTTGAAGGCGCCTCCATCAGTGTTTCGAGCCTCCTTTCGCTCTTTTGCTGCTCTGATCACCTGAGTGATTTCGACCAACCGGAATAGGGCTTACTAGAACTCTTTTTCCGTCCTTCTCCTCGAGCAAGTTTCCGCTCCGGCTTCTTGTCCCTCGAACCATCGCACGCGTCTTTCTCCTCCGTCGGTGTACTCTTCCACAGCACCTCATCCCTCAGATGCACCGAGCCTGTTGGCTCTATCTCGTGTCATCATTCTTGCTAGCCGCACTTCCGCTCGACTTCCTGTACTCCTAAGCTCCTGCATACTTAGACGCAGGGTTAAACACCAACAGGACCTAACCTGACTTGATTGATCACATAAAAACTACCACGGGGTACCAACAATCTCTTCCTTTTTGATGTGATCAAACCCAAGTTAAGTTAGGGTAATTAAAAAAAATTCTAATTTTTGCAAGTAAAAAACATTGCAAGTAAAAAAATTTTCTAAGTAAAATTTGCTAGAAAAATTTAACAAAATAAATTGTTACTAAAAAAATTTCAATTAAATTTTTTTAACTTTTTTCAAGAAAAAAATTTTCAAGCACCCTCTAGACTTGACTTGTTCTTCCCTACTCTCCCTTTTGATCACATTAAAAATGAGGATCATTTAAAAGTCTAAGAGTAAAAATAATAAAACTAGTGAAAAAAATCTCTAAATGTTTTAAAAAGATAAGAATTAATTAAAAAAATAAACAATTAAGGTATTTTTATAACTTCTAAATGTTTAACAGTTAGTCAATTAAATACTTATTTCAATAATTAACTTTCATGCTATGGTGAGATACTAAGCCTTTTTGGATATTGAAACAACAATCACTTTCTAGACAAAGCCTCTTAAAGAAATTTAATATTTAATTTACTCTGAAAGTCATAATTTAAAAATATTCAATCTAAATATGATTTTGGAACCCAATATAGGTTCCTTCCTACTGTGTTAATTAAAAATTTCTTAGGTATGTATTTCTGTAAAAATTTTCTAATCTGACCCTTATAGTATTTAAGGAACCAATTTAATCCACTATATTTTATAATATATTGAATATTTGAGCATGCAAGATTTTTCAAATTTTTTATTTCATTTTTCAAGCTTTCATTTTCATTTTTTATTTTATCATATTCTTTTAATCGACAAGATTTATTTAGAGTTGACTTTAATTCTTTGTTAATAATTTAACAAACAGAATAATTTATCAGGAGGAAGAGATTGTACCTGATTTACCTTGTCGATCCCATGATTCGAAGTTCCCCCTGAAGTACTGCTTTCTTCCAATGTCACTCCCCCTTCATTAATGCTTTCGATACTTATTTCAAACGAGCTTGCTTCATCTCCTTCTTCTTGGTGACTTGCCACTAGTGCAAGTCCGGCGATGACTTCAATTTCTGATTCGGACGACATTTCTTCCCATGTTACCTTCATATTCTTGTACTTGTTCGCTTGGGTCGACTTCTTACTTTTGCTCTTATCCTTGTCTTTAAATTTAGGACAGTTATCTTTCACATGCCCTTCTTTATTGCAGTGGTAGCATCTTATCCTCCTTTTTCTACCTTGCACTTGATTAAATCTTTTAGTTTTAAATAACTTTTTAAATTTACTTACCATTAGTGTTATTTCATCATCATTAAGAGAACATTCTGAATCTTATTCGCCCGCATTTACCTTTAAGGCAATGTTATGCTCCTTCTTCGGACCTGTACATCTCGTTTCATGGACTTCAATAGTTGAAAATAATTCTTCTAAAGGCGTTGAATCTAGATCCTTAGATATATAATAAGCATTTGCTAATGATGCACATTCAGTATTTCTAGGGAATATGTTAAGAGCGTACCTTAGCGAATCTTGGTTACTTACCTTTTCTCTGAAATTCATGAGTCCAATGATGAGCTCCTTGATCCTTGAGTGAAGGTGTGCAACAGTTTCGCCTTCTTCCAGTTTGATGTTGCTGATATGGTTTCTGAGCATATCCCATCTCGTGAGTTTTGCCTTCGAGGTTCGTTCATGTAGTTCCAGGAATTTCTCCCAAAGCTCCTTCGCAGACTCTTAGGCTCCGATCTGATTGACTTCATGTGGTGGTAAGACGCTTAGCAGATGGAACTCTGCTTTGCCATTTGTCACAAAATCGACCTGTTCCTTTTTGGTCCAGTGGTATTTTTCTTTGCCTTTGGGTGCTACAAAACCAAATTCCATTATTAAAGCAAATCAAAATCAGTTTTGAAAAATACCTCATCCTTCTTCTTCTAGTTGGTGAAATTCCCCTCGAACTTCTGTGGGTAGATGCTTGATCCGGCCATCTTGTGTGTTTTATTCGGCTGTTAGTCCTCCTAAAGTGAACTTGGCTCTAATACCACTTGTTGGTCCCGGTAGTAGCCGGCTAAAGGGGGAAGAATAGCCCTGCAATAAAAAATGAACCTTCCTCATTCTTTATAGTGTAATTAAATTGAACACTTTATACAAAGTAAATAAACTAAAAAGAAGAGACATAACGAATTACTTGGTTACAACCGGAAGTTTGTTATCTAAGAAAGATAAAAGCTCAGTAAACTCTCCTTCAGGTAGAGAAGCCTCTTATAGCAGTTGACGCACTCAATTACAACTCAGAACTCAAGATGAATCAATCACAAGTGTTGTGTTATATTTCCTAGGTCCAGGGATCATTTTATAACCCCTGGAAAATCTTATCTTGGGATGGAATGCACCTTCCATAGGCCTGGAAGGCGCCTCCAGCAAGGCGCTAGTAGATAAGAGTTTATCCACTGTCAATGGAAAAATCTTCCTGGTTGAAAGCGCCTTCCATAAGGTTGGAAGGCGCCTTCGTACGAAGGCGCCTTCCATTAATGGAAGGCACCTTCTACAGTGAGGCATGGAGGCACCTTCAATTCCCTTTGAAGGCACCTTGAAGGCGCCTCTAGTAGTATTTCCAACCTTCTTGCACTCTTCTGCTATTCCGATCGCTTGGGTGATTTCGGCCAATCGAAATAGGGCTCACCCAACCCCTTTTTTCGGTCTTCTCCTCGAGCGGACTTCCGCTTCGGCTTCTCATCCCTCAGACCGCCACGCGCATCCTTGTTGTCTGCCGGTATACTCTTCCGTAGCACCTCGTCCCTCAGACAAACTAAGCCCATCGACTCTCTCCCGTGTCGTCCTTCTCGCTAGCCGAGTCTTTCGCTCGACTTCATGTGCTCCTAAGCTCCTGCACACTTAGACATAGGGTTAAACACCAACAGGACCTAACCTGACTTGGTTGATCACATCAAAACTATCACGGGGTACTAACAGGATTAGCAATCATCTAATTGCAAATCAAATAACCTCTTTATGCCTCTTCTTTCTTTCTAATCAGTTTGTTAATTACTTTTTATGCAAATGTTAATTTAATAAAGATGTAAAGTTTGAGAAGGGCTTTTGTTTCTTTTATTTTTGTACAGGGCTATTCACCCCCCCCCCCCCTTTAGCTAGCTACCAAGGGACTAACAATTGGTATCAGGGTCAGGTCGATTCGAGAGGATTAACCGCCGATCGAAGCACAAAAGATGGTTGGACTGAGCATCAACCCACTAAAGTTCGAGGGAAAATTCATGAATTGGAAGAAAAAGATGGAGATATTTTTTAAAATGGACTTTGATTTATTACTAATTTTGAAATATGATTTTGTAGAACCAAAGGACCAAGAAGGAGCAAGCAGACTTTGTAGCAAATGGACAAGACGAATTCTATCTACTGAGTATACTACCTCCACAAGAAGTCAATAGAATCGGTATCTACGAATCAACAAAGGAGCTTTGGGAGAAGTTCCTTGAACTACACAAAGGTACGCCCAAACCTAAACTCACGAAACGGGACTTGCATTGCAACCAGATCATCAACCTCTGATTAGAAAAAGGCAAAACCATTGCACACCTTCACTCAAGGATAAAGGAGCTCATCACAGAACTCACAAATCTTGGAGAAAAAGTAACCAACTGAGATTCACTAAGGTACGCGCTTAGCGCTTTTTCTAGGAATTATGAATGGGTATTCTTAGTAGATACTTATTATATATCTAAGGATATAGAGGTAAGTACTTTAAAAGAATTATTTTCAATATTTGAAGTTCATAAAACAAGATATGTAGATCTGATGAAGGAGCCCAAGCACAGCATTGGCTTAAAGGCAAAAATGGATGAATCAGAATCTGAAACTTCTCTCGATGATGATGAAATGGTGTTCATGGTAAGGAAATTTAAAAAGTTATTTAAAACTATTAAATTTAATCAAGTGCAAGATAAAAGAAGAAGAAGAAGAAAGGTAAGATGCTACCATGCAATGAAGAATGACACGTGAAAGATAACTGCTCTAAATTGAAGAGCAAGGATAAAAATAAGGACAAGAGCAAGGACAAAAGACTATTCCAGACAACGCATCAAAATCTAAAGGCGACATGGGACGAAATATCGTTCGAATCGGAGATCGAAGCCATCGTCGGGCTTGCGCTAGTGGTAAGTCACCAAGAAGAAAAAGATGAAGTAAGCTCATCCTCGATGAACATCGAGAGCATCAATGAAGGGGGAGCATCATCAGAGGAAAGCAGCGCTACAGGGGGAGCATTAGAAATCGATAAAGTAAGTCAGGTATGGTCCCTACCTCTTAACCAATTATTTAAATTTATAAAAATACTGTCGAAAAATTCTTGCAAATTAGAAATAGAAAATAAAAAATTATTAAAATAAAATGAAGAGTTAAAATTAATCTTGACAACATCTTGTCGACTAGATGATTTCGAGAAGATAAAAATGAAAAATGAAAAATTGAATGAAGAAATTAAAAATTCTGCATGTTCAAATATAGCTATTTCTAATATAAAAAATTATAATAGACTAAATTGACATTTTAGATATCACAAATGCCAAATCAAAAAAATATCAAGAAAATATATCCCTAAAATTTTTTTTAATAACCTAGTTGAAGGAATTGAGTTCCAAAATAATGTTTAATTTGAAAAATCATTATGCATGTTTTATTTGATTTCATATTCTTGCTTAGAATTGTCAAATAAATTATTCTACATAATTTTTGTTAGAAATAAATTAAAATTAACATTTTCTGAGAAATAAAATTTCATTACTCATTTATAGAAAAATTTCAAATTTTCTTATCGTAGTATTATTTTTCTATAATTTATTTTTTAAAAAATTATATTCCTCAATTTAAAAATACATTACAGTACTATTTTTTTATAAAATTTATTTTTCTATGAAACTTTATCATTTTCTCTATCTAAGAGAATTTTTTTGGAAAATTTTGACTGTTATTTTATTTTTCTATGATTTTTTTTCTAAAATTGTATTTTTTTTTAATTAGAACTATTTACCAGAACTAATTGTTGCAAAATTTATTTATTTGTAAAAAGCCATCGTGTTATCAGTCAAAGAAATTTTTTTTAAAATTTTTTTTACTGTTATTGAATTTTATATAAATTATTTATCCAAATAAGAATTTTTAAAATTAAAAATTCTCAAAATTTTAATTTTTAAAATTTTATTTTTTTCAAAGTTACTTACTATTATATATTTTTAAAAAATATTTCAATATTTTTTAAGGTTAATCACTATTTTTAAACATTTTTTTTAAATATGTCTTTATGTAGAAAGAAAATTATTTCTGCTTCAAAAATATATATATTTTTTTAAAAAAATTATATCTACTTTATATATGACCATTCCACTGTTACAAAAATTTTCAAAATTTTTTTAAGTCTTAAATTTTTTTAATTTAATTTTCTAAAAGTAGTTTATAAATTGAAAAATATAGATTTTCAAAACTTAAAACTTTTTGACTTTTTTTTAAAATGATATTCACTATATTTTATCTCTTAGGCTTTGCTTTAATTTATTTCCAGTTATTTGCTTAGATTAGATTATCTTATTTTAATATGATCAAAAGGAGAGAATTAGAGATTAATTTATGCAGAGGGTATCATTCATTAATTTTTGCATATTTTGTACTTCTAAAATTCATTATCTTATTGTTATTTATATTTGATTGACTCTAACTTAACTTGGGTTGCTCACATAAAAAATGAGGAGATTGTAAATACCCCGTGGTAGTTTTGATGTGATCAACCAAGTTAAGTTAGGTCCTGTTGTGTTTTAACCCTTGTATATAAGTATGCAGGAACTTAGGATAACAGGAAATTGAGTGAAAGATGCAGCTAGAGAGAAGGACGACACGGGAGAGAGTCGACTGGCTCGGTGCGTCCGAGGGATGAGGTGTTGCGGAAGAGTACGCTGGCGAACGAGAAGAAGACACGTGGTGTTTCCGAGGGACAAGAAACTAGAGCGGCAGGTTGCTCAGGAAGGACGAAAAATGGGTTCGGGTGAGTCTTATTCTGGATGACCGAAATCACCCAAGCGAGCGGAGGCAGAGTAAAAGACCCGGAGGAAAAGTCAACCAGAGGTTGACTATGATCCGGGCACCCGGAGCTCTTCCGAGTGCCTGGACTCAGCTCCCGGACCACTCGGACCCTAGGTGCCCCAGGCACGCACCCTGGTTGAGCTGGAATAGCTCAGTCCAGGCGCCCAAACCAGAAACTTTATCAAAATGTGACGTGGCACGATCCATTGTGATGGGGACAAAATTTTTTCTCGCTCCAGGTGCTGGAATCCTTCCAGACACCCTGATCAGGGCTATAAATATAGCCCTGATCCCAACAGCTAGAATCAATTGTAGGACCGTTGCGGCCGGCTAGGAGAGGGTTGTTGGATAGCCCTGTAAAATACAAAAACAAGAACAACCCTTTCTCGAACTCTTTAAGCTAACACTTGCATAAATAAAGCAAAGCAGTAAATTAAAAACATAAACACAGAGGCACAAGATATTTATTTGGTTACAACCGATGTGGTTGTTAATTCAAGGAAATTGAAAGCACTAGAATACTCCTTCAGGCGGAGAAGCCTCGTACAGCAATGAAGCGCAGAAACAGAAGCTTAACTCTAAACTAAAGCACACAAGTGTTGGAATTACAATTCGTGAGTTCGTTGAAAAGCTTCTGGACCAAGGCTATATTTATAGCCTTGGTCAGAGCGCCTTGAAGGGTTCTGGGCGCCCTGGGGGGGGGGATAAAACTTTATCCCCAATGTTCAGATCACGTTTGATGCGATCTGGTCAAGATTCAAGGTCCGGGCGCCTGGAGTCATTCCGGGCGCCCCAGGCTGTTCCGGCCGCTCGGAATGGTTCCGAGCGCCCGGGGCACTATAGTTAACAGGAGTTGACTTTTCTCCGTCGGGACCATCGCTCCGGTTCAGTTCGCCTTGGTCTGGGTCTTCAACTCCGGATCCACTCACTTGGGTGATCTCTGCCATCCGGAAAAGGGCTCACCTGAACCCAACTTCCGGTCTTCTCGAGCAGGCTTCCGCTTCGACTCCTCGTCCCACGGAATCGTTGCATGATTCCTTCTCGTCTGCCAGCGTACTCATCCGCAGTCTTCGTCCCTCAGTCGCACCGAGCCCGTCGGCTCTCTCCCGTGCTGACCTTCTCGTTATCTGCATCTCTTGCTCCCCGAGCAATCTTCCGCTCCGGCTTCTCGTCCCTCGGAATCAACGCACGCTTCCTTCTCGTCCACCAGGGTACTCTTCCACGGCACCTCGTCCCTCGGACGCACCGAGCCCGTCGGCACTCTCCCCGTGCTGTCCTTCTCGATAGCCGCGTCTTCCGCTCGAGTACCTGTGCTCCTAAGCTCCTGGACACTTAGACACAAGGTTAAAAACAACACAGGACCTAACTTAACTTGTTGATCACACCAAAACAACCTTGGGGTTCCAACATCAATCACTTGTAATCAATTCCTTTATCTGTTCTACTACCGTGTAAGCTGTCAACGTTGTAAGAGTCTTCTCCGCCTGAAGGAGATTGTGATAGCAAGCTTTAACTGTCTTAAATTAGTAATCATCTGATTGCAAATCAAGTAATCAGATAGCATAGCACATTCCTAGCCTCCGAGAATGGAATTCAACATCAGCACTCGTAGCCTCAGTGGTTATGTTGATGGACTATTTGAGGTATCACATCTGCTCTTGTGACGATGCCTCCGACAGCATCAATATCAGCAAGTGCATCCCAATAGGGGATCAGAATTCCTCCACCTGGACTTAAACCTCGCGCGCCACTGTAAGACAAAATTCTGGCCAAATACTAGTACACATAGCATAGCACATTCCTATCGTCAGTATGTTGATGAAGCATCAAAACTGATGGAGCATCAGAAGGATCCACCGAGTTCACTACAAGAAAATCCTCATTCAACAACACTCAAATAACAACAGTTTTATACCAAATCATTATTTTTTTCCTTTTAACAACGATTTTAACAAAAATCATTGTCTTTTAGCAATTTTTTTTTACCTACGACAATGGTTTTTAAAAACCGTTATCTATTTATACTTTTTTGGGGCTAGGACAACGATTTTTAAAGGCTACGATAATAGTTTTTGAAAATTGTTATCTATGTGAGCTTTTTTTGGGATTACGATAATGATTTTTGAAAACCGTTGTCTATTAAGTGTTGTTGAATATAGTTATTTTTTTTCTTTCGCCACTTTTTCCTCGTCGTAATTTTTTGCCACACATTGCGTTTTTTCTTTCCCTCTCTCCAAAATTTTTTACCGCTGCATTCCGCCCCTTTACCTTCTCGATCCCTAAGCATTTTTGTCCAACCTACGATCTCTTCATCTACTTCGCGTTTTTCTTTCTTGATCTCTTCTCGATCCCACCTCACTGCCACCAGAATCCCCCCAACTTGCCCGACGAGCTCTTCTTCATCCTGTAAGTGGAAGGCGGAATGAATCTGCTCTTCTTTTGTTGTCTCCTCTTCTTCATCCTAGAAGAGCACGTGAAGGGCTTAGGGCGTCTCAGATCTCAGCGGCGACTCCTCTCCTTACTTGTGCTCGGCCCCTCTTCGCTAAAACCTCTTCCCTCCTCACTGATCTTCTTCCTCTTCCGGAGGGTGTCGTGATCAGTGTGTGATGACGACCGGTGAGGCGGCGGCGTCTCCGAAGGTGGGTGTCGCGTTCTCCAACCATCTCCGGCACGTGGAATCCATGTCCCTGCATCCCTCGGGCGCTAGTTGGATCTCACACCTTAATGTCGTCATCCTCGATGAGGCCCTAGATGTAATGACCCAAAATTTCCTTGTCTTAAGTTCTAAAAGTCCTTATTAATATTTAGAAATGCTATAGAAATATTCTAGAGATTTTTAAAAATTTTTAGAGTATTTTTATGTAATTTTTGGAGGTCGTTTGGTATTTTTACTAAACGAAAGAAGTTTCGGCAAAAATAATGTCCAAGCCGAGATTCGAACCGGCGACCTCGGGCTGAACTAAGTCTTAAGCGAATTCGGCTGACCAAGTGTCCAAGCAGACGTTGCTAATCTAATAGAGGTCAGAAATAATTTAAAGGGTAGTTGATAACAGAAACATTAGTTATTAAGGGAGAGTTTAGTTGATTTCCCTGGCCTAACCTAATCCCTCTCCTCACCTCTCTCATGCGATGACGGCGGCTCGGGCGGAAACAGAGAAGACCTAGGGCACGTCTCCGGCGGCCGGCCAAGGCTCGATCCGAAGGGTTTCTTCGCCGGATTGAGATCCTCTCGTCAAGTGAATCCGTAGGCACGAGGAGAAAGTTGGATTTTCAAGCTCTCCACAAACCCTAGTTACCTCTCGTCCGGTTGTAAGTCCAAGAACACAAAGTGTAAGTTGCTTCTCACCTACAGTAAGAGTGGTTTCGGAATTTGATTTCGCTCCTTACCATCCACAGCATGCTCCTTTGTTTCGGATTGAGTTTGAACCGAATTTATGCTTCCTAGGGATTTAGTTCTTTTTGTTTCGGATCATGTTGCACAGAAACTGTATGTTAGAGGGTTAAGGGTAGATTTAAGATTCTTTTTCCTTCTTCCTTGCATATATACTGTAACATGCTTAAAGGTCTTGTTGCTGCCGTGAGTTTCCAAGGGAAGAACATAAAAAGGATTAAGTAAGTGGAGTGTTTTGCTCCTATTGGTTTCTACCGTGGCACTGAACAGGGAAATGGACTGTGGTTTCGGGTTGTTTGTGATGGTTGCTGCCATGAACTCAATTCTGAATTTGAAGTGCTGTTGTGTTTGAAGTGCTGCCGTGAACCTCAAAGCAAGGGAATAAACCTACCATCTAGTTTAGGAGGTTTAAGATTTACCTGATTCCATATTTTTATCTATCAAGAAAACCTACCTTGTTTTTAGTTAGCAATTGAAATGGTACAACTTGTTTTCTAGGTACAGACATGCTTTGCCCTGTTAGAAATAATTTAGAATATGTAAGTGTATCAAGTGTATGTTGTTGGTTCATGGTTTAGGGCTATGAGCAGAAATGGTTTACACGTTTTTAATAGCTCGGTAATTAGTTTTCCTTGCTTTGGATTTTCTGTACAGCATTATTTTAGTAGATGACATTTCTTTTGCTTGAGCTAAATGACTTGTCTATATTAAGAGGATTTAACTGTCCCTTTTAATTCTGTTGTAGCAAAAAGAATAATCATGTTTTGGTTTCCTTACTAGTGCACTTTGGTCTTCCTTGCCGTGGTATAAAGCATGCAGAATAAGTGGCATTTTGAGTTTCCTTTGCTGCCATGAAACTCAATTTAAACTGTTTAGTTTTGAATAGTTGTGTAGTATATTGGTTTCTTTAGTTTTCATTGCTATTTTAACAAGCATGAGTAGCCACGTATTTTAGTGGAATAATTATGTGTTCTATAAAACCTTTTTAGGGGATTATGAGTAGCTATAAGTAAGAAAAGACCAAGGTCTTGATAGGATCCCTAAATTTTAAGTATTGGGATCAGCAGCACACCAAGTGCTCAAAGGAATGCCAAGGCATTTTATTGTAAGAATATTACACTACAACAAAAACCCTCATAGACATCGGTGGAACAACAACAGTTTTAAGCAAAAACCGATGTCTTTGAGTATTTTACACCGATTTATCTAAAAACCGATGTCTATGAGCGCAGATTTTCGCTCATAGACATCGGTTTTTTAGCCGATGTTTATGAGCGCCCTTTTTTTTCGTTAATAGACACCGATTTTAACAGCGGTTTTTTAAAACCCGATGTCTATGCACCAAAATAAAATAATATAATTTTTCCACCAATACTTAGTCAAAATTTACAACACTTCACTCTTCCCTCCAAACCTAAACCTATATTGCGCCGTCCACCGTATACCGTCGCGACGCCACCACCACTTTCCTCCTTGCCTCATCTCCCTCTTCCCCTTCCTAGATCTACGAAAGATGGCATCTTTTTCATGGACGAAGGAGGATATGCTACGGTGCTGCGGTAGCAAGCGTTTCGCCAAGGAGCTCGCCTCCACCTCTCCGTTTTCTGACCTCCACCACGCAATCCAGTCCGCCCACGGGATCTGGTTCAATAAGGTCGCACTTTTGACCTCTTCTTCTACCTCTTTCTCTTTTTCAGTGTTTCTTTTTTATTCTTCCTTCCAACCTCACCACCTTTCTTCTTCCATAATTCTATCTTTATATTTGCTTTTGTTTTCTTTAATCTGAATCTCTTATTTCTGCCCCGTTGTTGTTTTGGTGCTCGATCATCTGGTAAATCTCATTTCTTTTTTCCTTTAATCCATTTATCAAAGGTATACTTTCCGATCTGAAATTTGTCTTCCATCGTATTGTTGTTTTGTTTTAGATCCTTAGGTTTTATCTCTTTTTTTTTCTCGATTTTAACTTATGCGGCTGCTTTGATTTGATTTGGTGAAGAAAAAGTGGAGTTTTCTATTGAGATTTGATGGGTTCTCTATCTATGATGGAGTGAGAGCTGATTTCGTCTCGAGTTTGATGGTATTTGTTTAGCGTTTAGTCTGGCGATTGTTGAGTTGCTTTTCTTTTTGTATCTGGAAGATGAGATCGATTATTTCTCATCTAGTGGCGATGCTACTTATTTTGAGACATTTAATGATGTCTTTAACCGTGTGTTTGGTGTCTGCTGTGTAGAACACCTAAGGAAATGGTGAAGGTTGTTGCTGTCTTGGGTAACAGTGAGGGTGTTAAGGGCACAATTTACTTCATCCAGGAAGGAGATGGTGAGAAATCTCTTGAAATACTACTTGTGGAATGCTAAATTCTTTTCAGATCTAGGGTTTCAACTTCAACCATTTTGATTTTTCTGTGAATTTGTGATCCGATCTAATTTTGGGATGTAAATCTCTGTGATAGGTCCAACCACCGTCACCGGATCCATCACTGGCCTCAAGCCTGGGCTTCATGGCTTCCATGTGCATGCTCTTGGAGACACCACAAATGGATGCATGTCAACTGGTAAAATTATTTACCTTTTCCTTCATGGCGATCTATTGAGTTGCAAGTTTCTGATTGAAAGGATTAAATTATTGATTATGTACTCATGCTCTTGTATACTGCAGGGCCTCATTTTAATCCTGCTGGAAAGTTACATGGTGCTCCTGAAGATGAAAACTGACATGCTGGTGATCTAGGCAATGCCACTGCTAGCGAGGATGGTAAGTTACTTTATCATCAGCTCATGATGTTACTTTTGTTATCTATTTTTACCCATATTTACTATAACGCTTTTTCTCGTAACAAAAAAAAAATCAAATGATTTACCCATTTACTATAACGCATTTACTATAAAATGATTTATGCAGATTGAGGCTTTAGGAGGTCAGGCTCTCACTTATGGAGGAGATGTTTCAAAAGAAGAGGATGTGGAATCCATGGTCAAAACTGTTAGAATGAAGATTGCATAGATCTGGCTTCTTACAATTTCATCTTTGACTTATTTTATTGCATGTGCAATTTTTTTGGGGATCAGTTGACATTTTAGTTAACAATGCAGTTGTCTGGAATTATACTTATGTTCATCTTGTCACGAGACACACTGTTGATGAGAATGAAAAAATCACAATGGAAGTCATTGACCTGAATCTTACTGGTGTCTACCTTTGCACACAGGCATGCATTTTCATATCTTATTATCTTGCAATCTTTTATGATGAATACTTATTTCACCATGATGACATTTCTCCTGCAGGCAGCAGCAAAAATTATGATGAAGAAGAAAAAGGTATTCCCTTCATATATATATTTTTAGCAGTTGGTTACCAATTAGCTAAGTCATTCAATATAGTATTTAACCTGAAGGATTTATATCTATATGAGCAGTTGGCTTGGTAAAAACCATATTTATGATTATTCATTTGTTATTAGCATAGACATTGTGGATTTCCAGAAGTAAATCTTGTTATTGAGTTGTCAAAATGTTGCTTCTAATTAAACCCTATCATTAAAATTGATTATTACAAGGAAGGGAAAATGCTACCAGAAGAGCTAGAAAATAATTTGGAGGAAATGGATAGAAAAAGATTTCTCAGTTTGTGATTTCTAGATAAAGAAAAAATGGGAAATCATTTGATGTGATTGTTCTTTTATTTTGTTGATCCTTAGCATTAGCTAAGATCAATGTTCCCTTTGGTTCAAATACTACCTAGACCAATCAAGTGTTTGGTATACCTAAATTCTGGAAATAATGGTGCCAAAATTGTTGGAACATTGATGATTTAGGTGGATGGGATGAATAGATGGCATGAAGTTTTCGATAAAACATAAGTCAAATTAAGGTTAGTAGCAAATATGCATGTGTGATAATATCAAGGCTCAGAATTTGGAATCGTGCTAAAGTTTTAGACTTTGACTGAAATGATACAATTTCTTGTTTCATCATGTGGTGTTGGTGTAGAGTTAGAGAGGAAGGAGATAAAAAGAAGAGAAGATAACTATATACCTAACTTTGATCTGTGTCCGTAACTTCTAACTTTGTGTCCATGTACAGAATTGACATTGTATTATATGAATACAAGGTACAAAAGGATAACAAACATTATTAATTCAGCTTGAAGTATTTTGTAGTGTGTCCAAAATTTTTGGATTTCAATACGGCGTGATACTTATCAACATGACTGACACAATAACTTAGGATACATTACTTGTTGTCCGACATTGTACAATATTTTATTAGAACAATATTTATAATATTCAGTTTTGATAATTTATTAGAATAATTTATTAGAGCCATTTTAAAAACTCGTCACTACCTTAAATAAATTCAACATTTACATTCATATAATCATAATTCAGATAGGTTCACATATTCAACTCCTCCTTGATCTGGGTTACCTGTCCTTAGTCCTTTGAACACATCCTTGATCCAAATCACCTACCCTTGAGTCCTCTCGATCTGGGTCAGCAAATCAGCTAGTGCTGCAACAGCACCATGCTCATCCACAATCATCTTCTTGAAGTCATGGACAGCAGAGAGGCTGAACAATGTAGCAACTGCATTCTCCCTTGCCTCAGTAGTTAACCCATATCTCAGAACATATACTATTAATTCCAAACAACCATTCTCCTCCATAATCTTTCTCTTGTTTTCATCATGAATAGATATGTTCAATATTGCAGTCAGGGCATTCTCTTGAGCAACTGGATTTGTAGACCGGAAAAGCCGGTAGAGAGCTGGGATTGTTCCACCCTCTGCAATGAACGACCTATTCTCCTTCCCGGTTTTTGCCATTAATCGGAGTTCACGGGCTGCAACAGGCTTCACTTCCTGCGAACCAGCTGATAATTGTTCTACTAGCATTAACACTGTGATTCGGTTAGCTTTGATTGTTGTGATTCGGTTAGCTGCTAATGATGTTGGGAGTCTGAACAAGGCCTCGATGTTTGAAGTCTTGATTGAGTTGCTTCTTTTTTGGAAGACAAATGGTTTATTGCCATTCTTCATTGTTTTAGTAGGTCTTGTGGATGCAGGTTGATAGAGTATAAATATGAACTATTGTGACATCTTTGACTTGAGGAATCATATAATAGTTTTTGGTAGGATGCTGTGTGGTATTGTTCTCTGCCACAAGTTATGCGCTAAAAAAGCATGGTTAATTTGTTGTTAACTGTGGATATTGTAGATTTTTGAAGTACATGATGATTTGTTATTGACTTGCATACAAAAGAAGAGAAGTTTATTTACTATGTGTAGTTCTTGTTTGTGTGAACTCTTAATCATTTTCTATTTATTTCAGGTTCTTCATA
The DNA here is from genome assembly GCF_018446385.1 of Zingiber officinale. Lineage (NCBI taxonomy): Eukaryota > Viridiplantae > Streptophyta > Magnoliopsida > Zingiberales > Zingiberaceae > Zingiber > Zingiber officinale. The sequence continues at coordinate 123,424,088 of NC_055997.1, forward strand.
ACATTACTGTTGCAGAATACTTTCACTGGAATATGCTACGTGATTCAATAACTCCTATTTTTCCACTGGACTGTTAATCTATTTTTGATTTTGTGGATAACTTTGCTGCAAACTATGCTCTGAAGAGAGTTTATTATGTCAACTATGCATTGGGGATATCTGGACGCAAGAAACCTTGCTGGCATCTATTATGAGCAAAGTCAACTTGACATGGCAATTCTGCATTACAAGCAAGCTATCAACTGTGATTCTACCTTTATTGAAGCTTACAATAATCTGGTAAGTTGATAATGGTCTAATATGTCAAAATGTGGTATCCTTCTTGATGGTGAGCCAGGTTAGTTAATGATCGACTTTCTTGCACATTAAAAGGGGAATGCTCTCAAAGACGCTGGACATGCTCTCAAAGACGTTGGACATTATAGGGTGACTTTTTAATTTGGAGATTTTTATTCTCTTAAGTTTTTTTTCCTTGTTGAATAACTTCATTTTAATAATTTTTCCCAAGTCATGCTTTGCTTTACAACCTAACCATCCACAAGCATTGTCAAGCCTTGGCAGCATATACATGGATTGGTAAGCTTTAGAAATGTTTGATGGCAACTGTGCGGATAGTTTATTTTTGTTCCTTAATGAAACTTCTCTTCATGCAGCAACATGATGAGTGTTCCTGCATCATTCTATAAGGCAACTTTAGCAGTTACAACAGGGATATCTGCGCCCTTCAACAACTTGACTATTATATACAAGCAACAGGTAGAGTATTATATCTGTCTTTTTCATTGCAATCATGTACTAACAACATGTTCATTGCCATCACGCCCTCGCAATCATGCTTGGTTTTTTGTCAAACAGTTGGCTACAGCACGTTTATGTTTTAACAGGATACAGTTAGAATGCCATCTAGACTGCTATGAGATTGAAGTGAGAAGGATCATCAGTGATGGATGGTCATTGACCATTTAGTGCAACTACCTCTCATTTTAGTGGGGAAGCATCTGCAATGGCTTTGACAAATACAGTTTAAAATATTTTATTGGATCAAACTTTTCTTAGGGATATGAATTCCAGTTTACTATGTGGAATTTTTGTAAAAATCACTTCTCGCTTTTATTTCTTCCTTATTCAATCATGAGATTTTTGTCTGTTTATATTGACAAGATACTTCGGCTAATTTTGTTAATTTGGTAGATACTAGGCAGCACCTACACAGCTACACTGCTAGTTCAACCTTTGCTTCCTGTGTGGATATTCAATCATGAGAATTGCTGCTTTCTGCTAGATCTTCGCAGACTGCTGTTGATGGTCTTGTCAATAGAGGGAACACATTTAAGGAGATTGGTAGAGTTACTGAAGCAATTCAAGATTATATACGTGCTATGAATATCAGACCAACTATGCCTGAAGCCCATGCAAATTTGGCTTCAGCTTACAAAGATAGGTAATTTCTTCTTTGAATTTGTGTCGGTGTTGGACTATATCAGTATCTTACATCTATGATTCTTCTTTCTATTTATTTGTGGTTGAGATAATTGATGAATGTTTCTCTTTTTAAGCATTCCAATTACTCATCTTGTTACCTGGTGCTCTTACTGCTTTTTCAACTATGATTTTTGGTCTTGATTTACTAATATATTATTTATGTGTTTTTACAGTTTACAAATCTCAAGTACTCGATGAAGTGCGGTTCGAGTGGGCTGAATGTATGCTAGATTACATTTGAAGTGTGGTTCTACCTTGATGTGTTAAAAGAATGTTCTACCTTGATTTTGATATCTATTAGCTAGCTTTTGATGTAAAAGAATGTTTGCGTATTTTATGGATACTGTTGTAAGAAGATTATTTATATAATTTGTGAATATTTGTGTATTTTATGGATATTGTTGAATGAAGAATATTTGTATAATTTGTGAATATTTGTGTATTTTTTTTATTATTGTCGATTTTTCATTGTTTCGGAAATCAAATTTGTGCTGTTAAAAAATATACATATTACATCGGTTTTCCACCGCTGCAAAACCGGTGTTATTAACTAATATTACATCGGTCATTTACCGCTGCCAAAACTGGTGTTATTAACATATAATATTACATCGATTTTACACCGTTGATGAAATGGTGTCGTTAAGTGATACTACACCGGTTAATAACTGATTCGAAGACCGGTGTCGTTAAGTGATACTACACCGGTTTTAACCCGATGTCTAAAATGGCAGACTTTTAACATAGGCTTCATAGACATCGGTCGAAAATGAAATAGACACCGGTGGAAAACCGATGTGTATGAGGGTTTTTGTCGTAGTGTTAAAAGATAACAAGTATTTTATTTTAAAGAGGCTAGTACCCGACTTCCAAGGTTGTCGTTAAACAAATCCAGGTGACCAATTCCAAGGTCTTGGCCCTGGTAAGACCAAGGTCTTTACCCTCGTAGGACTGGTGATTAGCTACCACAATCTCTATTAGGGAGCGCGCTTTGGTACTACGCCTGGGCCCAAGAGAAGTTGATTATTATTTTGAAGTATTAAAAGTATAAGCTTTTAAACAAGTAAAATAAGTTTCACATAAGTATAAAAGTATAAAGTATAAATTTTAAATAAGTGAAATAAGCTTCACATAGGTTTAAAATTCAGCAAGTTTAGTTTTCTTATATGCTGACATGTTTGTTTAGATTTGCTTTACATGTTTAGCATTTCAGTATGCCTTGTTTCCTTTACTGTTAGATGAACATGAGTAGTATCTTCTTTTGAGCATTCAGTTTCTAGATTTCTTTCAGCTTACATGCATACTCGAGTTTTTGTGAGTTAGATAGCGCTTACTAAGCAATTTTACTTATAGATTGTATTTCCTCTTACTGCAGATAAAGGAAAGAAAAAGCTATAGCAAAGAAAGGCGACAAGGAGGTGTTCGATGATGTGTGATGCCAGGACTATGGGAGAGACTTGGGACGTTATTATGTTTCCGTGTTTTAGTGATTAAGAAACTTTTGGAGATTGTACTTTAAGTTCCATGTTATTTGAGATTATGTTTGTTTTAGATTGCATGCTAAGATGAACTCGGTTTAGTAAGTATGTACCTTTGGTGTTTGCATGGAGATATAGTTTTATATGTTTCTATTATTATGAGATATATGTGCATGTTTATTTTTAGAGTATTGTATTGTATTTTAGTCTTGTTAAACTGTATATACTCTGCCAAAATTTTAAGTTTTCTGGAAAAAAATAAGTACAGATTGTTGCACTAGTTAAGTAAGAGTTTATAGTAGTTATGTAACGGACACCTTTAGAGAGTAGTGAGAAGGGTGGTTGTTACACTAGAATTCGAGGAGAACGACCTCATCTTCCCCTCACAAGAATTTTCCAGCCAGGCCCTCGTCTCCTCTCCAGGACAGGTGTGTGCTGCTTGTAATTGAACTCTTCAGTTCGAGCTTTCTTGGGCGAATTCCGTTTTGTGGGCTTGAAGGCTCCTCCTTTGTTGGGCATTCCATTGTTTTTGTAAGTAAGTTTTGGTTTTGTTTAGGTTTATGTAGGTTTTATTCTTTTGTAGAAACCTGGAGATTGTGATATTTGCTATTGTACAGAACTAGTTGTGTGCTTTTTTTCCTATTCCGAAGAATGCGAAAACTTTAAAATAGAACGTTGTTTAGTTTCTTGGATAAACTTGTTTTGCCTTTTTTTCTCAACATTAATATCACATATCTTCAGTATCGGAACATGTACAAGAAATCGATAGAGGATTCATCCGGATTCTGGTCAGAGATCGCTTCCCAGTTCTACTGGAAGGAGAAGTGGAATCTGGAGGTCTGCACCGAAAACATTAATGTGAGGAAGGGAACCGTTAAATTCAAGGTGAGTTGTCTTGCACTTAATCTTGTTTGGTGGAAAATTTTAAACTGCAAAAGGCATTGACTTGCTGATAATAGTGGTTCAAAGGAGGTAGAACGAACATTAGCTATAATCTTTGGATCGAAACATCGAAGCGGGTAATTAGAGGTTTTATTTCTCAATCTTAGAATTATTTTATTTAGAAACAAATCTAAGAAGTTTTCTTTTGTTTTGTTCTATATAAATGGAGTCTTCTTCAATTGTTGATTCCTCCTTTGAGATAATAATAGTTGATTAAGAATCACCCACTGGTGGAAATGATATTACCTGAACTAGTCACGGTATATTGAATGGAAGTGGGCCATTACCATTGTACATGCACTTTCATCATAAATGTTGGAGACTGAATGCATCCCCATAGGTGTGCTACTTCAGACACTATACATTTGGGCTCTATATTATATTCTAATTTGAACTCGTATATAGTTTGTAATTAATACTCTCAATACAGACGGTAGGATTTTGTTTTTCTCTCCATTCTCCATTACATGTATCTCTAACATTCTTGCAGACAGTATCTCTACATGACACAATTGAAGAGAGAGGAGCGTGATGATTAGGAGAAAGTCAACTATGATTGAACTTCCTTAGCAAGATTAGCAAGATTAATAGATTAAATTCTAGAGTTGTTTGCATAACCAGTACCAGTTGTCTATTACAACTATTGGAATATTTATTCTGCTTAAATTTTTCCTTTTGTTATGTGTGATAGAGTTACATTATTTTTATTTATTATGATGTTTTCTGCATATGCATTTCAAAGTTTTTGTTCCCATAGATTCGTGTTTTAGGAATAGTAATGCACCCTTATTAAAATCAGTAGAGCGATCTCTCTGTATTGTTGTAGTTCTTGGTCATCAACAAAAAATTAATAATCAAGATAATGATATCCATTCCAAAGGCATAAACTCCAGACTAAATTCCAAAGTGCAATACTATGCATGCACAAATCATATTTAGAAACCTCTGCCATGAACCATCCAATCTAACAAGGAATCTAATACTAATCTAAACGTCTCCACATTGACAAACCATCACTTTCTATAAATGTTTACTTCTGATGTTAAAACTTTATCATCCTCAAACCATGGGATTATTTAGGATAGCTCATAAGGATCACATCCCTACATTGGAATGCCATTTTTGATATTTACTTTTCATAATTCTGCTTCCATATTTTTAATCTATATGCTTGTTAAGCAAGTTGCAGTGGATGGAGATGTTTTAAGGTTTTTTTTGTCATGCAGATTGAACAACCTATTTTGTTTCTATCTGGGTTGCAAGATGAGTTAGTTCCCCCTTTGCACATGCAGATGCTGCACTCTAAAGCTATATATAGAAAATAACCTAATTTCATATTTGTGGATTTTCTAAATGGCATGCACATGGATACATGGTACTTTGGCGGTGATCGATATTGGCGAACAATCCAGTTGTTCTTGGTGTAAAATACCGGAAAATAGGCGGATATTAATAAGGGATTTTTCTGGAATTTTTGAAAATTTTTCGGGAATTTTTCGGAGCTCGTATGGACGAGTTAACGGGGATAAAAATAGGGCATGGGGAAAAGCCTGTTTAGGCTACCCATTTAAATGAGGAATTGTTTATTTTATAAATTCCTTTTTCCTTTTTCTTATTTCTTTTCTCCGGTTTTTCCCTTGACGCCGAACCCATACCCGAGCCCGCTGCTCCTTCCCTCGCGCAACCGAGCCGCCGGCGTGCCCTAACCGCCGGCCCAGCGGTTCCTCCATTCATCTTCTCCTCTTCTCGGTGAAGCCGAGCCTGTCCTCCCGACTCTACCCATGCCCTAGCCTCTCCTTTCCCCATCGCACCGATTTCTTCTCCCTCATTCCCGAACTCGACGCCGAAAAAGCCCTAACCGCCGGCGCTGGCGGTTTCTTCCCCCGTGTCCTCACCGCGCCTCTCTTCTTCTTCTCTTGTGCCCTAGAGAGCAGCGAGCCACCACCGCCGCTCCTCCCCGTTGTACACCGTGAGCCGACTTCCTGTGCCCTATCACCGACCTTCTACCGCGACGCTGACCCCCTATGCCGTCGGCGATGAGCCACCTCTCCGACTCTCTCTGTGCCGGCGACCGAGCCTCCTTTCCTCCCCACGGCAGAGCACCACTCCTCCCCTTACTGTGTCGTGCCTAGTTTAGGTGCGGCCGAGCCTTCCTCTGTGTCCTAGGTTCCGGTTGAGGTAAGTTTGGAATGTCGATTTTGCATCTTCTGTTCTTGATCCGAACAGTGTAAATTGTTCCCAACTAAGAGTTGTTTTGTTCTTGATCCTGTTCTGGACAGAATCTGTGCAGTGGATTTTAGCAGCAAAGCTTTAAAACTTCAGCAGCAACGATCCTTGCTATTGAGTCACAGCGACTGTGATTGAGGTATAGTGTAGGAATTGATCTTTATTGTAGAGGATTTCTAATCGAGTTAGCAATAATTGTTAACTTGGGTTCATGTGTAGGTTTTAATGGAAATCGAATAGTGGAATGATTAGGGTTTTCGCTCTAATTTAGAGTTGGAGAGTTTGTTTAACTAATTATAAGAATTTAGTTAAGTAAAAGTATGTCTATTGGTATTACAGGACTTTGACGCGAGACGAGCATCTCGACGTCGTAATTTGGACCAGATTGGACTATACTATTGGAGGCGGGTACTTTGACTTATGTCTTTGATATGCATAATAATATGTTTAACATATAGCAGTGATTGTGTAATCATTTTGTTCGGTTGGTCACTACATGATAGTTACATGGTTGCTTGTTTATTTATTCTGCACTGCATATTATTTACTTGATCATATATGCTTTAGGTAGTGACCCAACCACATGCTATGTTATCTTCTGGATCTAGGGTTTAATTGATGCCCTATCTGATTGGTGTACCTTCTATCTGATACATCTTCCAGTGGTACACACTTTGTATTATTTATTTGGTCATTACTATGTTATTCATGAGATTGCCATGCTTAGTGTCATGCATTATGATTGCATGCTATGCGATTGTCGGCTCCACTATAGTTGAGCTCATCGCCAGTTACATGTACTGCACACCCCACCACCCATGGATTAGTGGTATATCGTGTGTGTGTGGCGGTTCACTGCTTGGCTCCGCTGGTCGTGTGACTCAGGTAGCCAGCCGGCCCGCCTGTTTGGCTCGCTGGCATTTAGTGTAGCAGCTGGTAGCCGCAGATGGTGGACTCGTTTGTCTCCGTTGGTCGATTGACTCGCGTGGTAGCGGCAGAGATATCCTCCCGTCATCGTACCGGAGATGAGAGCATTGAGCTCCCCATTTATGATTTGGGGTCGGAGGATGAGTACTTCGACAGCATTCCGTCCACTCGGCCACTTTCAGGAGCAGTGATGTCAGAGTGCACGGTCACCATATGCATTTATTGCATTTATTGTTTGTGATTGCTGCATTTACTTGCTGCATTTATATGGATGCATATGATTGACATGCATACAGGATTATGACTTCCCCGGTCTGACGACCCTGTTACCTTTGTACTTTGATTCCGGTTAGTACAGTTATCTCCTGATTTCATTTCAGTTGCATTTATCCTTCTCGTATTCAGGAGACTGTACGCATGATTAGTGTTGTCTGTTATTTGTTTTATTATGCATATCAGTTGTACCTGCTGAGTGTTGGACTCACCCCGCTTTCATTGTTGATATATTTTCAGGTTGAGGCTGTTAGGAGCAGTTCCAGTCGCTGGTTCCCACAGCACGTAATGCTAGACCTCTGCTAGTTTTGAGTTGTTATTTTATTTTAGCTTTTCTCTATCAGACTTTGTTTTAGTCTTGTTTTGGATTTTACATATGGATATTGTATGGAATCCTTCCGTTTGATGGACTTTTGGTATGATTTGGATTTTATTCTACTACATGCCTGCCTGGACGGCAGGAGAGGTGAGTTCGTCGGATTTGAGCTTTACGAGTGTAGTTGAGTAGGGTGGATTTCGAGTCAGAGTACTATTATTTGTGATTACTATTATTAACTGCGTGGTTGTGACAGCCAGAGGCTGAATATCTATATAAACTGCGTGATGATTGTTTTTATTTATTGTTATAATTCCAGCCGCCTGTGGCTGAGGTATATGTGTTATGTAGAAGTTTCAGATTGTCCACCGTACAGGGGAGATGCTTCCGAAATTTCTTCGGACAGGGACTCCTCTGGGGCGTGACAATTTATTTGGTATCAGAGCTTAAGTTTTACAATCGTTGTCTTTGTATTTTGGATATTTGGGATAACCTGATACCAATTTAGTGGTATCAGAGTGCCAAAGTTTGGCGATACTTGGTTGGTTTCCATGTGTTGGATTTTAAGATTTATCTGATACCAATTTAGTGGTATCAGAGTAGGGTTATGATACCTGCTTTTGGTGTTTTGGAGATTTATCGGATACCTGTTGTTGGTATTCTAGATATTTGGGTTAGCCAGGTTTGCGAGTCAAACTGGGCATTTTCGGATTTTCGATATGGTTATGTTTCGGATTTCCGTTTCAGATTTATTTGGATTTTTGGCGATATTCTCGTTCGGAATTTTGAGGTCAAAAGTTGGGGACTGGACAGCGACGGAACATCTCCAGACAGCAATTAGGTATGATGTCTTTTTGGTAGTTGGTTATACTGGTAGTAATATCTGTAATTTAATTTAACAGATATGAGACGATCTACTCGTATTGCTGCGAGACGTGGTGCTGGACGACCACGTGCGAGGACCACGGGATCACTGGATATGCCAGAGATGCCTATTGTTGATGAGCCTGTCAGTCAGGGACAGACTCAGCATACTGCGGGCGCGTCGGGCTCTCAGACCTCGATGGCTTCCTTAGAGGTACCTACCTCAGCTGCACCGACAGTATCTACTCCTACTATATTTCCGGTATCATCAGGGGTACCGTTGACATTCCCGACACCAGCTCCAGCCCAGCCTATGGCATACGCGGCACCACCGCCACCTGGGCCTACAGTGTACCCGACACCAGCGACACCTGTGCTCCCAGTACATACGGTGTACCCAGCAGCACCTGCATTAGGGATACCGGCTACTTCTTATCCGGTACCATTACCTACTGTACCTCCAGTCGCGGCCACCTATGTTCACCCTACAGTGCCACCGACAGCATATGCTCCAGTTTACCCAGCAGCATCGAGAGTACCTCCTCCGGTTTATACAGCGGTACCACCCGTAGCACCAGCTCCAGTGGTTCCGCCAGTTCCGACAGCCGTTCCGACACACCTCACTGACATTGCCGCGGCACGAGCCAGGATTCCAGTGTTGGCAGAATCGATGAAGAGTCGATTCACACTCTTCCGAGGAGACAAGGATCCGAGTGTGGCCTTGTCTTGGATTGAGACTATGGAGCGGACTTTCTTTTATATTGCTTGCTCCGAGTGGGAGAAAGCAGAGCTGGCTGCTTTTCACTTACGGGACGCGACCGACACTTGGTGGCTTACCCAGCGTTCCATCATCGGTGAGCAGAACATCACTTGGGCCAGATTCAGAGAGGCTTTTGAGAGTCGTTTCTTTCCACGAGTTTATCAGATGGCTCGTCGGCAGGATTTCCTGAGTTTGCGACAGAATAATCGGACAGTGACTGAGTATAATGCAGAGTTTGACAGATTGGCCAGATTTTGTCCAGAGCTAGTTGCTGAGGACAGTTCACGTATGCAGCAGTTCATTTAGGGGCTGGATGGACATTTGCAACTAAGACTTGTCGGTCTTGGTATCACATCTTATGCGGAGATGTTGGACAGAGCCCTCATTATTGAGTCAGCTCAGCAGAGAGTTTTTCCGGATAGCAAAAGGAAGCAGCCGAGTCAGACATCTGGACAAATCCAGCAACCTCAGGCTACACCACAGCAGAGCAGGCGTAGTCGATCAGATCAGGGTACGTCTGGGGTATCACGTAAATCTTAGAAATCAGGGCAGTCTTCTTCAGGACGTTTCCGGTCTTCCCAGCAGAGCCGGAAACAAACCGCCAGCGACATTCGCTGTTTCAGATGTGGGTCCAGAGATCATGTCACTTCAGCCTGTTCTCTGGGATAGTCAGTTTGCTTTCATTGCAAACTGCCTGGGCACCAGAGCCGAGATTGTCCGCAGAAGACTCAGTATATGACTTCCGGAGGGTCTGATCATGGAGGACAGTCCGGTCAGTCCGGAACATATCGAGGAGGACGAAGAGCCCAACCTTCGCATGGCCAGCAGCGGAGTACTTCACCTGCAGCAGCGGCATATGTCATGCTTGGACAGGAGTACTCCAGTGCTTCCATAGCACCTCAGAGTTCTGTTCCGGGACTTTATTATCCGACGCAGGGGCAGTATCAGATGCAGCCTCAGCCTTTAGGCCAGTACCAGACTCAGTCCCAGCCAGCTGCACCGTATCAGACACCGTCCTCTCAGTCTTCTCTGGCGCAGTATCCAGCACCGCCTCAATGGCAGGCATCTGCCCAGCCGCAGCAGCCGCTGGCAGCATTACCACCTCCTCCTCCGCCAGAGACTGGACGTGTTCATGCGATGACCAGAGAGGATGCGCAGCGAGCCGATGGATCCGTTTTACGCGGTATGATTTCTATTTATGCCTTATCTGCAGATATACTGATAGATACTGGTAGCTCGCATTCATTTATATCTCGTACTTTTATGCGGGAGGTTGGTAGATTACCCACTTTCAGACCCTAGCGATTGACCATCTCCCTACCGTCCGGTGATACTTTAGAAGTCACCCAGGAGGTCAGAGGTTGCCCGTTAGATTTTGGCAACCTAATACTTACAGTGGATCTTTTAGTATTAGAAATGGTCGATTTTGATATTATTCTTGGCATGGACTGTTTGTCAGCATATCATGCCACAGTTGATTGCCAGACGAGGGTGGTCACATTTCGGCCTCCGAACCAACCCTCATGGGATTTCACTGGCATCAGAGACGACGACTTATCAATCATTTCGGCGATACAGGCTCAGAAGTTGCTGTCACATGGTTGTCAGGGTTTTCTGTTATCTTTGATCAGTACTGAGGACAGCAGCAGTTCGCAGTTCTCCGACGTTCCTGTAGTTCGGGAGTACCCAGATGTATTTCCAGAGGAGCTGCCAGGTTTGCCTCCCAGAAGGCCAGTGGAGTTCGCTATTGAGTTGATTCCGGGAACCGCACTGGCATCGAAAGCTCCTTATCGTATGGCACTAAAAGAGTTGAACGAGCTGAAGGTTCAACTCCAGGAGCTTTTGGATAGGGGATTTATTTGCCCTAGTGTTTCTCCATGGGGTTCTCCGGTGTTATTCGTCAAGAAAAAAGACGGCACCATGAGGTTATGTATTGACTACAGATAGCTGAATGCAGTGACCGTCAGAAATAAATATCCTTTACCACGGATCGAGGATTTGTTTGATCAGCTCAGAGGTACATCAGTGTATTCTAAGATTGATCTGCGATCCGGATATCATCAGTCGAGATTGATATACAAGGGTGGTCACATTCCGACCATTATGAGTTTTGGTAATACCATTTGGGCTTACCACTCCAGCGGTGTTTATCGATTTGATGAACCGCATATTTCTGGCGTATCTTGATCAGTTTGTTATCGCTTTCATTGATGACATATTGGTCTACTCGCATTCCAAGGAGGAGCATGCACAGCATCTTCGTATAGTCTTGGAGATTCTTAGACGACATCACCAGACGCAAGTTCAAGCAAGTGTGCTGCTCGCTATCCTTAGTCGGCTCGACACGTGGTTTCTAGCAGAGGTATTTCAGTTGATCCTCAGAAGATCGAGGCTGTCACCAGTTGGGAGCAGCCGAAGTCAGTTCAGGAGATCCGCAGTTTTCTGGGATTGGCCGGATATTACCGACGTTTTGTCGAGGGTTTCTCGCGTATTGCTATGCCGCTGACACGCCTTACCAGGAAGGGCGTGAAGTTTACGTGGACCGAGGATTGCGAGACCAGCTTTCAGGAGCTGAAGCGGAGATTAGTGTCGGCTCCAGTTTTGGTTCTACCTTCTGGAGAGGACGGATTTGTACTCTACACTGACACTTCTCTTCAGGGTTTGGGTGCTGTTCTGATGCGGCACGGTAGAGTAGTCTCTTATGCTTCTTGTCAGCTGAACGAGCATGAGAAGAACTACCCAGTTCATGACCTAGAGTTAGCCGCCATCATTTATGCTTTGAAGATTTGGCGTCATCATTTGTACGGTATTACATTTGAGATTCTCACTGATCATAAGAGTCTCAAATATATTTTCACTCAGAAGGAGCTTAATCTCCGACAGAGGAGATGGATGGAGTTCCTGAAGGATTACGATTGTACCATTAGCTACAACCCGGGGAAAGCTAATGTGGTTGCAGATGCACTCAGCAGGAAGTCCAGAGGGACTTTGGCTTGCCACCGGACTTCAGTCGCGGACTTGATTCAGAGTTTCTCTGAGTTAGACCTTGAGGAGCAGGGATCCACACAGCAGGGTATTCTGGTTACCATAGCTGCTCAGTCGTCGATCAGGACGAGGATCCGAGAGGCCCAGGCCAGTGATTAGCATTGTCAGTTCATTGGCAGTCAGATAGCTTCCGGGCAGCAGACCGAGTTTACACGAGACGAGGAGGGTGTTATATACTTCCGAGGCAGATTATGCGTACCTCAGTCTCATCCAGTCTTACAGGAGCTACTTCAGGAGGCTCACCGTTCTCGATTTGCGATCCATCCAGGCGGGACCCGTATGTATCGAGATTTGAGACGTTCCTATTGGTGGAACGATATGAAGAAAGACATCGCGAATTTTGTAGCTAGATGTCTTATCTGTCAGCAGGTGAAGGCCGAACTGCAGGATTACTTCAGCGGATTCCTATTCCTGAGTGGAAGTGGGATCACATCACTATGGACTTTGTGGTGGGTTTGCCGAGGACACGACGAGGCCATGACGCGATTTGAGTAATCGTTGATCGATTAACCAAATCCGCGCATTTCTTAGCGATCCGGAGGACTGATTCCCTGGATCGATTGGCGGTCGTATTGTCGAGAGATCATCGACTACATGGTGTTCCGCTGAGTATTATTTCGGATAGAGATCCACGGTTTACGCCTCGTTCGCGTAGTCTGCAGCAGCCTTGGGCACACAGCCCGATTTAGTATTTTCCATCCACGCATGTATGGACAATGAGCGGACTATTCAGACTCTTGAGGACTTGCTGAGATCATGTGTTATGGATTTTGGAGGCAGTTGGGAGGACCATCTGTCGTTGGTAGAGTTTGCTTACAACAACAGCTTTCATTCGGCTATCCAGATAGCACCGTTTGAAGCGTTGTATGGTAGACCTTGTCGGACACCTGTCCTCTGGGATGAGGTTGGAGAGACCCAGTTGTTGGGACCTCATAGAGTTCAGCAGGATGCAGAGTTGGTCCGTACTATCAGACGGAGGATGTCAGAGGCGCAGGACCACCAGAAGAGTTATGCTGATCGGAGACGCAGACCACTAGAGTTCTCGGTTGGCGACCATGTATTTCTGCGAGTTTTACCCACGAAAGGGGTGAAAAGATTTGGCCTCAGAGGTAATCTAGCTCCGCGGTACATTGGCCCTTTCGAGATCTTTGAGAGGATCGGAGCGGTAGCATACCGACTGGCACTACCACCGTCCCTGTCAGGCGTTCACGATGTATTCCACGTATCGATGTTGAGGAGATACATACATGACCCGACACATGTGCTGGCAGATATTCCAGTTCCAGTTCAGCCTGACATTACTTATGAGGAGATTTCGGTACGGATTCTGGATCGGAAAGAGCGTCAGTTGCGGAACAAGACTATCCGGCTGGTTAAAGTCGGATGGCAGCATCATTCAGACGAGGAGGCTACTTGGGAGCTCGAGGATACGATCCGATCTCGATACCCCCATCTTTTTACTTGAGGTATGTGATTTATTTACCGTTCAGCATTTATACTATTTATTTGTTGTTAGTACTTGCTGATGGTAGATAACGAAATTTGGGGACCAAATTTTTATTAGTGGGGGAGAATGTAAAATACCGAAAAATAGGCGGATATTAATAAGGGATTTTTCTGAAATTTTTGGAAATTTTTCGGGAATTTTTCGGAGCTCGTATGGACGAGTTAATGGGGATAAAAATAGGGCCTGGGGAAAAGCCTGTTTAGGCTACCCATTTAAACGAGGAATTGTTTATTTTATAAATTCCTTTTTCCTTTTTCTTATTTCTGTTCTTCGGTTTTTCCCTTGACGCCGAACCCATACCCGAGCCCGCTGCTCCTTCCCTCGCGCAACCGAGCCGCCAACGTGCCCTAATCGCCGGCCCAACGGTTCCTCCCTTCATCTTCTCCTCTTCTCGGTGAAGCCGAGCCTGTCCTCCCGACGCTACCCATGCCCTAGCCTCTCCTTTCCCCATCGCGCCGATTTCTTCTCCCTCATTCCCGAACCCGACGCCGAAAAAGCCCTAACCGCCGACGCTGGCGGTTTCTTCCCCCGTGTCCTCACCGCGCCTCTCTTCTTCTTCTCTTGTGCCCTAGAGAGCAGCGAGCCACCACCGCCGCTCCTCCCCGTTGTACACCGCGAGCCGACTTCCTGTGCCCTATCGCCGACCTTCTACCTCGACGCTGACCCCCTATGCCGTCGGCGACGAGCCACCTCTCTGACTCTCTCTGTGCCGGCGACCGAGCCTCCTTTCCTCCCCACGGCAGAGAACCACTCCTCCCCTTACTGTGTCGTTCCTAGTTTAGGTGCGGCCGAGCCTTCCTCTGTGTCCTAGGTTCCGGTTGAGGTAAGTTTGGAATGTCGATTTTGCATCTTCTGTTCTTGATCCGAACAGTGTAAATTGTTCCCAACTAAGAGTTGTTTTGTTCTTGATCCTGTTCTGGATAGAATCTGTGCAGTGGATTTTAGCAGCAAAGCTTTAAAACTTTAGCAGCAACGATCCTTGCTATTGAGTCACAGCGACTGTGATTGAGGTATAGTGTAGGAATTGATCTTTATTGTAGAGGATTTCTAATCGAGTTAGCAATAATTGTTAACTTGGGTTCATGTGTAGGTTTTAATGGAAATCGAATAGTGGAATGATTAGGGTTTTCGCTCTAATTTAGAGTTGGAGAGTTTGTTTAACTAATTATAAGAATTTAGTTAAGTAAAAGTATGTCTATTGGTATTACAGGACTTTGACGCGAGACGAGCATCTCGACGTCGTAATTTGGACCAGATTGGACTATACTATTGGAGGCGGGTACTTTGACTTATGTCTTTGATATGCATAATAATATGTTTAACATATAGCAGTGATTGTGTAATCATTTTGTTCGGTTGGTCACTACATGATAGTTACATGGTTGCTTGTTTATTTATTCTGCACTGCATATTATTTACTTGATCATATATGCTTTAGGTAGTGACCCAACCACATGCTATGTTATCTTCTGGATCTAGGGTTTAATTGATGCCCTATCTGATTGGTGTACCTTCTATCTGATACATCTTCCAGTGGTACACACTTTGTATTATTTATTTGGTCATTACTATGTTATTCATGAGATTGCCATGCTTAGTGTCATGCATTATGATTGCATGCTGTGCGATTGTCGACTCCACTATGGTTGAGCCCATCGCCAGTTACATGTACTGCACACGCCACCACCCATGGATTAGTGGTATATCGTGTGTGTGGCGGTTCACTGCTTGGCCTCGCTGGTCGTGTGACTCTGGTAGCCGGCAGCCCGCCTGTTTGGCTCGTTGGCATTTAGTGTAGCAGTGGTAGCGCAGATGGTGGACTCATGGGCCTGCTGGTCGGTTAACTCAGTAGCTTGCAGAGATATCCTCCCGCCATCGTGTACGGAGATGAGAGCATTGAGCTCCCTCATTTATGATTTGGGGTCGAGGATGAGTACTCCGACAAGATCCCGTCCACCTGTCGCTCATCGGGAGCAAGTGATGTCGAGTGTACGGTCACCATATGCATTTATTGCATTTATTGTTTGTGATTGCATTTACTTGCTGATTTATATGGATGCATATGATTGACATGCACATAGGATTATGACTTCGATCCGACGACCCTATTACCTTTGTACTTTGATTCCGGTTAGTACACTTATCTCCTGATTTCGTTTCAATTGCATTTATCCTTCTCGTATTCGGAGACTATATATGATTAGTGTTGTCTGTTATTTGTTTTATTATGCATATCAGTTGTCCACTGAGTGTTGGACTCATCCCGCTCCATTGTTGATATATTTTCGGGTTGAGGGTCACAGAGTGCCCACTGGTTCCCACAAAGACGTAGTGCTAGACCTCGCTAGTTTTGAGTTGTTATTTTATTTTAGCTTTTCTCTATCAGACTTTGTTTTAGTCTTGTTTTGGATTTTACATATGGATATTGTATGGAATCCTTCCGTTTGATGGACTTTTGGTATGATTTGGATTTTATTCTACTACATGCCTGCCTGGACGGCAGAAGAGGTGAGTTCGTCGGATTTGAGCTTTACGAGTGTAGTTGAGTAGGGTGGATTTCGAATCAGAGTACTATTGTTTGTGATTACTATTATTAACTGCGTGGTTGTGACAGCCAGAGGCTGAATATCTATATAAACTGCGTGGTGATTGTTTTTATTTATTGTTATAATTCCAGCCGCCTGTGGCTGAGGTATATGTGTTATGTAGAAGTTTCAGATTGTCCGCCGTACAGGGGAGATGCTGCCAAAATTTCTTCGGACAGGGACTCCTCTGGGGCGTGACACTTGGATCAGTATGTTGCAGAGTTCAAAGAATTTAATGCTAATGCAAAGTGACCACAAGGGGGTAAGTAAGATCTTCCCTATCTATGAAATGAAATATTCTCGTAAATCTGCCTGCATCAAAAGTTGATAGATTGAATTTACTACTTTTTGGATAGTCACACTATTCATCTAATGTCTATCTATATGCGGTGATTGTTGAATTATAGTAAGCAGTGGAAATTTAGACAATTGTATGCATTTGCCACTTCTTGACATGTGCATGTCCTTATAGATGAGGCAGTAGGGTGACCTGCAATACTTTAGACCAACTCTTTGTGTAGTATGCAAACCAAACGCCAAAGATGCTGCAGCAATTCTATATTTAAACGTGACCAACCAGCCATCTGGTTGAAGAACATTGATTGCCATTTGAATGATCTAAGCTCATCTTATTACTTCATATCTTGTTCTAAACTTTGTAGAAAATGGTAAATGGTGGGAGAGTGAATAGTTGGACATCTATCAATTTTACAAATAATGTGCAAGATAATTTGACTAGGGGATTTTGTCATGAGCTTGCTTAGATGTGCCAGATATCAGGAATGGTATGGCTTCAACATTTTTAATATAGCATATGATTTACTACATGCAACTTAATTCTTAATTATCTTATTTGAAGAAGAGTCACATAGATCATTATTTTTATCTACATGTTTTATAGGAATTTTCTCTAGATCATGTGCTTCATCCTCTAACTGCTCGACCTGATCATGTTGAAAGAGCGCTTTCAGTACGCTATCATGATGCAATGATCATACTCCAACCTCAGGAAAAGGAGCTTGATTTGCTCATTGTAATATTGTCTGATAATGATGGTTCTTTTTATGGTATGATGTCTTTCTTGCACTTGATCTTGTTCGACACAACTTGATATTTTTGCTTGTTGACAAATATCAATTGGTTGAACCTTTTAGCTTTAATTTTTTTTCCCTTTCCTTGTTTGCTTTATTATTATATTTCATAGTTATTACAGGTGATCAAAAGCAGATATGTGAGACTGGCCTTGGTTTAGTTTCACAATGTTGTTTGACAAAGCATGTTTTCAGGATGAGTAAATAGTACCTTGCCAATGTTGGCCTCTAGATCAATGGAAAGGTGAGTACGTGGAAGGTGGATTTGTTTTTCTTGTTCTGCTTTGTGTTACTAAGATATGCCATCCTTGAAATTCCAGGGACTGTTGTCGATTCTAAGATATGTCATCCTACTGAATTTAATTTCTACTTGTGCAGCCATGCAAGCATTCGGGTAACTCATCTCACAACTAATACCTTTTGTATGATGTACTTATTTAGGTAACTGTTGTAAAAATATATGTGTGTTTATTATTCTTTCAGAACAAGTTTTTTCATACATATAATATATAGTGTATTTCTTTTGATATCAATAGGTTGTTGATCTCCTAGTGCCTTATCAAAGGGTAGAAAGATTGGACTTTTTAATGGAGCTGGTGTGGGGAAGACTAGATTTATTATGGAACTAATGATCAACAAGTTAGCATGAAAGAATCAGCAAGTGAGAAAGAGGATTTCAATGAAATCCTACAAGTTGAAGATTGTAATGGGACTTGGGTTGACAAAAATTAAGTGCAATCCTACATGGTATGAACCATGCACCATCACAAGTTTCTAGTCTTTTGGCTATTGTTCATTAGTTGTAAATGGAGTTTACTTATTTATTTGTATTGGGATAAATTTTATTTGAATATGAGACATGTTTCTTCTTTTGTGATTGTAATTCTTGTATAAGTAACATTTTGAATGACATTGATATGGGGAATATTCTTTCTTTTGTGATTATAAGCCTTTATTATATATTTATATTGAAATATGATATATTGGTATTAAAAGATAATAGTTTAAAAGACAACAGCTTAAAATCGTTGTTGTTGTCTATCGCCCTCAAAGACAATGGTTAAAAATTGTTGTCGTATCCCCAAAAATCGTTGTAACTGACAGCGTTATTAAAAGTACTCTAAACAACAATGGTTTTAAACCGTTGTCTTTTCATTTAAAGACAACGGTTTTAAATCGTTGCAAAACTGTTGTCATTTCATTTTACGACAATGATTTAAAACCATTGTCATAGCCCCCACTTTAACAACACTGTCAATTACAACGATTTTAAAGGGCCTACGACAATGAATAAAATCCGTTGTTTTTTAATGTTTTTGTTGTAGTGGTTATAGATTTCAAGTTTTTGGAACACTTGAAGAGCGAGCTACTTCTGGGAGCTTTTCTAATCCAATGTGGCAATGAGTTCATGAATACTCCTCACCAACTATGTAACGACCCACCTTCTACTAACTAAGCAGTAAGGCCAATCGTTACATTATGCTGTGCTAAACTATTCCCTGACCATCACTAAAACAAGATGCGGAAGCTGTGCTAATTAAAATTTTATTCAACTACTAACATCTCTTGGTTCTATACATACTAAGGTAGGTAAACTAACTATTCATGACGTGTTTTACCTTCCCCAATGGTCAAGGGACTCAACCAAGGGTTTCTAGCTAATATCAGTCCTCCCAATCGATCCACGAATCGATTGGAATGGTCGGATCGATCAAGTGATCGATCCAGCCGGCTATTGTATGCGGAACATAAGTTGGATCGATCTAGTGATCGATCCAGCACGCTACTGTGCTCGACCAATATTCTGGATCGATCGGCTGATCGATCCAGACTGACCAATCGATCCAGGGATCGATCCCAGAGCCTACTGTTCGCGACTGAATTGGCTCGGTCGATCGACCGATCGATCCAGAGGCTTACTATTCGCGAAACTAGATGCCCAGTCGATCCTTCGATCGATCGGAAACTCTCGAATCGATCAGCTGATCGATTCGAGTTTCTGATTTCGTGCCAAAGGTCTGATTTCAGCACTTGTTCGTGTCAAAACTTCCCATATCAATTCTAAACTAACTGTAAAACATTCTAACATCATACAAATAGTGTTCTAAGCTTAATAGAGTGCATGATTACTAATTCATAGCAATTAACATACTAAGGTGCAAAACAATAAAAATGCAAAAAGGTTCTAATGCTTAAACCAAGCTTGCTGAAATTCCCTAAGATCTCTATTCCAAGTTCCATCCACACACATCTCCATCGCATTGTCCTCCAGCCTCCACTAGTTCATTTTTCCTTTACCTTTATCTGCAGTATAAGGAAAAAGTATCTGTAAGCTTGAGAGCTTAGTAAGAAACCATCTACCTCACAAAACATGCATACGATGTAAATTATGTTTTTAAAACATGCTATTTGAAATACATACTGAATATGCTAAGCATGGCATGGCGTACAACACATAGAAACAAAACTGATCATGGCAATAAAGCTAATTATAAACTATCATGTTGTATCAATAGAAAACTAAACTGATACCATGGTTGAGCTAAGCTAATACCAATCTGATGCTAAAGCCGTACTGCATTCACATAACTATTTTGTGATGTTTGAAAACTATATTCATAATAGATTAAAATACATAATCATGTTGCTGTTTGGGCCCGGCAACTGTACTTGCTGTGCGCGCATCCCTAACTAAACTCGGGGTTGCAAATTCCGAATCTAGTAGGGTTACTAGGTTAGCTGAACCTAGGGACGACTATGGGAGTCCAACTCAATGGATATCTAATCCTGTACAGTGCCACTGAAAAGTAAAATACTGAACATAGCTAATTATTGATTGTCTTGCTCTTTCTAGGTTATCTGAACCTAAAGCTAAGTTCTCTGAACCTAGAGGCGACTGTGGGAGCCCACCCATTGGACATCTAGTTCCATAAAAGCTGTAGCAAGACCATATGAACTATAAAAAAAATGTTTCTATTGCATTTATCTAAGCTATTAAAATGCCTAGGATGGCATTTAGCTAAGCTAAGAATTTAATCAAACACTTGGTGTGCGCTAATTCACACCCTACTGCTAAAGACCTGCATATAATTAAACTAATGCCTAAAAATCATACGGAAGCTACTTATACTGCAGGTGAGGGGTTTCTTACCTCGTATGCTAATTTCCTTACAATTCTATTCGCTAGAATTCCGGTGGAGAAGATCCCTTCGACGATCTCCTTGCGTCTATGCGTTCCTCTCGCGGAGAAGAGCGTCCTCGTGCCGGAGTTGTCACCGGAAGATGACCTTAGGGCCCTAGGGAGAGAACCCTAGGATTGGCGCCGAGAGGAAGAAGAAGAGGGAGAGGAGTCGGCGGTGAGGGTTTGAGGAGAGAAAAGCTACGATCCAAATAACCCTTCACTTAATTATTTCCTATTTATATTAAAGGATTAACTCGCCCAACTCTAATATAAATTTAATTGCCTCCCTTTCCTTTCAGCACGGCCCTGCTGGGTTCAACTGGTTACTAGCATTATCCCTAAGCCATAGGTCTCGGGTTCAATCCCCGCTTAGGCCGTTTTCGTTTTCTATTAATTTTTGCTACTTCTGCTACTCTAAAAATTCCGGAAAAAATATCTAAAAATCTCAGAATAATTATAGAATATTTCTAATATAGTTTTGAGAATTTTCGGGCATTACAATCTCCCATACCTTATAAAAAGTCCGTCCTCGAACTTAGAATATCTCTGGGTACTTCTGTCTCATGCTGGCTTCTGTCTCCCATGTTGCCTCTTCTGCTGTGTGACTGTGCCAAATGACTTTGACTAATGGTACTTCCTTGTTCCGCAATTTCTTAACTGCTCGGTCTATTATCTGAATAGGCCGACTGTCATAGCTGAGGTGTTCGCGGATCTGTACCGACTGGGGCTCAATCACCTGGGTGGCATCTGGGGTATGCTTCTTCAGCATAGAGACATGAAATACATTGTGGACAGCTGACATTTCCTGGGGTAGCTCTAGCTCATATGCTACCTTGCCCACTCTCCTGCTGATAAGGTATGGTCCCACATATCTGGGACTTAGCATGCCCTTTTTCCCAAAACGCATTACTCCCTTCATGGGAGCTACTCTAAGGAACACTGAATCCCCAACTGAAAACTCTAAAGGTCTGCGCCGTGTATCAGCATAGCTTTTCTGGCGGCTCTGAGCTGTCTCTATCCTCTGGCGGATCTGCTGTATAGCTGCTGTGGTGTCTGCTACTAGATCTGTCTGAAGCTCTAGTTCTTTCTGTTCACCACTCTCATACCAGCAGATTGGAGATCTACACCTCCGCCCATAGAGAGCCTTGTAAGGTGTCATACCAATAGTGGCCTGATAGCTGTTGTTGTATGCAAATTCTGCTAGACTCAGGTATTTGCACCAACTTCCCTTGAAATCTAGGGCACATGCTCAAAGCATATCTTCGAGTACCTGATTACACGTTCCGTCTGACCATCTGTCTGAGGATGGAAAGCTGTGCTGAATTTTAACTTCGTGCCCAAAGTTGACTGTACACACTCCCAGAAGTGTGATGTGAACCTACTGTCCCTGTCTGAGATAATGGTTTGTGGGACTCCATGTAATCTAACGATCTCCTTGAGATACAACTGAGCTAGCTGTTCCATGGAGTAGGATATCCTGATAGCTAAGAAGTGGACTGATTTGGTCAATCTGTCGACTATTATCCAGATGATATCAAAACCATTCGTGGTTCTGGGTAATCCCACTATGAAATCCATGGAAATATCCTCCCACTTCCATTCTGGTATCTGTATGGGCTGCAAAACTCCCCCTAGTCTCTGATGTTCTGCCTTAACCCTCTGACAGGTTAGGCAGGTGCTGACGTATCGAGCGATGTCTCTTTTCATTCCAGGCCACCAAAAACGTTTCTTCAAGTCCTGATACATTTTGGTGGAGCCAGGATGCATCGCATAGGGAGTCTTGTGAGCCTCATCTAAAATCTTTATTCGTAGTTCCTCCTGATCTGGAACACATAATCTGTCACCGAAGTATAATACCCCGCTATCTGATATTCTAAACTCTCCACCTTCTGATTCTGCTATCCCTCGCTTGATTCTCTGAATTTCAGGATCCTGTTCCTGAGCTGTCTGAATGTCACCAAGCAAGGTAGACTCTAATGTCATAGTAGAGAGCTGTCCAACTATGAGTTCGAGACCGAAATCTGTGATCTCTTTCTGTAGGGGCGGTGACATGGCTGCTAAAGATAATAGGGCAGCACTGGACTTTCTGCTAAGTGCATCTGCTACCCTATTTGCCTTTCCTGGGTGGTAGAGGATGTCTATATCGTAGTCCTTGACCAGCTCTAGCCATCTGCGCTGTCGCATATTCAGATCCTTCTGAGTGAAGAAGTACTTCAGACTCTGATGATCTGTATACACTCTGCACTGAGCTCCATACAAGTAATGTCTCCAAATTTTGAGAGCGAACACTACTGCTGCAAGCTCAAGGTCATGAGTAGGATAGTTCTTCTCATAATCCTTAAGTTGTCTGGAGGCATAGGTAATTACCTTGCCGTCTTGCATCAGCACTGCTCCTAGTCCCAACTTAGAGGCATCACTATAAATATCAAAGCTGTCTGTGTTTTCTGGCACTGGTCAATCTTCTTTTTAGCTCGCTGAAGCTGTTCTCGCAGTCCTCTGTCCACTGATATTTCCTGT
Organism: Zingiber officinale; assembly: GCF_018446385.1. NCBI lineage: Eukaryota > Viridiplantae > Streptophyta > Magnoliopsida > Zingiberales > Zingiberaceae > Zingiber > Zingiber officinale. The sequence goes on from NC_055997.1 coordinate 123,447,282, forward strand.
TCTTCCTGGTGAGAGCTGTCAGTGGAGAGGCTATCCTGGAGAAGTCCTCTACAAATTTCTGGTAATAACCTGCTAATCCCAGAAAACTTCTGATCCCACTAGCGTTCTTGGGTCTTTTCCAGTTACTCACAGCTTCTATCTTACAAAGGACACCTGATCTAACCAAAATTCACATTTGGTGAACTTGGCGTACAGCTGATTCTGCTGAAGGGTCTGCAATACTGTTTTCAGGTGCTCTGCGTGTTCTTCCTGAGTTCCTGAGTAGATAAGAATGTCATCGATGAATACAATAACAAATTTATCTAGGTAATCCCTGAATACCCTGTTCATGAGGTCCATGAAAGTAGCTGGAGCATTTGTCACGCCAAAGGGCATGACTACGAACTCGTAATGTCCGTATCTAGTCCTGAATGTTGTCTTGGGTATGTCCCCTTCTTTAACCTTCACCTGATGATAACCTGATCTGAGGTCTATTTTAGAGAACACTGCTACTCCCTTTAGCTGATTAAACAGGTCATCTATTCTGGGAAGAGGATACCTGTTCTTGATTGTGACTTGGTTCAGTGCCCGGTAGTCTATACACAGGCGCATGCTCCCGTCTTTCTTCTTCACGAACAATACAGGTGCTCCCCATGGTGAGTGACTAGGACGGATGAAGCCCTTGTCAAGCAGCTCCTGTAATTGCTCATGAAGTTCCTTCAGTTCTGCTGGAGCCATGCGGTAAGGTGCTTTGGAGATAGGATTTGTACCGGGAATGAGCTCTATCTCAAATTCGATCTCCCTGTCTGGTGCTAGGCCTGGTAACTCTTCAGGGAAGACTGCTGGGTAGTTACATACGACTCGGACCTCTGCTAGCTGTTGTTCCTTGTCCTGACTGGTACTGACTACATGTGCTAAGAACCCCGTACATCCTGAATCCATCAACCTATGTGCCTTCATAGCTGAGAGAAACTTTTTGGCCTTTCTCCTGGGTTCTCCGACGAACTCAAACTGCGCTTCTGCTTCGGGTTGGAATATGACTTTCTATTTACGGCACTCGATGGAGGCACCGTATCTGATCAAGAAGTCCATTCCGAAGATGACATCGTAGTCCGTCATATTTAGCACTATCAGATCACAAAAGAGTTCTCTGTCTGCTATAATGACTGGCACGGCTCTGAGCCAGTGCGTGGATGCCATAATTTCTCCTGACGGTAGCATTGTCAAAAACTGACTACTGAGTACCTCTGGGGGTATCGCTAATTTATCAGCAAATGCCCTGGATATATATGAATGGGTTGCCCTAGTATCGAATAAGACAGTTGTACTTTGCTGTAAAATACTAATCTGACATGTAACAACTGTCGAGGCATTTGCTGCTTCCTCTCTGGTGAGTGAGTAGATCCTCGCATTGGTCGTAGCTGGAGGGGCTTCTAATCTGCCCTGGCTGATATGTGGACCTTCTAAAGCGGCCTGCATCTGATGTAACTGAGCTGGCTGGTCTCCATACTGAATTGGATGTGGCTGAGGAAGACTGGTCTTGTTTGGACATTGTTTGGCCATATGCCCTTCCTGCCCGCATTCAAAGCATCCTCGTGTGCCCTTACGACAAACTCCAGGATGAAATTTCCCACAAGTAGCACACTTTGGATAACTGGTGGCCGGCCTCCTTTGGGTAACTCGGCTTGCGCTTGTTGCCGGAGTTCCTTCCGTTAGAGCCATGGGAGCCGTGGGCCTCACTTGCTTCGAGTGCCCGAGCCTCCTGACCTTTAGCTTCCGAGAGGACTTGCCTGCTTGATGCTATTCTCGTAATGCTCATGATTAGAGCACCGCTCACTAATTCTTCCGTGATTTGTGGCCTATGAACGCCACCACCACGTTCATTGCTATTTCCTACCGATCTTGAGCATCAACCGATTGTTCCCTTCTCAGGCCGACTAATTCAGGCATATACGAGCCAACTGTTAAATTTCTTCACGGCTTCCTCAACCGATAGGTTGCCCCGACGAAACTCAATGAACTCGCTATAGTGATTCGGTGACCCGCATGTGAAAGAACCTCAAAGAATTCCTTCTCAAGTCAGCCCATGTCATCTGTTCACTGGGCGCTTCACTCGATTCTCTCCCACCACATACGGCATCTCCCGCCGATGAAGGAGACGCACTTCACCTTCTCATGTTCTGGCCAGTCCAAAAGCTCCATCGTACTTTCCAGTGTTTTGAACCATGCCTGAGCATCCCATGGTTCATTGCTGCCGGAGAAATTCTCTGGCTTGACTCTCTGCCACTGGATCAGATAGGCTTCTCTCTTTGCCTCTACTGCTGTTGGGGCTACTGGTGCTGTAGGCTGGACTGGTGGAACCTCTAAGACTACTGGCGTTGCTACGTTTGGTTCCGGGGTGACTGTGGGAGTATTCTGCTGATTAGCCTTCAAGGTGGCTATCTCCTACTGCTGCTCATTATCATGTTAGGTGCTATTATCAATCAACATGCTACAGTATCATGAAAGAAAGAACATAATAAAGTGAGAGACATTTCTTACTTGGAAGCTGCAGGTACAATGCTGATGTGTGTGTAGGAAGTATGGAAGCTGCTCTGATACCACTCTGTAACGACCCACCTTCTACTAACTAAGCTGTAAGGTCAATCATTACATTATGCTGTGCTAAACTATTCCCTGACCATCACTAAAACAAGATGCGGAAGCTGTGCTAATTAAAATTTTATTCAACTACTAACATCTCTTGGTTCTATACATACTAAGGTAGGTAAACTAACTATTCATGACGTGTTTTACCTTCCCCAATGGTCAATGGACTCAACCAAGGGTTTCTAGCTAATACCAGGCCTCCCAATCGATCCACGAATCGATTGGAATGGTTGGATCGATCCAGTGATCGATCCAGCCGGCTACTGTATGTGGAACATAAGTTGGATCGATCCAGTGATCGATCCAGCACGCTACTGTGCTCGAACAATATTCTGGATCGATCGGCTGATCGATCCAGACTGACCAATCGATCCCAGAGCCTACTGTTCGCGGCTGAATTGGCTCGGTCGATCGACCGATCGATCCAGAGGCTTACTATTCGCGAAACCAGATGCCCAGTTGATCCTTCGATCGATCGGAAACTCTCGAATCGATCAGCTAATCGATTCGAGTTTCTGATTTCGTGCCAAAGGTCTGATTTCAGCACTTGTTCATGTCAAAACTTCCCATATCAATTCTAAACTAACTGTAAAACATTCTAACATCATACAAATAGTGTTCTAAGCTTAATAGAGTGCATGATTACTAATTCATAGCAATTAACATACTAAGGTGCAAAACAATAAAAATGCAAAAAGGTTCTAATGCTTAAACCAAGCTTGCTGAAATTCCCTAAGATCTCTATTCCAAGTTCCATCCACACACATCTCCATCACATTGTCCTCCAGCCTCCACTAGTCCATTTTTCCTTTACCTTTATCTGCAGTATAAGGAAAAAGTATCTGTAAGCTTGAGAGCTTAGTAAGAAACCATCTACCTCACAAAACATGCATACGATGCAAATTATGTTTTTAAAACATGCTATTTGAAATACATACTGAATATGCTAAGCATGGCATGGCGTACAACACATAGAAACAAAACTGATCATGGCAATAAAGCTAATTATAAACTATCATGTTGTATCAACAGAAAACTAAACTGATACCATGGTTGAGCTAAGCTAATACCAATCTGATGCTAAAGCCGTACTGCATTCACATAACTATTTTGTGATGTTTGAAAACTATATTCATAATAGATTAAAATACATAATCATGTTGCTGTTTGGGCCCGGCAACTGTACTTGCTGTGCGCGCATCCCTAACTAAACCCGGGGTTGCAAATTCTGAATCTAGTAGGGTTACTAGGTTAGCTGAACCTAGGGACGACTATGGGAGTCCAACCCAATGGATATCTAATCCTGTACAGTGCCACTGAAAAGTAAAATACTGAACATAGCTAATTATTGATTGTCTTGCTCTTTCTAGGTTATCTGAACCTAGAGCTAAGTTGTCTGAACCTAGAGGCGACTATGGGAGCCCACCCATTGGACATCTAGTTCCATAAAAGCTATAGCAAGACCATATGAACTGTAAAAAAAATGCTTCTATTGCATTTATCTAAGCTATTAAAATGCCTAGGATGGCATTTAGCTAAGCTAAGCATTTAATAAAATACTTGGTGTGCGCTAATTCACACCCTACTGCTAAAGACCTGCATATAATTAAACTAATGCCTAAAAATCATACGGAAGCTACTTATACTGCAGGTGAGGGGTTTCTTACCTCGTATGCTAATTTCCTTACAATTCTATTTGCTAGAATTCCGGTGGAGAAGATCCCTTCGACGATCTCCTTGCGTCTATGCGTTCCTCTCGCGGAGAAGAGCGTCCTCGTGCCGGAGTTGTCACCGGAAGATGACCTTAGGGCCCTAGGGAGAGAACCCTAGGATTGGCGCCGAGAGGAAGAAGAAGAGGGAGAGGAGTCGGCGGTGAGGGTTTGAGGAGAGAAAAGCTACGATCCAAATAACCCTTCACTTAATTATTTCCTATTTATATTAAAGGATTAACTCGCCCAACTCTAATATAAATTTAATTGCCTTCCTTTCCTTTCAGCACGGCCCTGCTGGGTTCAACTGGTTACTAGCATTATCCCTAAGCCATAGGTCTCGGGTTCAATCCCCGCTTAGGCCGTTTTCGTTTTCTATTAATTTTTGCTACTTCTGCTACTCTAAAAATTCAGGAAAAATATCTAAAAATCCCAGAATAATTATAGAATATTTCTAATATAATTTTGAGAATTTTCGGGCGTTACAAACTGTGCATATGAGACTGACTTCTTCTGCTACTGTAGTATGACTTTGAAGGGGTTGAGAGCCTTATATATATACTTCTCACCCTCGCGTTTCTCGTCGCCGAAGCCATCTCCAAAGCGATGAAGCCCTAGCTCTCTTGACTCTCACCCCCGCAGCGATTCTCCTCCGTCTCCATCCTTACCGACCTCGGCGTCTCCAGTGCCTTTAACCTCACCATCGAGAGGACCACCCATATCGCCAAGGCTTGTGGTGTCGGTAACCTCAACGGCTGCTCCTCCAATCAATAATCGATTTTATCTATTAGGGCAACCACGATCTGCGACCAGATATCGATTCTTCGCCTAGTTAATTAGGGTTTGGTTATTTAATTGGGCATCGATTAAGGTTTTTACTGATTGCAATTACTTCTTTGATGGTTGAACAAGTTAGTCCATCTTCATCTCCCCTACTTCCCCCCCCCCCCCCCCCCCCCCCCTCATGTGCCTGGATTTTATCAAAATTTTAACTTTTGCTTTTCAATTCGCATTGAAATTTTTCTCATTATTATAAGTAGATGATTTCTACTTCTTCTTCTCTGGTACTTATATTTTTCCAAAATTTCTACTTTTTTCAAGTTGAATAGAATTGCTCTTATTATCACAAGAAGATGACTTTTTCTCCTTATTTTTGTTACAAATTAAAATATTGTAGTTGGCCACACTCAGTAGGCTCCTGAATAATCAAACACAAGAAGTTAGAATTCTACTTTAGAACTTAGTCAACCTCGTTGAACTGGAATTATGGTTGAACACGTCTCTCGACTTGATCAAAGTATCTAGAAGTCAAGTTAACAGCTTGAATTAGGGCTCCTTGGTTTTGATTGCAATCTGGACTATCATTTTGGAGGAAATGAAGATTATTTGATCTATGTATAAATTGATTTACTAGAATAGATTAAAAGAGTTTAAATCAATTTAGTATCCTTATATCCTATAATTTTCTTGGATCTGATTCTATTTCTCTCTCAAGAAATGTGCAATTTAGTGATTTGTCTATCCTCACTTACTAGGAGTCACTTAGGAGATCGGTAGCACTTGTCTAGCAAGTATTTATTGATTTTTTTTTCATCTTATGATTTTTTTTTTTGTGTGAAATACAAGGACTTTCTTATTGGTTTACTCTAAAAAGTCTTGGCTTCTAGTTGTTTATTCTATTCAGATGGATTCTTTTGGCTAGTAAATGATAAGTAGATTAACTAAATGTTCATGTCATTTAGCTAGTTAGATTAATATGCTTGTGTCTTTAATTGCATGAATAAGGTCCCAACTCCGAAACAATTAAATTGTTATATTTTTTTTATAAACTTGCAGGATATCCATGTAAGGTATATAAGTGGATGTCTAATCGAAGAAAAATGCATATCAGGTTTTATTGTTCTTTGTTTATTGCTTATTGTTAATAATTATCTATCATCATGAAACAACTCTTTGGATATCAAAAAAGATTTAGAAAAAAAGAACAGGAGATAGCCCAAAACTTAAGAGGTTCATTGAATAAATATTTTAGTAAACAATCTCATAACACAACGGAAAACTTAGTTCAAATTTTAAGTAATGAATCAAATGCAAATGAAGATTTTGTTGAAAATAATTATAATGAAAATGAAGAATTTATGTGAAGCATAAATGAAAGTGATGAGAATGAGAAATTTGTAGAAAATGAGAATGAAGATAATACAAATCTTAATAATTTGGATGAAACTGAAATTGGCAAAACTAAAGATATTGATAATTGTTGTGATGATGAGCATACAAACGAATATCAAAGTTCGACACCTAGACATGATATAAATATATTTGATCCAAGAGTTTGGGATAATCTTAATACAAAAATGAGATATTTACTTGTAGAAAGAGATCCTAAAAGAGAAGATATTCTCAAGTTTACTTTAGATAAAGAATGTCGACACTTTTCTCATACTTATTATGTTCAAATGCTACCGAATGGTGAGACTCATGATCAAAAATGGTTAATATACTCGAAGGAGTTGGACAAAGTATTTTATATTTGTTGTAAGTTGTTTAAAATAATACACACCAAAAGTAATTTACTAAGAGGAGATAATGACTGGAAACATTTATGTGATAAACTTAAACAACATAAAAATAGTGTTGAACACCTCACTAATTTGAGAGCTTTTGTTGAACTACAAATGAGATTAAAAAAACATTGACAATTGATAAGGAAATATAAGAACAAATTAAAAAGGACATAAAACATCGGAAACACATTATACTAAGAATAGTTGTTGTTGTCAAATATCTTGCTATACATAATTTGTCATTTCGTGGTACACATGACAAAATTTATGAAGATGGTAATGGTAATTTTTTGGGTCTACTTGAAATGATTGTAGATTTTGATCTAATAATGCAAGAGCATTTTCAACTCATTAAAGATAAAAAAGATTCATTATCATTATCTTAGTCATAAAATTCAAAATGAGTTAATATCTCTTCTAGCTTCTAAAGTCAAGAATGCAATAATTAAAAAAGTAAAAGACGCAAAATATTTTTCAGTAACTCTTGATTGTAAACCGGATGCAAGTCACAAAGAACAAATGACTCTCATATTAAGATGTGTAGATGTTTCAGAGACTCCAATTAAAATAGAAGAATACTTCTTAGAATTTATAGATATAGAAGATACAACTGGTTTAGGTATTTTCAATGAATTGCAAGTTGTTTTACAATCTTTAGAACTTGATATTGATAATGTGAGAGGGCAAGGTTATGATAATGGATCTAATATGAAAGGAAAAAGTCAAGGTGTGCAAAGAAGATTGCTTGACATTAATCATAGAGCATTTTACATGTCATGTGGTTCTCATTCTCTTAACTTAGTTGTTTATGACATGGAAAATTCTTATGCTAAAGCAAAATTGTTTTTTGGAGCATGTCAATGTATGCACACTGTGCTCTCTAATTCAACAAAAAGATAGAATATTTTGCTTGAATATATTGATGGACTAACTTTAAAATCATTATCAATTACAAGATGGGAAAACCATATCGAAACAGTCAAAGCAATACTATCTCAAACTTCCCAAATTAGAGAAGGTTTGTTCAAATTAGCAGAAATAAGTGAAGATGGTAAATTAAGTAGAGATGCTAAAACTTTAGCATCTGGTGAACTTCCAAGTTTTGAATTTATATTACCTTTGTGTTTTTTTGCCGGTGTATTATAATAGATGAGTTAATTATATCCTCTACATTCACTTTCATTCGCAATTGTAGGTAAACATTTTGTTACTTATGAGTACACTCTCATTCGCAATTGTAGGTAAACATTTTGTTACTTATGAATGTAACGACCCAACTCCTGGGTACTAAGCTGTGAGCCGGACCCCTACCTTAACTACTGAAGCTACTGTGTCGTACTGTGCGGAAAACTGAGTAAAATAAAATTTTCACTAACTGACTCTGTTGATTTGACAACTGATACACCCATGTTGTTATAAGGAAGGATTCAAGCCCCTCTCCGGTTGGTGTACATGTGCTAAGGAGGATACTCGACCTCCCATCTGAGCTAGGAACTCAATCTAACTTCCCAGCTAGCTATTGATCGATCCACGGATCGATCAAACTTGCTGCGATTCTGTGCCCTTCTGGATCGGTCTGCGGACCGATCCAGAAGAGGCTGGATCGGTCGGCATGACCGATCCAGGTGTGTCTGGATCGGTCTGCAGACCGATCCAGGCACCTGGAGACGCTGGGATGCCTTCTGTTCGATGCTGGATCGGTCGAATGACCGATCAGATAGCATACAGTAGCATACTGTATGCCTCTGGATCGGTCGGCTGACCAATCCAGGACCCTGATACTGCAACGGATCGGTTGGCAGACCGATCCAACTCTGATATGAAATCAGAGTTCCTGATTTCAGAACTTTCAGGCACTGGAACGTGCCACAACTCACAGACATAGGTTCTAGATACATGAAAAACATTCTAACATTAACCTACATGCGTCCTAAACTGGACAAACTGAATAGTGCATAGTTTTACTGGATTAAAACATTTAACAAGCTAAGGACTAAATCATAAGTAAACTAACAACGTAAATGCTGGAATTAAGCTATTTAGACCCCTAGGATCTTTATTCCAAACCCCTTGCACACACACACCTCCATAGCATTGTCCTCCAGCCTCCGCTAGTCCACTTTTCTTTTACCTGTATCTGCAGTATAAGAAAAGTAGTACCTGTAAGCTAAAGAGCTTAGTAAGAAACCATCTACCTCACAAAAACATGCAACGATGCGATTATGTTTTTAAAACATGCTGTTTGGAAACTGAACTGAGCATGGCAACATGGCATGGCATACAAATATGTACTGAACTGTTCATGGCATACAAACATGTACTGAACTGTTCATGGCATACAAACAAGCTGAGCATAGCATACTATATCTGAAACTAAGCATGAATACTGAACTGATCATACATATACATCTAACTGGTCATGAACTCAAATCATGAAACTTAACTGAGATAATTAACTGAAACTAAACTAAGTTAGTGTTTCCATCACTGATTACATATTTGGAAAACTATATATAATAATAGATGAAAATACTAAACATGCTGCTGGGGCCCTGGCAACTGTACTTACTGTGCGCGCATCCCTACGAGACCCGGGATTGCAAGTTCCGAATCCAGCAGGGTTACTAGGTTATCTGAACCTAGGGACGACTGTGGGAGTCCAGCCCATGGATATCTGATCCAAGTACAGTGCCAACTGAATAAAAGTAAAATACTGAATACTGTTTTATTTTACTTTGCTGTTCTAGGTTATCTGCACCTAGAGCTAGGTTATCTGAACCTAGAGGCTACTGTGGGAGCCCACCCAATGGATATCTGATCCATATAGCTGTAATAACTGATAACAAACTGAGTAAAATGTTTCTAATACGTTTTACATGCTGTTAAAACGCCTACTGGTGCATCCTTCTGAACTAGGCATTCTACCGAATGCTTGGTGTGCACTGAGAGCACACCCTATAACTGAAAACTGTAAAACTACTAAACTAACGCCAAAACTAACAAGCGAGAGCAATTATACTGCAGGTGAGGGGTTTCTTACCTCAATCACAAGGTTTTCTTACGATTCTAACCGCTAGGTTTTCCGGAAAACTGCTCCATTCGACGAACCGCTTATGTCCTCGCGTTCCTCTCGCGGAGAAGAACCTTTTTCGTGTTGGAGTCGTCGCCGGAAGATGTTCCCTTGACCCTTGGCTTGGTGTGCCGTGCGTGAGGAAGAGGGGAAGAAGCGGCGGTGAGGTTTCGGTGGTGAGGGTTGAGAGATTGCCGAACCCAAAAATAAACCAAAACACACTTAAGTTTATATTTATATTAAGTGGGTAACTAGGCCCAAAACAAATATAAATATAAATGTTTCCCTTCTCTTTCAGCACGGCCCTGCTGGGTTCAACTGGTTACTAGCATTATCCCTTAACCCATAGGTCTCGGGTTCGATCCCCGCCTAAGCTATTTGGCGGCTTATTTGTTTTTGCTACTTCCGGTACTCCAAAAATTATGTAAAAATATCCTAAAAATCTAGAGAAATCGTAGGATATTTCTAAAATAAATTCGGGAATTTTTCGGGCTTTACAATCCCCCATACCTTATAAAAAGTTTGTCCCCGAACTTAAAATAATTCTGGGTACTTCTGTCTCATGCTGGCCTCTGTCTCCCAAGTCGCCTCTGCTGCTGTGTGATTTTGCCAGCTGACTTTGACTAATGGTACTTCCTTGTTCCATAATTTCTTTACTGCTCGGTCTATTATCTGAATAGGCCGACTGTCATAGCTGAGATCATCACGGACCTGTACCAACTGGGGCTCAATCACCTGGGTGGCGTCTGGAATATGCTTCTTCAGCATGGAGACATGAAATACGTTGTGGACAGCTGACATCTCCTGAGGTAGCTCTAGCTCATATGCTACCTTGCCCACTCTCTTCGTGATAAGGTATGGTCCCACATATCTGGGAGCTAGCTTGCCCTTCTTCCCAAAGCGCATGACTCCCTTCATGGGAGCTACCCGGAAAACTGATCCCCAACTGAAAACTCTAGGGTCTCACATGTATCAAGATAGCTCTTCCGACGGCCTGCTGTCGCCTCTATCCTCCGCGAACTGGCAGATGGTCTGTGGTATCCGCTACTAGATCCGTCAAGCTCTAGTTCCTTCTGCTCACCACTCTCATACCAGAGATTGGTCTGCACCTTCGCCCATAGAGTGCCTCATAAGGTGTCATGCCGATAGTGGCCTGATAATCGCTGTTGTATGCAAATTCGCTAGACTCGGATATTTGCACCAACTTCCTTGAAATCTAGGGCATAAGCCCGGAGCATATCTTCGAGTACTGATTTACTCACTCCGTCTGACCATCCGTCTGAGGATGGAAGGTCGTATAATTTTAACTGGTGCCCATAGTTGTTTGTACACACTTCCGTGTGATGTAAATCATTGCCTCGTCTCGATATAATGGTTCATGGGACTCCATGCACCGACAATCTCCTTGAGAAACAACCGAGCTAGCCGCCCATGGAATAGGATATTCGATAGCTAAAAAGTGGGTGATTTAGTCAACCATCGACTATTACCCGATAGCATCAAACCATTCGTGGTTCCGGTAATCCCACTATGAAGTCCATAGAGATATCCTCCCACTTCCATTCTCGAACTGGATCTACCGCAGAACTCCTCCTGTCGCCGATGTTCCGCCTTAACCTCCGATGAGTTAGACAGATGCCGACGATTCGGCGATATCTCGCTCATCCTGTGCCACCAAAATCGCTTTTAGATCCCGATACATTTTGTGGAACCAGATGCATCGCATAGGAGTCCCGTGAGCCTCGCCTAGAATCTGCTGTAGTTCCTCCCGATCCGAACACAAAGTCTGCACCACAAGACACTACCCCACTAGCGGACACCCTGAACTCTCCACTTTCTCGATTTCGCTAACCTTGCTTGATTTTCCGGATTTCGTGATCCCGCCCCGAGCCGTCTCAATATCATCAAGCAAGGTAGACACTAATGACATAGTGGAAAGCCGCCCGACTATAAGCTCGAGACTAAAATTTGTAATCTCCTTCCTTAGGGGTGGTGACATAGCTGCTAAAGATAATAAGGTAGCACTGGACTTCCTGCTGAGTGCGTCTGCTACCTTATTAGCTTTCCCTGGATGGTAGAGGATATCTATGTCATAATCCTTGACCAGCTCTAACCATCTGCGCTGTCGCATATTCAGATCCTTCTGAGTAAAGAAATACTTCAGACTTTGATGATCTGTATACACTCTGCACTGAGCTCCGTACAGATAATGTCTCCAAATCTTGAGAGCGAACACCACTGCTGCAAGCTCGAGGTCATGAGTAGGATAGTTCCTCTCATAATCCTTGAGTTGTCTGGAGGCATAGGCGATCACCTTGCCCTGCTGCATCAGTACTGCTCCTAATCCCAATTTAGAGGCGTCACTGTAGATGTCGAAGCTGTCTGTGTTTTCTGGTATAGCTAAAATAGGAGCACTGGTCAATCTCCGTTTTAGTTCACTGAAGCTGTTCTCGCAGTCCTCTGTCCACTGAAATTTCTTGTTCTTCCTGGTGAGAGCTGTCAGTGGGGAGGCTATCCTGGAGAAGTCCTCTACGAATTTCCTGTAGTAGCCTGCTAATCCCAGAAAGCTTCTGATTTCACTAGCGTTCCTGGGTCTCTTCCAGTTACTTACTGCTTCTATCTTGTTGGGATCTACCATAACACCATCTTTGGAGATGATGTGACCTAGAAAGGCTACCTGGTCCAGCCAAAATTCACATTTCGTGAATTTGGCGTACAGCTAGTTCTGCTGAAGGATCTACAAAACTGTCTTCAGATGCTCTGCATGGTCCTCCTGAGTGCCTGAATAGATAAGAATGTCATCGATGAACAAGATGACAAACTTGTCTAAGTATTCTCTGAATACTCTGTTCATGAGGTCCATGAAAGTAGCTGGAGCATTTGTCACGCCGAAAGGCATGACTACGAACTCGTAATGTCCGTATCTGGTCCTGAAAGCTGTTTTAGGTATATCACCTTTCTTGACTCTAACCTGGTGATATCCTGATCTGAGGTCAATTTTAGAGAACACTGTGGCTCCCTTTAGCTGGTCAAACAGGTCATCTATTCTGGGGAGAGGGTACCTGTTTTTAATTGTGACCTGGTTCAAGGCACGGTAGTCTATGCATAGGCGCATGCTTCCATCCTTCTTCTTCACGAACAACACAGGTGCTCCCCATGGTGAGTGACTAGGGCGTATGAAACCCTTGTCAAGAAGCTCCTGTAATTGCTCCTGAAGTTCCTTCAGTTCTGCTGGAGCCATGCGGTACGGTGCCTTGGAAATTGGATTTGTGCCGGGAATGAGCTCTATCTCAAATTCAATCTCCCTCTCTGGTGCTAAGCCTGGTAGCTCTTCAGGGAAGACTGCTGGGTAGTCACGACTCGAACCTCGATAGCTGTTGGTTCTTGTCCTGGCTGGTGTTGACTACATTTGCTAAAAATCCCATGCATCCCGAATCCAATAACTGCTGTGCTTTCAATGCTGACTGACTTTTCTCTTTGGTTTTCCTATGTACTCAAACTGTACTCCTTCTTCATTGGAATATGACCTTTTGTTTACGGCACTCTATAGAAGCGCCGTATCGATCGGAAAATCCATTCCAAAGATGACATCATAGTCATCATTTCTAGCACTATCGATCACCAAAAGTTCTCTCGCTATAATGACCGGCCCCGCCCGAGCTGCCGTAGATGCCATAATGTCTCGAGGGTAGTGTTGTTAAACCCGACTATTGAGTACCTCCGAGGTGTTACACTTTCGACAAATGCCCCGGATACATAAGAGTGGGTTCAAGATCGAATAAGACAACAGTTGCATTATGTCAGAAAATATTGATCCGACTCGTGACAACTATCGAGGCATTTGCTACGTCCTCTCCGTCATGAGAACATCCCGCATTCGTGATAGTGGGGGCTTCTAATCTGCCCTGACCGATCTGTGGACCATCTAAGGCAAGATACATCGTGTAGGCTACTGGCTGAGCTCCATATCGTATCTACCGAGGCCGAGGAAGATCGTTCTTGTTCTGCACCGCTAGCCATGTGCCCTTCCCGTCCACATTCAAACAACCTCGCATTGCGGCAAACTCTGGATGATATTTCCACAAGTAGCACACTTGGGATGTCTGGAATGTTTTCCAGCTAGTCCTCCTTTTGGGTCACCGCTTGCGCTTCCCTTCCACTGGAGCTATGTCCCTGTTATTTCATCGAGTACCGAGCCACTTGTCCCTTGGGCCTGTGGAAACCTCGTCACTGGTGATGTGTGTTGATAGTGCTCTGATCGAGCACTACCACTAGCTCCTCCGTGGTTTGTGGCCTATGAACGCCACCACCACATTCATCGCGATCTCGGTCCGAGCATCTTCAAGATCAACCGTACTGTTCCTTCTCTCAGGCCGACTAGTTCGACACAACCGGTTAACTCGTTGAATTTCTTCATGGCTTCCGAACTCGATAGGTTGCCCGACGAAATTTCAAACTCGCATAGTGTCGGTTCGTGACTTGCATGTGAAAGAATTCTCGAAGAATTCTTTCTCAAGTTGGCCCATGTCATCTAGTTTACTCGGCCACTTCGATTTAATCCGCCCCACCACATGCGTCGCTCTCGTTAAATGTAAGGAGGCGACTTCACCTTTCGTGCTCGCCGCCTAGAAGCTCCATCGTGCTTTCCAAGGTTTTAAACCATGCCCGAGCATTCCATGGTTCATTGGTGCCCGAGAAGTTCTCGCTTAATTCTCCGCCACCGGATAAGGTAAGCTTCTCTCTTAGCCAGGGCTACTGGGACTGGTACTGCAGGCTGAGCTGGTACAACCTCTGTGATTACTGGAGTCGTGAGGTTCGGTACTGGAGTGACTGGGGGAGTAGTCTGCTGGTTAGCCTTTAAGGAGGCTATCTCCTGCTACTGTTCAGCTAACTGCTGCTGTAGCTGAGCCACTAGTGTTGTAAGGTATGGGGGAGGCACTGAACTACCTGCCTCATGCTGGTGCTCAGCCGCTGATGCTTTCTTAGCTGGACGTCCTCGTACCATTTTCTAAGTAGCAGAGAACACATATATATAACTAGGCTATCATGTTATAGTTAACTACTGATAACATGTTAAATACTATCACTGTAAACATGAATTAATTAACTACCAACATGAGAGCAAACATGAAAGCACATATAACTGATATGAAAGCTGAAAACAAAACTGGGTGAGAGATGTTCTTACTTGGAAGCTGTAGGCACAATGCTGATGTGTGTGTAGGAAGTATGGAACACTGCTCTGATACCACTCTGTAACGACCCAACTCCTGGGTACTAAGCTGTGAGCCGGACCCCTACCTTAACTACTGAAGCTACTGTGTCGTACTGTGCGAAAAACTGGGTAAAATAAAATTTTCACTAACTGACTCTGTTGATCTGACAACTGATACACCCATGCTGTTATAAGGAAGGATT
The DNA here is from genome assembly GCF_018446385.1 of Zingiber officinale. Lineage (NCBI taxonomy): Eukaryota > Viridiplantae > Streptophyta > Magnoliopsida > Zingiberales > Zingiberaceae > Zingiber > Zingiber officinale. The sequence goes on from NC_055997.1 coordinate 123,462,674, forward strand.
CAAGCCCCTCTCCGGTTGGTGTACATGTGCTAAGGAGGATACTCGACCTCCCATCTGAGCTAGGAACTCATTCTAACTTCCCAGCTAGCTATTGATCGATCCACGGATCGATCAAACTTGCTGCGATTCTATGCCCTTCTGGATCGGTCTACGGACCGATCCAGAAGAGGCTGGATCGGTCGGCATGACCGATCCAGGTGTGTCTGGATCGGTCTGCAGACCGATCCAGGCACCTGGAGACGCTGGGATGCCTTCTGTTCGATGCTGGATCGGTCGAACGACCGATCAGATAGCATACAGTAGCATACTGTATGCCTCTGGATCGGTCGGCTGACCGATCCAGGACCCTGATACTGCAATGGATCGGTCGGCAGACCGATCCAACTCTGATATGAAATCAGAGTTCCTGATTTCAGAACTTTCAGGCACTGGAACGTGCCACAACTCACAAACATAGGTTTTAGATACATGAAAAACATTCTAACATTAACCTGCATGCGTCCTAAACTGGACAAACTGAATAGTGTATAGTTTTACTGGATTAAAACATTTAACAAGCTAAGGACTAAACCATAAGTAAACTAACAACGTAAATGCTGGAATTAAGCTGTTTAGACCCCTAGGATCTTTATTCCAAACCCCTTGCACACACACACCTCCATAGCATTGTCCTCCAGCCTCCGCTAGTCCACTTTTCTTTTACCTGTATCTGCAGTATAAGAAAAGTAGTACCTGTAAGCTAAAGAGCTTAGTAAGAAACCATCTACCTCACAAAAACATGCAACGATGCGATTATGTTTTTAAAACATGCTGTTTGGAAACTGAACTGAGCATGGCAACATGGCATGGCATACAAACATGTACTGAACTGTTCATGGCATACAAACATGCTGAGCATGGCATACTGTATCTGAGCATAGCATACTATATCTGAAACTAAGCATGAATACTGAATCGATCATACATATACATCTAACTGGTCATGAACTCAAATCATGAAACTTAACTGAGATAATTAACTGAAACTGAAACTAAGTTAGTGTTTCCATCACTGATTACATATTTGGAAAACTATATATAATAATAGATGAAAATACTAAACATGCTTCTGACAACTGTACTTACTGTGCGCGCATCCCTACGAGACCCGGGATTGCAAGTTCCGAATCCAGCAGGGTTACTAGGTTATCTGAACCTAGGGACGACTGTGGGAGTCCAGCCCATGGATATCTAATCCAAGTACAGTGCCAACTGAATAAAAGTAAAATACTGAATACTGTTTTATTTTACTTTGCTGTTCTAGGTTATCTGCACCTAGAGCTAGGTTATCTGAACCTAGAGGTTACTGTGGGAGCCCACCCAATGGATATCTGATCCATATAGCTGTAATAACTGATAACAAACTGAGTAAAATGTTTCTAATACGTTTTACATGCTGTTAAAACGCCTACTGGTGCATCCTTCTGAACTAGGCATTCTACCGAATGCTTGGTGTGCACTGAGAGCACACCCTATAACTGAAAACTGTAAAACTACTAAACTAACGCCAAAACTAACAAGCGAGAGCAATTATACTGCAGGTGAGGGGTTTCTTACCTCAATCGCAAGGTTTTCTTACGATTCTAACCGCTAGGTTTTCCGAAAAACTGCTCCATTCGACGAACCGCTTATGTCCTCGCGTTCCTCTCGCAGAGAAGAACCTTTTTCGTGTTGGAGTCGTCGCCGGAAGATGTTCCCTTGACCCTTGGCTTGGTGTGCCGTGCGTGAGGAAGAGGGGAAGAAGCGGCGGTGAGGTTTCGGTGGTGAGGGTTGAGAGATTGCCGAACCCAAAAATAAACCAAAACCCACTTAAGTTTATATTTATATTAAGTGGGTAACTAGGCCCAAAACAAATATAAATATAAATGTTTCCCTTCTCTTTCAGCACGGCCCTGCTGGGTTCAACTGGTTACTAGCATTATCCCTTAACCCATAGGTCTCGGGTTCGATCCCCGCCTAAGCTATTTGGCGACTTATTTGTTTTTGCTACTTCCGGTACTCCAAAAATTATGTAAAAATATCCTAAAAATCTAGAGAAATCGTAGGATATTTCTAAAATAAATTCGGGAATTTTTCGGGCTTTACAATGAATACACATGGCATTGTATTTATGCTCTTAAAGTGTTCATAAGTCATAACAACTCCAATACTTATGCTAATTGGTGCTACTCATACTCTTTTTCTTTTTGTGATTAGATCAATTGATAGTTTGATAAAATTGATACTTTTTTGGTTACTGTGGTTTTGGGAGGGAAATGCTGGAGCATTTTCTGTGGTGGAAATTTTGTTTCAAGGAGCGTCCTTTTTTATGGAGTATTCTTGATATGCTTTGATACAAAGAGACTTTATTCATGTCAGATTGGGTAGCTCTTCTTTTGGTGGTTGGTCGGCTGGAGTATGGATGTTGTAGTGGGTATCTTGCAGGGAGGAGAAGCTTATTTACAGAATGTGCCTAGGAGGGCTGGATTGAAGCTGTGATGTCTTGATGGTTTATGATCTGTTGTGTAGGAATGTTGGAATGATGTGTTGTGTTTATAGTGATTTTTTGTATTGGTTGTTGGAAATTTGTAAATGTTGGTTTTTCATGTCTACCACTTCCCTCTTATCAGAAAATGTGATGTTCTGATGGTGTAAGGGTTTATGTATTTGGTTGGTTTTGTTCTGATATGGGTTATTGGTGTTTAATATGTTTTGATTGTGAGATACTATTGGAGTCTAATGTTATGGTTTCTGAAGAAGGTGGAGCAATACAGATTTTTTGAAGGGTTGTATATGTGGTTGATTCATTGAGCAAAATTTTATTTGGTGGATTTGTAAAGGTTTTCATTGCAATTGGGAATTCAGAAAACATACCCTATGGTTGTGTTTTATTTTGATCATAAATTGATATTGATTTGTGGTGTTGTTAGGTTTTGAGCTGCTGACTAAATTTGTTGATCAAACTTTAGTCTGTAGACTGATTTTTGGGAGATTTGGTGGATTTCCTATGTTGTGTATTGGTGATGTGGTGGTGATTCTTGTGAAAGTTCTCTAGTGTTCGGAAAGTTTGGAGATTTTGGTGTGTTCTACATGTTTGGGATTTTGTTTTGTGAGTTTGGAGGCTTTTGCTAAGCGTGTTGGTGCGGGAAGCGTCCGACGATCGAACTCGTGTTTTGATAATGGCAAAGGATTCAAAGTTAAGGTATTTTGTGATTTAACATGTCTGCTTGAGTATTTCAGGAAAGTCCTAGCTGCGGTTAGGCAAAGGAAAAACCCTAGGGGGTGGTAACCCTAGGTCATAGGGGGCGGTAACCCTATGCGGAAAGTCTTGGAAGATCTATGGCTGCAGGCAAAAGTCCTAGGGGGTGGTAACCCTAGGTGGAAAGTCCTAGTGTCGTGAACCAGGTGAAAGACTGGACTAGCCAGGAAGCAGATGTCCAGCAGAAAGTCCGGAAGCGTCGAGTGCTGAGCAAAAGTTCAGTCGATCTGGAGGATCGCACTGGCAACAGGTAAATCTCCTGAGTGGAGTAGGTGAGGACGCGTTCCCCGTAGAGGGAACAGTAGGCGTCGGGTCGACCTAGGGTTTCCGGTCGGAAATCCGAAGTCAGACCCGGACAGTCCGGAGACTGTCACAATATTCTTTATCACATTTATACTATCATTTTATGCTAACTTTGTGTCGCAGGGTGTTTTTTTGTGATTAACAGATCTTGCAGGGACCAAAGTGCACAATTACCCTCGGATGAACAGTGTCCGAGGCGCCTCCATGGAGTTTGGAGGTGCCTCGGGGGCAAAACCTGATCTGGCTGCATAACCAGCTTGGAGGCGCCTTGGACAACTGAAGGCGCCTTGAAGGGAGTTAAAGGCGCCTTCAGGTCCCAGCAGTCAAAGACTTATCGCAGCGAACTGATCGGGATAGAACTTAGCTTCAAGGCGCCTTGGAGCTTGTTTAAGGCGTCTTGGACATTGTTTAAAAGCAGGGTTCGAGCAGCACTTCAGAACAACAACTCCCAGGCTTCCTTTCTTCAACGTGCTGCTAACAAGATCATTCCGAGGTGCTGTTGCGACATACCAACGACCTGGAACATCAACTTTGATTCTGTTATTGTCGGTATAATTTCTTTTTGTTCTTACAATTGTAAATCTCTTATTGTACTTTTAACGAACTTATAGTTGTTGCCTATGGAAAGCGATCAAGGATCGCGGGCCTTCGAGTAGGAGTAACCTTAGGCTCCGAACGAAGTAAATTCCTCTGTGTTTGTGTTTCTTTATTTTATTCCGCTACGTTTTAATTACTCCGATAGTTTTGCGATTCAAAAAACAAAATAGTCGCGAGCGCTATTCACCCCCCCCCCCCTCTAGCGTGTCTCGATCCAACAATTGGTATCAGAGTGGGGTCGTTTTGAATTGGTGCAACCACCATTCAAAACATTTTTTTTTCATGGTATTTTTTTTTGTTTTTCGGAGTCAATTAGAAATTCGCTTAGTAGCTAAAATTCTAATTCTTTTCAAAATCAGTGTTGCTCAAAGGTGGTCAATACCACTTGAGTTCGTTTTTTTTCTATTCTTCCTGCACTACTAATCCAAGACTTAGTCTTGGAACAGATCTTCTTGTTTTTTTTTTCAAGATTTAAATGGCCCAACAAGAAGGATATAGCACTGTTCGTCCCCCACTATTCTCCGAAGAAGACTTCGGGTATTGGAAGGGGCAAATGGAGACATATCTAAAAATTCAGTTCGAAATGTGGATGATCATTCGAACTGGATTTCAACTACCGATTGGTACGGATGGCAAACCAATCCCCTACGAAGACTGGGAACCATCCTCCATCAAGAAAGTGAAAGCCAACGCCAGAGCTACATGCACCCTCTAGTGTGGACTGACCAAAGAAGAACTCAACAGAGTCGGTCCATTCTCATCAGCAAAGGAGCTTTGGGAAAAGCTGATCGAACTCCACGAGGGCACCTCGGGAACCAAAGTAAGTAAGCGTGATTTACTACTTAATAAATTGTATAACTTAAAAATGCAGGAAAATGAGACGGCAAGCCAGTTACACGCTCGAATTCAAGATATCCTTAACTCCCTTCACGGAATCGGCAGAAGGTAGAAAATAGGGATATAATAAGGTACGCTCTTAATTCGTTTCCAAGGAGTACATTATGGGCATCAATGGTAGATGCCTATAAAGTCTCCAAGGATTTGTCTTCTTTAAAATTAGATGAATTATTTAGTGAATTTGAACTTCATGAACAAACTAATGCACAGCCAACCGAGAAGGGTATTGCTTTGGTTGCAGGTACTAGTCGAACACGGGAACCAAGAGTACGGCGAAAAATTGAACCGGAATCAGAAGACGAACCTGACTCAGAAGATGAAGAAGACGAACTGACCAGCGAACTCGTGAACCTCGTGAAGAAACTCTACAAGAAGAAGAAGAGATTCAACAAGAAATACCTAAAGAGGTGGTACAATCCAAGGAGGCCCAACCAAGTTCTAAGGTAAAGTTTGAAGTTACCTGCTACGGGTGCAACCAGAAAGGGCGCATCAAAGCCAACTGCCTCAACCAAAAGGAAGCCAAAAAGCAAAGAAGAAAGAAGACCCTTAAGGCGACGTGGGATGAATCTTCTTCGGAGGACGACGACGACGAACTCGATCAGACGAGTTTACTCGCATTGATGGCCCGGGACCAGATCGTCGAATCCGAGAGCGAGAGCGAGTCAGAGGCCGAGTCCGAGCGAAGCCACGGATCCGTATCCGTTTCCGAAGGGCTAGACTCCACTGTAAGTATTCCTAGACTTAACAATTTAGTCAATTATTTATTACGCAAGTTAGCTAAGTCGAACCTTAAGATAAAATCACTTCTAAAGAAAGTAGCTGTCCTTAAAGAAGTGACTAACATTAAATCCATACCTGATCAAGTTCAGACTAAAAATTCTACTCATGTTCAAAAACTTGAGGAAGAAAATTCAAGTTTGAAAAATCAGGTCAAGGATTTAAAAAATACCTTAGAACTGTTTTCTTTAGGTTCCAAGAATCTTGACCTAATTCTTGGGACACAAAGAGTCGTTTATAATAGAACTGGGCTAGGATATAAAATTAAAAAGAAATATAAATCTTATTTATACTTAATAAACAAACAAAATAGTAAATCAGTCCAAGCATGAGTTTCCAAGTCCAAATTGGTAAATCAAGTTGGACTTGGTCAATACTGGGTCCCGAAGGATCAAATACATTACCTCGATAGACCATATCGAGGCTATGATCCAGGGGGAGTTAAAAGAAAAACAATCTTAATAAAAAAAAATTCAAAATTAAAATATAAATTCAAAATTCAAAATTCAAAATCAAATTAAAAATTCGAAATTCAAATATAAATTCAAAATTCAAAATTCAAAATTTAAAATCAAATTAAAAATTCGAAATTAAAATTTAAATTCAAAATCAAATTCAAAATTCAAAATTCAAATATAAATTCAAATTTCAAAATTCAAAATCAAATTAAAAATTTGAAATTCAAATATAAATTCAAAATCAAATTAAAAATTCGAAATTAAAATATAAATTCAAAATTCAAAATTCAAAATCAAATTAAAAATTTGAAATTAAATTATAAATTCAAAATAATTCAAATTCAAATATAGATGGAGGATTCAGACTAGCTGGCACCCCCAACTGAACGACCCGACAGAGTAACTGAACCTAATCTACCCGAAATGGGTAAAATAAGAGTAGATTACCTGGCAGGGCAATTAAGGTTAGATTAAAACGGGCTAGGTTTAACTTGACCCACAGTACTGGTGAAGTTTTTGGATGATAGTACGTTAGGGAAGCTTGGGCATCGCATGTCTAGGAAGATATGGCTTCGACCTGGTGCATTTGGCCAAGTGGAACTGACCGAAGCTACCCTTAAATGGATCCTAACTAGTTAGACCAAGGTTTAAATTAAGCTCAATGGGTAGGACTATTTGGGAAACCTCGAAGGCATGGTTACTTTAATGAGTTCCTTGTGACTCACCATAGCCCAGAAATTTATCCAAAGAATGCTTACTTGTTGAACCCAAAGCTAAACCTAAATCTAACACAAAGTTAAACCAGACCCTTAAATTCAACAATAATTCATCTCACAACAATTATAAGGTTCCCTGCTTGAAAATTTAGATCGGGTGAGATGACTAAGAAATTAAAAATTAAAATTAACTTGAACTAAATTTCAAAATACTTTTTAAAAACTAAATTTCAAAATAATTTTTAAACTTAATTTCAAAAATATTTTTAAAACTTAATTTCAAAATAATTTTTAAAACTAAATTTCAAAATAATTTTTAAAACTTAATTTCAAAATAATTTTTAAAACTAAATTTCAAAATAATTTTTAAAACTAATTTCAAAATAATTTTTAGAAACTAAATTTCAAAATAATTTTTAAAACTTAATTTCAAAATATTTTTAAAACTAATTTCAAAATAATTTTTAAAACTTAATTTCAAAATAGTTTTTAAAACTTAATTTCAAAATATTTTTAAAACTAATTTCAAAATAATTTTTAAAAACTAAATTTCAAAATAATTTTTAAAACTTAATTTCAAAATGCTTTTAAAACTTAATTTTAAAACTTAATTTCAAAATAATTTTCAAAATAATTTTAAAACTTAATTTCAAAATATTTTTAAAGCTTAATTTCAAAATATTTTTTAAACTAAATTTCAAAATAATTTTTAAAACTTAATTTCAAAATATTTTTAAAACTTAATTTCAAAATATTTTGACAACTAATTTCAAAATAATTTTTAAAAACTAAATTTCAAAGTAATTTTTAAACTTAATTTCAAAATAATTTTTAAACTTAATTTCAAAATAATTTTTAAAACTAATTTCAAAATAATTTTTAAAACTTAATTTCAAAATATTTTTAAAACTAATTTCAAAATGCTTTTAAAACTTAATTTCAAAATAATTTTAAAACTTAATTTCTAAAAAATTTTAAAACTAATTTTAAAATGCTTTTATAACTTAATTTCAAAATAATTTTAAAACTTAATTTCAAAATATTTTTAAAACTAATTTCAAAATAATTTTTAAAACTTAATTTCAAAATAATTTTTAAAACATAATTTCAAAATAATTTTAAAACTTAATTTCAAAATATTTTTAAAAACTAAATTTTCAAAATAATTTTTAAACTTAATTTCAAAAATATTTTAAAACTTAATTTCAAAATATTTTTAAAAACTAAATTTCAAAATATTTTTAAAACTTAATCTCAAAATATTTTTAAAACTAAATTTCAAAATAATTTTTAAAACCTAATTTCAAAATAAATTTTAAAACTTAATCTCAAAATATTTTTAAAACTAAATTTCAAAATAATTTTTAAAACTTAATTTCAAAATAATTTTTAAAACTTAATCTCAAAATATTTTTAAAACTAAATTTCAAAATAATTTTTAAAACTTAATTTCAAAATAATTTTTAAAACTTAATTTCAAAATATTTTTAAAACTAATTTCAAAATGCTTTTAAAAACTTAATTTCAAAATAATTTTAAAACCTAATTTCAAAATAATTTTTAAAACTTAATAATTTTTAAAACTTAATTTTCAAAATAATTTTTAAACTTAATTTCAAAAATATTTTAAAACTTAATTTCAAAATATTTTTAAAACTAAATTTCAAAATAATTTTTAAAACTTAATTTCAAAATATTTTTAAAACTAATTTCAAAATGCTTTTAAAAACTTAATTTCAAAATAATTTTAAAACTTAATTTCAAAATACTTTTAAAACTAAATTTCAAAATAATTTTTAAAACTAAATTTCAAAATAATTTTTAAAACTTAATTTCAAAATAATTTTTAAAACTTAATTTCAAAATAATTTTAAAACTTAATTTCAAAATAATTTTTTTAAAAAAAAACTTAATTTCAAAATAATTTTTTAAAAAAAAAACTTAATTTCAAAATAATTTTTAAAACATAATTTCAAAATAATTTTAAAACTTAATTTCAAAATTTAAAAAAAAAAAAAGGACACATGACGCCTCATGGAGGTGCCTCCCACACGGGAAGGCGCCCCCAAGCGCGGCGGGAAAATTCCCGCCGCATCATCTTAAGGCGCCTCGGATCGATCCGAGGCGCCTCCAAAAAACTACTTAAGGCGCCTTAAGATGATTAAGGCGCCTTCAATCCCCAACTTTAGAAAACGAACAGATTCTTTCTGTTCGTTTTCTGCCAACGCCAAGCACGACTTCCGCGTGCGATTTCTAGCAACCAAGGCGCCTTCAATCCGTTGATCTTCCCTCAACACTTAGCAATGCCTCCTAGGTATAATCTCAATCCTTCCCGATCAAACTTTACATAAAATTTCTGCTTATTTTTGCCAATTTTGGTAAAATCGTTGAAAATAGGAAGCGCCGTCACGTTGATCCTACTCCAGCTAGACTTCCGTCAGCAGATATCAGATTCCCTACTGTACATCTTAGGGATACCTTTGCTAGTTATACTTTTGAACCTATCAAACCTAGATATGTAAATAGGACCTTTTTTACCCAGTTTTGTCAGCCATCTATCCAGATGATAGAGCACTATCAACTGGACCAACTGGTTTACTGCACTGATACAGTAAATCAGGAATTATGTGCACAGTTCAATCACAACCTTGAGAGGGTTGATGATAGTAGGTACTCCACCAGAGTTGCTGGCGTTGACATTGAGCTTACTCCCACTTTGTTACGCACCACCCTAGGACTTAGGGCTTCAGAGTCTACTTTCCTATGCTACCCCAGTAGGGACCTGCCATTTGGCGATCCCTACTCCCATATTACGTTAGATACTATCTATACGTATTTCTTCGGGGAAAAGAGACCTCTTGGCCTGACTGAGTTCAGGTCAGTCTCTCTTCGGGTTCAGGACTATGTGATGTATAGGATCCTGACAGCATGTATTTTGCCGATCTCATCTCAGGATGTCCCGAAGATGAGGTCATCACACTCATTTTTCTTATACGCCTTGTGTCATCGATTAGATATCGATATAGCCTTGCATATGTTCTAGAACATTATTTGTGCATCTGGGACAGTCACTTCCAGGATAGTACACATGCCCTATTGTCATATTTTGACACGCTTCTTTTCGACCATAGAGGGCATAGATGTGACCAGAGGGACAGTCATCCCTCTAACCATATATGACGAGCTAGGATCCCGCAGTTGTAGACTAGCCAGTGCTGATATCACCGCTGATGGAGTGATAGCCTGGACAGGACGACCACAGCCAGCAGCTGCCCCTATCGCTCCAGCAGTCGAGGATATATCAGGCGAGGGAGAGGAGTGGGCTGACTTCTTAGCTGAGGATCTTTTCGCGGATACTTCCCCGTCTGCCGGACCATCCATCTCAGCTGGACCTTCGACCTCTGCACCACTCTCCATCGAGGACAGACTTGCTCGACTCGAGATCGAGTCCATCCAGACACGACGGATAATTCTCTCCATTCGATCCAAGATGGCTACCGGATTTACGTCCCTCTGTGATGAGATACGACGTCTAGGTCAGTCAGCACCCGAGCAGGCCCATGCACCACCTCCCGCTGATGACCCGCCAGCTGATGCTCCTCGAGTAGATGATCCTGCTATTTGATATGACCCTTTATGCATTGTACTATGGACTGTTGACTATGGACACCTTCACTTCACTATCTATTTATTTTGTTAGACCTTCTTGAAGTGATATATACTTATTTGCATGCTTGTTAGTCAACAACTTACTCAGTTTCAAATAATCTAGGTTTATCTATCATTTTAAAAATTCTAGGAAAATCAGTTTTTAAAATCCCTTTTCTTAGAAGTTTCAAAAAGTTGGACTTAGCCTAAGCTTTCCCCCTAGATATCATGTTCCCCTAGACTTAAGCCAGAGCATCTCACAAACACCTAGGTATACCTTGATTGTGTTTAAAAGACATAGAACGGTGTGAGATGCATAGGGTACAGCCTGGACTCAAGAATGCTTATATCTGTGCATCAATATGAGTCTGGGCGTTAAACACATAATATACATCAATCAAGTCAAGTTTTCCAGCTCTAGTCAAATCTATCTAGGCCAAATTGACTTAACTTGACTAACTATGTGAAAGTTGTTGCCCTGTAGGCAATCAGCAAGTAGCTAAAGGTTAGACAGTTGGTAAAGGATACTTAGTTTCCTGTTAAGCATGCTTGATCTTTAGGGCTCTGATACCTCTTAAAGTCAATCTATTAAACTTGACTCATGCTTGGACTTAAGGATCAACTGACTTTGAATAAATAACCTAAACCAAATTTTTTGCTACTCTACTCTCTCCTTGTCCTAAATTTAATAAGTATTGTTTAAAATTAAACTAAGTTTATTTTTAACCTAAGCTATAGCTTTCAAAATCCAATACTTGCAAAGAGCTAATCTAAGTTCCAATCTTTATTTTCAAAATTTTAAAACTTAGCTCACTTTGAAATCTAACTTTGTATATTCTTACTTTCCTAAGTTCAACTCATCACTTTCAAAAATTAAAAAGCTACTTCAAAAATATTTTCCCCAACAAATTTTCAAAATCTAAACAAGTACTCCTCAATGTATAATTTTACTAGCTTTTCAAAACTTGTCAAAAGGTTCCACCTTCTAGTAGTTTTATAATTTTAACTAAGAGCTAGCATCATCTTTTCACTTAGCTAAAACTAAGAACTTGTTGGGGATCGGTGGCCGGCTTGAAGGGGGTTGGATAGACGGCACCCCCAAATACTCGCTTCTTTCTACAACGTTAGTGCGCAAGCGGAAATGCAAACAAAGCAAGTAGAAAGCTAAATACTAAAGGAAAGAATGCAAACCAAGCTACACGATCATTTACGTGGTTCGGAGATAAAGCTCCTACTCCACGGCGTGTCCGTAAGGTGGACGATCCCTATCCGTCGGTGGATTACTCCCCGGAAGATCTCCGGCTAGCTCAAACCTCCTTGTGGGTGGAGAAACCTCACCACAAACACACCAAGACCTCTTGGACACAAGGGAAACTCTTGAGCACTTGTAGACTACTAATTAGACCTTAACCAAGTCTAATTTCGTCAACTCAAACCAAGCTCCCAAGCATTGGTTTTATAGGCCACGGGTTGGAAAACCCCGCCTACCAGTCGACTGCTAAAACATGCAGTCGACTGCCCTCTGTGGAAATTCGACCGTTACATCCCAACGGCTCGATTCCACACATTCTGTTCGCTGCCAGTCGACTGCCCCAGTCGACTGCTAAAACATGCAGTCGAGTGCTAAAAGATCCAGTCGACTGCTACAGTACTGCTACAGTAAAACCCTAAAAACTAGGATTTTACTCCGAGTACAATCTCTCGTGCACTCGTACCCTCACCCTTATGACTCACTTGATGCTTCCTTTGCAGCTTTGACCTTTTACCTTCAAGTCTACTTCCTTTGGCTCTCGTCCCTCGGATGCATTCAAGCCCGCGGCTCGTCCCCAATGACATCCTTCGCGTATGCCTCGAAGTCGCTTCCCTCGGTCCTTGTCCTCGCTGCCTTGTCCATGGTCCCTCAGATGCTCCATCCTTCACCAGACCCGAAGCCATCAACCTGAGTCACATGTGTATCCTGCAAACCTGCACAACTCAAATACACATATCAAATACAAGGGTGAACCTAACTTAAACCCTTTGCCCAAACACCAAAACACATGGTCGCACGGACCATTGGGATTGCTCCAACAGAAATGACAATTATAAACTGTTAAGTGTTTTCAAAATCTTGTGACTAGTTTTGCTTATTTTTGATATATGGCAAAGGGGGAGAGTAGCAATTTTAATTAATTGTAAAATTCAAATTTAAAATAATGAATATTAAAGGGGAATTTCAAATAAGTGTAAAATTCAAATTTAAAATAATGAATATTAAAGGGGGAGTAACAGTTAAGGGGGAGCCCATACTTGGCACTATACTTTAAATTCATAAAGTTTACTGTAGCAAAATTTGCTAAGCTTGCGTTAAATGTGTTCATCTATTCATTTTTTATATCTGCTTACTTAACTTTGAATTTGAGTTGTCATAATCAAAAAGGGGGAGATTGTTGGTGCAGGAAGCGTCCGACGATCGAACTCGTGTTTTGATAATGGCAAAGGATTCAAAGTTAAGGTGTTTTGTGATTTAACATGTCTGCTTGAGTATTTCAGGAAAGTTCTAGCTGTGGTTAGGCAAAGGGAAAACCCTAGGAGGTAGTAACCCTAGGTCATAGGGGGCGGTAACCCTATGCGGAAAGTCTTGGCAGGTCGATGGCTTCAGGCAAAAGTCCTAGGGGGTGGTAACCCTAGGTGGAAAGTCCTGGTGTCGCGAACCAGGTTAAAGACTGGACTAGCCGGGAAGCGGATGTCCAGCAGAAAGTCCGGAAGCGTCGAGTGCTGAGCAAAAGTCCAATCGATCTGGAGGATCGCACTGGCAACAGGTAAATCTCCTGAGTGGAGTAGGTGAGGATGCGTTCCCCATAGAGAGAACAGTAGGCGTCGGGTCGATCTAGGGTTTCCGGTCGGAAATCCGAACTCAGACCCGGACAGTCTGGAGACTGTCACAATATTATTTGTCATATTTATACTGTCATTTTATGCTAACTTTGTGCTGCAGGGTGTTTTTTTGTGATTAACATATCTTGCAGGGACCAAAGTGCACAATTACCCTCAGATGAACAGTGTCTGAGATGCCTCCATGGAGTTTGGAGGCGCCTCGGGGGCAAAACCTGATCTGACTACGTAACCATCTTGGAGGTGCCTTGGAGGAAGCCAAGGCGCCTTGGACAGAAGACTGAAGGCGCCTTGAAGGGCATTGAAGGCGCCTTCAGGTCCCAGCAGTCAAAGACTTATCGCAGCGAACTGATCGGGATAGAACTTAGCTTCAAGGCGCCTTGGAGCTTGTTTAAGGCGCCTTGGACACTGTTTAAAAGCAGGGTTCGAGCAGCACTTCTGAACAACAACTCCCAGGCCCTTTCTTCAACGTGCTGCTAACAAGATCATTCCGAGGTGCTGTTGCGACATACCAATGACCTGGAACATCAACTTTGATTCTGTTATTGTCGGTATAATTTCTTTTTGTGCTTATAATTGTAAATCTCTTATTGTACTTTTAACGAACTTATAGTTGTTGCCCACGGAAAGCGATCAAGGATCGCGGGCCTTCGAGTAGGAGTCGCCTTTGGCTCCGAACGAAGTAAATTCCTCTGTGTTTGTGTTTCTTTATTTTATTCCGCTGCGTTTTAATTACTCTGATAGTTTTACGATTCAAAAAACAAAATAGCCGCGAGCACTATTCACCCCCCCTCCCCTCTCTAGCGCGTCTCGATCCAACAAAGCGTTCATTATTAGTGGTTTTATTTCAACGAAGAGGTTGAAATCTCTAGGATTTGTTGGAGTATTTTTTTTAGAATGTGTGTAAATAAAGTCTATTTGATATTGTGTTCTTGGAATGTAAGTATGGAGAGAGTGGTTTTGTTTGGAATACATGTAAGTCTGTGGAGTCCTTGTAAATTGTAGTATGAGATCAGGTTTGCCCCCCCACCCCCCCCCCCCCCTTCTCATTTTATGGTTTTTTTTTCATATATGATTTTTTAATTAAAGAAAATAGTGCTCAGCATATAAAATTGGGGCATAATTTACAAGTTTGCTCAAGACCTTTAAACAATAAGGATCGGCTCTAACAGTAGGAGTCGCAACACCCAATAATGGTGTGGCACTGCCCATGGTAGATGGAGCTTCAGCCCATCTTGGCGCTTAGGCGTTGGTGTTGCAATCCCATAAAATTTGGGGGTAGCATCCTATGTTATAGTAGCTAGTGTAGCACCATGGGTGACACCACCTGCGGTAGGAGCAAGTCTCCCGAGTGTAGAAGGTCCGTCCCAAGAGAGACAGAGGGTGTCACATCTGCTCGATCCACTCCCATCCTTATTTAAAGGCCTAAGTAAAACTATTAATTATACCCTAATTTTATCTTTCCATCAACTTAACTAATAATTATTTTAATCTATAAGACTTTTATTTTAAAAATGGGATAAGAAAACTTTTTTTGTTGTAAGAAGATTTTTTATCTTACGATAGCTATTATCTTTTTTATTTATATATAAATTTATGTAATTCTAATATAGAAATAAAAATGAAGTATCAAATCCAAAACTATGACTATAAATTCTTTTTTAATTTATACACTATTAAATTATCCAATAATAACAATTCTATTTGTAATCAATTTCATTCAAAATGTAAGAGGTATTTCCAAAGAATAATAACTTGAATTTTAGCAAAAATAAAAAAAAAACTGCCCATGAAGAAAAATTTAACTCAAAAATATAAAGAGATAAACATAATAATGTAACATAAAATCCTGACACTAAACTGAGAAATAATAAAGAAGTGCAGCTTAATCAGTTTACCTCCATAATCCTTATTTTCAACATCAGCATAGGAATATGGAAGAACGACTCTGGTTGAGGTGATGACTTTTGGTGGAAAATGACTATAAGGATACTTAATTGCTGACCATGGTAATGGGAGATAGGATTGTGAGACATGAAAAATGATAATCCTAATTAGCCTCATTGACTATCTCTGAGGGTGATCAGCCCAACCCTACGAAAGTTTTCCACCAGCTACCTGGATAAATCGGGAAACGCACACGGCGGCCAACTCAGAAGTCCAGCATCCTTTGATTGTGCCCCCCTCATCTGGAGAGAAAATTACTGCAAATATATCATAGCTGGGGTTCGAACCGCAGGTGCCAGGTGACAACCTGAATGTCCTACCGTGGCACCATAGCTCGGGGACAGGATTGTGAGACATGACAAGCATGGATACGTAGTGTCTAACGATGCATTTGTTCATATGATTATGAAGCTTGTAGAAAATTTTAGAATGGAATCAGCAAGTCATGATGCAGAATGGACTCAGCAACCATGATGTAGAAAATTTGATTCATAGACTATTGACCTTGTAGGAATTGAAGTTGTAGTTGTTCATGATGCAGAATGGACTCAGCAAATCACTCATGTCGAATTTATTCAGGCAACAATAGATGAAAGTAGCACAGATTCAACAAATCGAATATTACAATTGGAAAATAAGCATTTGGAAAGTGCATTAGGGTTCCTACATCATATTATTTACTCGCAACCAAATCCCTAATCTAGAGTGACAATAAGAGAAACGGTGGAAAAAAAATAGTAAAAATTGATGTAATCACTAGAAAAATATGGCAAAAATTGACGCTCAAAGTGATCAATTGAAAGAAAAGGGTCGATTAAGAGCTAAAAATGAATGGAGCAAGACCTAAAAATGAATGGAGAGGAAACTACAAATTTGTGCAAGAATAAAACATGATTAATAAGAAAATGAAAGGCATGAGCATTTACTGGCAAGGGAGCTTGGTAGGGCCAATTTTGATCGTTATAAATTGGATGACGACTGATCCTTTCAAAAAATAGAGAGATTGAGCGCTAGGTAGATGGTTGCGCTATTGACTATGTGAAATCTTTGAATTAGAGAATAAGGGGCTTCTTCTTCTTCTCTGCACACACCACAAAGAGCAGACAGGATGTCAACACCAAAAACTAAGGGAGGGATCCCTATCGTAGGCTCTCCGACTCTCAAGTCAGTACACCAGCCTAGCGGAAATAAGAACAATAGATAGCTAAGTGTAATTGAGAGTAACTTAATGTGATTTTCCTTCCCTCGCCAACAGAGAAGACCCCTTCTTTATATATCATCTCTCATAACCTTCGCATTTATGACGTGACAGAGAATGTCGGGTGCCAACAGTTGTCGAGTAAGGGAATATGTACAACATGGGAGGCATATAGTCACCTTCGAGGAATCTTCTGTTACTCATGCGCACTCCTTTTGTAACTTACTGTAGGATCGAAAAGAATTTAGATATCTCCACAATAGCATGATATTGTCCACTTTGGGCCTAAGCCCTCATGGTTTTGCTCTTGGGCTCTCCCCAAAAGGCCTCATGCCAATAGAGATATCTTTCTCTTATAAACCCATGATTTTTTCCATGTGTTTTCAATATGGGACTATGTTTGCAACCTTGCAACCCCAACAATCCCCCCCCCTCAAACAAAGGACCATGGGCTTCCCACGTCCGATCCTTGACCCACCAGGTCTTCCTGCCCCTCGGTCTACCCGACCTACTAGGACTTCCTGCCCCTCGGTCTACCCGACCTACTAGGACTTCCTTGCCTAGCCGCAACTAGGACTTCCTGCCTGGTGTCTGGTCCTCTTGATCCGAACATAGGAGCCCCCGCTTTCTTTGTTCGAGGTCAATATTGTACTCACATGGTTCAATCAGATCATAGCTCTTGTGCATAGTGGCAGTTAAACCTTCTGGCAGTCCGGGCTTTGATACCAATTGTAGGATCGAAAAGAATTTAGATATCTCCACAATAACATGATATTGTCCACTTTGGGCCTAAGCCCTCATGGTTTTGCTCTTGGGCTCTCCCCAAAAGGCCTCATGCCAATGGAGATATCTTTCTCTTATAAACCCATGATCTTTTCCATGTGTTTTCAATATGGGACTATGTTTGCAACCTTGCAACCCCAACACTTACGTCATTAATGAGATGATTGAAGGAATATGCTGTCATAAGATGTCGGCTGATGGAAAGTGTAATCATCTTCGAAGAAGGTTCTAGTGAATGGTCATATTACAATAGAGGAATATTCTCTAACAAAAATGGTTGTTATTCTGATAGGTTATTGTAATTCTTTGACTATGTTGTCTGCCAAGTGTATCCTGATCGGATCTTTAAACCGGCTAACTGTATAATCGTCCTTCCCTTAAGTCGCTTGGTCATACACTAGGTGATGTCAGAGATCTACTTTGGAAGTAATCTGAAGCTAAGTACCCTAGGTCCAATTGGTTATATGACTGATTGGCTATATACCGAGATACTTACCTCTGAAAAATGAGGAACCGAGTCCCAAGAGATTCGATCAGTACTTTAAGCTGATCATCCATATGGGAGAAGACTTGCCTTTGAAGTGAGAACTTGAGATTTGGAAGTCCGGTCGAGTTTATAAGGAGAGTTGCTTCACCTTTATCTTCTGTACGTATAGGAGATGGGCATGTTGAGCTATATAAATATGACCGACATTATTACTAACCAACTATATGAAAGAAAACTGGCATGTGAGAAAACTCATAGGATTGACCGGTAATGGGGTTGACCGATTATATGCTGAAAGACTTATATTGAATGGTAAGTTGGCTCCCCTTACTCCGGCTAGTCATAGGGTCGGCTGGTTCTATGGTAGGTCTGACATTTCTTAAACTTGATCCGCTATTGAATGATTAGATGTATAATAGATGTCTTAATACATGAATGAAGCACTAGGTCCCCTAGGTCTAATCGGCTTCTGGGTCGGTCGTCCTCATTCTGAAGACCATATCGTTGGCCAAAGAGCAAAGTCCTGTTGAGAGTGACGCGGTGGCTGCCACCTCCCCTTGACTTTAACTGTCATGTTACCTTGACATTGACTGTCACGTCATACTCAAGCCTGCTCGTAACATCTTGTATCAATGACGATTTTGATCTTATCGTCCATATATTTCTTAAAAAACTTTTTATCCAAATTAAAATAAAAGAACTTACGACCTTTTAAACATTGCGATCATAGTGTGAGGCATTCTCAGCTGAAACATGTCTATCACGACTTCGATCACATACCTCATGATATTCAAGATCTTGCATTGCTAAACGTTGGGATAATTTGCGACTTGTCTATATGGATCAAGTATCTCGTCTTGGATGCTTCAATTATAGTGTGAGGCTTCCTTAGTCGAAATCTGCCTGTCATGATCGTGACCATACATGGGATCTAGGAGTTTTAATACAAAACGATGACGCCCCAAGAGTGTAGCACAGATGGTGAGCATATGACATCTCTGGCGTAATGACAGGGGGCGATTCTCTGGAATTGACAACCTGGGGTTTACCCTACCATACGTCTATGGCCTGTGTACTTGTATTTACATTCCTCCATATCCATAGGGTCGGTACTAAGGGGGGTACTAAGGTAACGGATTTACCTTTTTTTCTAATACTAAATGATATCGGATTAGATCAAGATTATTTTACAAGCTATTGAATTTATTGATTCTCACATGAATATAAAAGTAATCTTCTATGACATGTTGATTTAAAGAGAAATATTAGGAAATAAAAAATAAACAACATTACCTTAAATATTATTATCCATAAAACTTCTCTTACCTCAACTTAAATAATTATTTATGTATACTTCAATCTTACTAATCCTGTCTGAAAGCAGTGAAGACGGCGCGCGAGGCAGGTGGCATTGCTGTTGATCGGGAGATGACTTTACTTGGGAGAAACGATGATGTCTGGCACTCCTTTTGGCTTCTCTCTGCACACACTCAAAAGAGCAAACAGAACATTAGGGCGAAAACTAGGGAGGGAGGCCTAGCGTAGGCCCTCCGACGTTCAAGTCAATACAACGGTCAAGCGAAAAGTCGAGAAGATAAATAGTAATGTTGCGTGTTCAAGCGTAAAGAATAACATATCAAGTATATAACGTACCTCGCTAACGAAGAGAACCCCTTTTATATCGCTTCTCATAACCTCCATAATAATGAGGCGACAAGGAATATTCAATGTCAAAACATGTCAGGTAATAGAAGGCTCAATCTCTTATGAGAAATCTTCTGTTACACGTGTATGAACAGTCTTTTGTACCCCCCATAGAAATGATAGAAACCAAGTAGTCACTGTCATAAGAAGTGTTTGTTGCCTGTATGTGTCAGATATTAGAATATTTCCTGATGAATATCTGTTATTATCTGACAGGTTGTTGTGATTCTCTGACAATGTTATCCTCTGGAGATAATATGAACGACCACATATTCGACCGACTATATGTAACAAGAGACTAATAAGAATGGGGAACCGAGTTCCTTTAGTCCGACTGGCAATTAGTCAGATCGGGTTGTATACTGAGCTGTCCTCCAAGTTCAAACGACACTAATTCCGATCGGCTGTATACCGAGAATGCCTTTGCTGGGAAGTGGAGAGCCCAACTCTTAGGTCCGTTTGACACTTTAGACAAAGTCGTCATATGTAACAAGACTTGCCCCTGAACTGTTATGTTGGGAACTGGAAGTCCGATTAGATATTATCCTGGTTGGCTATATGTTAGGATATATTGCCTTTGCTATGTGCTGAGAAAATACTTCCGGAGGATGGAGGAATAAGACTCGTTTCCCCGGCTGACATTAAGACTATTCGGGTTTATCTTATATATCTTAGCATCAAGTCGCATGATAAGTCCTCCTAATCTGGCCGACTATTAGAGTCAGCCGACTGTATACAAAGAGACTTATACCCAAAGAATGGGGAACTAAGCTCATTAAATCCTACTAGCTATTGGTTGGCTGATTTGACCTTGAAGGCCCTCGTTTTAAAGGGCTTAACCCACGCTTCAGGTGCATACACATGCACTAACTCTAATTGCTATATCATTATCATTTTGACCGCTATCTCATCTTAAATTTGATCGTCACATCACCTCTGATCCGATTATAACATACCATATCACTTACAATGCATAAGGAAAAAAATAAATATTAACCAAAAAAATCTAACATAAAAGAAAAAATTAAACATATTAAAAATCTAAAATATCTAAACGAATTAAAAAATTTTAAATAAAAACAACTTTAAAAAAATAAAGGTAAAACTGGGGGACAAAGAGAAAGACGGTCAGATTGACCTACGGCGTCGACGATTGTAGCCCACAATCCGAGATCAGCTTGGGCAGATTAGCCTGCTTCGTCATTGAACCCAAGTTACTTTAAAAAATGAATTAACTTTGATAGATAATGAATAGATACTTTAAATTTCTTAAAATAACAGAAATGAAATGTTTGGAATTTGTTGCAGGTGATGTGCGATTAGAAAATGAAACCAAGTTACTTAATTAGGTTTTGCAATGAAACTAAGATATCAAAAAGAATAAAATAATTTTAGTTTGGAAAACGTTTGATTGGCGCCAGGGCCAGCTAAATCACACCACTCAACGTTCAACGTTCAACGTTAGACGACAGTTGTCGACGAAGACAACAGGCAACCCTGTATTCCACGGTAGCTGTCAAATTACAAGACCTCAGGTCAAGTCATCAACAAGAGTAAATTCTACGCTAAATTATCAAAAGACGCATTTATATTTATAAATTAAGCAAAAAAAAAATATACTATATTTTAATATTTATCAATTAGTATATCCAATTTTCTATACTTTTCATTTTATCCTTCAATGATTTATGTATTCCCTTTTCTTTTTTTAATGTATACAATTTCTTTTCTCTTCCCTTCCTGTAATGCATGTATCCTCTCTTTTTTTTCCTCCATCTTTTCTTTCTTCTCTCTTTAGGAGATATGCATGCATGTAAAGTATAATATGGGTCGATATGATTTCATATCAGACACACAGGATTAGAGTTTAATATGTTTCTTTTGATAACATTTTAACATATTCGAAGAAGTCGAAACATGTAATGGATCGGACGGCACCATTAGACTCCTTGCAACCTCAGAAATCTTGGATTGGACTCACTTCAAGTCCTGTAGATTTCTGAGGTTGCAAGGAGTCCAACGGTGTCGTCCATTGCATATTTCGACTTCTCCGAAAATATTAAAATATAGTCGAAAGAATCAGCTAAAACAACCCAATGTGGGTCTGATATCAATCATGGGCCTGATATGGTTCATATCAGGCCCACGTTGGGTTGTTTTAACTGATTTTTTCTATAACATTTTAACACCTCCAGATCAGTCAAAATATGCAATGGATGACACTATTCAATTTCTTGTAACCTCAGAAATTCACAGGACTTGAAATGAGTGCAATCTAAGGTCTCTAGCTTCATCAGTAGGTTTTGACTGAAATCCACTAATGGACCTAGAGACCTCATATTGCACCTATTTCAAGTTCTGTAGATTTCTGAGGTTGCAAGGAGTTTAAATATACTATCCATTGTTTATTTCGGCTTCTTGAAGGTGTTATAATATAATAAGAAAGAATCTGTAAAATTTTCACGTTGAACCTTAAACATGTATCAAAAGTTAATTCTTTCCCCTATCAAATCTCGACAACTAGTCAATACTTATTGACTAGGGTTGTACATAAATTATCAGTCTTCCTGTTCATCTTTCAATAACATATTGATTATTACTATAACCCGGGATGAAAGTGAACAGATCTATTCTGCTACATAATTTTTTAGCAACACCACTAAAGCAGCATTTGCTAAATTAGCCTCTCTACAAAGTGATTAACATAAAGTAGTTTCGAATTATTTTGGCTACACTTTATATGCCATATAACCTATTCATTCTAATATCTGATGCTAAAAAAGTAAGACTTGTGTAAAAAGAATAGCAAAAAAAAAGGAAATAGATATGACTACATGATGACTTTGAGAAGATATAGAGATAGAACAATGTAATGCTATCAATCCAATATATGAAAGAAAAGAAAATGGATCTAATGTTATTGAATTCTTCTTTAGACTGACATTTTTGATTTATGTTAGACCCTTTTTTTTTGCTATCCAAAGTTAGCAGACATAGGTGAGGAGCATAAGGTGCTAATCCTCTTTCACTGATGAACTTTAAGGAAGAATCATAACACAATAAATATGTATCAGCAAGGATAAAAAAATCACAACATAGTAATCGTAGAGATTTTTTATTATTATATTATAACACCTCCGAGAAACCAAAATAAATAATGGATAGTATATTTAAATTCCTTGAAGCCTCATAAATCTATAGGAACTGAAATAGATACAATCTGAAGTCTCTAGGTCCATCAGTGGATTTCGATCAAAACTCACTATTGAAACTAGAGACCTCATATTGCATCAATTTCAAGTTTTGTAGATTTCTGAAGTTGCAAGGAATTGAATGATGTCATCCATTGCATATTTGACTGATCTGGAGGTGTTAAAATGTTATAGAAAAAAATCAGCTAAAACAACCCAACGTGGGTCTGATATGGTTCCATATCAGGCCCATATTGGGCTTGATTTATCTAATGATGGAGATTGTCTTTTAATAATTCTTGTTTTCTTTTGAGTTTGGTTGAGATTTGTTAGAGTGTATACTAAAAGTCTAGCTTTTGTATAAATATTTATTTTAAAATAAGAATCACATTGGTCAAATATCTACATTTATGCTAAGTGTAGTTGTCTATTTAATTTATATTATAGATAACATGATGTGAGGAGACACATAGAAGATCATGTTATCAATTCTTTATAAATTATAAATAGAAGCTAACAACCAAGATGGAATGGGGCAAACCATTAGAATGGTTGTAGTGTAATTTGGTATTAGTTTATCTTGACTATAAAATTATACTAGTACATTATGAGTATATTGAGCAGGACCATTTGAGGTAGTTTCTTTTTACACTGACTACATAAAAGAATAAAACCTCTGTTATTATGGAAGTGTGTACTCTTAATCATGATATAATAACAAGCATGTATACTCAATATTTATTTTTTTAATTTATCAAAGGGTGCGATTTAGTTCGTTAAATCAATAGGCCTGATAAGTTGGGAAATAATATTATTTATATGGTGTGTTGTTGATTATAGAATGAAATTGTGTCCTAGTAATCTAGGTTAATGATGTCCCCTTGAGGATCTCATAAGGATTATCATGTAAACCCTGCAGGTGGACTTAGTCCGACATGACGATAAGGTTGTGTGGTACTACTCTTGGAACTAGATATTAATTGAGTTGTCAGTAACTTATTTAATTAGTGGGCATTCAATATCTTAAACACAGAGAGACTAACACACTCATGATAAGAAGGAGCCTATATTGTAATATGGGATTGGTGCGGTAATGCAATAATAACTCTTTAGTGAAATGAGATATTATTGATGAACTTGAGTTGGGTGTTCGGGACAAACACGAGAAGCTCAAGCTCATCGAGAGACCAAAACCAATTTCTCCTCTCGGTCCCTATTGTAGCCTCTTATTTATAAAGTCTTATATGCACTTAGAGTCAAGCTTCTTACCCATCTCTTTGTGGCCGGCCAAACCAAGCTTAGAGCCCAAGCTAGGGCCGACCAAGCCAAAGGATGGAGCCAAGATTATGGTCGGTCAAGCTTGGAGCCCAAGCAAGGTGGTCGGCCACATTAAAATAAAAGGGTATTTTAATTTTAAAATCTTTTCTTATGTGGAAGCCATGGTTTTAAAAGAGAGTTTTTAAATTTTAAAATCTTTCCTTTTATAGCTTTCTACAAAGGATTAAGAGAAAGGTTTGATGTCTTTCCTTATTTGTAGTTAAAAGGAAGATTTTTATTTTTGATAAAATTTTCCTTTTTTTGTAACCATCCACATATTTTAAAAGAGATATTTTAATTTATAAAATTTTCCTTTTATAACTAACAAGGGATTTAAAAGAGAAATTTTTTATTAAAATTTCTTACCGGAAACAAATAAGGAAGTTTTAATTTTATGTTTAAAACTTTCCTTATTTGGAGTACATGTATATGGCTAGCCATGACAAGCTTAAAAGGAAGTTTTGATTTTTTTTGTTTTAAAACTTTCCTTTTTAGTCATTGGCAAGGAATATAAGGAAGTTTTAATTATATTTAAAACTTTCTTTTTTTGCCAAGACCAAGGAATATAAGGAAGTTTTAATTATATTTAAAACTTTCCTTTTTTGCCAAGACCAAGGAATATAAAAGAGAAGGAGGGGGTGCCTCACCCCATAACACATCTTCTATTCTTCTCTTCCAATTCCTTGGTGGCCGGCCCTATTCTTTCTCTTCTCTCCTTTTGTTTTCTCTCTTGGAGGCCAGCGGCATCAATTGTGGGAGATCTCTTGGTGGTCGGTTGCTTGAAGGAGAAGAAGAAGAAGAGAAAGAAGCTCTCTTGTCTAGCATCCCTTGGAGGTTAGTTGATGGCCGGATCTTGGAAGCAAAGGAAGAAGCTTGGGTGGATTTCCTTTTGGAAGATTGTCGCCCACACGACGTCCGAGAGAAGGAGAGGAATACAATAGAAGATCAAGAGGTATATAAGCTACAAAAGGTATAACTAGTTGTTAGTTTCCGCATCATAACTAGTTCATCCCTTTGTATAGATCTTGAAAAACCAAACACAAGAGGTTATCGGTTTTAAGTTATCATTTTTGTTATCAATTTAATTTTTCGATTTCATGTTTCGATAATGTGTTTCTATTGTGGTCTCTATAGTTAAATCTAGTTTACTGTAAGAAATTAAATATCCAATTTCTTTGTGAGGCTCTGTCTAGGAAGTGGTGGATGATCTCATACCCAAAAAGGCCTAGTGTCTCGCCATGTTTAACCTGAAAGCCGATCTTAGAAATAGATATTTGATAACTTCTGTAATATGGTTTAACTTAGGAAGATCACATCGGTTGAACTTGGAGTAAGAATGTTAAGTTTCGTTCCCAATCCAAGTTTAACTTCTAAAGGAAAATTTGGATTAATAATGTTAAGCATCATTTGTAATCCAAATTTAACTTTAGTAGAGCACATAGGTAGCTAGGATAGTTCTATGCTTGTACAAATTTTTATACAGGGGAACTAGGACTGTATTCCGAGTAGCAACCAACAAGATTGTTATACCATATTTTGTCAACTTTAGTGGATATGATGTAATAGAGGTTTAATGGGGAGTCAAGTAAATATTCGTACCAAGAAAAGATGCAATGACTGCTCCAATTGCTAGGTAGAAAAATCTAGTGTTACCTGTATGCAATCAGATTTATGGCTATCAAACATTCTTTTCCCAACAAACTTCATTTTTTAATTATTAAGTATTTTTGAAGAACCAATCGTGGAATAAAATGCTAAAAAGGTGATTGTAATGCACATACCTTGGAGACTTGATGAAGCATATCATGTCCAATTGAAGCTCCTCCAAAGGACTGTGGATCAAATTTCCTAAGAGCACCATCATAAGTGGTAGAGAAACTCCATTCCTTGTGGCACCAAGCGAACCCAACAGCATCAAGACGTAATTTCTGAAGTTTGCGAAGGAGAACAATTTATAGAAGGGCACGGTGAGTGTGCTCTGATTTTGTTTCTTATCCTTCCGACTCTCTCGCTTATTTTGTTGCTCCCCATTAAACTTCTGTTACATTATATCGATTAAACTTAACAAAATATGGTATAACAATCTCAACCAAACTCAAAAGAAAATAAAAATTATCTAAAAGACAACCTCCACCATGAGATAAATCAAGCCCACATTGGGTTGTTTTAGCTGATTCTTTTGGCCGTATTTTAACACCTTCGAAAAAGTCGAAATATGCAATGGATGGCACCGTTGGACTCCTTGCTTCTTCAAAAATCTATAGGACCTGACCAAAATCCACTGATTGACCTAGAGACTTCGGATTGGACTCATTTCAAGTCCTGTAAATTTCTGAGGCCGCAAGGAGTTCAACGGTGTCGTCCATTGCATATTTTGACTTCTCCAAAGGTGTTAAAATGTTATCAAAAGAAACATGTTAAACTCTAATCCCATGGACCTTATATGAAATTATATCAGGCCCATATTATACTTTGCATGCATGCATATCTCCTAAAGAGAGAGGAAAAAGAAGATGAGAGGAAAGAGAAGAGAGGATGGGTGCATTATAGAGAGGAACATATTTTAGCTAGATTGTTGCAATTATAATATATATATATATATATATTATAATTGCAACAATCTAGCTAAAATATGCGAGCTTCGAAAATCATCGATGAAAAACAATGAAGGGACCTGCGACACACTTAAACGGAGAGTTAGACTGGTCGTGAGATGGATTTTGGGGCCATTCCAATGCTCAAATAATTAGGGTTTCCTTGAGATGATGTGTGAAAAACGAAGGAAATGAGGAAGATAGAATCTAATGGAGTCCCTTTAGAAAATCATGGAATCCTCTATCTTTACCTTCGTCAGTGCTTATATGATCCTCTAAAAATTATTTTCACGTCAACTAGAATAGCATCATTGTAAGGGCCAAAGAGGGGACCATATCTTATAGTCATTGGTTGTCTTCCCACTCACCTAGTGTCATGTGTCAATAGGAGGGGGTATCCAAGGGACTGGGTCTAACAACGTTTTAACCACCCCACTATTCTTAGGATGTTACGTGTTATGGAATATACGTAGAGCTTAAACCTATTTTAAGGATAGGGAAAATGACATAGGTACAGAGTAGCCTTGGAAGAGATGATGTTGGAATTTGCCTTTGAAGGAGAACGCCGGCAACTAAAGTTGAGACGAAGTTGTTGTCAAGGATGATGGGGAAGATTGAGAGGGCACCTATTACTGAGATAGAGTTTGATACTGAGAGAGAGCTTACTGTTGAGATAAAGCTCGAAATTGAGATGGAATCCGAGATTGAGAGGGAGTCTACTGTTGAGATAGAGTCTAAGGCTGAAAGGGATCTACTACTAAGACAAGTTCGAGACTGAGAGAAAGTCTACTGCTAGACGGAGTTTGAGACTGGGAGAGAGTGGATGAGGGTACTTATCGGCTACTGTTGAGACAAAGCTCAAAATTGAGATAGAATCCGAAATTGAGAAGGAGTCTACTGCTGAGATAGAGTCTGAGATTAAGAGGGAATCTACTACTAAGACAAGTTTGAGATTAAGAGAGAGTCTACTGTTGAGACAGAGTCTAAGATTGGAAAAGAGTGGATGAGGGTACTTATGAGAGAGTAAAGATTGTTCATAGAGATCTTAAGGCTAGCAATATCTTGCTAGATGATAATCTCTGTCCTGACTTTAGCATCGCAAGGCTTTTTCGACCAAGACCAGACTCACCAAACTACTAGCAAACTCATTCGCACATTGTAAGTAGAAGTATATTAAGTTTATTATTTTTTACTTGCAATCTGTCTTTCAATATGAAATTGTTCTAGAAGATACATGGCTCCAGAGTATGCTCTGCAAGGAACCTTTACACCTAAATCAGATGTTTGCAGCTTTGGCATTTTCGTTCTAGAGATCATCACGGGAAGAAGTGTCTAGTCTTTCAGTGATTCCAAGTCTGAGTCTTCGTCTTCATTTGTTAGTCTTGTTGGTTATGTAAGTGGTCTTTCCCTTCGCAAGAAAGTATTCTTTTCCATTTTGAATTAGTTCTTACTTCACGATCTTGGATGATTGATTGATTGAAAAGGTTAAGAAATTGTGGAATGACGGAAGAATAGTGGAAGTTAAAGATCCAAAAGTAGGAGATGAGGAATGGCCAGAGGAAGAACTGAGAAGGTAAACCTACCTAGGCTTGCAGTGCACTCTAGAGAAAGTGGAAGATCGGCCAAACATCCGGGAAGTAAGTCTCATGCTGTATAGCAACAGCATTACAGTCCTTTCTCTGAAATTTTCCAGTGATTCTGAAATTAATTCTTCGGGAGAGGAATCTTTGGTGTGATCATTTCCATGAACTTGGACACTGAACGCAAGATCATATCTAGTGGTTGAAGTTTAGAATTCTAGACATTTTAGCTTATTAACGTCAGAATGGGTAAACATTGTGGTAAAAAAAAATGAATATGTTCACCCCCAACGCTCCCGTCAATCCGTCTCAGGACCAACACAAAAGACTCGCCCCCAGCACCCCCGTCAATCCGTCCCAGAACCAATACGGAGGAGATAAATCACGGACGACTACTAACCTTTGGAATAATGATTAACACATAAGAAAAATATTTATCTCGACTTTATCGAGATTCGAACTTCATTATAATAACACCTCATGTGTTAACCACTAAACCCATCCGAGAGGACGTCAAAATGGGTAAACATAGAGCTTATGACTATAGGTGCTAAAGATTTGTCCTATTTTAAAGGCTGCTTCACCTAACCTCAAATTTGATAAGTTTGACCGGTACTCAAGTTTTGAGCCGGAGATGGACCTGCTGATGGGCAATAGTTTTTAGCCTCTTTGTATTTAAAAATCTTAATTCAAATAAATAGGGTAAATGTACTATTAGTGTATTAGAAAAAGATATATTGAAAAATACAACTTATTAATAAAAACGTTAATGAAAAAAAGGCATGAGATACATTTGAAATTATTTTTTTAAAATAAATATATTAAAAATAGATTTATATAATAACAAATAGTCATTTGCATGGCCACCGGTCTCAACAGTTTTTGATCACTACACGAACCTTATGGGAATTTTGTTCTAGTGTACCTCCATATATTGTTTTTAATGAATATGCATAAGATGAAAAATAACAGTTAAAATTTCTTCCAATAGGATAATTATATAATTTAAAACCCTTCATAAACATTTAATCTTTGTCAATAAAAAAAGTTATAAACACGCTAAACAAGGAGATCATATACCTTTTGGAAATTCATCTATCACCGAGCAAAATGATTCACCAACGCAAAATCGAGATAGTATCCTTCGGCTTTAGCCAAGACATGGGTGTATTTCAAGCAGTGATTCTGAGAATGTTAATCACTGGTGAAAATTTTACAGGTTCCAAAGGTCGTCTTTTAATAAGCATGACAATCAGAAACGTATCTAGCAAAATGAGAGCAATCATAATCAGATTTTGTTTGACAATGCGATGGGATACACGAACAATACCGGTAAAAGCTAATTAGACAAACACAGCACACTATGAGCACAGCATATTCTTTGCAAATAACTTTTACACAATTGGCACTCGATCAAAGTCAGTGTAGGATGCTTGCAACTCCTTACTCCTGAAGCTGTAGTAAGTTATCAAAGATATCTTTTCAGAAAAGGAACACAAACGAACAAATATATGATTAATCAAAGACGAAATTATCTGTATTAATTTGTGCCAACTGCATTTGATGGCTATTGAATAATTGCCAATATAATGGCCATAAATCCTTCAAGGCGCTAAGATAAAAGCTTGCAGTCATAAAGGTCTCTTAGATGAACAAATGGGAGTTGAGAAGGGACCATGGAAAGAAACAAGAAAAACCCAAGTCAATAAAAAAACATTTAGTTAGAGAGGAATGGAAATAAATGAAATGATGAATCAAAATGTCTGTAAAATCAACTCAAAAGAATTTATCTTATTGAACCACTTAACTAAGTGACGTCAAGTCCGCTTTTCTGACCAGGACAAAAGAAAGATTATGGAACATAAGGATAGCTTTACAGTGCTCAGACGAACAAAAAAACACCAACCGTATAACAACTTTCCATTTAAAAGTTAAAACATACCTAATATAATAACAGACAGAAACAGAACACTCAACATAACATGACAGAAAATGAACACTTTTTGACATGACAGAAAAAAAAAACATCAATATCCAAATTTGTTCTGATTTTAAAACAGACTGTAATATTTCTAAACCAGATTAAAAAATCCCAGATACTTTTCATGATAAAGAAAAATACTAAACACGTTGAAAAAGAATTAATAAAGCACCCATAGATTTTTCAATTAGGGACTATAGGGAGTTCCAAAGCAGATAAAACAAAAAAGAAAAGAAAATTCATACCATATTGCGCATGTATTTATCCACCATACTCCAGACAATCCTATGACGAGAAACACCAAAAATAATTCAACCTGCTAGCTTTCTGGGAGGTGTTCCTGGTTTTAACAAATTATTTCCAAACCCTTTTTTCTTGTCAGCTGGTTTAAGAATCTGAAATGAGCAAGTCAAAGTGTCATCTACACTCATCATAGCACCAGCATTATCAAATTCACCACAGTAGTTTGGAGCAGAGAATATTGTCACTAGCTGGCGTTTTGCAAAGAACTCAAAGCCATCTTCCACAACCTAATAAAAAGGATTAACACAAAATATCAACACAAGTGGTTCAAGGAACACAGCAACCAAGAAGCCAGCTACTGAAAGTCACTGTCCCATCATTCATTTGCTTCAATTAGTAGTCATATGTTCTCAGATCTAATTCTGAAGATCGTAAATTGAACATAAAGTGAAAAAAATGGCACTGTCACAAATAGCAATATCGCTCTTAAGTCTTAAAGTTGATGAAAATAATTTTTAAAAGAGTAGCAAGAGACTAACCTGGTGGGCTCGGCAGATAAGGTCCAAATCATGCTTTTGAAGAAACTCAGTGACCTTGTCATGTCCAAAAGTATAAGAAACACCTCTATCATTTTCACCCCAACCATCTATACCTCTGTCAGGGTCTGACCATAGCAAATCACAAAGGAGACCTTGGTCTGGTACATCCACTGGACGAGCAATATTTCTAATCTGATCTAAACTCTCTAGCTCAGGAGATAGACCCCCATGCATGCAAAGTATCTTACCATCAATAAGCGCAGCAACTGGAAGGCAGTTAAAACAATCTGTAAAAACTTTCCACAAACGAACATTATATCTTCTCTTGCACTCATCATAAAAGCCATATATACGGTTAATGGATGCAGATTCATGATTCCCCCGTAGAAGAAAGAAGTTTTCTGGATATTTGATCTTGTATGCAAGGAGCAGGCATATGGTTTCGATGCTCTGCTTACCACGATCAACATAGTCCCCAAGGAACAGATAATTTGCTTCCGGTGGGTACCCACCGTATTCAAAAAGCCTAAGAAGATCAATATATTGGCCGTGAACATCTCCTGCATTGAAGAGTTCAATCTACTAAATGGAAGCTCATATTGGTAATATGTAGCAAATATATATCACATCACTATTCTTCTAAGTCACTAAGGCCCCATGCATATTTGAGGTAATATAACTAGAAAAGGAAACTAAAGGGCTGGTCAGTGCCCCATCACTATCAGTATTTTTCCAGCCTAGACATTTTTGTCTGTAAATACTATGTCGAATGTAACTGGCCTAATGGTCAATACATAAAATGAAGACAAGAAACTAATAATCAAGCAACAATAAGTCAAGCAGTTAATTATAATTAATGACTGCAACAAAGAGAATCAAATCTCGCCCTGATGTCATTAAGAAGCAGTAGATAAATAATAATTAAACAAGCATTAGCACTCCAGCTATCAGCAAAACCACCAATTTAATCAATATTTCATACCTAAGACAACAAAGAAATATGAAAAGAATAAATAGAATTCTTTTCATGCTTGAATGTCACTATCAACGGGAAATGCTATATATCTATTATAACAGATATATGTTATAAACTTATATTATATTATATATCTACTACATAGTCATATTATATGTTGCATAATATATAACAGGCATATGTTAAGTTAATTAACTTATATGTGTTCCCGAAATCATGAATTTCAAAATCATGAGGTTTCCTCAATAAAGCTCATATGACCCATTAACGATGCAAATGCAAACTCCCATCTCTGATTGTGAAACCAACAATCATCACTCCTCTCAGCAACTGTCATTGTAATGTCAGTGAGGTCTTTCTTACCCAAGTCATTTGTGTCGCCTCCTTGCTATGTTGTTGCCTTTGATGATCCAATTCCTCTATGCCATTGCATCAATTCACTAATGGTATTATCTATTCATCTTTCTCTGATTTGTAGATCCTTCACTCTTATTCCCTTCCCCATGATTGAGATCGGGAATCAAATTTGAGTCCTTTTGTTGCGTAGCATGTCAGCTAAGAGAACACATGTTGACAAAGAGCACACATGACTAACCTAGAGAATAACCCGTATCACATGAGATACAAGCAACACAATGTGTGTCGATGAGTCTCATGTGTCAGTGTAAGGTTGGACCAAAAATTTTGTTGTCATGTCGGGTAACACAGCTCAGTATTTGATTCCACAGTTCCAATTGATCTAATTGCAAGTCATAATTCTATGTTACCTTTTGTTTTTCAAGTTAATCACTATATCGTCCTATATAGGGCTAGATAGCTAGAGTTAAAATTGTTTGAACCCATGAACATAAATAGAATTGGGAGTTAGGACGAACATATCTGATGATGATGATCCTATATAGAATCACTTGTACTCATTTTCTTTAGATTGTTTGAAATTAAATGAGAACCTTATACAAGATAGAAACTAGATAATAAGCACTAGGAGAGACACTATCAGGATATTTGGCTATACAGTGGAGACAAACCAAAAAAGATAGATATTTCAGAGACAAAATTGAATACAAGGTGTAAATCTGAGAAAACGACTTGACTATATAGTCAGGAAGCTATCTCCTTAAACAAATGTATTAAATAGTACAAAATAGTGCAAGGATAAATCAAGAAAATTAGAACATTTTGTTGGGGTTGCAAGGTTGCAAACATAGTCCCACTGTGGAGATATCTAAATTCTTTTCGATCCTACAATTGATATCAAAACCCAGACTGCTAGAAGTTTTAACTGCCGATTGTGCAGAAAAGCTATAGTCTAATTGAGCGTGGGTACAATATTGACCTCAAACAAAGAAAGTGAGACTCCTATGCTTGGATCAAGAGGACCAGACACCAGGCAGGAAGTCCTAGTTGCGGCTAGGCAAGGAAATCCTAGTAGGTCGGGTGGACCGGGGGGCAGGAAGACCTAGTGGGTCGAGGATCGGACGTGAAAAGCCTGTGGTCCTTTGTTTGAGGGGGGATTGTTGGGGTTGCAAGGTTGCAAACATAGTCCCATATTGAAAACACATGGGAAAGATGATAGGTTTATAAGAGAAAAGATATCTCCATCAGCATGAGATCTTTTGGATAGAGCCCAAGAGCAAAACTATGAGGGCTTAGGCCCAAAATGGACAATATCATGTAATTGTGGAGGTATCTAAATTCTTTTCGATCTTACACATTTTGCATTCCAGAAAATTTAAGCACCCTGCATTCTAAACAATATGAGGAACACAGAAAGATCCTTATTTTTTTAGATCAATTCATATAAACTTTAATAGGAAATACCTAGAGAATAATGTGTTTTGAAAGTTAGTAATAATCTTGGCATGCACTGAGATAATGATAATGATTCTACGGTTTGATTGGTGGAACTAGAGCTACTTTATGTAACCTAAAAGTTTAAATGTGGATCGTGCAGAAAGGTGTATGCTCAATTACTGCAGGGAAAAAACAACTTTGCAACTATTATAGGCTGCATACACCAGCAATTTGTTTGGAATGTATCTAGAGGGATGTGTTTCCAAAGAAGTGGAAAATTTCCAGTGAGGCTCTCTCCATAAGTTTTTCAAGATGAAATCAGAAGCAATCATAGAAGAGAAGTTGAGTTGTATATAAGTTTAAGGATTTCATGCAAACAATAGGAAGCAAACTGACTAGCATGCAATGAGATACTTCTCTAAATTAACGTACTCAATGAGCACATACGGAATAGTGAAACAGGTCAATCATAGCTAAGAAACCATTTTGAAGTTCCAAGCGTCAGACCTAAACCATTTTGAAGTTCCACGCATTGCACTCAGTTTTCATATAACAAGAGAATCTGTTGATTCATTATCAAGACCTAGTTAAGGCAATCAGGATTCATACTCAGCGAGATCCCAAAAACATCACCAAGTCAAAGAATTAACCAACTATCAAAGCATCATTAGCATGTAGTAGAAAGCAACAAAACGAGTTTGGCACAAACAGCACAAAGTAGCAATAAGTGAAGCGCTAATAAAAAGATGCTCTAATCTGAAGACACGAAGAAGCAGAATAAGCAACAAACAGATATTGTATTCTGATAACGAAAGGCTTCGAAATCAAAACCCTGGTAAAAATTAAATTTTTTTTTTTTGGCCACTACCACAGATCTTGATGGGGGCCTCGAGCTCCAAAAGATTGGGCTGACCGACAAAGATCTCCTTGGAGGCGACGCACAGTTGCCGGATCTCCGCATCAGTCAGCTGCGCATTCTTAACAGTCCTCCCGCCCTTGGCCTCCAGAAGTCGCCGTATGATATCGTCCAACAAAACCAGATCCATCGACATCAACTCCTCCTTCTCTCCTCTCTAAAACCCTAGCCGTTCGGGATGGGACGGGCACCACAAAAAAGAAAAATCGAGGAGAGGACCGAGCGCGAGGGCTGGAAACGGAGAACAAGAAAACCCTACTAAATTCTTGAAGGGTCAAAGAGGGATGGAATAAGCAAAGCTTTTGTGCGGGTGACGAAAGACGCGACCTTCCCGCCTCACAGTCAATCCATCTACCTATTTATTCCATCGATCCGAAGATATAAATATCAACACCAAATCTTTGGAAAACCCTAATTAACCCTTCCCTTCCCTTCCCAGCGCCGTTGCACATCGAATCTCGCTCACATGATCAGAATCAACATGTTGTCGCGTGCTTGTCCACGATCGTACCGAGTTCTTGGTGCTTTCCCAGTGAGTGCTTGAGCCCGGCACGGCCATCGGATAATTTTATTGTCATGTTGGAACCGGCAAGGGATCAGATTTGACCATGTCCGGCACGGCCCATACTTGCTATATCACAAGCTCGGACCCAAACTGTATTTAATTAAGAAATATATAAATTTGAGTAAATGTTTAATATTACATAATTGTATTTTTCAAGTTTGGTGCGATATTAATACTTGGGCCTTAAATTTAGTATAGTATAACTATTTAAATTTGGTGTAACATAATTACATGAATATGATATTTTGCATCGAGGTTGATTTATGACAAATCGACCTGTATAGCCCAACAAGTATGATCAGTTGGCTCTATCCACCTAACCCTACTTGCTTGGCAAACTTGATTAGCATGATTTACTTGTCTGCTTTGCTCAATCATTTACTATGATTGGTCTACTTGCAATTGTTTAGTCTGAGTAGGTCACTCAAATCGCTACTTGCCCACACATTGTTGCTTGGTTCAACTGATTAGATTGGTCATTGACTCATTCAAATTGCTCGAATTATCTTGTTCGACCGATTCATCAGGTGAACTTGTTAGTGTCTACGTCCCTCCAAAAGCTGATAGGGCCAAAAGCTAAAAGCTAAAAGCTAAAAGCAAAGCATACTCACAAGGTTCGTTGAGCTCTGTCAAGGAGTTGAACCATTTTTTTCAACCACTATCTCTCCCTTTACTGTTTCAAACAGCTGCATTCTTTCAAGGTCTCAAATCCTACCTTCATCGTTCGCTCAAGTGCATGAACATGAATTGGCTCATCATTCGGAGCACTCAGAATCCAAACCTCTCGGGCCATTCAAATAATGATAGAATGAAATATAGAAACAGAGATAATTTATCTAAGTACTGAGAACACAAGCATTACAACGATTCCACTTATCCCATCTTCTCTATGTCTCTAGATTAGCTCAGGGATGCTAGCAAGCACTGGCCTCCACTGGCAGTAAGACTGTCGGCGGCCAGGAGTTTGTAGCATACCAAGCCGGTGCACGGTCTTGATGGCCATACTTTCTTTGTGGCAGGCACACAGGGTTAGTAGTTGAGCTGCTTCCTCCTTGGAGAGAACCACCTTAACCCTGATAGCCCCCTTCTTATTCTTCACCACCTCCATCTGGGACATCCTCCTCGTCTGAAACCAGTGGTTTAAAGGAGCAACGTTGAGGCTCTGATGGCGCCCTCGCTTGGACTTCTCGGGCGGCTTTGGTGAGACCTTGAACCGACACAGGGAATTCCCCATCCTGTGTGCGAGACAGAGAGGAAAGAGACGGGGCTGAGGTTCAAAACGAGTGGGAGGGAAGTTTATAATGGAGGAGGAAGGTGAAAGATTGAAGGGCAAAAGAAATGAAGATGTATAGAATGGGGAGGAGTTGGTCCAAATGAAGATATATAATTATAAATGGCCAACTCCCACCAAAAGATGGGATTTTTGAATTTAGGAATTGAGGAGTTTGAAAAGAAATGGATTGGTTAAATTTGTGGACTTGGTTTTGCTTGTTCGTATGGAGCAAATGGCAGCGTAATCAGCTCATTTAATTTCAAATTAGAGAGTTTTGTTGATAACAGAAGTAATCGAGAACACAATTATATTATTTTGATTAAATAAAAAAATACATATGAATAACACAGTGACAAACAAAAAATATTTCATTCGAATTGGTTATGTTTCATTGTAGAAGCTTACAATGCTTCCAAATTTTTTTCACAGTCCCACCAGCTCTTACAATGTAGTGCCAAAGTTGTTTCTGATATACTGCAAGTTTTTCATGAATCAAGGTCGGCCATTTTGTTATGCCCGGGAGATAAGCTGATGAGGTTGGTCGTAGAGGATAGGTCAAATGAAACTGGGTAGGTCACATGGATTGGGCATCTCAAATGGCCGTTAAGGATCTTGATTTACCTCCCTTTTACAAGGTCTTAAGACGGACAACAAAGGGATGCAGTGAAGGAGTGTGTGGGGTAAATGTTGTCATCATTTGTATTACAAGATTTGATGGAAAGAAAATGCATGCATGCGACCACACGTGTTATACAAGATATGATGGTGGTCGTTCCCTTCCCAGAATTTACATGATGATAAATATACTTTACGTGTGATATCCTCATTATTGTCCTTTCTTTTGCCAAATTTATTAAAAACTTAACCAAACTCGAATTTTTTATCAAACTCAACTAAAAATATTATTGTCCTTAAATAAATATTAATCTAATACATAATACATTTTTAACATATTACAAATAAAATATATAAATTTATTCATAAAAGTTAGATTCATTTACAGCTCTAATGGCAAATAATAAGGAAAATAACCAATTGGGTCATGTTTGAAATCTGGCAGATGCACTCTTACGTTAAGTGATAGAAACAATCAAAATTCATCACTAATGGAAACACAAAAAAGAATGACCGTGTTGCAAATGTTCTCAAGAACACCAAAAAGTTTGCACCTTTTGGAACAATGTCTACGAGTAATTATGCTCCACTAGCAAAGAGACGAGTCCATTCTCTTGCTGCGATGATAAAAGAGAGTGCATCATATGTTAGTCTACACATAAAAAGACTGAAACTGAGTTGTACAATTAATCCAATTAGCAGTAGCTTTTTGAAATTTCTAGACAATATTTGACTTTAAAGGATAGTACCAGACCTGTTTCTACAGCTTCAGCTTCATTTGTCTTCCAATGCTTAGCGATATTCTCAGATAGTGGATCATCTGGGTTGGGAGCGCTCAACAGTGCTTGAATGCTGATAAAAAAAATCAAGGGAGAAAAATAACCCTCAATAACTAGATTTGACAGGTTTCATAGACTGATTTGTTCGGTAGAAAATAGATGACTTTGTTTTCAGTGGATCCACTACCAATAATTTTGACGCCATACCTTCACAATAATATATATCCAAATAATATTTAGTAACTAATATTATAAAATATTGCGCAGCAGAATTTAAACAAAACACTAGTAATAACAGTCACACTTGGAAGGAAACGTTGAGTTATGATTATGTAAAACTGTCACAATTTTGTCATAAGATAACGGTATATATTCCAAGACTAGGTTATCAACCATGTACATAATAAGATAGATTCCAATAAGTTGGAGCAATGCTTTAATCTGAAACTAGATCGACTCTCTCTGACATGAAATCCTAACCATGGAAAACGATATATATATAAACACACACACACACACACAACAAACTGAATATAGATTCCTATTTTCAGCAGACATGATTACCTCAACAATACTGTTCGAATTTGTAGTGCTGGACTCCACTTATCTTTGAGAATATCAAGGCATATTCGTCCAAGCTGTATGAATCATTAACCTATTTAATAGAGATCAATAGCATCTCTGAAGAAAAATATGAAACCTATTTACTTGCCTTGTCAATATTTGGATGGTAGATTTTAGTGAGAAAGCGAACCTACAAACCAAAAAGAACAAGAAAAATAGGACTGAACTAAAACTTCAAAAGTAAGCACTGAGAAATATATGGAACATCTGTTTTTTCTATTAACAAATTTGTTGAAATTAGTACCAGAATATATTAATCCCAATGATAAGATGTATCTCATGTGGTGTTAATCAAATGATAAGAAGTCGCATGTGGTGGTATGGTAGTCAAATGCATGTATAGGACTAGATTGGCTATAATAACAGCAGACCAAGGACTCTGAAAATAGACATGCGCTAAAAGCCATGACATCCAAATGCCAAATTTTAGTTTTACGAAGCACAAATACACTAAAAATGAAAGAAAATTTGATGCATAGGAGATCAATTCATTTTCTGTAATGTTTCTGCCCAAAGGTTGTTTGGTTACAGATACCAAGTTTTGCAGCAAAAAGATTTGGGCAGCCATCAAGATTCTTTATCACGTTACAATTAACATTAGGCATACTTATATACCATTTACCATCATCATAATAAATCCATGCTCGTCCTGACTATTCAAGGTCAAACCCAAGTGAACATACCATTGATGCCTAACTCACTAGTGAAACAAAGTAGAACCATATGTGCTGAATTGTTTTAACTAGAAATTCTGAGAGATGAAATTTTAGTCAGACAAAAATTACTAGTAGCAACTAAAAGAGGGAACCGAGATTAAAGGCAATTGGTTCTTCAAAATGATTACTGAATCCTGCTTGTCGACCATGAAAACAAGACAAATAACAACAGTTATGCTAGCAGAACTCGACTTCTTGCTTCC
The DNA here is from genome assembly GCF_018446385.1 of Zingiber officinale. Taxonomy (NCBI): domain Eukaryota; kingdom Viridiplantae; phylum Streptophyta; class Magnoliopsida; order Zingiberales; family Zingiberaceae; genus Zingiber; species Zingiber officinale. Next base: position 123,502,246 of record NC_055997.1, read on the forward strand.
AGAACATTTGTAGACCTTCTAGAGACATGAGATAATTATTAATCATACCATTAAGCCAATGAGTGAGACTTCAGCCAATAAGTAGTTACAACATCTAAAAGTAGATAACTAAAAGCTCATAGAAATAAAGTAGAGGTTGTAAGAGAAAGCTAAAATAACTCCAACCTCCATCCAGTTCATAAAATAGTGAAGTATAAAGGAAATATTAACTGTGAATTAATAATGGCCACAATTTATAATGGCTGTTTATATTTGTGAATTATGTAACATGCAATTCTCCAAGCTTAATATTCTTCTTAAATAAATAAGATAGAAGTCAAATTACTATACATTCACGTGCAATAGCAAAGCCAGTCAACTAAGCAAAAAAAAATAACCGATTACAGTAATAGTTGCAGAATTCACACCTTTGGGGCAGTCATAGGGTACTCTTGAGGCAGGAATAACTCAAGCTTAAAAATACCTCCTAAAGAAAGAAGATAGAAATAGGAAATAAAGAGATAGTTTAAAAAAAAAAAAAAAAACATGCAACTTAGGCTTACAATGTCTTGGATATAAGCGTAGTTGCTATTTGAAAAAATTGAAACTCAAAAAACATATTCAGATCTGCTTGTTGCTTGTTAATAGGGAAATGCAAGAATCAACTAACAAATCTCTAGCTTACAAAATAAGTTTCATTACATTAAACATTGCATTAAAAAATAAATCTTCTGTGTACCAAACAAATGACCACCAAACATTTTGTCAATGCATTGGCATATATAAGTTATGGTATAAGAGTCACTAATGAAGTTATCTTTCAAGAAAATAAACAATTAATCAGTACATTCATTTAAGCATAACAATCCAAGAATTCTGATTTTTTTTTTCATCCAAATAGAAATAAGATTGATAAAAGGATCCATAATAAAGTCCTTTCCTTTAGCAGATTAGTTATATAAATTCTCAAAACTCTAGAGACTTGGAAGACAATTAGAGTCTAAAAGAAAGCTTGTCCTAGTAAGAAAGTAATTATCATATCATATTTTTGAAACCCATGATATGCATTTACAGCCAACATCTTCAAAAATGTTCATATATGGGAAGAATAGCCAGAAATATAACAAAGTTGACAAACACGTACAAGTTGAAGACCATAATGGACGTATGAATTATAACAAAATATATGAAAAGTGGCAATTCACATATTGAAGCATGCCCCCAAAAGAAACAGCCAAGAATTCCGCTAATAATTAGTTGCATATATATTTTTTAATAGATGAAACAAAAAAAGAAGAACTTAAAAGAGAGCTTGAACAGGTAAACAGCTCATCTACGAGCAAATAACCTTCGTAAGGAGACTGTGCTGGCCCAAGGATCATCACATTGAAGTAGCGCATGTTCTCCTCCGACGGTGATGCACTAATGCCAGGAGCTGAAAACATACAGATGATGGAGTCAGCCAGTAGACAAAGTAATCGTAAGACAGCAAAATGAAAATGTTCAACAGATTCCCCCAAAATGCCAAGAGGTAATGTCCCAAAATAAGAAACACCATCCCTATGGTACCAAAAATCTATAATTCGCGAATTTATAAGACGACTCCACCAAGGGATAACAGAAACAGAAAAAAAATATTAGCAATGGAAAGAAAATACCTGGCTCGCTGAGTAATCTCTGGGTTTCCTATTTGAACGAGGCATTAAGAAAACATAAAAGAAAAAGATCAGACCTAGGAACCCGATGTTGGGGGCAAAGGGAGAAGAAATTAGGAGGCGAAAACGAAGAAGAGAAAAAGAAACCTTGATGATTCTGGGAGGAAGATTGCTGCTCCCCATGCCTGATCAAGATTAGGGTTCTTCGAGTCGCAGGAGAAACAGAAAACGGCTTTGCAACAGGCACCTTGCTCAATTACAAGGGGAAACTAGAAAAATAAATACTAAAATCATTTTAGAAAAAGAGAAAAATAAAAAATGTAAATGTGGCGAGATGGGCCGATCCAATCACATGCTACTAAAATTTAGTCAGTCTACTAGATGACGTGGATTATTCACGAATTATCATTGGTACAACCTTAATGTGAGGATCCTGCACCCAACACGAGTCCAATGCCCAGCACGGGCCTAGCCCGGTTGGACCATTTTATATTACGAATGAAAAAAACCCAAAAATAATATTATATATATATATTCTAAAATTATATACTTTTAAGAAATAAAAATAATATAATATAAAAGAAAAAAAGAAAAAATATTTATATTTATAATTTAAATTTGGCCTTTCACATAGTTCGCTTATGTATCTTCCTTAAAAAGGATTAGAATCAAAATAATTCTATCTTATATTTCTCATACTGAAGCTCCGTGAGGATGAAATAAAGGTACTTTTCTGCTATTAAGATTTGAATCTGACGCTATGATCTCACTTTAGTTTTGTAAATGACTCCAACATCTTGTCAATCCTCTGGTTCCATTTATTCAATATTTTGGAGAAGCTTTTGTGAAGCTATTTAATGGAATTAGAACTAAATTTTTTGGACTGGATGTCGAACTAGTTCACATAATGACTGATATTAATAAAGAAGATATAATGCTTCTTAATTATAAAGAAGGTAGAAGAAGAAAGAGGCATTTACAGTGCAGATTGTGAACAAACTCAAAAGAAATATACACTAGACCAATAGAGGACACAAATCTTCGAAGATAATGCTTGATACAGAGCGACATATTCATATCCACGTGGTTTTCAAGAGGAGAAAGACATTTTTTGTTACAATGTAATCAATAATTGAGGAAACTTGACAACTGACAAACATGAAAAACTCTCACTAAATCCCATTAACACGATATAAGCCCAAACTGTCAAGTGGTAACTGGTAACAGCAATTCCATCATGCCATTTCAACACTCAAGGCTTCTTTACCAAATTGTTGTACATAGTAAACAGAGTGTGGAAGACATCTCCCTTCTTCTTATCTTTTGAAGCTTTTGTAGCATCATTTTCTTGAGCCTCCAAAGGTGCAGGATTTTCTTGGGGAGTAGCAATGATGGTGGTGGCTTCTTGGTCATTAGGTTCTTTAACTATGGCATCAATCTCTTGAGCCTCCACTTGAACTTTTGCTTCTGAATCCTCTGGTTCCACGTTTGCCTCAGAAAGTGCAGCATTTTCGATGATGATGGCTTCAGGGTCTTTAGGTTTATCAAATGCAGCATCCTTGTCTTCATCGTTGGTTAAATCTTGGGGAGTGACAACAACAGTGTCTTGAGGATTAGCGGGCGTTGTTTCATCGGTTATTTCATGATCCATCACTCCTGTATTTTCTTCTGCAGGTTCTGATGCAAGTGTGTGAGTCTCTGAGACAACATTCTCATCATTTTTGAGCGCATCCCCCTTTTGAGCCTCCGACGCGTCATTCTTATTGGATTCATCAACCTCTTTGCTCTGCAAGTAAGTCCGGTAAACTTTATTTAGTACAATCAATTTGGAACTTGTTATTTTTTGTAAAATTAATCTATTTAGACAACAATAGAATGATCTGAAGCATTTGGATAGATATATGTGTCTGTCTGGTTATGTTGGAACATAGATTGAATGCATGATTAAAAGACTGCAGAGAGCTGGATGTACCTTGAGCAGGGGCTCGTGCTCCGGCGAGGTGCTTTTGGCGGTAGCGGCCGCCTCCTCCTCCTCCTTGTAGGCATAGCCGTCGACGGATGAACCGTTCATTGACGGTAGCTTCTCCAGCGGCAGGGGAGCGTCGTCGAGTGCCAGGGGCTTCGCTGCGCAATTTCCCATGGCTGCCTCGCCTGACGATGTTCCTGCACTAGATAGCCGGTTATAGGAAGAGGAGGAGGAGGCGAGGATGAGCGGAGTTTGCAACTGCTCCTTGACGGAATTTAAAGGGCGATGAATTGATCGATTAAGAGAACGCTGTCCGCTTCTCCCTCGTCGTTTGCTTTCCAGCGCAATTTGAGGACCGAGAATTAATTAGCATACGAAACCAACGATTAAAATAAGCATATAAAGTCAAACTAATTATGCTTGAGTGCACGATAAGTATAAAATACAAATAAACTGGATTGCTTTGATCTTATAGGTTACGTTATTTATAGTATTTAATATATTTTTACATTATTGTATTGTATCTTGTATATGTGTTACATCCCGAAAAAAATTATATTGTTAAAATAATTTCTCAAATCAAACGTGAGCAGGCTTCTCTTGGTCGGATATAAAAGCAGATCTCTCGGAGACTAATTTAATTTGCCACAAGCTGGTGATCGATTCAACCGAAATACATTGTTTTTGTGCAAGATACCTCCGAAGGCAGTAACTGATTAACAGCCGATTCAAAGACAGTGTCAGTAAGTACAGAAAACTCAGCAATGGTAGGACGTGAAGACCACCTCACTAATTTATCGAGTTTGATTTCTTTTCTTTGGCCTGATCAGTTGAGCTAAGAGATCATCGCTGGCCATTGATCGCAAATTATACTAACAAATAATTACTCTATTAGCAAGATATCGTCGCTGAGATCATTACATATACTTGTATGAAGTTATACATGTATGCATATATTGTATTTCAGATTTTCAGTTGATCTTTCGGCAGTTCAACCTGATCTCTCCCATGCTCCCCGTGAGCGGAGAAATGCTCCCCATCTTCACCATCGCCTCCGCGAAGTCGGCGGCAAAAGCCGCCGGATTGTAGCCGTACATCTGCACCAGCCAATCCGTCGGGCCGTTGTTGAAGAGTTCCTGGTCGGAGTGCAGCAGCCCTCTACCAGCCATCAGGTTCTGGAAGTAGCCGCCATCGAATATGGTGGGGCTCGTGGCATCCAGGGGCGCAAGACTGTAATCGCCGCCCACACTCTGGCACTCCTGCCGCCGCCAATAGGCGAAACCGGTATCGATGTTGGTGTCGTTGTAGATGCGCGCGCGGAAGCTGCTGCAGCGGGCGTTGCCGACGGTGTGGGCGCCGGAGAGCGCCGTCAAGTCACGCAAGCTGAGCCCTTTGGACGCGAACATGGACGCGAGGGTGCTGATGCCGGCGGTGGCCGGCGGGAGGTTGGACCCGGCGGACGACAGGCTGGCCGTCCGCGCGTCCCGCCGACCCTGAGCCACGACCCAGCTCGGTCCCCCCAACTGGTGTAATTAATTGGTGAATTAACTGACCGATTAAATTAAAAGACACAATTTAATGGAATCTAAGACGAGTACCAAATTGACTCCATCACGGGCGGCGATGGCGAGAATGTCAGCGCAGGAGACGACGGCTCCGCATTGTGATTCCACTTGCGCCTTGATGGAGTCGATGAGTACGAAGCCGCGCAGGGAGTTGCGATTTGGGGGAGCGTTCTTCTCTCCGACCATTGTCGGCGTGTCGTCGAGAAGCACAGAGGCGTCGCATCCCTGGGAAGAGTGTGACGGAGAATATGATTAAAATTGAAAGCATAGTATGAAGTACTGTTCGACTACAGTGCTGCCCATAATTCCAGACTGGAAAGATGCTGTACGATCCTTCCCGACACGAAGCAATAGTAATAATGATGTTCAATATATCAATCAGGATAAATTGAATGATTATATTCCTTCTTGATTTTTAAAACCAATTAGGATCATTGTTGGTATTAGCATGAACTCAATTGAAGGCATGTAACCTTAATATACATAGAATGTGTAGGCTCACGTTGACGAAGCAGTCATGGAAGAAGAGGCGAAGCATGGAAGCGCCGATCGTGGCATCCTGCGCGACCGCCTGCGTCATGGCTGACCGGACGATGCTCTCCAAGATGGGGCAGCTTTGTGCGTAGAACGAAGGCGACAACTGCGCATGAACCAGCACCACTGCACCACTGCAAGCGAGCATGCAGAGCACTGCAGCCACGAAGGTTTGGGAACGCGACGCCATGATTCAGTTATTCCACCAGATGGAGCGAGCATTCCCTAATCGAGAGGCAAATATATATATGAAAGAAGAATGTAAACTTTATCACTTTCCCATCATTGTATCTGTAGATGCAAGTAATATTATTCATATATATATATCAGATTTATCGAAACAAACATTTACGTACGTTATTTTCTTTATCTCGTTCCTTTTGCATGCATATATATATATATATATGTTTCATTTCCTAGCTCCTATAAATACTTACAATCATCTCTGGATCTTTGTAGTAAATCTAGTTGTAAGCAGTTGTCGGCTTCGATCCGTACGTGATGTTAACCTGTCCATGGGCTTGGACTGGTGCTGATAATTGATCGAGCAGGCCACATGATCACACATCATTTGACAACTACATTGCACCTAACCTCCATGTAGTCTAAGCACTTCAATCAATCAAGGGAATATTATGAAATGTTATTAAATCATAACAAAAGATGATTATAATTATTGATCCCGTATAAAAATGATAATAAAAAGTAAATTGTCAGTGAGGTGTTATTGATATTGACTGAAAGAATACTTCAAGTTAGAAACCAAAAGGAAAAAGAGAGTGAGTTAGACCTCTGAAGAAGAGGGGAAATTATCTTTGTTGCTGGACGAGCTTGCGCAAAGTAAAAGAGTGATGGAGGATGTTAGAATTGAGACCGGGTTGCCCTGATCTTTCACCCCGATGCTCAAATCAATTTCTGGCGATATCTAAAATGGAAAAGATAAACAATATGTTAGAGAATGATGAAAAATGAATGTATGTAGCAAGGAGTATCCGGCGTACCTTGGCATGTGGGGATGGAGTTTTTATAGCACAAAGTAGTGATGTGTTACATCTATGGTTGTCAGGCGAGGTGATACATTTTTGACAAGATGTCATATTTACATTAAAGAATATGTCATGTCAAAGGTGTCAAAGAGTCATGTTACTCATATTTTGCACCATGAATATACTTGTGGGGATCACGCTATGTCACATATATTACTCCACGTGTTTTGACACTCATATGTTCTGACAACTCATGTATTTTAACAATCCATATATTCTGACAACCTATAGGAGGCCCATGTGTTTCCCTGGATATTTGGGTCTGGGAGAGGCGTCAGATCGAAATGGAGGTGAGTCAAAGCATCCGAGCTGCAAAGCTAGTTAAACATGAGCCATGGATTTTCAATTGGGGAGCTGAGCCCCTGGATAAGACCAATCGCAGACAGGTTAGCTTGGCTCGATTAGGAAGACTGGCAGGTCGGATGCTCTGCTCTGCTAGGAAGACTAGTGGATCAGATGCTCTACTCTGCTAGAAGATTAATGGATCAGCTTGACTTTGTCGAGAAAACTGACGGGTTGAATGCTCTGCTCTATCGGGAAAATTAGCAGGTCAGCTCTGTTCTGCCATGCAGACTAACGGATTGGCTCTCGTGGGTCGCCCTTGGAATATTGCTAGTGAGATCTGACGGATCGGCCCTAGCAGGTCAGCACTAGCAAGTCAGCTATGGAATGTTGCCAGTCGGATCTCTCTGATTGGCCCTTGTGGCTCAGTCTTGGTAGTTTGGCCCTAGAATGTTGTCGGTCAGATCTGATGGATCGGCCCTGGTTGCTTGGCCGTGGAATGTTGCCGGTCGGATCTAGCGGATTGATCCTTGCGGGTCAGCTGCTTTGCCAGGAAGACTGGTGGGTTGGATGTTATGCTTTTGCTAGGGAGACTGCGGGTCGGATGCTCTGCCTAGGGCTATAAATGAACCAAGCATTCATAAACAAGTTTGGTATTCAACTTGGTAAGTGCTTGTTTATGTTCGTTCAATATACACAAGATTAATTAAATAAACAAATTTGAACAATTTATTAAACTAAAAAAAAAGTTTTAACATATATGTGTTTCATGAACAATTATATTTATTAATAAAACTATTATCAATATGCTAAATAAATAATAAAATAAAATAGATAAATATGTTTGAATTATCATGTTCAATAACCAATCAAACAACTAAAAGTTTTAAACAATCAAACAAGCTTGAATTGAGAGCTCGATAATATCTAAACAAACTAAGCTCGAGTCAAGTTTAAATTGAGAGTTCGATAATATCTAAACGAACCAAGCTCAAACCAAGTTTCAAATAAGCTCAAATTCATAAAAAATAAATCAAGCCAAGCTTGAACAATCATTTCAAAAGCTTGATTCATTTTAAGCTCGGCTCAGTTTGGTTCAATTACTTTGCCAAAAAAGCTTGAACACCTCAAAATTCGGCTCGGCTTTGCTCAACTTGACTCGTTTACAGCCCTAACTCTGTTGAACATACTGACGGGTCGAATGCTCTACCAAGAAAATTGACGGGTCGATTGCTCTACTATGGAGAGACGATCATTTAACTTCTCTCAACTTTGACCTAGCTGATTAACCCTAGTTATATCCATGGTAACTTTTAATAGTGGCCGTATCAATTATAGATTGTGGATTGTGGATCATATTTCCTCAAATAAATTAGTACGAATTTAAGGACTCATTAATATCATAATAGAGTATTATATAAATGTTAAATTGGAATTTATAGCAAGAAGAATATATATTCATTAAAACAACAAGCAGTATGGGTTTAGGAATCGTTAGTGTACGGTAGACACATAATATCTATGTAGTAGGTGCAGTGAAGTTGTCAAAATCTGATTTTATTTATAATTTTGAATTAATTAGGTCGTCATTGTTCAACAATGATAGATTCAGACAAGGGGCGGGGCCACTCTGGGTTGTTGGCTTTGTCGGAAGAAAATTGTCCAAATGGATCGATTTAATTTAGGTTGGATTAATAAGATCATCAATTATTGGTAGCTTAAAATTGATCCAATTAGTTTAGCTTTTGTGTGACAGCATAGATTATATATTGTCACTTTAAAATTTTCAGCACGCTCCTTTAGTTGTTGTGACATCTTTTTCGGATTTGGCTTAGACGCCTTGGATCATCTTCACTAACCACTTTTGTGTAAAATACTATTTTGGTTTATTGTAGCATGGTTATATACGAGATTATAGGATTGACGTATAGCGAATTCACTGAATGGTAATTAGATGGTAATTAAGTTAATGCAACAAAAACTAAAGAACATAAAATCAAATGTTAAAATACCTGAAATTGAAATTTATCAGTGTACAAAACTCCCAATTCTTAATTTCCATTATTTTTTTTTTCCCAAAAGTATTGGAAAAAAAAAACTCTGACAAGAGTAAGGAATACATGTAAAACAACTAAGACGAACTAAGGCTATAAAATTTGAACAAGAAAATACAAAAAAATGTTGAAAGAAAATTCAATTTCGTCAACCCCTAACAGACTGTCTTTGGTCCCCTGTTTAGAGTTTCTGAGTTGTCTTTAAAGCATTGTTATGCCGTAGGCGAGCTGACGCAATCATTTTCAATCAGGTACTTTTCTACAGTGTTTTATGATGTGATACATAATAGTGAGATTCGATAAAATTAAATAGTTAGAAATCAAGAAAATATGACAGTCAGATGTTAAAAAAAAATGATAGTCAGAAATTAAGGGGGCGTGACAGTTAGAAGTCAAGATGTCACGCCCCCAGAGGAGTCCTTACTGAAAAATTTCGGCAACATCTCCTCTGTATCGGTGCCAATCTGAGACATACATATATACAAAATACATCAGTTGTTGGTTGCTACTCGGAAAGCCTAGAGGTTCCACTGTACAAAAATTTTGTACAAAGGTCTGAACCTTTTCCTAGCTACCATGTGTTCTTTTAAATTAAATTTTGGATCGCCTGCGGAACTTAACACGTTTGATCCAAAACTTAATCTATTTGTTCTTTTAGGTTTTGACTTGGATCTCCTGCGGAACTTAACACGTTCGACCCAAGTCACCTTAAGTTATTAATTCCATTAAATATTAATTTCCATAATCGGTTCCCAGTACTGACGTGGCGAGGCACATGGCCTTCTTGGATATGGGAGCAACCATCACCGACTAGACAAAACCTTTTATAGAAAGCTAATATTTAATTTCCTAAAATAACTTTAGGTTAACCGAAAAGAACAATCAAATCACAAGGAAAAGAAAAACAAAAGAACACTATATCGAAAACAAATTCGAAACTCTAGAATCATATGCCCTCTAGAATCATATGCCTCTTGTATTTAGTATTATTTCCAAAAATAACTAGTATGATGCGGAAAGAAAAATTACTAGTTATACCTTTAAGAAAAACATCTTGATCTTCTACCGTATTCCTCTTCTAACATCGGACGTTGTGTGGGCAACGATCTTCCGAGATGAGAAACCACCAACCACCTTCTTCTCCTCCTAGCTAGGTTCGGCCACAAAAGAAAAAGCTTCACCAAGGAAGAAAATCAAAACACTAACCAAGCTCCAAGAGATGCTCGCTTCCTCTCCTTCTTCTTCTTCTTCTCCAAGTAGTATCCGGCCACCATAAGAGCTCCAAGGAAAGAGAAGGGTTCGGCCACCACAAGAAGAAGAGAGGGAAAGGATGGCCGGCCACACCAAGGAACCAAAAGAGGGAGAGAAAATAATAGAGGTTGTGTCTTGTGAAGGCACCCTCACCCCTTCTTTTATATTCCTTGGCCTAGGCAAATTAGGAAATTTAATTACAATAAAATTTCCTTAATTCCCTTGACATGATTTAATTGAGAAAAATAAAATAATATTTCCCCAATTAATCTCTAATGGCCGGCCATATCAAGAGGAAATAAATTAGACAAGTTTTAATCAACAAATTAAAACTTCCTAATTTGTTTCCGGAAATTTTAAAAATAAAATTTCTCTTTAAAAATCTCTTCATGTTTGATAAAAGGAAATTTCTATAATTTTAATTTTATTGGATAATTTTAAAGAGAAAATAAAATATCTCACCAATCTACAAATAAGGAAAGAGATTTAATCTCTTTCTTTAATCTTTTGTAGATCTTTTACAAGAGAGATATTTTAATTTTAATTCTCTTTAATAAATTATTTCTTCCACATAATAAAAATTAAAATTAAAATCCTTTTTTAATTTAATTTGGCCGGCCCCCACTAGCTTGGGTTCAAGCTAGGGCCGCCACCAATTTTATACCTAGGCCCTAGCTTGGTTCCCAAGCTAGCTTGGCCACCCCTTATTCGTGGGTATAGAAGGCGGGTATAGGTGGGTATAGTACTCTATAATTAAGAGGCTACGATAGGGACCGAGAGGAGGAATTGGTTTTGGTCTCCCGATAAAATTAAGCATCCCGTGTTCGCCCAGAACACACAACTTAATTTTATCAATAATAATCCATTCCACTAGAGAATTATTATTGAACTACCGCACCAATCCCAAATTACATTTTTGGGCTCCTTCTTATTATGAGTGTGTTAGTCTCCCTGTGTTTAAGATAACAAATGTCCACAAATTAAGTAAGTTACTGACAACTCAATTAATATCTAGCTCCAAGAGTAGTACCACTCAACTTCATCGTCATGTCGGACTAAGTCCACCTGCAGGGTTTAACATGACAATCCTTTTGAGCTCCTCTTGGGGACATTCTCAACCTAGTATCTCTAGGACACAGTTTCCTTCTATAATCAACAACACACACTATAAGTGATATCATTTCCCAACTTATCGGGCTTATTGATTTATCGAACTAAATCTCACCCATTGACAAATTAAAGAAATAAATATCAAATATATGTGCTTGTTATTATATTAGGATTAAGAGCACACACTTCCATAATAACTGAGGTCTTTGTTTCTTTATAAAGTCAGTATAAAAGAAACGACCTCTAATGGTCCTACTCAATACACTCTAAGTGTACTAGTGTAATTATATAGTTAAGATAAACTAATACCTAATTACACTACGACCTTCAAATGGTTTGTTCCTTTCCATCTTGGTCGTGAGCTACTGTTTATAATTTATAAGGTACTGATAACATGATCCTCTGTGTGTGACACCACACACCATGTTATCTACAATATAAATTAATTGAACAACTACATTTATCACAAATGTAGACATTTGACCAATGTGATTCTTATTTCTAGATAAATGTTTATACCAAAAGCTAGGCTTTTAGTATACACTCTATCATCAGCCATATACGGCTGGAAAATATCTACACAACCACGCCGTTATATAACCAGCCCACTCGGCTGGAACAGAAATCAATACAACCACGCAGTTATATAAATATATGAATCAGCCCACACAGCTGTACTAAATCAACACAGCGGAAAACATAAACAACGATCACAAAACATAAAGTAACTAACTGCGAGCCGGCTCAGCTTGACACAATAATATCAAACCAAATACAAGAGAATACAAATACATAAACAAGTATAAAACCCACAATACAAATAACGTAAGAAATACCGAAATCGTAAGGTCGTCCTCGAATGTGACATGGGACTGGCGGACAGGATCTCCAGGCAACTCCATAACTCCTTTACCTGTTACCTGGTGAAATTACCAATATGCGGGGTGGTGAGTATAAAAACTCAGCGGGTAATAGACAGATAGTGCATGAGTATGGTAAAGAACTAGAGATGCAAAGGTATACAGTCTCGTATGGAAATAGCAGATACTACAGTGATATCATAATAAGTGTCCATACCTGAAACCATATCCTAGGCTAGTGGTAGAAGGAAAGAAAGTGCATGAATATAATATCCAAATAGAGTATAATGATAGTATACAGTGTCATAAGAGAAGTAGCAGATACTAAAACAATATCACTATAAATCTCAACCTATGTAAGCATAACCTAGGCAATAAACATGTCAGCATAAGTAAGCAACAGCAAGATAAGTAAGCAACAACATCAGCTGATATAATAATAACAGCGTATGCACGGATGGTCACCCCGCCCACCTCTCTGCACCACGACCCCTGTATGGTCGAGAGGCCGGATCGATGACAAACTGTACCACCCAAAGGCCGCCACTACTCTCGAGTGACTGGATGGACAGGTGCATAGTAGCTGAATAGCTACGTCTGCGACGGGGGTCCCTGCTGCCGCAACTCCAGCCGCCACTACCCATGAGTGGCCGAGTGTGGCACGACAGGACAAGCGGCACGCTCCAGCTACCACTACCCATGAGCGGCCGAGCGTGCGGCTCTAGCCAATGACCCTCTCAACCACAAGGGAGACATGGTCGACGGCATGCATGCAATGACATGATGCGAATAATGCAACAGTTATCATATATATATAAACAAAAACAGGTATGCTACATGAAGCCAGCATGCTCAGCAAGGTGTGTAAATAAACAGCAATCAAAGCAGGTAAACATGGTATCAGGTGTCCATATATCCAATACCTTCTATCTAATGTCTGGTATCTGGTATCCAATACCTAGTACTATAGTATCTTCTAAATATCATCGATAGCAACAAGAGACTGTATAGAAACAGACATGAGTAGCTCAAAGATTGAGTGGAAGTATAAAGCGCAGGAAAAACAAGAGTGGAGTCAAGATAAACATAGTAGCCATCTAAACATATAGCTCATGCACTAAGATCAATGTGCTAAAGAGATAAAGCAAGAAGTACCCGCCTTTACACGTCGATCGTGATAAACCTATCACACGTCGAGACGCTCGTCTCGAAACCAAGTCCTGCAATTCCATGACTAACAGATTCAGTTACTTACACATGAAGTAAATAGCTAAATCAATTCTACACACCTATTTAAGATAGCCACCATCAAATACGATTATTGATTAACCACAAAATTAGAGTTATGTCTACTTAACCCTAATTAATCCATCATTCTCCTTAGATTATATTTAATCTTTTTAGCCCAATCTCCTTGTGAGTTAATCAATTATATCATGGCAAATTTTCTAAAATCAATACACCCTTAATTCATCAAATGGAACATAACTCCAACCCTAATAATTTACAACAGAAATCTAATAATCCTAATATCGATCATGAAACCATTACGTCAATCAAACACTTACCCGAACTCAAGTAAATGGCTAGTCGCTCATGATTGAAAGGATCCATGACCAGAAATAGGTGGCCCGAATCTGTGGATCGCCCTCAACAAAGCTGGCCGGAGCTGAAAAAGGGTCAACCAACCTAATTAACACAATCTTCCATCAGCAGATACCTATCTGGCAAAGACCAATAGAATGTGGCTGTCGAGATAGGTGAAGAAGGAACCAGTGGTAGCTAGCGCCGTAGAAAACACTCGGGTGAAGAGGGCAATGCAATCCGGAGAAAGGTGGTGAATCCAAACCAAGGCATAGCGACGGTGTGGCATCACGTGGAATGGGAGAGGGGAAATTGGCTCATGGGCACAACCCCACCACCCCCTGCTCGTGGCCGGAGAGGAGCCGAAGGCGCATAGAAGACTGGCCACGGCTGGCCCTGGGTAATTAGGGCGGCGTCGGTGATGACCGGCATGGGATCGGGCGTGCGTCAAGAGGCGAAGAGGAGCGGCGTTGCTGACGATGGCAACCAGCGACAGCGCTGTGGAGCTTGCTTGAGGAGAGGAGCAAGCGGCTGTGGCTCTACCACAAGGGCGACGACGACTCTCACCAGGCCGACAGCTACGACGATACAACGGCAACGGCGGCAGCGGCATCGGGTGGAGACGTGTGGCGCGACATCGGACTGAGAGAGGGAGGGAGACAGCTAGGGCACAGAGAAGAGGAGATCGGCGATCTGGCGGCAGGCGGCGACGTCCGGCATCAGGCTGCGGTGGCCGACGACAACACGAGGAGGATGATCGGGAGAAGGCGGCACGTGAGAGGAAGGGGAGGAATCGGGAAGTGAGGTGGTCGGTGTGAACTTAGGGCACGGGTTAGGTATAGGTGAGGTTTTAAACTTAGGTTCAATCAATTAAACCCTAAGTTGGTTTCCTCAAACAACTCCCACTAAAGGGTATTCCAAACAGGTTTTCTCTAAACCCATTAATTGATCCCTTTAAAATACGCCAAACGGACTTCGAAAAATTTCCAGAAAATTTCTAAAAATTCCTGAAAAATCCAATAAGATTATTTGTCCAATAACCTTATTATTTAAATATTATTTGGGTGTTGTATTTTACACAAGAGGACGTGATAGTCAACAGGTATGGAAAGAGGAGGTAGGACCATGTGACGATGTCAACAACATGATTCCCGGTCGGATTCCCACAGATTGGAGCTCCAGATCTGAGACACCTTGGTAGGCAGTCGGGGTGACACCTGACTTGGATCTGACTGGTTGGGCTCTCACGGCCTAGTTCTACCTGCTCTCAGTAAGCTAAACTCTAGGTCAGTCAACTCTCGATCGGCTCTTGGACAATCTCTCCACAGCTCCCGGCCCCCCACGGTTTAGGCCAGGTAGTATACCCGACTGACTATCCCGAACTGCCCTATTCATACCCGGTCAGGACAGAAGATGCTATATGACAACGAGGTCAAAGAATCGTAACCGTCTGTTAGAGAATAACTGCTGAGTGTCAGGGAATATTCCAACGGACTACGATCATCTGCGAATGGAACCTTCCTTTAGCTTACAGTAGGATGCCAAATGTCCTCATCACCCGACAGGATCTGACACTTGACATTCTCTGACATCGGCCAACCTCCAAAGGGACGCACTGTCATATAAAAAGGGATGTCCTCTCCCTTGTGCAGGTACGCTCTCTCGCACATTCACACTTGTCTTCTACTTTCTTTCTCCTCCATACACTGTTCTTCTGGGGAAAAGTACTTGACTTGAGCGTCGGAGGGCCTGCTCCGAGGACTTTTTCCCTAGTTTCTAGCCTTTAACGCCCGTGTGCTTATCTGAGTGTGCGCAGAGCTCAAGTGTCATCGGCTTAATCATCATCGTCTATCAGCACCACGTGGGAATCCATTTTTGGAAGCGCATACGAGAAAGGTGTCTCAATCACCCCTCTGTCAACACTAGCAATAGCTCATCCGGCTTTCATCTGACTTAGATTCCGGACAGGATCAATTTGGCGCCGTCTGTGGGAAATTTCTTCACCTATTCTGAAACGTGAAGATGGAGGGCACCAGACGAATCAACGTGACCATGACGGTAGGGGAGTACGAACTGTTCAAGAAAGCTAAGAGACGAGCGGTTTCCGAAAAACAAACCATTACTTTGCAACCATACAAAATGTCTGTCATTTCTAAGGACCCGACTAATGTTTCGAATATAGAGTCTAAGAGGAAGCATCCCGAAGAGTTCCCCCCGACCTTCTATCGGGAACCAATCCCAGACTACTACCATAAGAGCCCGGACTTTTATGATAAAAAAGAGCAATCGCAGACTTCTATGGCGGAAAGCTCATAGCCCAGGGACTCAAAGAAGGGGAAAGTTATAGTCCTTAGGGAGGAGCCCCGAGGGGAACCCGATAAGCAAGTGTCCTTCTCTCTAAGGGTACTAGAGGAAAAGCTATCAAAAGGGTACAAGCCCCCGACCATTGGAGAATACGATGGCAGTAAAGATCCGGAGTATCATCTCCGCAAGTTCCAGATCGCTGCGTTGTTGCATCAATACAGCGACGCTATTAAATGCCGAGTGTTCTTGAATACTCTATCTGGCTCGGCACAAAAATGGTTCGATGGATTGCCGAACGGGTCCATCACCTGCTTTCATAATTTCAGAACTGTCTTCCTGCGCCACTTCGCCAGCAGTAGGAAGTACCAGAAGGCAAACCACTGTCTCTTCGCCCTCAAGCATACTCTCACGCCTCCAGACTCTCGCCCCAGTATGAGTCATAAGTGAGCATGCTCTCACGCCTCTAGACTCTTGTCCCGGTGCGAGTTATAAGTGAGCATGCTCTCATGCCTCCAGACTCTTGCTCCAGCACGAGTTATAAGTGAGCATGCTCTCACGACTCCAGACTCTCGCCCCAATGTGAGTTATAAGTGAGCATGATCTCATGCCTCCGGACTCTCACCCCAGTGCGATTTATAAGTGAGTTTGCTCTCACGACCAACGACCTCTCGGTTAGGATTCCAGACTCTCGCCCCAGTGCGAGTTATAAGTGAGCATGCTCTCACGCCTCCAGATTCTCGCCCCAGTGCGAGTTATAAGTGAACTTGCTCTCACGCCTCCAGACTCTTGCCCCAGCGCGAGTTATAAGTGAGCATGCTCTCACGCCTTCAGACTCTCACCCTAGTGCAAGTTATAAGTGAGCTTACTCTCACGACCAACGACCTCTCGGTCGGGACTCCAGACTCTCGCCCTAGTGCGAGTTATAAGTGAGTTTGTTCTCACTACCAACGACCTCTTGGTCGGGACTCCAGACTCTCGTCCTAGTGTGAGTTATAAGTGAGCATGCTCTCACGCCTCCAGATTCTCGCCCGAGTGCGAGTTATAAGTGAGCTTGCTCTCACGCCTCCAGACTTTTGCCCCAGCATGAGTTATAAGTGAGCATGCTCTTACGCCTTCAGACTCTCACCGTAGTGCCAGTTATAAGTGAACTTGTTCTCACGACCAACGACCTCTCGGTCGGGACTCCAGACTCTCGCCCCAGTGTGAGTTATAAGTGAGTTTGCTTTCACGCCTTCAGACTCTCGCCCCAACACAAGTTATAAGTGAGCATGCTCTCACAACTCCAGACTCTCATCCCAGTGCGAGTTATAAGTGAGCTTGCTCTCACGACCAACGACCTCTCGGTCGGGACTCCAAACTCTCGCTCTAGTACGAGTTATAAGTGAGCTTACTCTTACTACCAAAGACCTCTCGGTCGGGACTCCAAACTCTCACCCCAGTGCGAGTTACAAGTGAGACTGCTCTTACGACTAATGGTCCCTAGGGCAGGATTTCAAACTCTCGTCCTCGCATCTCAGCACGAGCAATAAACAAGCACACTATCACGCTAAGTAATGTTGGTGCAATATTCCCTAGTTCAAGGTTGACCGTGTTGACTAAGCTCGAATTGAGTCAAGCTCGAGTCATGATGTGTGGGTTTCAATGTTTGACAATACATGTAGACAACACATGAAAATTGTAAGTGCAATTGTTCATGTGGGGAGATTGTGAAGGAGAGTCAAGTAGGTCAAGGTTGACTGGATACTTGATTGGAAATCCTAATGAGTGAAGCTAGGTGAAAGTCCTGGTGAGTGAAGTCAGGCAAATGGAAAGTCCTAACTGGGAAGTTGGGCAGATGGAAGTCCTGGTGAGTGAAGCCAGACATTTGGGAAATCCTGGTGAGTGAAGCCAGGTGAAAGTCCTGGTGAGTGAAGCCAGGCAGTTGGAAGTCCCGGTGAGTGAAGCCGGGCAATAGAAAGTCCAAGTAGGTCAAAGGGATTGACTGGATACTTGGAACGAGGTGAAAAGTCCAAGTAGGTCAAAGGGATTGACTGAATACTTGGCACGAGGAGGAAAGTCCAAGTAGGTCAAAGGGATTGACTGGATATTTGGCACAAGGAGAAAAGTCCAAGTGGGTCAAAGGGATTGACCGGACACTTGGTGAGGGAGTCCTAGCAGGTCAAGGGTGACCGGATGCTAGGCACGATGAACCAACAGGTCATGGTTGACCAGATGTTGGTTTAGGAGGCTTTAGACTTGATTTTGGGAGAAAATCATAAGCTGGATCGATCAGCCGATCGATTGGCTCATGCTCAATTGATCGGTAGATCGATTGGGCAAGTCTTCGCGACAAGCCTCCTCCCAATCGATCAATGGATCGATTGGGACGAGTGTGCGATCACACAGAACAACACTGGATCGATCAGCCGATCGATCCAGAGCCCCCAATCGATCAGTGGATCGATTGGGAAGTGCGATTTTCGCACGATAAGCCTTGGATCGATCAGCCGATCGACCCAAGCAATTCCTGAGAGCACAGAGGCGCTCTGGATCGATCAGTCGATCGATCCAGAGCCTCCCCGATCGATTGGGAGTAATCCAATCGATCGGGATCTGATCGTTGGCATCATATTTAGCTGCAGGCGTTCGATTCCTTCGGTAGAACTTCCACGACCTCGGCTCAGATCTTCACAACGCTCCAAAAGCTTCTCCACAGAGTTCTCACCGCCAGTTCTTGAAGTTCTTGGAGGTTTTCCAAGTCAAGAGGCAGATCTATGGCAATAAGAAGAAATGTAGGGTTAGGGTTTTCTTGTGCAAATTTGTAAGTTTTTGCTTGTATTTTGTTCCCTTTCCCTTTCTTCTTGTAGTGTGAACTTGTAGGGCTTCTCCACCTTCGGTAGTTACCGTAAAGGAGTGTTTTATTAGTGGAGGGTGCGTGAGTGTGTGGATCCTTGGATTAGTCACCTCTTGTGAGGTGGATACCAAGTAAATCCTTTGTGTTAGCGTTGTATGTTTTGTTTCTTGTATTTCCGCTGCACATCTTTGAAGAAACAAGCAATGAAGAGCACGATGAGCGCACCGAGCTATTCACCCCCCCCTCTAGCTACATAATCGGTCCTACCAAGTGATATTAGAGGAAGGTTGCTCTTCACCGGAAAGGGAAAAAGCTAGAGGGTGAAGAAGTTGAAGCAATTCTACAAGTCGAAGACTTCATCAAAAGGCTCAACTTCAACATAGAATTCCAAGACGAACTTGGATTCGATACAAGGGTGCCTCCACCATTCACAATGATGAGCTTCGATCTTTGGAGATCAAGGATAAAAAATTTTTTGATGGTGGAGATAGAGCAATGGTTTGCTCTTATGGAAGATTTTGAGGCTCTAACAAATTGAAAAGGTAAAACTCTCAAGAGAAGCAAGT
This sequence comes from Zingiber officinale, assembly GCF_018446385.1. Classification (NCBI taxonomy): domain Eukaryota; kingdom Viridiplantae; phylum Streptophyta; class Magnoliopsida; order Zingiberales; family Zingiberaceae; genus Zingiber; species Zingiber officinale. The sequence goes on from NC_055997.1 coordinate 123,521,835, forward strand.
GGAGCCAAGAGCAAATTCAAAGGAGCGAGACAAATGACAAAGTGACCAAACTATTGGTAAATTTATTGCCAAGCAATATTTTGGCTCAAATTGGAGAGTTTGAAGATGCCAAAGAGCTATGGAGCAAATTGGCAAAGATTCATGAGATCCCCTCCACTGTACAAATTCAAAAAGAATCCAAAGAGGGTGACTCATTGGATCAAGATCAAGAGGAAGAGGACTCCGAGGTTGAGAGATGCTCAACTTCCGAAGAAGAAGTCCAAGAAGCCTCATCTTCAAAGGAGTACAATGAAAAAGACAAAGAGAGAACATACTCTTTGTTCCATATACAAGATGAAGATGAAGAAGCCTCCACATCTAGGATTGAGGGGGAGCAACATTTGGTGACACCGGATCAAGAAGAAGGAGAAGTCTCCACATCCGGGTCAAGAGAAGAAGAGGGTGAAGAAGCTTCTACCTCCACAAGTCAAGCCAAATCAATGGGAGGAAAATCATTTTCGGATCAAGAGGAAGTTTCTACCTCCTGATCCAAAGGAGAAAGTGTCATCCCTACACATGAAGGTATAAACATTTCAATTAAAAATAAAAATCACATTATATGTTTTGAGTGTAGGGAACATGGGCATTATAAGAGCAAATGCCCCAAATTGGCCAAGAAGAAGGGCCAAGTAGCACTAAAGGGCAAGGTGAAGCCTAAGGAGACCGTCCCCATAACAAAGAAGAGCAACGAGCACATCGTGTGCTTTTTGTGCAACCAAAAGGGACATAATAGGAGCCAATGTCCCAAGGGGAAGAAAGCCGTCAAGGCTCATGGAAGAAGCACAACTCAAGGGAGAGCCTTCAAGGTAAAACGAAATGTATCATTTATTGAGCCTACCCTTTTAAATAATGGTAAAAAGCATGCTAGTTCTAATATTTATCATTTTAATGCTATTTACCATAAAAATAGGGAGCATGGTAGTATTAAAAAAAAACATATGACTCTCCATGCTTGGATCGATCAGCCGATCGATCTAGAGCCCCCAATCGATCAGTGGATCGATTGGGAAGTGCGATTTTCGCACGATAAGCCTTGGATTGATCAGCCGATCAACCCAAGCAATTCCTGAGAGCACAGAGGCGCTCTGGATCGATCAGCCGATCGATCCAAAGCCTCCCCGATCGATTGGGAGTAATCCAATCGATCGGGATCCGACCGTTGGCATCATATTTAGCTGCAGGCGTTCGATTCATTCGGTAGAACTTCCACAACCTCAGCTCAGATCTTCACAGCGCTCTAAAAGCTTCTCCACAGAGTTCTCACCGCCAGTTCTTGAAGTTCTTGGAGGTTTTCCAAGTCAAGAGGCAAATCTACGGCAAGAAGAAGAAATCTAGGGTTAGGGTTTTCTTGTGCAAATTTGTAAGCTTTTGCTTGTATTTTGTTCCCTTTCCCTTTCTTCTTGTAGTGTGAACTTGTAGGGCTTCTCCGCCTTCGGTAGTTACCGTAAAGGAGTGTTTTATTAGTAGAGGGTGCGTGAGTGTGTGGATCATTGGATTAGTCACCTCTTGTGAGGTGGATACCAAGTAAATCCTTTGTGTTAGCGTTGTATGTTTTGTTTCTTGTATTTCCGCTGCACATCTTTGAAGAAACAAGCAACGAAGAGCACGACGAGCGCACCGAGCTATTCACCCCCCTCTAGCTACATAATCGGTCCTACCAAGTAACTCACGGGGTCAGCCTTTTACACTCTTATTCCCGAGCGGGTTATCAACAAACAAAGAAATACCAAGGAAAAAGGAAAAAAAGAAACAAAGACTGAGGTTCGACCAGAGTTGCATTTATTTAAATAGGTTATGGTGGAACAAGTAAATCAGAGCCTGAGTCTAGTCAGTCGGACCTGAGCCTCTTTTGACTAGATTTGACTGAGAGACTTGTAATACAGTGCATAATGATGGGGTCTGATAAGGTTGGGCAGTCAGAAGTTAAGGGGGTGTGACAGTCAGAGGTCAAGGGGAGGTGACAGTCAGAAGTCAAGGGGAGGTGGTAGTCAAAAATTAAGGGAACGTGGCAGTTAACATGTATGGAAAGAGGAGGTAGAACCGTGTGATAACATCAGCAACATGATTCATGGTCGGGTTCTCACAGACCGGAACTCCAGATTTGAAACACCTTGGTAGGCAGTCGAGGTGATACCTGAACTGGATCTGGCTGGTCGGGCTCTCACGGCCTGGTTGTACCTCCTCTCAATAAGCTAAATTCTAGGTCAGCCAACTCCCGATCGGCTCTTGGATGATCTCTCCACAGCTCCCGGGTCCCCACGGTTTAGGCCAGGTGGTATACTCGACTGATCATCCCGAGCTGCATTATTTATACTCAGTCGGGACAGAGGGCGCTACATGACTGTTAGAGTGTATACTAAAAGCCTAAGCTTTTGTAAACATTTATTTTGAATAAAGAATCACATTTGGTCAAATCGTCTACATTTGTTGTAGTTGTTCAATTAATTTATATTGTAGATAACATAGTATGTGGTGTCACATGCAGAAGATGATGTTATCAGTACCTTATAAATTATAAACAGTAGCTCACGACCAAAATGGAAAGGAACAAACCATTGGAAGGTCGTAGTGTAATTAGGAATTAGTTTATCTTAACTATATAATTACACTAGTACACTTAGAGTGTATTGAGTAGGACCATTCGAGGTCGTTTCTTTTATACTGACTTTATAAAGGAACAAATACCTCAGTTATTATGGAAGTGTGTGCTCTTAATCCTAATATAATAACAAGCACATATATTTGATATTTATTTCTTTAATTTATCAATGGGTGAGATTTAGTTCGATGAATCAATAAACCCGATAAGTTGGAAAATGATATCACTTATAGTGTGTGTTGTTGATTATAGAAGGAAACTGTGTCCTAGTAATCTAGGTTGATAATGTCCCCAAGATGAGCTCATAAAGATTGTCATGTTAAACCCTGCAAGTGGACTTAGTCCGACATGACGATAAGGTTGAGTGGTACTATTCTTGGATTAAGATATTAATTAAATGAGTTGTCAATAACTCACTTAATTAGTGGACATTCGACATCTTAAACACAGGGAGACTAACACACTCATAATAAGAAGGAGCCCAAAAATATAATTTGGGATTGGTGCGGTAGTTCAATAATAGTTCTCTAGTGGAATAAATTATTATTGATAAAATTAAGTTGTGTGTTCGGGACGAACACGGGATGCTTAATTTTATCGGGAGACCAAAACCAATTCCTCCTCTCGGTCCCTATCGTAGCCTCTTATTTATAGCACCTATACCCACCTTCATACCCATGATAAGGGGGTCGGCCAAGCTAGCTTGTGGTTCAAGCTAGGGCCGGCCAAGCCTTGGTTCATGGGTGGTCGGCCCTAGCTTGAACCCAAGCTTAGGTGGCCGACCCTCATTAAAATTAAAAGAATTTTAATTTTAAATTTTTCTTATGTGGAAGATATAATTTATTTAAGAGAACTAAAATTAAAATATCTCTTTTACAAAAGATTAAGAAAAGAGATTAGATCTCTTTCCTTATTTGTAGATAGGAAAGATATTTTATTTTTTCTCTTTGAAAATTATTCACATGTTGAAAAATTAAAATTATAGAAATTTCTTTTTATCAACCATGAAGAGATTTTAAAGGGAAATTTTATTTTTTAAAATTTCCGAAGACAAATAAGGAATTTTTAATTGTTGATTGAAAATTGTCTTGTTTGATCTCCATGAGGTGGCCGACCATTACAAGTTTAATTGGGAAATTTTATTTTATTTTTCTCAATTAATTCATGTCAAGGAAAGTTAAGGAAATTTTATTATAATTAAATTTCCTTATTTACCAAAGCTAAGGAATATAAAAGAGGGGGTTGGGGTGTTGGTTGCTACTCGGAAAACCTAGAGGTTCCACTGTACAAAAATTTTGTACAAAGGTCTGAACCTTTTCCTAGCTACCATGTGTTCTTTTAAATTAAATTTTGGATCGCCTGCGGAACTTAACACCTTTGATCCAAAACTTAATCTATTTGTTCTTTTAGGTTTAGACTTGGATCTCCTGCGGAACTTAACACGTTTGATCCAAATCACCTAAGTTATTAATTTCATTAAATATTAATTTCCATAATTGGTTCCCAGTACTGACGTGGCGAGGCACATGGCCTTCTTGGATATGGGAACAACCACCACCGACTAGACAAAACCTTTTATGGAAAGCTAATATTTAATTTCCTAAAATAACTTTAGGTCAACCAAAAAGAACAATCAAATCACAAGGAAAAGAAAAATAAAAGAACACAACTTCGAAAAACATATTCGAAATACTAGAATCGTAAGCCTCTTGTATTTGGTATTATTTCCATAAATAACTAGCATGATGTGGAAAGGAAAAATTACTAGTTATACATTCTAAAAAGACCTCTTGATCTTCTACCGTATTCCTCTTCTAACCTCGGACGTTGTGTGGGCAACGATCTTCCGAGATGAGAACCACCAAGCACCTTCTTATTCCTTGCAAGTTTCGGCCATCAAAACTTCTTCTAGGATGAAGAGGTTCGGCCACCACCACCATGCTCCAAGGGATGCTAGAAAAGAGGCTTATTTTCTCTCCTTCTTCTCCTTCTTAGATCCGGCCACCAAAGCTAACTCCACCATGAGAAAGTTTCGGCCACACAAAGGAGAGGAGAGAAAAGAAAGGGCCGGCCACACCCAAAGAAGAAAAGAGGGAGAAAAATAAATAGAGACATTCACCTTGAAGCCTCCTCTACCCCCTCTTTTATAATCCTTGGTCTTGGCAAATAAGGAAAATTTAATAAAAAACTTCCTTAATTCTTTTGCCATTAAAAAGGAAAATTTATTTAATTAAAAATAATTTTTCTTTTCTATTTGTAATGGCCGGCCACCTTAATCCCTTTAATCAAGGAAATTTTAATTCACACAAGAATTAAAACTTCCTAATTTGCTTTCGGAAATTTATAAAAATTTCTCAAATAATTTTTCCCTTCATGGTGGTTAATAAAAAGGAAATTTAATAAATTAAAATCTTTCTTTTAAACATGTGGATAAAAAGAAAGTTATCTCTAAAAAATTAAAATCTCTCTTAATCTACAAATAAGGAAAGATATCAAATCTTTTCTTAATCTTTTGTAGAAACTAATAAAAGAGAATTATTAAATTTTAAACTTTCTTTTAAATCATGAACATGGTTAAAAAGGAAAGTTTTCATAAAATTTAAAATCCTCCTTTAATCAATAAATAAGGAAAGATTTCAAATTTTAAACTCTCTTTTAAACATGTAGATGATTTACAAATAAGGAAAGTTTTTACCAAAAATTAAAACCATCCTTTTAAACTACAAATAAGGAAAGAGATTAATCTCTTCTCTTAATCTTTTGTAGAAAGCTATAAAAGGAAATTTTTAATTTTTAAACTCTCTTTTAAAACCATGATATTCACATAAGAAATAATTTTAATAAAAATCCTTTTTAATATTCTAGTGGCCGGCCACCTAAGCTTGGGACCCATGCTTTGGCCGGCCACCTACATGGCTCATCCACTTGGTCTTGGCTGGCCCTAGCTTGGGTTCCAAGCTAGCTTGGCCGGCCCCATTGGATGGGTAAGAAGGTGGGTATGCGGTGGGTATAAATCTCTATATACTAGAGGCTACGATAGGGACCGAGAGGAGGAATTGGTTTTGGTCTCCCGATGAAAATAAGCATCCCGTGTTCGCCTCAACACACAACTTAATTTCATCAATAATAATTCATTCCACTAAAGAACTATTATTGAACTACCGCACCAATCCCAAATTACATTTTGGGCTCCTTCTTATTATGAGTGTGTTAGTCTCCCTGTGTTTAAGATAACAAATGTCCACTAATTAAGTAAGTTACTGACAACTCACTTAATTAATATCTAGCTCCAAGAGTAGTACCACTCAACTTCATCGTCATGTCGGACTAAGTCCACCTGCAGGGTTTAACATGACAATTCTTATGAGCTCCTCTTGAGGACATTCTCAACCTAGATCACTAGGACACAGTTTCCTTCTATAATCAACAATACTTACTATAAGTGATATCATTTCCCAACTTATCGGGCTTATTGATTCATCGAACTAAATCTCACCCATTGATAAATTAAAGAAATAAATATCAAATATATGTGCTTGTTATTATATTAGGATTAAGAGCACACACTTCCATAATAACTGAGGTCTTTGTTTCTTTATAAAGTCAGTATAAAAGAAACAACCTCTAATGGTCCTACTCAATATACTCTAAGTGTACTAGTGTAATTATATAGTTAAGATAAACTAATACCTAATTACACTACGGCCTTCCAATGGTTTGTTCCTTTCCATTATGGTCGTGAGCTACTGTTTATAATTTATAAGGTACTGATAACATGATCCTCTATGTGTGACACCACACACCATGTTATCTACAATATAAATTAATTGAACAACTACATTTATCATAAATGTAGTCATTTGACCAATGTGATTTTTATTTCTAGATAAATGTTTATACCAAAAGCTAGGCTTTTAGTATACACTCTAACATTACAAGTTTAATTGGAAAATTTTATTTTATTTTTCTTAATGAATTCATGTCAAGGAAAGTTAAGGAAATTTTATTATAATTAAATTTCCTTATTTACCAAAGCTAAGGAATATAAAAGAGGGGGTTGGGGTGCCTTCATGAGATAAAACCTCTATTATTCTCTCCCTCTTTTCCTTGGTGTTGTGGCCGGCCATCCTCTCTCCATCTCTTCCTCTTTGTGGTGGCCGAAACCCTCTCTTGCTTAGAGCTCTTGTGGTGGTCGGATACTACTTGGAGAAGAAGAAGAAGAAGGAGAGAAAGCTTTCATCCCTTGGAGTTTGGTTGGTGTTTTTCTTCATCCTTGGTGAAGCTTTTGATTTGGCCGAACCTAGCAAGGAGGAGAAGAAGGTGTTTTGGTGGTCCTCATCTTGGAAGATCGTTGTCCACACAACGTCCGAGGTTAGAAGAGGAATACGGTAGAAGATCAAGAGGTCTTTCTAGAAGGTATAACTAGTATTTTTCCTTTCCGCATCATACTAGTTATTTTTGGAAATAATACCAAATACAAGAGGCATACGATTTTAGTGTTTCGAATTTGTTTTCGATGTAATGTTCTTTTGTTTTTCTTTTCCTTGTGATTTGATTGTTCTTTTCGGTTGACCTAAAGTTATTTTAGGAAATTAAATATTAGTTTTCCTTAAAAGGTTTTGTCTAGTCGGTGGTGGTTGCTCCCATATCCAAGAAGGTCATGTGCCTCGCCACGTCAGTACTGGAAACCAATTTTGGAAATTAATATTTAATGGAATTAATAACCTAGGTGATTTGGATCGAACGTGTTAAGTTCTGCAGGAGATCCAAGTCAAAACCTAAAAGAACAAATAGATTAAATTTGGATCAAACATGTTAAGTTCCGCAGGCGATCCAAGTTTAATTTAAAAGAACACATGGTGGCTAGGAAAAAGGTTCAGACCTTTGTATAAAATTTTTGTACAGTGGAACCATTAGGTTTTCCGAGTAGCAACCAACAATTGGCATCAAAGCTAGGGTTTTTGCCTCTGTGTATTTGGTATTAGTTTAATTATGCACATGACATACATGATTTAGGCAGGTTAATAGTAGGATGTGCTAACTTTATGGATGCAGGATCCAACTATTATGACTTATAGTTTTTATGTGTGTGATTGGACCCTTGGACATGTCAAGGGCATTTATATGTGTGTGCATGATTGTATTATAAAATACAGCAGGAGCTGTATTTAATTTTTATTAGGATTTTATTTTTGATCTAGTTACATGTACATTCCTTTTATGGAATATAGGATCGATGGATGTAAATTTTTATTTTATGTTCGATCTAGTTTACATGTACATTCCTTCGAGGAATATAGGATCGAAAAATGTAAAATTCTATTTATGTCGCGGATCGAATCTTGCAAGGCGTGGAACCTTTTGAGGACCAGAGGCGCAGTGGAACAAGGAGCAAGATGGATGCGACATCTAGACCCGGTGGCGGTGGCCAAATATGGCAGCAACTTGGGATGACAACGCACGGAGGACAACCATAGATAAAAGCCATAATAGTTGAAAATTAGATTTTTCTATTTATTGCTTTTATATTGTGTTGTGTGTGTATATTAGTATACAGTTTTAGTAGGCTAACATAGTTAAAATTCCTCATTTATAAATAACTAAGTGGGAGAGGGATTTTAAATAAATTCCACGGTCTTCATTACTGGTTTGTAAGTGATGCAAATAAGATTGCGCGTTGGCTCTGAGTGCCTTCCTCCATATCGGATGAGCTTGTTTGTGGATCACTAGAACAAACTTCCATTTTGGATGACTATAGGAAGTTAATTAAGAGCGTGTGATCTTCCCCATCGGAAGGGGCACAATCTTATTAATGGACTTAGTGTCAAGTAATGGTATACACTTAGACACGTTTAATAGTATCCTCCCCATCGGAGTCACTGCTATTATTCGTGTGACCAAAGGATACCAACTATTAATTTTATTTGTCAAAAAGTTAGGTTAACAAGATAATAAAATTAATGGGTTAAAACCCTCCTTTTACAAATGTTGAATTTGTATACGTCCATACTATCGTGGCATACAAAATTCACGGTGTTTTGAGGTATTGGTTAATTTAAAATAGTATTGTTTGAGGAATCAATATTATTCTAAATTTAGAGTTCTGACCAAAAGCTATTTGTGATTCTTAAGATGACTTTCAACCCACTGTCCATCATACTACAACAGAATAGACTTACTGGTCCTAACTACATAGATTGGAAAAGGAACCTGGACATTGTTCTTACTGCTGAAAGCTATAAGTTTGTACTGACTGAGCCTTGTCCTGATGCACCCACTGGTGAATCTACCCAAGAGGAGATTGAATATCATAGGAAATGGGTAAAGGCAGATGAGATGGCGCGGTGTTACATTTTGGCTTCAATGTCAAATGTATTGCAACATCAGCATCAAGATTTACCAACAGCTTATGATATTATGAACAATCTCAAGGAACTCTTTGGTCATCAGGATCAGGCTTCTAGACAAGAAGCCATGAGAAAGATAATGACAGCCACCATGCAAGAGGGTACTCTTGTGAGGGATCATATCCTAAAGATGATGACTTATCTAAACGAAATACAGATCCTTGGAGGAGAAGTTTGTTAGGACCGATGTGCCCGCTAGAGGGGGTGAATTGCGGCTCACTCAAATCATTCGCTTCCTACGTTGTTAGCTTGCGCAGCGGAATAATACAAAAATAAACAAGCTAAACAAAATACAAGACAAGAAAGAATGCAAATCAAGCTACACGATCATTTACGTGGTTCGGAGATAAAGCTCCTACTCCACGGCGTGTCCGTAAGGTGGACGATCCCTATCCGTCGGTGGATTACTCCCCGGAAGACCTCCGGCTAGCTCAAACTCCTTGTGGGTGGAGAAACCTCACCACAAACTCACCAAGACCTCTTGGACACAAGGAAAACTCTTGAGCACTTGTAGACTACTAATTAGACCTTAACCAAGTCTAATTTCATCACCTTGGCCGGTCATACTAAGCTCCTTCTTATAGAGCTTGGAACAAATCAGAACCTGATTTGCCCGTTACCAGTCGACTGGTCCTTGCACCAGTCGACTGGTGCCAGCCTAACGACTATCTCAACGGCTCTGCTACAGTGCATCAGTCGACTGCTACAGTCACCAGTCGACTGCTACAGTACTGCTACAGTAACGCTGCAGTACTGCTACAGTAAACCCTAATTCTAGGATTTTACCTCGAGTACATTCACTTAGCACTCGTTCTCGCCCGACCAACCTAGACCTAGCCTTCTAGCCTCCTCCATCAGCCTTGCGTCCCTCGGATGCCTCCCCATCCTTCACGTCTTGCCTTCTGGAGCTTCCATCGGCCTTGTCATTGTTGTCGGGTCTTCCTTTGCCAGGAGGTCGTGCCTCCGGGACTTCATCCATTGCCAAGTCACACTTGGACTTACGTTGCCAAGACTACATGCTTGGACTTACACCGCCAAGACTCATCCTTGGACTTTCCTCCTTTGCCAAGATCACACTTGGACTTACGTTGCCAAGACTACATGCTTGGACTTTCACCGCCAAGACTCACCCTTGGACTTTCCTTGTTGTACCTGTATCCTGCACACTCACAATGCATATCAAATACAACAATAAACCTAACTTAAATCTTTGCCCAAACATCAAAACTTAGGGCACCTAGATTGCTCCAACAAAATTGATGGGGAAACCCAGATCGATATGATTCTCCAAACACTACCTAGAAGTTTTGAGCAATTCCGCCTGAATTATAATATGAACAAAAGGGTATATTCATTGGCGGAATTACTGACAGAACTTCAGGCAGCAGAAGGTTTGTTTCGTCACAATTCTCATATTCACTATGCTGAAAATGGTTCTACTTCTAAACCGAAAGGAAAGAAGAAGAAGAAACAAGTTGGTTCAGCAAAGAAAGTGAATAAATCTCAGAGTACAGGACCTAAAGCTGGAATGAAGAAGCCGAAGGGCAAGTGCTTCATTTGCAAGCAGTCAGGGCATTGGAAGGCGGACTGTCCTCGTAGGAATCAGAACAACAAAGGTATATCTCATGCTCTAGTTGTTGAAACATGTTTAGCGGTGTTATCTACCAGCACCTGGTGTGTAGACACGGGAGCCACTGATTATGTCTACAATTTCTTGCAGGGGTTCTAGGAAACCCGACGACTAACTGAAGGAGAGATTACCGCCTACATGGGTAATGCTACTAAGGTGACGGCTGTTGCAGTGGGAGACGTCTACTTATCTTTTAATAGAAATAGAAATTTAGTTTTAAGAAATTGTCTTTATGTACCCAGTTTTAGAAAGAATTTAATTTCAGTTTCTAAACTGTTTTTAGATAGATATTCAGTTTTCTTTAATAACGATGTAGTTATTAAAAGAAATAAAGTGATTATCTGTTTTGGTGCATTAGTTGGCAATTTGTATACTTTAAATCCAATTTCTCCCACAAAGCAAAACATGGAAATTTATAACTCATTTTCTAACCCAAATAAGAGAAAAGAACCTTCCGAAATGAACCAAGCATATCTTTGGCATCTAAGACTTGGTCATATTAACTTAAGTAGCATTCAGAGGATTATAGCCGATGGACTTCTGGGTTCATTAGAGTTGGAAAATTTTCCGACTTGTGAATCTTGCTTGGAAGGTAAAATGACCAAGAGGCTTTTTAAGGCCAAGGGGTATAGAGCCAAAGAAGTGTTAGAATTAGTTCATTCTGATTTGTGTGGTCCTATATCTGTCCAGGCAAGAGGTGGTTTTGAATATTTTGTCTCTTTTATAGACGATTATTCAAGATACGGATACATTTACCTAATGCGTCGCAAGTCCGAGTGCTTTGATAAGTTCAAAGAGTACAAGGCTGATGTGGAGAAACGACTAGGTAAAAGTATCAAGACACTACGGTCTGATCGTGGTGGCGAATACCTCTTAGGAGAGTTTAGGAATTACTTATCAGAGGCCGGGATTCAATCCCAACTGTCTGCACCTGGTACACCCCAACAGAATGCAGTGGCAGAACGAAGGAATATGACTCTTATGGAAATGGTTAGATCGATGATGAGTTATTCAGAATTACCAAATTCGTTTTGGGGATACGCTCTGGAAATAGCAGTGTACATTCTGAACTTAGTACCTTCTAAATCAGTTTCTTCTACTCCCACAGAATTGTGGAATGGGCGAAAGATCAGTCTAAGACATATTCGGATTTGGGGTAGTAGAGCACATGTGCTGAAACCATATGCTGATAAGTTAGAATCTCGTACAGAAGTTCGCGTGTTTGTGGGGTATCCCAAAAGAACGAAAGGTGGATTATTTTATAGTCCTAAAGACCAGAAGGTCATTGTTAGCACCAATGCCCAGTTTTTAGAAGAAGACTATATAATGGATCACAAGCCCAGTAGAAAAGTTGTTTTAGAATAACTTAGAGAGGACACGTCTACTTCAGTACCAACAGTACAAGATGAAGTACTACAAGAGACTGCAACACGTGTCACACATGATACACAACCACAGACAATGCCTCGTCGTAGTGGGAGGGTTGTAAAGCAGCCTGAAAGATTCATGTTTTTGGGAGAGTCTTCGGACTTGATCCCGGGTAAACATGAACCTGATCCCCGAACATATGACGAAGCACTCCAAGATATAGATGCAACATCTTGGCAAAAGGCAATGAATTCTGAAATAGAGTCTATGTACTCTAATAAGGTCTGAGAGCTTGTAGAGCCACCTGATGGTGTAAAAGTCGTTGGATGCAAGTGGATCTACAAAAAGAAAAGAGGGACAGACGGGAAGGTAGAAACCTTCAAAGCTAGGCTTATTGCGAAAGGGTACACTCAGAAAGAGGGAATCGATTATGAGGAGACTTTTTCACCGGTAGCCATGCTTAAGTCTATCCGGATACTCTTATCCATTGCTGCTCATATGGATTATGAGATTTGGCAAATGGATGTCAAGACGGCTTTCCTTAATGGAAGTCTTGAAGAGAACATCCATATGAAGCAACCAGAAGGGTTCATTGAAAAAGGCAAAGAGCATCTAGTGTGCAAGCTCAATCGGTCCATTTATGGATTAAAGCAAGCTTCAAGATCTTGGAACATTTGGTTTAATGAAGTAATCCAGTCATATGGATTTATTCAGTGTCCGGATGAGTCTTGTGTATACAAGAAGTGTAACAGAAACGTGGTGGTATTTCTTGTACTATACGTAGATGATATTTTGTTAATTGGCAACAATGTCAAGGTATTATCGGACGTAAGGGTATGGTTGTCCAAATAATTTGATATGAAGGACTTAGGAGATTGTGCACACATTCTTGGGATCAAAGTTATAAGGGATCACAAGAAAAGAATGTTGTGTCTGTCCCAAGCTTCATATATAGATACAATCCTTGCTCGTTTTAGCATGCAGGATTCCAAGAAAGGTTTCTTACCTTTTAGGCATGGAGTAGCTCTATCTAAAGAGATGTCTCCAAAGACATCAAAGGAGATAGAGGACATGAAAGCAGTTCCTTATGTTTCGGCTGTAGGAAGCCTAATGTATGCAATGCTATGTACGAGACCTGATATCTGTTTTACCGTGGGCATGGTTAGCAGATATCAGAGTAACCCTGGACAAGAACATTGGACTGCGGCCGGTAAAGCATATATTAAAGTACTTGAGAAGGACTAGAGATTATATGCTAGTTTACCAAGCAGACGATTTTCTCCCTGTGGGTTACACGGATTCAGATTTCCAATCAGATAGGGACAACAGTAAGTCTACATCAGACTATGTGTTTACTTTAGGAGGTGGAGCCATTGCATGGAGGAGTGTTAAGCAGAAATGTATTTCGAACTCAACCATGGAAGCTGAGTATGTAGCAGCCTCTGAGGCGGCTAAAGAAGTAGTATGGCTCAGGAACTTTCTAATGGACTTAGATGTGATTCCTGATTTGCCCAAAATCATCACAATTTATTGTGATAATAGTGGTGCAGTTGCAAACTCGAAGGAACCACGAGCCCATAAGACAAGTAAACATATAGAGCGCAAGTACCACCTGATACGAGATATCGTGAAGCGAGGAGAAGTTGTCATCGCCAAGATTGCATCAACAGATAACCTGGCAGATCCTTACAGTAAGGCCCTTCCGGCCAAAGCTTTTGATCGGCATGTGGAGGGAATGAGAATCAGGTGTATGGCAGAAGATATGGCAGCTTAGTCATTAGTATAAGTGGGAGATTGTTAGAGTGTATACTTAAAGCCTAAGCTTTTGTAAACATTTATTTTGAATAAAGAATCACATTTGGTCAAATCGTCTACATTTGCTGTAGTTGTTCAATTAATTTATATTGTAGATAACATAGTATGTGGTGTCACATACAGAAGATGATGTTATCAGTACCTTATAAATTATAAACAGTAGCTCACGACCAAAATGGAAAGAACAAACCATTGGAAGGTTGTAGTGTAATTAGGAATTAGTTTATCTTAACTATATAATTACACTAGTACACTTAGAGTGTATTGAGTAGGACCATTCGAGGTCGTTTCTTTTATACTGACTTTATAAAGGAACAAATACCTCAGTTATTATGGAAGTGTGTGCTCTTAATCCTAATATAATAACAAGCACATATATTTGATATTTATTTCTTTAATTTATCAATGGGTGAGATTTAGTTCGATGAATCAATAAGCCCGATAAGTTGGGAAATGATATCACTTATAGTGTGTGTTGTTGATTATAGAAGGAAACTGTGTCCTAGTAATCTAGGTTGATAATGTCCCCAAGATGAGCTCATAAAGATTGTCATGTTAAACCCTACAGGTGGACTTAGTCCGACATGACGATAAGGTTGAGTGGCACTATTCTTGGATTAAGATATTAATTAAATGAGTTGTCAATAACTCACTTAATTAGTGGACATTCGACATCTTAAACACAGGGAGACTAACACACTCATAATAAGAAGGAGCCCAAAAATGTAATTTGGGATTGGTGCGGTAGTTCAATAATAGTTCTCTAGTGGAATGAATTATTATTGATAAAATTAAGTTGTGTGTTCGGGGCGAACACGGGATGCTTAATTTTATCGGGAGACCAAAATCAATTCCTCCTCTCGGTCCCTATCGTAGCCTCTTATTTATAGAGTACTATACCCACCTTCATATCCATGATAAGGGGGCCGACCAAGCTAGCTTGTGGTTCAAGCTAGGGCCGGCCAAGCCTTGGTTCATGGGTGGCCAACCCTAGCTTGAACCCAAGCTTAGGTGGCCGGCCCCCATTAAAATTAAAAGAATTTTAATTTTAAATTTTTCTTATGTGGAAGATATAATTTATTTAAGAGAATTAAAATTAAAATATCTCTTCTACAAAAGATTAAGAAAAGAGATTAGATCTCTTTCCTTATTTGTAGATAGGAAAGATATTTTATTTTTTTTCTTTAAAAATTATTCACATGTTGAAAAATTAAAATTATAGAAATTTCTTTTTATCAACCATGAAGGGATTTTAAAGGGAAATTTTATTTTTTAAAATTTCCGAAGACAAATAAGGAATTTTTAATTGTTGATTGAAAATTATCTTGTTTGATCTCCATGAGGTGGCCGACCATTACAAGTTTAATTGGAAAATTTTATTTTATTTTTCTCAATTAATTCATGTCAAGGAAAGTTAAGGAAATTTTATTATAATTAAATTTCCTTATTTACCAAAGCTAAGGAATATAAAAGAGGGGGTTGGGGTGCCTTCATGAGATACAACATCTATTATTCTCTCCCTCTTTTCCTTGGTGTTGTGGTCGGCCATCCTCTCTCCATCTCTTCCTCTTTGTGGTGGCCGAAACCCTCTCTTGCTTGGAGCTCTTGTGGTGACCGGATACTACTTGGAGAAGAAGAAGGAGAGAAAGCTTTCATCCCTTAGAGTTTGGTTGGTGTTTTTCTTCATCCTTGGTGAAACTTTTGATTTGGCCGAACCTAGCAAGGAGGAGAAGAAGGTGTTTTGGTGGTCCTCATCTTGGAAGATCATTGTCCACACAACGTCCGAGGTTAGAAGAGGAATACGGTAGAAGATCAAGAGGTCTTTCTAGAAGGTATAACTAGTATTTTTCCTTTCCGCATCATACTAGTTATTTTTGGAAATAATATCAAATACAAGAGGCATACGATTTAGTGTTTCGAATTTGTTTTCGATGTAATGTTCTTTTGTTTTTCTTTTCCTTGTGATTTGATTGTTTTTTTCGGTTGACCTAAAGTTATTTTAGGAAATTAAATATTAGTTTTCCTTAAAAGGTTTTGTCTAGTCGGTGGTGGTTGCTCCCATATCCAAGAAGGTCATGTGCCTCGCCACGTCAGTACTGGAAACCAATTTTGGAAATTAATATTTAATGGAATTAATAACCTAGGTGATTTGGATCGAACGTGTTAAGTTCCGCAGGAGATCCAAGTCAAAACCTAAAAGAACAAATAGATTAAATTTGGATCAAACGTGTTAAGTTCCGCAGGCGATCCAAGTTTAATTTAAAAGAACACATGGTAGCTAGGAAAAAAGTTCAGACCTTTGTACAAAATTTTTGTACAGTGGAACCATTAGGTTTTCCGAGTAGCAACCAACAATGACAACAAGGTCAGACAATCGTAATCGCCTGTCAGAAAATAACTGCTGAGTGTCAAAGAATATTCAAACAAGTTGCGATAATATGCAAATGGAACCTTCCTTCAGCCTACAGGAGAATGTCACGTGTCCTCCATCATCTGACAAGACTTAACACCTGGCATTCTCTGACATCGGTCAGCCTCCAGAGTGACGCACTGTCATATAAAAAGGGAAGTTCTCTCCCTTACGTAAGTACGCTCTCTCGTACTTGTCTTCTACTTTCTTTCTCCTTCGTACACTGATCTTCTGGGGAAAAAATACTTGACTTGAGCATCGAAAGGTCTGCTCCGGAGACTTTTTCTCTAGTTTCTGACCTCTAACGTCCGTGTGCTTGTCTGAGTGTGTGCAGAGCTCAGGTGCCACCGGATCAATCATCGTCGCCCGTCAACACTATGTGAGAGTCTCTTTTTGGAAGTACATATAAGAAAAATATCTCAATCATCCCTCTGTCAATGTCAGTAATAGCTCATTTGACTCATATTCTGTAACTGGAGAAGTGTTTTGGGCGTGTAAACTAATTTTATTCTACAGAAAGCTATAAAGGATCTTTGATGCAGTAATAACAATCTGATGATGCTTAAGAACATGTCACTGAGAGCAGTTCCATCGAATCTTATCAAGAACTGGTGTTTCTGATGAGAACTTACAGAAAGATACAAAACGATCACAGGAAATGGAGAAAAACAAAACAGAGGAGACTGCAAGAAGAGTTGGATAAAAAAACAGAGCCAACTAGCAAAAGCTAAAACCCATTCTCCGCTGGAAAAGAGAGAGGAAAAGCTGTTGGTCCTCTGCATACAATGCCCACAGTCGTTGGTCCTCCGCCTACAACGACCGGATCGACGGACGTCCCCATGTACGCCTCATGTGCTTCTTCTCCGTCTTGAATCCCAGCCCATGCGCCAAACTGATTCCTACCGCCAGCAAAGTCCCCTTTGTCGGTCCCGGAACAGAGCCTGGCTCGCTTCGCGCCTCCCTCGATGGCGTCCGTCGCAAGGCCGGGGAGATGGTCCAGTAGCTTGGAGTCTCCGGCCACCTTGACTAGAAACGCCAGCATCTGCCTCGGCCGGCGCTCTGTCTCCTGCACTCTGGTCCACATCCCTTCCATCCTCTCCTCGATCCTCCTCTGCTCCTGCTTTAGCCTCACCACCTCCGCCGCCACCTTCTCCTCCTCCTCCTCCACTTCCTCCTCCTCCCACCCCTCCTCCTTCTTCTTCCCACTGCTACCGCTGTTCCTCCGAACTATTAGCCTCAGCAGATGCGTCTGGCCACGCAGGAACGACGAGTGAGCGAATTCCCACCGATTCGGATCCACCTTGCGAAAACCCTGCGATTGATCGTTGAAATCAGATGCTCCACAAAAGGCAAACTGTAAAATCTTTAGCACTCACGTAAGTATTAAGCTGGCGGACGAAGCTGGAAAAGTTACTGTGCTTGAAGTAGGAAGGGAGGAGCGCCTGCGAGAAAGCGAAAGGGTCCACGACGACGAAGCTGTTGTTGTCGTGGCCCCATCCTATGACGGTGTCCGTCGACGGATCGTCCACCATCCAATAAGTCTTCAGCACGAAGGGAGCCGCCACCGAGCCCCCCCGGCCGCCGCCTTCACCATGGCGGTGGTGATAGTGAGCGGTGCTGTTGCGGCCGTAATCTTCCATATGTTTTAGTCTAAAGTAGAAATTGCTAAAGAAGGTAAGGGTTGGTGACCAGAACTCTGGTATGTATTTTGCAGTAGTCCCGAGCGAAGGGCGAAAAACAGGGAGAAGACGACGGTTACCAGTACCTCATCCGACGCGTGTCCCTCAGCGGCGACTCCTCCATGACTTCCCATCCACCAAATTTATTATTTAAACCTCCAAAGACGACGAAACACGAGTAGAAATTTTTGACATCGATTGTAGCTTCCTTCCATCGTCGGAGTGAAATTTATTTCCCTAAATCCACAAACTTTTCTCCTTCGAATCTTTTTCACCGTATCTTCTCTGGTAGATCAAAAAGATTATGCAGCAAGGTGATGAAATGCGATTGCGCCACGTACTGGCCAACGACAAAGCATGTAATGCAGCAACGACGTACAGATCATGCCCCAACCGCTCTATGGTTCCACTCCAACGCTGCCGAAGATGGCGGTGATCCAGCTTTGCAATGGGCTCAGCCGTCCGACAGGTGGAGTACAACTTTTGTGGAAGAAAGTTTGACAGCACTGGTACTTATGTTCCATTCCAGCGAGCCGTGTAAACTGCCTCTTAATTTGTCTTATCTAAGTCAAAATAATATGAAAACAAAATTTCGGTGTAACTTTTATCAATCCAAATACGAGCATAGCGCATCAATAATACATGATAAGTGTTAAACCTAAGGAAAAAAGAGGCAGGTGCCTTTTTATTTTTTTTAACATTACTTGCTTAATAGTTAATTTGTTCTTTCTCCATCGTGCAAATGAAACTTTACATTGGGCTTATCCCCTTTAGAATAGCCGTTCTTGGACCTACTTCAACAATTCTATCCACTTAGGAAAAGGGATCAAAAGGTAAAACTCAAGAACAATTAATGCCGGAATAAATTATTAATATAGGGCCCTTCACTTTTAATTCGATATGCACTCAATCAATCCTCAAATGTGCATTTCACGGTGACAAACTCCATGAAAGGAGTTGTTTACGTGTATAACAAGTGTTTTGAAATAGTGCTAGTATCTTTACTTAAACTACATGATAAAGCTAAGCAACATTATTCTTCAATGGAGATTATTCTCGGAAGTATTTATTTCTTTCTAGGTTACTTTAGTTAGTGCAATATATATTTAAAAATTTTCCCACAGAATCGAACCTCAATCAAGAATTAACAACAGGTCTGGTAAGAGTAACCACAACAAATCCAAATACTCTGAAGTCATGTCTATCAGGGGAAATCTATTTAGCTTGAACCTTCAGTTTACAATTGAAGGAGGAGTTCAGATAGCTTGCACTAGTACAGGAAAAACAAAAGCCAATCATTTTCATTTAGCATTGGTCTAATGGATAAGAGCTCATAGTGCAACTCCCTGCCAACGCAACGCAGCATTAAAAGAAATTGGAGGCATTAGCTAGTTAAAAACAAATCTGGTGCAAAAGTTAGGGAAAAGATGAAACATGATTGGGATGGATGGCTTTCACAATTTTTGTCATATAACGCAACACCAGTTTCTTACTCGAGAAGAAATCTCTGAGCAGCAAGTAGTTTCAGATGGAGTAACAGGAACAGACCCATAAAGAAGACTTCAAAATGCATGCATAAGCGCTTTTTTTTATTTTTTATTTTTATCATCCACTGAAAAAGTGATGGTGCAGAGAATCTGGGATCAAATTACATTAGTTTTGGGTATTAATTAGTATATATTATTGTTAGAATATATATATATATTTATTTATAATTTTTAGGATAATTTGATTCTTTTCCTTTTAGATTTTATGATTTCTTAACTAAACTATATAAAATATTTTTAATCATCAATTTAAGGTTGAATAATATGATTAATTTTTTTCTTTTTTCATAATTTTTATATAATATCAGAGCAAGCTTCTTTTTTTCTGACATAGTTTTTTCTACCATCTCATGTTATTGTTTACTGTTGTAACTGACATCTCCTCCTGTTGCTGTCGATTTCGGCACGAATGCCCTATCCTGTCGATTTCGACGGCGATGACCTGTCTTATCGATTTCGGCGTCGACACTCTTTTTCTGCTGATTACGACGTTAACGTTCTTTTCTGTCGATTTCGGCGCAAATGTCTTATGTTGCTGATTTCGGCACCGAGGCTCTTTTCTGTCGCTTTTAACGCCGACGTGCTATGTTGCTGATTTCGACGCTGATGTTCTTTTCTGTCAATTTCGGTGCCATGTGTTACCAATTTTAGTATTGACGTCCTTTTCTATTGATTTCGACATCGACGTCCTGTGTTGTCGATTTCTACATTTGACATCTTTTTCTGCCTCAAATTCTCTGTGAAACCACGGATTGATCCTGACATCCATTTTTACGGATCGTACATATGTGTAGCCTTACAGTTTGGTTATTCCTAGCATTATTCGTTCTGTCATCATGCCTGGTCGTGCAGATGCTTCATGGAAATCTGATTCGTATATGTTGGAGCAATTTCAACAGTTCCTTGCTTCACAGTCTCTGCCATGTCAACTTCCTCTCATATAAATTTGTCATTGTCTAGTATTTCAAGTATATTTTCATCGTTATAGATTTTGGACTCTGATGTCTCCCATCATATGTCATCTAATTTATCATCTTTTATTTCTTTTTTCTCGTTCATCTATATCTATTGTGACTGCTGATGATACTCCTATGTCATTAGTAAGTGTCGATTTAATTATTACATCTTGTTTATCTCTTATTAATGTTTATTATATTCCGAGTCTTACTTTAAATCTTATTTCTGTTAGTCAATTATGTAAATTTGGATAACTAGTCTCTTTTTCTACATCCAATTGTTATGTTCAGGATCCGCAATCTCAAAGGCTGATTGGGACAGGTCATAGGCAAAGAGGATTCTATGTTTTAGATCAACTCAAAGTACCAAAAGTTGTACCTTCGAGTGTGGATTTATCATCTTTCATCTTAATGGTTCATCTTCTGATTTTTATTTGTGGCACTCTCGTTTAGGTCATATTTCAGCATCTCTTTTGTAATTTTTAGCTTTTACAGGAATACTAAGACGTTTAAAAAGTTCTGATATTTCTGATTGTAATGGTTGTAAACTGGTCAAATTTTTCGCCTTACTATTTTCTAAAAGTCGTTCTTTTTCTTCTGCTCCATTTGATCTTATCCATTCTGATGTGTGGAGACCCTCTCCTATTTCTACAAAAGGGAGGAGGTCAAGGTATTATGTTTCGTTTATTGATGAACATTCGTTACACTTGGGTATATCTTATGAAACACAAGTCTGATTATCTTACTATTTTCAACAACTTTAGAGTTCTTGTGAAAACTTAACATTCTAGTGTCATAAAGTGTTTTTATTGTGATTTGGGGGGTGAATACACTTCGAATCATTTTTCACAATTACTTGCTTCTCATAGTATTATTCATCAAATCTCTTGTACATATACTCCTGAATAGAATTGTGTGGCTGAACGAAAACATAGGTATTTTGTTGAAACAACCCGTTCATTTTTATTATCTGTCAGTGTTCCTAGTACCTTTTAGGGAGAAGCAATCCTTAACCGCTTCTTATGTGATTAATCGAATTCCAACCTCACATAATTTAGGCTTGTCACATTTAGAAAAATTGTATGGGCATGTTCCTCTTTATTCCTCTCTGTGTGTTTTTGGTTGTACTTGCTTTGGCCTTCATCCACATATCGGGTGTAATAAATTAGCCTCTCGATCTACTCTTTATGTCTTTTTAGGTTATGATGTTACTTAAAAAGGATATCGTTGCTTTGATCCCGTTAGTAAAAATTGTATGTCTCTCGTCATGTTGTGTTTCTTGAGCATATTCCATTCTTTTCTATTCTAGTTAGTTTGCATAATATGACAAAGTCAGATCTACTTTGTATTGATCCTTTTAATACCGACACTGAGGAAGTTTCACCCACAGCTCCTACTGGTAGCTCAACTGAATCTGGTACTTTGGTTCCTGAGATATCCGATCCACATGCTCCTCCTTCTGCCACTACCCAATCATCTCCTGAGGTTGCAGATAATCCTTCTCTCCACTGTTGTCAATCCACTCGTATTCGTAAGTCTACTAAACTGTCAAATTTTGCCTACTCTTGTTATTCTCATTCTTTTGCTTCATTTGTTACATCTATTCATTGTCTTTTTGAGCATGTATCCTATAGAGAAGATATTTGTAACCCACTTTGGTAGAATGTTATGGCTGAAGAACTAACTGCTTTGCATCAGACTCATACATGTGATTTGGTTCTGTTGCCACCAGAAAAACACACTATTGGTTCTCGTTGGGTATATATAAGATCAAAACTAAATCTGCTGAATCTATCGAGCGATACAAAGCTTATCTTGTTGCTAAAGGTTATTCTTAGGAGTATCACATGGAGTATGAGGAAACATTTGCTCTTGTTGCAAAAATAATGACGGTTCATACTCTGATTACTGTTTCTTCTGTTCGTCGATGGAGAATATCTAAGATGGATGTCAAGAATGCATTTTTAAATGGTGATCTTCATGAAGAAGTTTATATAACACCTCCTCCTTGTGTTTCACACCAACTTGGTGAAGTTTGTAGACTTTGTAAAGTGTTTTATGGTCTCAAACAAACACCTCGCGCTTGGTTTGAGAAGTTCTTTACAATGATTAATTTGCTTAGTTTTCATCCTAGTAATCATGATTCAGCATTGTTTGTTAGATGTACGAGTGCATGTCGTATTCTTTTATTATTATATGTCGATGACATGATTATTACTGGTGATGATTTTGATGGAATTGCTTCCCTGAAGTCTGAGTTGGCTAGTCATTTTGCTATGAAAGACTTGGGTATACTGTGATACTTTCTAGGCATTGAGGTTGCTTATTCCCCGAAATGTTATCTTTTATCCCAGTCAAAGTATATATCTGATCTGTTTAAGCATGCTTGTCTTACTGATAATAGAGTCGTTAATATTCCTATTGAGACTAATGCTCGATATTCTCCATCTGATGACTCACCTTTGTCGGATCCTAGTTTTTACAGAACTATTGTTGGAAGCTTGGTTTATCTCATTATGACTCGTCCAGATATTGCGTATGCTGTTCATGTGGTTAATCAATTTGTCGTTGCATCAACTATAATTCATTGGGTTGTTGTTTTTCGTATTCTCAGGTATTTTCGGGACACTCAATTTCAAAATCTTTTATTTCCTTCTACTTCATCTCTTAAACCGCGTGCATACTCTGATACGGATTAGGTTGGTGATCCTACGGATCGTAAATCTACCATTGGCTTCTGCATTTTTCTTAGTGATTCCCTCATTTCTTGGAAGAGTAAGAAGCAAAATATTATTTTTAGATCTTCCACAGAAGTTGAGTATCGTGTCATGACCTCAACTACTTGTGAGATAGTTTGATTGCATTGGTTGCTTGTAGATATGTGTATTTCTTTTCATTAACCTATTCCGTTATGTTGTGATAATCAGAATGCTATTCAAATTACACATAATTCAGTTTTTCATGAGCGGACGAAACATATTGAAATTGATTGTCACGTTACTCGTCACCATTTTCAGATTGACACCATCACATTACCTTTTGTTTCAGGTATAGATCGCTGATATGTTTACCAAGTCACATTCTACTTCACACTTTCATTTCTTATCTAACAAACTCTTAATGTTTCTAGCTGTAATATCATGAGTTTGAGGTGGTGTTAAATTATATATATTTAATTTTTAGAATAATTAGAATAATTTAAGCTTTTTTTTCTTTTAGAGTTTATACTTTATATTTTCAATCATCAATTTTCCATTCACTAATTTTTTCTTTTTTCTTAATTTCTATAATTATCATAGATGTGTGCTAAGAAAAAGGAAAATTGAATTTGCATTTTAAATGGATCTGTACATGTTCCATTTTGCAATGCACTTAAACATATATGGCAGGGAAAGCTGCATACGAAGCCCCACCTATAATTCATTCCTTCACATCTGAAGACCAATTATTTGAGGACAATTACCCAACTTGCTGCACTCTCTTCATGCACTTGAACGCCGGGCCCACTTCCATTCCACGTGGCTGGACAACTGTCACTAGTGTTTTTTCTCCTCGCTCGAGCAGAGCTGAATTAATTCACTTAAACTTTAACAAAATGTCCTTCAGCACTGCTAACGATCTTATCTCACTTTCTTTGGAGGACTTTCTAGCTATTTCTAATTCAATAATTGAACTAAACGTCTTCACTACCGCCTCTGTTCGTTGCCCTTTAAATACCTTCACTCCACTCTTCCCTTCCCTGCAGCCACCCACCGAAGCATTTGGTTTTACTAGGCAAGGGCCGTCCAAATTATGGAGTCCACAGGAGCAGGGAAGAGGCTTTGGCACGTAGTGAGTGTGGTGTTGTACATGATCAGGAAAGGCCTCTCCAAGGACAAACTCATGATGGATCTCCACCTCCTCCGCAAGCGCGGCAAGGTCATCGGAAAAGCCCTTGGCAACCTCATGACGCTCCTCCATCACCGTGGCTACCGCCGCCGCCACCATGATCACCACCACCATCATCGTGGAGTGAGCTTACTGAACTCTGGCTTCTCTTGCCGATCCCTGGATCCAGATGTCCCCTTCTACGACCCAAGGGATGTGGAGTTTAGCTGCAGTGCGACTCCCACCTACCCTTCCTTCGACCGGAACCACCGCCGCAGCCACCATCGCTACGATGATTATGAAGCGATGGCCTTCGCGGAGGCACTTGATATGCTGAACTACGAGGAGGACTGCGCCGAGTCGTCTTCCGTGGCACCATCCCCGTCTCCGGAAGGTAGGCTGTGGAGATGTCAGAAAAGCCCGGTGACAGAGCGGCGACTAGTAAGGGTTACTGACTCGCCATTCCCTGTGAAGGAGGAAGAGGGGGAGGTGGAGAAGCATATAGACGAGCAGGCAGAGCAGTTCATTAGAAGGTTCTATGAGCAGCTTCGTCTTCAGCAGAGGATGAATCCAATGACTCCAGAGTATGAACATCGTTGGAATGAGGCGGCGATGGGTCTAGCCTGAGATAGATGTTCCTGTAAATGCCAAGTGTTTGTATATGTGAATTATACCCATAATAACTTGTAAAAATTTCAAAATATCAAAAATATATTTTAAAAATAAATTCAGAAAGGGAAGTCACATAATGTCATTACATTTTTTTTTTAAAAATAAAAATATTAAAAAATGTATTTATTTTTTAATTTAGAATAATTTAAATTTTAAAAATACTATATACATTTAAATTAATCTAATTTTAAAAACAACTACTATTCTCTTAATTCTTCTCGCTACCATAATTCCCCCCCCTCTATTTTTGGCACTTTAGTTTTGGCAAAATTACTAGGCAAACTTAAAGATAGTTAAATTCAAAAAGAAATATTTCTAAATGTTTGTTTGGATTATTGCTGCGTTTTTCTTTTTATAATTGTAGACATTTTAAGTTAGATAAAACTATTATACATATCTAAATTGGTTTAAATTTATATGAATAAAAATGTATACGGTTTTGGGGACACATTTGTTTGTTATAAAATTTTATTCTTATAGTAATAATTTGTCCCAAACATATGATTATAGGGCATTTTTGTTTTACATAAATTTTATTTTGTATTTTAGAAGGACATAGCTACGTTTTTATATGCTATAAAATCTTTATTTCAACATTTGGGACAAATTATAAGTCACTAATTAGCGCGCTTTGGCATGCTACACATCCTTATACAGTTATACTACATTTTTATGTCACCAAAACACATATAATATATTTTTTTGCAATTTAATAAGGACATAAAAAAAACCCATAACTTAAAGTGTCCCAACTTTTTTCGGGGTATAGTTTTGTAGGATTGGAAAATAAAATAGCTTAAAAATAGTTTTGTATATCACGTTTTAGAATGTATTTCGTGTTCTCCTGAAAGTGAAATTATAGTAGTTCTACAATGTTGATGACCATGGCAACCTTAGATGCTTTATGGTTTTAAAAGATCAAAATCTACCGTTCTTGTTTTCAAAACAGTTTACATCAATTTTAATTTATTAAGCTGAAAATATTTTTGGGTTGGCCCAATTTTCAGTCCAAAATCAACCCATGATCTCTGAGTCTTTGATGCATGCAACCAAAGGTGTTATGAAATTGTGCTCCAGATTTATAGAGAAAGATCATAATTAATCTATTTCAATCGAAAAAGGAGGAGGTTAACCAACGATCTCAATAATAGAAATCCCATCACAACAACATCATCATCACTCAACTAATTTTTGCGAGCAACGTAACAAAGTTGCAATCTTTTCTAATGTCTAAGATATATATATAAAATCAAAAGGCATGAAGATGCAATACTATATAGTACTACTAGTATCTTACGAATCACCACCACCCAATTCTGTCTTTGAGCCACCTGAAGCTTTTCCTTAAGCTTCCCTTCATCTTTCCCTGCATAGCATAGGCCTTATATCCTGCCACTCTCTTCTTCCTCTGCAGCTCAGGGTCGCCGAGGCTCCAACCGCTCCTGAAAGAAGAGGAACCAGAGCTGCCGCTCCCCTCCTTCAGATTCGTCTCCCTAGGAACTTGGCTGTGGCTCTGGGAGGAAGCATAGGATGCGCTGTAGCATCCGAGATCGTGAGTTCCGGAGACTGAACGCTCGGGCCTGCTCCCGTACACCTCCATCTCTATCCGCCCATCTCCATAGGCCCTAGGCCTGAAGTCCTCCATCATTATTAGCGACCAAATGACAGCGTACGTCTTTCTGCCTTGAGTCTTTCTGAATTGGTAGGGGTTCACCGAGAACTTTTGTACTCCATCTTTAACATGATCTCACTTTTTATCGTGGGCTTCGAGCAAGAAAGCTAATTAAGTGGAGGGCCGCCCTTCTTCAGATCGAAGAATGGAGATGGTGGTGGTGGTGGTGGTGGTGGTGGTAGCCTGGGAGGGTAATCCGCACTGCACTCTCACTAGATGTCCTGATCAGATCTGGGAAATTATTTTGGAGATTTGACTGGTGGACCATGATTTTAGGTACAAGTTCAAATTGATATGGTCAAGCTCCACTAGATTATTTTAATATATTTAAATTAGATCTGATGTGCATTTAAAGGTGCATGTACGTACGACCATTGTTTACGAAGTTGCGATATTAAATTGAGCAGCCAATAAGGTTCTTAGTTTCCCTCCATGGTTAAAAGATGAAAATCTACCATCCAACAATCCTCATTGCTTGTGAGAAGATAAATCAATAAATTATAATTCACTAAAATTTTTTTTTTTCCTCAACTTTACCTTCTAGTTTTTAAAGGGTTGGTGGGAATGGAGTTGGAAATTTTAATGCATTGTTCCAACTACATCAGGAAACTAATTGAATTTCTTATCCAAAAACTCCCCAACACATATACCTAAAAAAGAAAAAAAAGTTAAATAGACAGTGGTAGTGGTAGGTTTGACAATTTGCTCTATGCATGCGTCCTAGTAAATCAATGGAATGTTTCTTTCCCACATGTAGTTGCGAACAAATTATTCATCGTCTCCTTGTGCATCAGACGAACTGAAGTAAACCTAATTTTTTAAAGTCACTTTGAAAAGTGACACGATTCCAGAGAAATGATACAAAGGTCTCTTCTGGCACTGTTGATCAAGAGCCGGACGAAAGAAAAAATTCTTTTCCTGCGCCGTAGATATCTATCATCATTTCGATTCAAATCAGCAGTAGTACTGCATGTACAGTGTGTTAGCTTCAATATTTCAAAAAGTAACTGTTAAATTTAAACTTCTTAAACAAGAAAATGTCTCACAATCGACGACGATTAGATTTCACAAGCATCCACTCACAATTAATCACTAGTCCCACATGTTTTTATCGTTGCACAAGAACAGAAAACTCGACAAGAACATTTTACGATTTCACATTTTAGACAAAAATGAAGCGACTCCCTTGGTAATAGAAACATTTCGCTCAAACATCATAATCACACATGAAGTTAAAGAAGCAAAAGAGGCCCAAATAGTCATGCAAATGATGCTCTACAACAGCTCTAAGATGCAAATGCATGTCGCGCATTGTAATTGTTTTCCTTGTCCATGCTTCTCAGATCAGAACGGTCCGCTATCTTCACGTCGGTACTCGATAAAGTTTTCCGATGAGAACGGCCATCGCCAACATCCGCAAATGAAGGGCCTTGCACTGATGATCTTATAGCATTCAGCACTTTCCGCTTTGCTTTGATTGATTCAGTCAAGTTCATGTAGTTGGGACGAGTTCGGCAGTTGTCCTCATTCCTCTCCGAAGCTAAAAGAGTGGTGTTTGAGATTGGTGTAGACATGCAAAAGGAAGACGACGACGCAGAACTCTCATTGTAATAAAACTCAGTGCTCGGGGAGGAAACATAGCGCGTTCTACAGCAGTGACTGTTGGGCATGTTTGGAGGTCTTGCAGAAATCCTTGTGGAGATGTAGTTCTTGCTTATTTTCACTGAAGTGGGCTCTGAGCACGTGGAACAGACGCCGCAGCCTTCCTCTTTGGATAAGATTTCAGAAACATCGTTCGGGATTTTACGATCCATCAACCTGTTCTCCCATGGTTTTGCAGCCATCCACCTCTCCAACCAACTCCAATTGCCGGCACTCTTATGATCTAAACCATGATGCTTCAGCGAGGCTGGAGATTGCTTTGACCTTGGCTGCTGAGGAAAGATTATTGCAGAAAAATTCCATTGCCAGTCGTCAAAAATGAAGTGAGAAAACAAGGGCTATTCGATTAAACTGAATTTACCTGTTGAGAAAGAGCATAAGCAATGGCTCTTTCCCTCCTGAAAGCTCCTCGTCGCCTCATGTGTAGCTTTGCTCTGACTTCCTCTACTGTTCCTGGACTGTCGCACCATCCTCCCTGGAACCACAAATGTTTCAGAGAGATTTTTTTTCGAAATCTAAAACAAAAGGTTTTGATTCAAAACCACAATAACAAGTTCAGGAATAGTTTGTGTCCTGTAGTTCCTGATGTAACAAACAATGAATCAAAGGATAAATTATCATGCCCTGCTCAAAACATAAAAGGAAGTGAATTGTACCTCTGCTTCCTTTAGAGGATCAAGATTTAGACGACGGGCTTCGAGCATCTTCTGTACGGCCTGACCGTCGGTGGACATGCGCACACGGTTAGCTCGGACGCGAGCCTGAACGCGGACGAGGGCCTGCATGCACCTCAGTGTCACAGCGGCCTGTTTCCGCACCTGCCGCCCCCGAACTATGGCCTGCAGCCGGACGATCCCCCGAAGAGCCCGCAGCGCTCTCCGAGCCTGCGCGGTGCAAGGGAAGAAGACACATTGACGACCACACAACTCCCAGAGAGAGAAGGGGGAAAAAAACCCCGTCTTTGTCGCTTACCAAGAAGGCGCGGAAGGCGGTCTGGATGCGGATGGCAGCCCACTCCTGGCGGACCGCCCTGAAGTCCTTGGGCGGAGCACGGACGACCGTGGCGACAGCGGCGGTGAAGGCGTCGGCGTTGAGTGATGATGTGTCAGACGCCTCTGAGGCGGCCGAGCGGTGGCTGCTCCCCCTAGAACCCCGACGCAAGGAGAGGTGATCCCAGGAGGCGCTCCTCCATAGCTTCTTCCACTTCCTGCCACCACCATCACCACTCTTTCCCTTCATCTATGAATTAAAAAAAAAAATCAAAAGAAAAATCAGATTGTGCGGCTTAAAATACAACGGGAAAGAAGAGAAATTAGCAGAAAATGAAGCGAGTACAGTATTATCTTGTTCTTGCTTCTTGAGGGATACGACGAAGGACTTGATCCAATTCCCTGAACCACCCATCTCTCTAGAATTAATCCTGTTCCCGAAGGAGAAAGAAATTCACGAGAGATGTTGTTTAACTCCCAGAGTTTCCAGAGAGACAAAAGAAGGAAGCAGAGATAGATTAGCCGGTTGTAGCTGCAGAGGAAGACAGAGCGAGTGACAGAGAGAGAGAGAGAGAGATTCAGAGAGGGAGAGGAGAAAAGGAAGAGAAGATTAGACGACGTGGGCGCGGGGCGTGGGCCGTGGTTTGCCAATTCAAATTCAAAGGAGGGAGAGGGAAGGAAAGGAACAAACGGCACGAAGGCCAACGCCAAAAACTTTCGCTTTTGTTGAGTAACGAGGTGCGAGCAATCATGCCGCAGACGCACTGTGTGTTTACTGCTCAGTAGCAGCGCTCACGCGGCCCTCCTATTTTTGTGCTCACCTGTTTTCTTATGCTCCCAGACAGCCCATGCGTTTTTTCAAACAAGTCCGAAAGTTTTGTTTTTAATACGACAGATTACCTTGAAATACAGATAAATAAATCATCGAGGATTTTATCCAGTAAAAATAACGCATACAGGGTATCTTAAAATTCTCTTCAAGCCTCCCTAAGCAGCATCTGCTAGTTAGTAACGACAAATTATGACTTTAATTATCTCGTGATCATGGAAAAGGGCGAAGTGGACACATTTTATGAGGCAAAGTTCCAAGATCACATGTTTCCATTTTGAATTTTCGAAATCACGTCCTGTACTGCCTTTTCAATGATTTTTGAATTTATAAGGACTGTGAAAGGTAAAATAACTGCATCAATTTTTTTACCCAATAAATATCTCTTTAAAAGTTTTTTTTTCCTTTCACCAAAACAAAATCACATTTTAATCATCAAAATATTATATTTTTAGGGTTGACAATAGACATCTCATAATTATATATCCAGATATATATTATCTCGTTAGATACCTATTGATATGTTATCAAAGTCAGGTTTGATATCCAATTATGCATAAGAAAAAGCTATGCTTTAGTATAGACTTTAGATTTGATGCCCATGGATACTCTCTTATTTTACTCATTCTGGACGAGTACAAGTGGTTTTAGGCATTTATTTATCTTGAATATTTAAATTAGTTCAATTTAATCGATGTTAATTTGCATAGTCCCAGAAAAAATAGGTACATAATCTATTGACATTCGGTATTCAAGTCAAATTAAGTGATATATATATATATATATATATATATATATATATATATATATATATATATATATATATATATATATATTAGAGGTTTTATGAGAATACATGATGGAATACTCAAGCAAGTAGAATAAATATCTCAGCTAAAATACATTAATAAATCATTTGGCTAAAATAAATAAAAAAAAGTCATGCCAAAAGTTACCTCAAAATCTTTGATGAAGTGTTCAGTAGCTTTTGTTTGAGATGAAAAAACTATTTTTGAGTTAAAAAAGGATCATCAATATATATCTAAACAAAATGCATTGATAATTAAATTATTTGCTGAAAAAAACATATAAAAAGCATCTTAGTGATCCAAAATAAGTCATAATCACTAAAAAAATCCACATACTTTTGAGAGAGTTTTAGTATAGCGTGTACACAACCAAGTTAGCAAATAACAGCTGAAGTCTTATCACGGGATCGACTAACATTTCTATATATTGTTTATCAATATATATATATATACACACAAAAGTTGGGTAGGCAAACATTTCACAGTTCCAAAACCCAAGTTGGCATATCGCTTCAATGTCCCAAAACTTGGTCTCCTCCATTGAAACCTAACATTTCTTAATTGAAATGCCAACCATTGATGAATTAACACAGTTCTCTCACCACTTAGATTCCAAAACTTGGGTTCCTCCATTGAAACCTAACATTTCTTAACTGAAATGCTAACCATCAATGAGGAAACACATTTCTCTCACTATTTGGATTTAGAGTATTTGTTGGAGTCGAGATACTTGCCCGAAGTGTAGCAGCCAGATTTGCCACCATGATTTCGTGAAGGACTTCTTCCTCTCACACCCCATGCCCAGGAAGCCGGGGGGTTCTTATTAGAAATCCAACAATCCCAGCATTCCTGCGGAAGTAGGCTCTTCTCAGTTTGATCATTCATCTGGTCTCTGGAAAAATCTGATGCTATCTCTAAAAACCAAAACAAAAAAATAAAGAAAAATCATAGATATTTTCTACAAGTCAAGTAAATCAAATGATCTTGTAAACTTGCAAGTATCATTAGCAAAAAAAAAAAAAGTTTAGTAGTGAGAACAACAAGAAACACCTATGAAATGGGTAGCTGACGCTTCAGATTTAGCTTTTGCTACTTCCACGTCCCAGTTGTTAATTGGTGCTGCATCCGTGGGGTTATTTTTAAAAGCATCTTCATCTCTCCCTTCAACCATCCTTTCTTTTCCTGAAGTTTGCAGAGGTGCCTAGATCACGTAGACATATCAAAGCACAAACCAACTTAGATTTTTCTTGTTTTTTTAATTTTCCAGACGAACTCTTTCAATTTTCTAGGACAAGGGATCCTGTTCTCAGATATACTAAAAATGCTTTTGAAGAATTGAAAACATGTAGAGCAATATCTTGCTAATAGAGCAAACCTTTTCGTGCTTGTCAGTGGCATCAGCAACATGAAGAGGTGAATCAATGTTAGCATGCAGCTGATCAAACCTGTAGGTAACAAGAATAAGATGATTCGTAATGTCATCGACAGTACCACAACCAGCAAACACAAAATAAAACAAACAACTAATGCAAATTAATTGCTTATATGCTCACAAGATAAACCATGGGCTTTCCAGTAGACTTGCCAATATAGGGTTTGAAAAAAAAACATATAGCTAACTTAAATGATGAGGTTGCATAAGAAAATTGAACTCAATTCAGTACAACAATAAAATATAAAAGCATATTAGACTTTTTCTAATTCAAGCATTGTAGAGTTTCGATACAATGTCATACTGATGAAAAGATATTTTCCTTTAATAAGAATTTTTCTTATTATAGATTTAGATGATAAACCATGGGGACATACCAATATACATAAATGGTGGGTTTTCCAATAGGCATACCATTCTCCTTTTTAATAGTAAAGTAATTTGCAATTTCTTCCATGCAAAACAAAGTTAAGCTGATTAAAGATAAGTTTAGGAGGAGAAGATGCTTGAAGATCACTCAACACTCTTATTGGATTATACAATAATGCAATGCGCCCTTGTACATGTGCGCAATCAGAAGAATAAACTTTCAACTAGAATGCAATGCAGCTGGAAATACCTACAAATAAATATGCTAAACAGATACAGAATGGTCAAAATAAAGAAACTTTACTTAAGTTCAAAGGATTATTTCAGTACAACCTTTTTCTGTTCAAGGTTGATAAAGCATGAGTTTTTATTGAAATATGTTTGATATCTTAATAATCCCCACATATTTTCCTTTTCTTAGTCCTTGACTGCTCTTGGAAAATTTCAATGCATTACCTTGCAACATTATTGGTATCTTGAATTGCATCTTCCTGTATCTGAATCTTCCTGTTCTTAATAGCCTTCTTTTTCACTCTAATAGTCAAATAGTGAAAAACAAAGTGTTACAAGAGACACAGTCAAAAGAAAAAATAATGATGCACGACAATAAAAAGTTCATCTAAACAAAGGGAGGTCACTGTCCCTAAAAATGCTAGTTGACTCAAATGGAGGAAGGTCCTTCAGCTAGTGAATATCATAATTCCTTGAAACACAAAGTCAGGAAAGATTGCTTTTACCTGATGATGTCACTGTCCCTAAAAATGCTAGTTGACTCAAATGGAGGCAGGACAAATTCACCCATCTGCAACAAAAAATTAAATGTTTCACAAAATGCAATATCATGTGGATTTTGAGCAAGATTCAAACTTGAAAGTCAGTATCCACATTTAAAACGAATTGGATTTTCATATAATTTTACAATTGAGAACATCTAATATTGATATTCGCATTGAGACACACTGTAAAGGATAAAATATATATGCTTTAGACCTGTGTTCCATGTAAATTTTCTTTCCTATTTAATGGAATTGGTAAAATTACAATGAGAGTGTCTGTTTTGCTTTAAGAAAACAATCCACTGTGTTTTTTGTTTTTGTTTTTTTTTTCATTTTTCAAGTTATTTTATAATTTTTTTTTCTTTTTGATGAAAATCAAACTTATTTTTTATTGAAAATAAATTTATCATTGAATGATGACGATATCTTGATAATAAATATTTGTTTTCAATTTCTAAATTCATTTTTAAGGAAAATAAAAAATAAAAACAAAAATATCATGAACTAATACTAATAGCTTTCAAACTAATTAAATTGTTTTTATTTCATTGTCTCTCTCTTTTTTTTTTCCCTACCTCTACCTCTACTTCTTAGAGCATCCACTTCAGTTAACCTATCTAAAGATTTTATCCTAAATTTTGGATAGGATAGCTAAAAAACTCGTGCATCAGATTACTCCATCCATTCCCTAAATTTTGCATTTATGAATAGTGCTTCTCTAAATTTAGAGAATGGAATTCATTCCCTAAACATTATAGAGGAGAGAAAAAATAAGGAGGCTAATATATGGTGTGGTGAAAAGTGGTTAACGAAATTTAATAAAATAACTTTTTTATTTTAAATTATGCATTTTGGATAAGAAAGCTGGTGTGGATGCTCTAACACCTTCCATTCCACAGATTCTTTTAAACCTATAAAATTTATTGAGCAAACATTACAATGTAAACTTATTTCGGAAAGGAATTATTTATAAACACCTGAAATCAAAATTCTAACTATGACCAGTTGAGCACCAAAACAACAGCGTTAAGAGAGAACTGTGGTGTATCTATCATTCGAGCAGACAAAATAAATCAATCCAATGTTGGCTAGATTAAGGGCGATACAACTCGCCCGCGAGACCGTCTCAAAATAATCTTCACAAAAAGGCGGCATCAGTGCTGCAAGGTTCAAGATCATACTCGGTTGCAAGGAGGAAAGAAAGGATGTGAAAAGACAACCGGAAGTGCATACATAGAGGAGGAGGCCGAATGGGCAAGTGCGACGTAGGCTGAAAACATCGGAGATGTGGGCGGCGACATCTGCGACGGTGGCGAATGTTTCTGGACGGACGAGGAGCCACGAGCGGCGAAGATGATCCTTGCGCTGGGACTTGGACAGGATGCGGCGATCCTCGAATTCCAGCCGGATCCGCATCGGCATCAGCATCGGCATCGGCTCCTCCATGCTTTTGCAAAAAGCAAGCAAAGAGCGAAAAGAAATAGGCCGCTTAGGGTTTGCAGCTCTGAGACTAGAGCACTCAGCGAAGCGCGGCTTTCGAAGCTGAAGCAAGACTTCGGCTTGCCCGCTACCCAACAAGTTACCCTCAGCTGTTTGGGTTCCTTCTCGTTTTTTTTTTTTTAAATTATGTTACACAATTTTTAATCCGTATTATCTCTCTTCTCGTATTAATACTGCTTTTACGTTAACTTTAAAACCAATTATAAATGAGGAAAAAAAACACTAAGAAGTAAGAACTATGTTTTGTAATGCTGTAATTTATATTCAACCATATATGAAACTGAATTGTTTTTAGTTTTCTTTAGTGATTTTCAGAAATGCGAGATAAAAAGGGCAACCTTAACTTGTTTTTCTTGTACAGAACCTTTAAAACCCTAGAGATGAGCACAGTCGAACAGAATTACTTCCAGTGCATGTTAAGTACTGGAAGTACTTAAACGGATCCACGTCTTAAACGGACTATAGAGTTCGAAAACATATAATGCAATCTTCATATTAATTGTAAAAAGCTGATATATAGCAAGTAGACATGGGCACGTGACTTATTACTTAAACTAATTAGTCATTTAAAAATGGCATTACGTAAATGTAATATTCTGCGACTTGCAAATTAAAAAGGAAAAATTATTGTGCTATTCTATTGAACGAGTTCTTTTCTTGATGGTGACCATCATTCCGTTCTTCATCCGAAGCATGACCGAGTTCTTCGGCTCCACTCGGGCGGCGTCCAGCACTTCCACCTCAAAGTTCCACAGCACGGCGGCGACCACCGTTTTGATCTGCATCAAGCCCAGGTCCTTCCCCAAGCAAATTCTGGGCCCGCAGTTGAAGGCCATGAACTTGTACGCCGGCACGTATCTCACCTTCCCCTCCTCCGTTATCCACCTCTCCGGCTTGAAGTCCATGCAGTCCCCCCCCCACACTGCCCCCAGCCACCCCATCGCGCCAGGGCGGCTCAAGGCATAGGCCTTGATTGAATAATTAAATAGACATTAAAAAAATTGAATTGGATCATTAATATTAATTAATAATAACATCAACATTAATAAATATCATGTTAACTCATCTTATTAATTAATTTATTATTCTTATTTATCCTTATTTCCTCATCATTACAATTAGCTAAGTTTTTATTTTATTTAATCTTATTTCCTCATAATTGCACTTATCAAGATTTTATTCTATTTAATTATATATCTTATAAAACTAATAAATTCTTTCCTTCTTAATATCTCTGCAAAATACGAATTATTCTTTCACCAGTGCTTCGTGCCTATTTCTTTTTTGATCATTAATTTTGTACGTTTATGATCTCGTCTTTTTTCGTTTCTCGCCGACGATATTCTGAGAGAACGCTCTTCTTCTCCCTCGCCGATAATATTTCTTTCTCACTCTTTCTTTTTCTTCCTTGATAATAACATGAATCAGATATTTTTTTTTTATCTAGACAACGTAAAGTACAATACTTCATCAGTAAAAAAATTCAAAATTAAAATTAATAATGTTTTATTTACATTTAACAATGTCTCAAAAAGATTAAATAATTTAACAATATTAAAAATTATCTAAATATTAGCGAGAAAACTAAATTTTATATAAAAATAATATTTTATTTTTCAAAAAATAAATCATTTTTTTTTAAATCGATTATTCTTAATCCCAAATTCAAATGAAAAAAACTTGAGCAAAAAATTTAAAAATATATTAAAGGATTATTATTATTATTATTATTATTATTATTATTATTATTATTATTATTGTCTAGGGCCTCGGGGAATCTTGAGACGGCCGAGTCGCACCGCTCGGCAGCACGTCCTCCTTCAGCGCCGTCTTCTCTTCGAACGGCACCGGCGGGAAGATGCGCAGAGTCTCTCACACCGCCCCGTGGAGGTAAACCATTCCGCTCAGCTCCTCGGCACTGAACGTCGTCGACTTGTTCTCGCATGACCGGCAAAGCCGCAGCTCCTGCAGTATCTCCCTCTTCACCTTCGGGTTGTTGTGGAGAAGGAAGAAGAACCAAGAGAGGCTGATGGAGAAGGACGTCTCTCCCTGCAATCATCAATAAGAGCACGTTGTCACCAAAAATTGTTGTGCCAAAGGATGTCCATATATCTCCATAATGGTATGATATTATCTACTTTAGGCCTAGACCCTCATGGCTTTGCTCTTAGGCTCTACCCAAAAGGCCTCATGCCAATGGAGATATCTTGCATCCTTTTAACTCCATGATCTTTACCAAATCTTTCCAATGTGGGACTTTGATTGAATCCCAACAATCCTCCCCTCAAACGAAGGACCACAATTACTCTCATGGTCCGGGCCTCTCCGCGAGCATCTGGTCACTTTGACTTGCTCTGGGCCTCCCCGCAAGCATCCGCACCCGGTCACCTTGACCTACTCCGGCCCTCCCCGCGAGCATCTGGTCACCCTGACCTACTTGCTTCCGCACAAGTATCCGATCTCCCTGACCTGCTCCAGGCCTCCTACGAACATCCGATCACCTTTGACCTACTCCAGGCCCACCCTCAACTTCGTTCAAGGTCACCCCACATGGTATCTGGTTCGTACCATGGCTCTGATACCATTTGTTGTGCCAAAAGATGTCCACTTATCTCCACAATGACATGATATTGTCCACTTTAGGCTTAGACCCTGACCTGCTTGCTTCCGCACAAGTATCCGATCACCCTGACCTGCTCCAGGCCTCCTACGAACATCCGATCACCTTGACCTACTCCGGGCCCACCCTCAACTTCGTTCAAGGTCACCCCACATGGTGTCTGGTTCGTACCATGACTCGGATACCAATTGTAGGATCGAAAAGAATTTAGATATATAAATTCTTTTCGATCTAACAAAAACTTGTCGGTGTCTTCCACTTTATCTTTGACCCTCTCCGCCACCTCCATGTAGGAGGCGAGTAGATCGGCCTTGGAGATCTTGGCGTTAATTTCCTGCCTCTTTTGCGAAATTCTTTGGCTTATGTTCTGGTCGATGACTTTCCTGGCATTGGCCATTTTCTTCTCGGTGTCGACGTTGAACCACTTCATCACCTTCCACCAGCTCTTGGGCACGGCGTGGCGGCCCCCATGGGCTGGATCAGTTGGTAAGTTGATGGTATGTTTGCAGCATGGAGCGACGGTTCAAGTGTCGCCAGTTGCAATGTGGGATAATATCCCCGTCTGCTGGCTTAAAGCCTCGAACAACCATCAACTTGCCAACCCAGCATTCACCCTGATTTACCTTCCTCCTACAATATCATGGGGCAGGCGTAGGGGGCCGTTGGGCGGCGGAACCCGCCTTTTTTTTTTTTTTTTTTTTTTTTTTTTTTTTTGCAGCTTGGGCACGGCGTGGCGGAAGAACAGCGACTCCCACGCGTCGTCGATGGCCGTAGAGAAGGAAATGTCTGGAACATTGAGCGAGAGGCTTCCCGGGTCGTCGCCGAAGACCATGAGGCAGGTGACATCGAAGGTAAGCCTAGTGAATATCTCTTGAAGCTCCATTGGCACACCGCACTCGCTCTTGCGGAGCAGAAGAGGGACGAGTGCCTTCTCCACCTTCTCCCTGGTGGCACCGATGACGTAGGCCCGGAAGCTACTACGGCAGCCGAGCAAGGCGTTGGCGATCTTGCGCTGGAACTTCCACGAGTCGCCGTCGACGCTGAAGAGGGAGTGACCCATGATGTCGAAGACCTCCCGGAACTGGTTTCCCTTGGGGTAGTTGTCAAAATTGGCGCTGCAAATGTGGTTGACGTTATCGGGGTCGCAGGTCAGCAACAGGTCGGCCCCCAGGAACCGAGGCCCCCAGAACATCTCGGTGCAACTGGCGTGGCGGAGGATGTGGACAACGTAGTCGTGGAGGTGTGGGAGATTGATGAATAAGGCGGGGAGCATCCAGATGAAGGGCCAGTTTATCGGCAAGGCAGACGATCGCCGGCGGCAGTTAAGAAACAATAAAAAGAAGGAGAAAGCAAGCGCCAGGATGATCTCAGGGTAGTCCCACAAACTTAAGCCACAGATGGCACCGAGCGACCATGGCACGGCGCCTGCCATTGAGATCGATCGAATTCAATTGCGATCAATTGTATGGAAGATAACTGAAAATGTTGCGGAATTATGCGTTATGTCTTGTCAGTATAAATAGTTGATATGGAGATGAGAATACATAAATAAATAAATAAAAATAGACGCCGTATAAGCAAATTGGAGAGGCAGTTCGCCAAGTTTCCGACTATATTTATGCTTTGTTATTTATTACATATAGCTATCTACA
Source organism: Zingiber officinale (assembly GCF_018446385.1). Taxonomy (NCBI): domain Eukaryota; kingdom Viridiplantae; phylum Streptophyta; class Magnoliopsida; order Zingiberales; family Zingiberaceae; genus Zingiber; species Zingiber officinale. The sequence continues at coordinate 123,561,134 of NC_055997.1, forward strand.
GCTAATAACACAGTGGAAGACTTTCTCCGTTACTCTGCCATGAATCCTTTAATTCTGTTATTGAAGGCCATGCCAAAATAGTTCCGCAACAATTTAGTAAAGTAAAGACTTGACAAAAGAAAGGTAAGTTTAGGGGTGAATATTAATAATTGAGCAACTTTTTATAAATTAATCGAATACACGGAACTTTCAAAATAAAATAAATTGAACTAATAAAAAATCAACGAATTCCATCGAAAATCAAAATAGACGATTTATTTCATTGTATCTAAATCCAAAACTGAAACTAACTAATAGGATTAATTGATACTTTTTTATACCAAAATTAAATTAACGTAATCAGGCTTTCAATTTTACTCGAGAATAGAACCCAAGTGCATAGTAATCCACCGTACCTCTTTCCGTTGTGATGGGACATAGGTACACTAGTGTTATAACTTACATATAATGCGTAAAGATTTTATGCTACATTAATTTAAAACGCACAAAAATTTTATCAGCTGCGGACGAATTTAATTTTATAAATAATTAACTAATTGTTTCATTAACAGACTTAATGAGAAATAACTTGTGTAATAAATTCAGAGTTGTGCATAATTGAGTTGATAAATTTATAAAAATAAGTAAAAGGTCAATTTACGGTGAAGCGTTGAAATACCTGTTTAATTTTTCGATTTGCCTTTGTATAGATGACTTTGAAGCTGACTCCCGAATCAACGTATAACTTTTTACAAAAAAAAAGAAGCATATATAATAGCTCCGATGGAAAAATTTCAATAATAGCGTTGGCTAAATGAAATCCGGAACCATATCATTCATTCGAAATACATTTTTCAATTGAAATCGATTGTGCTGTAGAATAAATTAAAATCGATCGTGACTATAATATATTGCAATCAACTCACCGAGCCTTTCAAAGCATCTAATATTGATTCGAGTTCTGAAAACTAAAAAGATAGTATATTGACAATGGCAGTTTAATGGTTGATTAGAAGAAGATTTTTTATTCTGAGAAAATGTTTCCTTTCGATCTTACACATATTAAGATGAGCAAATAAAATATCAGTGCCTAGAAATCAAGAGTGAGTCATTGGCAAAAGTCCTCTGATGCTCAAGTCAATACAAATTCCAGACAGTTGAATGAAGAACAGTAGAGAACTTGTAAATGAGAGTAAGCCTGAGATATTTTGGATGTACCTTGCTAATGGAGAGGATCCCTTTATATATCATCTCCTATAACCTCCATAATCATGAGGTGAAGAAGAATATCAGAGGTTATCGAGTAATGGAGAGTGTATAACTTAGGTAACGTATAATAATTGTCTAAGAAATTTTCCATTACCCATATGTATACCTCTTTTATCGTTTATGACTTATGTCATTGACAAGACGATTAAAGGAATATGTTGTCATACGTGCCTAAAGAAGGTTCCAAAGGAATATTCTATGACATATGCATGATTGTTATTCTGACAGTTTTTTGCTCATGTTGTCTGTTGAGTATATTTTGACCGGCCTATAAGGTCGGTCGTCTTTATATCTGTCCTCGCATTGAGCTACTTTGTTATACACTGAATGTTATTGTTTGCAATCTGTTTGGAAAATAATATAATGCATTGGGCATGCTGGAAATCTGTTTGAGAAGCAATATAAACCTAAGTGCCTTAGGGCTGGTCGGTCTTGTATCCTGTTAGTTGTGTAATGGGCTGCCCCGAGAAATGAAGCTATATTTTGAGAGGTTCGATCGGTACTTTAAGTCAATCATCAATATTATAATGTGTAGGAAAAGTGAACCAGAGATCTAGTGATGAGGCGATGGAGGGAGGCCTACCTAGCACGGGATCAATTACTAAGGTGGAGGTCAAAGTCAAAGAGGTCAATGCCCGGGTGCCAAAGGGCCGAACGGAGGATAATGACAATGGCCGGTCAGGTAGTCAGGTCCCGACCGGAGGGAGACATGATCGAGCATACCACCCGTCTAGCTCGGAGTGACACATAAGGCAGCCGACGCTCAATACAGCATAGTGGGACGTCGAGGGAGATCAGATAGCTGGTCTGAATGGGGGCGGGCATGTTATTACGTAGTCACCGCACGGAAGAGCCACCTGAGGTCGTTTGAGCAGAGGGATCCTGGTCAAGTGGCTACCCCGCTCGGCCAAGCAGCGGGACCTAGCCATGGACGGAGTAGAGTCCCGGCCGAGCGGCTACCCCCACTCAGCCCAGCAATTAGACCATTGTAATATCTCTCGACATCATTTTGGGAGATAGTGCCGCTGACACAAGGCATGCTCAACAGGCAGATCGTACGGCGGAAGCTTCTAATGTTGTCGGGGATATGGACGCCCTGTTAAGGTATGATGTCAGAGGTACTTTCCTGACAGACTCTTTCATGGAACACATTGGAGAGAGTGCTCATGCCTCGAGAAGCATGCACATCACCCACCAATGCTCTATATAAAGGGGGGTCTATCATCGACGGAGGTATGCGTTGTCTACTGTTTGCGCACTGTTTCTATTGTTGTTCTGCTTTTCTCCACATTCTGGTGACTGACTTGAGCGTCGGAGGGCCAATGTCGGGGACCCTTTCCCTGGCCTGACACTGACGTCATTTGTCTCGTAGAGCGGAGTGAAGTCCACATCCGGTCAGCGGAGCCGGCACCTCCCCAGCTTTCTAGCTTCACGCTTTCGGACATGATCATTTTGGCACCATCTATGGGAATGCAACTTACACTCGAACGAGAAGATGGAAGATGCTGGACGATTCACAATGGCAACACTAACGTAAGAGGAGCTCGACATTCTGATACAAGCCCAAGCGACGAAGATAGTGGAGCAACAACAACAACATGTGCTGGTCGAGCGCTTGTAGCCTTAGCAACGGGTCGCCAGGCTGAACACAGTGACCAAGTAGACCGAATATCTGCTTAGGGTAATAGCAAAAAGCCGACTAGCATGTATGGGGAAGCACCTAATGCGCCTATACCCTTTTACCGAGTGCTGTTCAAGACCCCATCGGAGGAACGGGGCCGAGCGGACAAGAATTGGGGGTCTTACTCGGACGACGCGCCTGTTCAGGACGCAAGAAAAGGGAAGACACCGAGGAACGATGATTCATCCAAGTGGATCAACCAACAATTTTCGGAGGGGATTCTGAGTGACCCTATGCCAAAACACTATACTCCGTTGGCGATCGGAGAGTACAACGGAACCATCGACCTAGATGACCACTTGGTCAAATTTGACAATGCGGCAACACTTCATGAATACACCGATGGAGTTAAATGTCAAGTCTTCCTCACCACTCTCTCCGGCTTAGCACAACGCTGGTTCAAGAGATTGCCGATCGACTCAATCCACCACTTCAAGGACTTCTGAATGCCATTTCTACACCATTTCGCTTGCAGCCGTCGCCACCAGAAGATGAGCATAAACTTGTTTTCATTGAAGCAAGGGCCCAGGGAGGCACTGAGGGCCTACATCTAGCGGTTCAATCAGGTGGCCATGAACATCCTAGCGGTCTCCTCAGATGTATTGGTGAACGCCTTCACCCAGAAGCTCACCGAAGGGGAGTTCTTCCGATCACTCATTCGGAAGTTGCCGAGGGACTTCGACCACTTACAAAGGAAGACAACAGAATACATAAACCTAAAGGAAGCCCAAGTGGCCAGAAGAAGGAAGGTGCCGATCGAAGCTGCAACAGTGCCTGAGAGGCGACTGTCGAGCAGCCATCAGCCACCCAAGGGCCCCCGATCGAGGGGATCACAGCCAGACCACGAGCCTAGAATGAATGTCGAGTAGCATGTGGCAGCCGGTCACCCAAAGGCTACAAGAGGTAGGGTGTGGACGCTAATATTTTACTCCATCCACTAGTCACCAACACACAACACTCGGGATTGCTACGACCTAACGTCGATAGATAACCGGCCACCCCATGGAGAACGTTGTCGTCGACTGCCATCTCCTGATCGATGACACAGGCTCCGATCAGTCGGGCGAAGGGAGGAAGAAAGGACGACAGCCAAGCCAGACCATCATCAATCTCAAAAAAGGGACGATTAGGGTCCTGCTCAAGCTTCTGCCGAATAAAACAAACCTTCAGATCGAGAGGATGAGAACAGGAACAACTCTTCTTGGGGAGAAATAGCATGATTGTCGATGGGCTGACCGACAGTGATTCCAAATGAGCAAGGAAGGTGCACGCTTGGCAACTCTCGATCCACGCCGTTAGCTGCAGCGAGGTGCGTGAGTAAATATAAATGTACCTGTATAAGTGCATGTATGTCTTTTGGATGCAAGGAAAATATGAATAAAAAGTGTTCTAGACTCTTGAACCGATCGACCAAGTTAAACCCTTGTCTATGTATTGCGACCGTCGAGCGGCGATGTTAAACCCCAGTCTTTATCGACTATCGAGCGGCGACATTATACCCTAGTCTTCACCGATAGTCGAGCGGCGACGTTAAACACTAGTCTTCACCAACCGTCGAGCGGCGACGTTAAACCCTTGTCTTCACCAACGGTTGAGCAGTGATCTTAAACCCTTGTCTTCACCAACGGTCGAGCGGCGACCTTAAACCCTTGTCTACATCAGCGATTGAGCGGCGACCTTAAACCATCGTCTTCTTCAACCGTCAAGTAGCGACGTTAAACCCTAGTCTTTGATGACGGTTGATTGACGATCTTAAACTCTCGTCTTCACCAACGGTCAAGCGACGACCTTAAACCCTTGTCTTCACCAACGATCGAGCGACGACCTTAAACCCTTATCTATATCAGCGGTCAAGCGGTGACCTTAAACCTTCATTTTCGTCAATCGTCAAATGACGACGTTAAACCCTGATCTTCGTCGACGGTCGAGTGGCGACCTTAAACCTTCTTCTTCACCAATGGTCGAGTGACGACCTTAAACCCTTGTCTTCACCAACGGTCAAGCGACGACCTTAAACCCTTGTCTTCACCAACGGTCAAGCGACGACCTTAAACCCTTGTCAACATCAGCGGTCGAGTGGCAATCTTAAACCCTCATATTCGTCAACCGTCGAGCGACGATGTTAAAACCTGGTCTTCATCAATGATTAAGCGGCGACCTTAAACCCTGGTCTTCATCAACGATCGAGCGGCGACCTTAAACCCTGATCTCCATCGACGATTAAGCAACGACCTTAAATCCTTATCTACGCATGTCAATGGTCGAGGAACGATCTTAAATCCAAGTCTGCATCTTCAACAACCGGGCAATGGCTATAAACCCGAGACCAACGAAAATGGCTTATCCAAGTGAGCAGTACGATGCCGACCGGGGGGCCATAGAGCCACACTTGGAAAGGGTAAGCAGTTTATAGTCCTACTCGATCCTGAGCAACAACGCAGGGACAAACAAGTCAGAAAATAAAACAAGGGAGTGTTGAACGACGCAACATGAAGGAGTGACATCAAATAAAAAGGTTCGCCGAATGGGCGACCATTCATTAACACTTGCATAGTTTTTTCAAGGTCGCTAAGAGAATTTTCCACTATCTCAAAGGTATGACAAATTTTGGATTGCTTTATTCTGCATCTAACCATTTTAAAATTGAAGGATATAGCAAAGAGTACTATAGGATTTGTGTTCTTTATGGGAGATATAACTTTCAATTGGATGTCAAAGAAACAATCTATTGTCACACTTTCTAATTGTAAAGTAGAGTATGTGGCTGTGACTTCATGTGTTTGTCATGCTATTTGATTCAGAAATTTATTGAAAGAGCTAAGTTTCTTATAAGAAGAGATAATTAAAATTTGAGTTGATAACAAGTCTGTAATAACACTAATAAAAATTTAGTTTTCCATGATAGAAGCAAGCACATTGATACATGCTATCACTATATCAGAGAGTGTATTACAAGAAAAGAGGTGTAAGTGAAATACATAAAGTTTCAAGATCAAGTTGTTGATATTTTTACCAAGTCACTCAAATTTGAAGACTTCATCAAGATGTGATATTTGCTTGGAGTTACAAAATCAAGTTTAAGAGGGGGTGTTGGAAATTTAAGTTAATTTTATTAATAGAGATAAAATATTATAGAATATTATGGATAGAGATAGAATGATTATTGGGACACATTGGAGCTAGAGGGGGGGGGGGGGTGAATAGCTCATCTCACTCGCTTGTTCACTTCATAGATGTTGTTGCAACGGATAAACTTTAAGCAAAGCTCCTCAATACTAACACAAGAATTTACTTGGTATCCACCTCAAGAAAATGTCACTAATCCAATGATTCACACTCGAGAACACTCTTCACTATGTAAATACTCCTCAGAAATACTCCGGAGGTAGAGAAGCGTCGTACAAGATCTCAATACAACAAGAAGAAAAGAGAAGCAAATATAAATAAAATCCTAGCTTGCTCTCTTCTTGTTTGGAGATGCCCTTGATATTTGGAAATACAGCAGCACTTTGCTCCAAAAGCCTTCAAGAATCGTTCGTAGTAAGCTTGAGAGAAATCGGGAGAGTTACAATGAATAGTGCACACAAAACCCTTTTATCGAGCTTATAACAGCTAGTTTTCAAGTGTAATCGAATACCCTAATCAATTATGCATGCCTAATCGGCTAGCCTAATTGATTAAGTTTGCTTCTATTTACACGAGAAAGGCCCATAAGTGATTGATGCAATCGCTTATGTGTCCTAATCGATTACACCAATTGATTAGACACCTCTATGTGCGCTCGCAAAAATGAGCTTAATCGACTATCTAATCATTTAAGCTATGATAATTGATTAGACTAATTGATTACGAAACCCTAATTTCTAAACCTAAGTCTAGGGTTCCCTAACCCAACATCCGGTCAACAGTGAGCTGTTGGGACTCCTCCTTGCCAAGCATCCGGTCATCCTTGGCTTGCCGGAACTTCTTCATCAAGTGTTCAGTCAATCCTTTGACTTACTTGGACTTTTCTCGCTTAAGCTAGGGTAATCGATTAGACTAATTGATTACCAAACTCTAACTTTCAAACCTAAGTCTAAGGTTTCCTAATCCAATATTCGGTCAACCAGAACCTATTAGGACTCCTCCTTGCCTAGCATCCGGTCATCCTTGGCCTGTCGGGACTTCTTCACCAAGTGTTTGGCCAATTCTTTGACTCATTTAGACTTTTCTCCTTGTGCCAAGTGTCTAGTCAATCCTTGATCCAGTTAGACTTTCAATCACCAGGTGTCTGGTCAACCATTGACCCATCTGGACTTTCATCTGCCTGGTTTCACTCATTAGGACTTTCCTAACTGCCTAGCTTCACTCACTAGGATTTTTCACCTGTCTTCACTCACCAGGATTTTCTCATTGCTTAGTTTCACTCATTGAGACTTTTCACCGGACTTTACTCATCAGGACTTTTCATCACCTACCTTCAATGTTAAAAAAATCCCCACATAGGGCCACCTAGGCGGTCGACGGCAACCCACCGCCCCACCTTTTACTAAGGAAAAGAGGCTGGGCAGTGTTGAATAAGTTGATCACTTAGGCGGCTGGGCGCTGCCTAGGATGTCGTTGGGCACCACTTTCTTGGCGGTGCCTGATTTTTTTTGTTGTGAAAACCCATTCGAATTGATCAGCTGATCGATTTGGCATGTTGAATAGATTAGGTAATAAATTCAGGAGAGTTCTGTTTGATTTTATCATGAAAATCCACCCCGAATCGATCACCTGATCGATTCAGAGTGTTGAATCGATCAGGTGATCGATTTGAGAGGGTTATGTTTCTGAACAGATTAATAGAATCCTTCTGAATCGATCAATTGATTGATTCAACCCTTGAATCAATCAGCTGATCAATTCAACCCTTGAATCGATCAGCTGATCGATTCAAGGCAACAAAAAGAGGTCTTTTAAATTTTTAATCACGATTTTAAATTTCACTTTCAATTTTAGCTATAAATGCCTAAACCCTAAACCTTCTTCTCCCTCCCCTTCTCCAACGATCCAACTTGCAGTCCTAGCCTCTTCCTCTTCAGTCTTCTCCCTCCCCTTCGTCGCAACAACCCTTCTTCCTACACAGAACCCCTAGCCTCTTCCCTCTTTCTCTTCCTCTTCCTCTTATTCTTCTCCCTCCCCTTCTTCCTCCACGGCATCAGTTGGCGGCGGGTGCTACCCTTTTGCTCTTCTCCCTCCCCTTCTTCTTCATCAATGATTTTTCATTTTTTTAAATGCTTGACTTGTAGTAAAATATCGAGTGCTATCTCTTCTAAAGCATCTAATTCAATGTCGTCGAATGCTACCTCTTTGAAGTGTAATTCAAATGATATTGGATGGGAATTTGCGGAGATAATGTATCCTAAAAATTTGGATAAATTGAAATGTAATTTTTTTTTCAAAAAATTACTAGTGGTGGAATTTATAAGCTCAAACAACATGTTGCCCATATCAATGAAAATGTTGCTCCGTGTAAGAAGTCTTTGGATGAGGATAAATTGAAGTGTAAGAATGCAATTGAAGAAGAAAGAACAAAAAAAAAAAAGAATATCAATGAAATGGAGGTTAGAGAAGAAGTTGTTCTTGAAAAATATGAGGAAGACGAAGGGACTCTAGGGACAAGAAGGAACTTGCTTACTCTTGGCCCTATGGATAGATTTGCATCCGTTATTGATCCTGAATCTTCATTGAGCAGAAGTAAGAAGACAAAACAATAACAAAATATTATTGATGCACTTTGGAAGCAAAGGACACATAGTGTGCACAAATATTTAGCTCGATGGGTGTACGAGTCCGGTATTTCTTTTCATGCCATTGACAATGATAGCTTCAAGAGGTTTATGGAAGCGGTTGGTCAATTTAGCTTGGGTTATCACCCTCCAACTCAATACTTATTAAGGGAGCTCTTATTGAAGGAAGAGGTAGATAGAACTAAAAGTCTATTAAAGAAGCAAGAAGAAGAATGAGCTTTAAATGATTGCTCAATTTTGACCGATGCTTGGACTGAATGGAAAAGAAGTATCATGAATTTATGTGTCATTTGTAAAGAAGGCACAACTTTCCTTTCTTATAGGGAAGCATAAGATGAAGCACACACTGGAAATTATAGATTTGAATATGTGGACAAGTGCATTGAAGAAGTTGGGCCCCAAAGTGTAGTTCAAGTAGTAACTGACAATGCTTCGAATAATATGACAACAAAATATTTGTTGAAGGAGAAGAGACCACATATATTTTAGACTTGATGTGCAACTCACACCGTGAATCTTATGCTTCAAGGAATTGGGAACCAACCTAAATTCAAAGGGGTGATTGAGAAGCCAAATACTTTACAATCTTTATTTATGCACATCGCAAGACATTGTCAATGATGAAAAAGTTTACCAAAAAAGGGACATAGTGAGGCCGGGAGTAACATGATTTGCAACCACTTTTCTAACTTTGCAAAGCTTGATGGAGAAGAAAAGTGAACTAAGATCTATTATTGATAGTAAAGAATGGAATGCATGCAAACATTCAAAAAGTGTAAAGGGGAAGGTGACACATAATACCGCTATGAGTGCCTCTTTTTGGAATGGAGTAAGTTTTTGCTTAAAGGTGTTTGCCCCTTTAATTAAGTTGCTTTGTCTTATTATTGGGCATAAGAAGTCATCTATGGGTTTTGTATATGGAGAAATACTTAGAGCGAGAGAGGAGATTAAAGTGACATTCAAAAATCAAGAACTTCACTATCGTCTGATTATTGATATTATTGATGAGAAAATTCGTAATCGGCTTGATAGCCCACTACATTTGGCGGCTTACCTCTTAAATCCTTATTACTCCTTCAATGACCGGAGCATAGGAAGTGAAGAAGTGGTCACGAATGGATTATTCACTTGTGTTGAAGCATTCTTTCCTAATGATATTGATAGTCAAGGTGAAGTAGTAAATGTGGAGTTGTTGAAGTATATCAATAAAGTGGGGGGATTTGGAAGACTATTGACTATAATTGGATGCTCAAAAAATGATGAGAAATATGATCCGAGTAAGAACTAAGTACTTAGTTACTTTATTTTGTAATTTTTAGTGCTTGTTTGTTGTTTATTGATTTTGTTAATTGTTAATTGTTATTGTTTGATTTGTTTTTATTTAGTTGGATGGTGATATTTTTTTTGGACATGGTGTACCTAAGTTATAAAAGATGGCTAAAAGAATCCTTTCTTTAACTATAAGTTCTTCCTATTGTGAGAGAAATTAGAATACTTTTGAGGGGGTAAGTATTTAATTAGTAATTATTTATTGACTTATTGCTTATTGACTTAATATTTTTTCTTTAATGTAGATCCATACAAAGAAAAGAAATAGACTAGATATCGGAAGGTTGAATAATTTAATTTAGTCTATGTTCAATTCAATGCCAAGATCCTAAACAAAAAGAGAAGACAAGAAGAAAAAGGAGTGGATGTTCTACTTGCTAGTGAAGCAACTATGACACAAGGATGGATTGTTGACGGTGGAGATGAAGATATTGAGACAAATATTGAAGATTTTAGAGAACTTCACGAAGAAGAATTTGTATCAGATGAAGAAGAGGAAGAAGCCATGGATTTTGAGTTTGAATCCGATATTGAGGAAGTGTTGGAGAAATATGGAGATGAACTAGACGAAGAATTAGAGATATAGGAGATTATACGAGTTATTTCATGACTTATGAGAAAACTTTTGCTATTTTATTTTGTATGCCTTGTCAAGGTGTACTTTGTAGTTTGTAATACCTTTATTATTTCGGTATTTCTATTTTCATTTATCAATTGAGATTAAATTATGTTTGTATAATAGTTTGTAATTTATATACTTGTGTCAATTCTTATATTTTGTTGTCAGGATTCAAGGAAAACACTGCCAGATCGATTAGTTGATCGATCTGGCAAGATTTTGTGACAAACATAACAATGATGGATCGATTAGGCGTGTTTAATCGATCAGTTGATCAATTTGGAAGGGATTTGTTTATCACAAAATCTTGCTAGATCGATCAGATGATCAATCCGGAAGGGATTTCTCGAAAAAACCCTTTCGGATCGATTAACTGATCGATCTAGAAGGGGTTTCTAAAAAAAAACCCTGGATCGATCAATTGATCGATTTAGAAGGGAGTTCTTGAAAAACCCATCCAGATTGATCAATTGATCGATCCGAAAGGGATTTCTCAAAAAAAAAAAAAAATCGCCTAGGCGGCTGCCTAGGTACTAAGGTGCTAGACGGCAGACAACCACCCACCTACCATCTAGCGCCTTTTTGAATACTGCTTAACTTCACTCATTAGAATTTTCATCTGCTTGCTTCATTTACGAGGACTTTCCAAATACTTGGCTTTACTCACCAGAACTTTCTAGTCAAGTATCTAGTCAACATTTACCTACTCGACTCTTCTTCTTCTGCGAACCATCATGTTGGTCTTGTCCTTGCCTAACCTCTAGTTAAGACTTCCCAATCAAGTATCTAGTCAATCTTATAATGATGCAGGGTGCACTAGAATTGAACCTGAGTTTTGATGTAATCAAAAGTTCAAGTTAAGTCTTGTTGTGATCTAACAAGTTAACTAAGTGTGGTTAACTAAGTGCGTAGGATGTTTATTCAACCGAAAAAATCTTAGCAGATCATGGAAGCTAGGCAGGAAGCCCAAGTGGGTCGAGAGGACTCGACACTTGGTAGGGAAACTCGATAGGTTTGGAGGACCAAAGATCGAGAGGAAGTCCTGGTGAGTTGATCCGATGCTAAGCAGCAAAGTCCAAACAAGTTTGGAGGACCAATATTTGGCAAGTAAGTTGAGGTAAGCAATTGGAGAGGAGCGACAGTGAGGTCATATTCTGAAAAGGAATAAACCCTAGGTCTCTAATTCAAATGAAGAAACTACGAAGGTTTCCAAATTGAGATCAAGATAGTTCTACTGTCATTTACCACTCATGCATCTTATATTACTATCCTACTTTATTTTGTAGTAATATTTTATTTAACACTAATTGTAGGAACCGACCTGATCGGTCAACGGAACCAAGTTGACACAGAGCAGTTATCAGATCGAACCAAAGTAAAAATGGAAGTCAGACTGATCGGTGGACCGAACCTAGGGATTGGTCGACCGAACAATAAAAGAATTAATGGCGAATCAATTTTAAATCTCAATGAACAAGGAAAGTACTTTGTTTGGTCGACCGAACAAGGTAATCGGTTGACCAAATAATTAATGCCCTTAATTACACGAACATCGAATCTCAACGAAGAAGGAAGGACACATGTTCAGTCGACCGATAGGGATATCGGTTGACTGAAAGGATCAGTCGATCGAACGACTTTTTGGTCAATCAAACAAGGCTTATAAAAGGGGAGCTCGAGGTCCGAGGCAGTTAATTGAATTTGAAGTCACTCTGTGTTAAAAGCTCTCATTCGTGCTACTCTGCTACTCATCTTCAAGCAAGCTACTGCTACGACAAAGTGTCGACGATCTTCATTACTATTCTTTTCAGTATACTTTTATTTAACTTGCATTGTACTTAATTTTAAATAAGATAGTAGACTATTACTATCTTATACTTGTCTTTTGTATGAATTGCTTCTTTCCAAAGCTTTCGAAAAGAAAAGTTATAGTGAATTGCCCAACGATGCGATCAAGGATTACGAGTCTTAGAGTAGGAGTTGACATAGGCTCTGAACCAAGTAACCACCTGAGTCATCTTTATTTCTCTTTCGTTTTCTATTTCTTTACTTTGATATGTTTTTGTTGATAAAAGAAAAAGTTTTAACGAGCGATAGTTACCACCCTGCCCGCCTTATCGCTTCTTTTTGATCCATCACCTTGACCTAGTTGACTCTTCTCACATCAAACTGGTCAACCTTGACCAATCTTTCCAAACGGATGATTACACATGCAATATCTAAATATTATCAAATATCAAGACTCAAGCGTGAGCTAACTCAAGCTTAGTCAAACTGGTTAACCTTGACTTAGAGAAATTGCACCAACAATCTCCTTCTTTTTGATGTTTGACAATACATTTAAGTTAGGCTAATCTCATAGCCTCAACTTTTTCTTCATGCCAAAGCATGAATGAGGGTTTCTTTTATTCTCTCTCTTAACATAAGAGTTTTACAATCTCCCCTGTGAACATAGAGAATTTCCTAACTTAGACCCTACATTCTCCCCCTTTGGTACATATAAAAAACTCTTCTCCTTAAGAGTTATCTCATGCTGTTCATAATCTCACTTGTCATTCAGAACACCACAATGAAGGTCACATACCTTTCATTGTGCCCAATGCTCACCTTTGAGCATTAATCATGTGCTTGTCTTAAAGCATTCATAACAATGAAGGTTTCCAACCTTCAATTGTTTAGTAAAAAAAATTTAAGTCATGTCTTTAAGGAGTAGCTCCCTGATAACCATGATTTTTTTATGACATTTGGATCCGTATAGGCATGCTTGTGTGATCTTCGCATGTGTTAAAGTCATGTTTACATCATATTTCATGACTTAGAGTCATTTTTAGACTTAATTACAAATTATCTCATAAGTACAATATTTAATGCTAATATACAAATATGATCTTTGTAGGTATCAAAGGGCAAGGGCTTGAGGTTGATCAACCCATATTGAGCTCAAATTTGAGCTTAAATGAGGAGATCAAGCTCTGGAGCCATTTAAATCATTCATCCAAAGATATGAGGTGATCTGAGCCATTTATCATGATTTGATCCATCCAAACTTAAGGAAGAGTAGATCATCACCATAGATCAAGATTTGAAGATTATGATCCAGACCAGAAATGATCCAACCGCTGATCCATCTCTAGAGAATCTCCACCATCCATTCAGATTAGAGATGAGTTCAAATGAGAAGCTATAGTGCTAGTTTTCGATAGTCATTTTGAACAGGAGGATCGTCAAGTTGCTATAGGGAGTTTGAAATGGAGATCGTGTGCGAGGAGGCGGAGGAGTGGAAGAAGATGATCGAAGCACCATCAACGAAGGTCAAGGGGCTTTTCTCTTCCTCAACCATCATCGACCGGAATCCCCTCCCTTCCGAAGCTATCCACCAGTGATCATGATTTTGATAAAGGAACGAAGACGTGAAGCAGAGGAGGATCACCGATCGTTGATCACCGGAGTTCCATCCATCTACACAAAGAGGTTAAAGGGATTTTTCCTTCTCGGATTCCATCTCCAAGTCACCAATTGAAATACATTCCATCTCAATTCCACTCCTCCTCTCGATGCAAACAGAGGAGCTTCTTCTTCAACATCTATCGCAGCCGAGCTTTCCTATCTTCTCTGATCCCAATCCATGGCGCTTGGGGTCACCTAGATGATTTTGTGAGATATCTTAGTTGTTAATTTCCCCCATTTGATTTGTAGTTTGATTTCATAGAGTTTCAAGTGTTCAATTCAACTCTGGTCAAATTCTGTTCTCATTGAATGTGCTATGTTAGCTTAGATGTTCAGCTATTACTTGCTTTTGCTAGGGTTAGCTTGCTATTTCCTTCTGTTCACTTTAGTGCAGTAGTGATGGTTAAGAATGATTGTTTATTTTCCTTCAAGTTTCAAGGATCGATTTACCATTATAGTTTAGGTTGTTTGAGTTCTCATTAATGGAATGATCTATGTTCCCTTTGTTGTCTTAGTTCCAATTGTTCAGTTCATTGTGCATTGTTCTTCATGAATTATTTTGTGATGTAGATTAGCAAAGTTCTGGTTTTGTGTTCCTTCATGTTATTATCATTTCATTCATGTTTGTAGTTTAGTGATTTTCCATTTCCGTTGATTTCCATTCCTTATCCTTAGAGTAGTAATCTAAAACCCAACCCCATTTCCAAATAAGACTTGATCCTAGGATTATCATGCATTGACTGCATTCCTTGTGAGATACAACCTGGGCCATACCCTATACTTCATTAGTGTAGTTAGGGGGTTTGGTATTTTATTATTTGATACCCATTTCACAACAAAATTGAGTTTATCACTCCCCATTAAAACATGTTTTAAACTTTTATCATTGTACCAACAATGACTTAGAATTTCTAAACATTTAGAAAATTCAAATTTTAAAATTTTGAGGTTCAAAATTCAACTTTAAAACTAACCATCATCCTAAACTCCAACTTAGTCTTCTTTTAACTAATCATTTCTTATTTCAACAAGAAAACTACCCTTAATGCTTATCTAATTATTTCCTTAGGGTTAAGAATGGTTATCACGACTAAACATGGCTTAATGGACTAAATTAGACCATTTAAACCAAGTCAACATACTTAATCGACTGGTGTCAGCTACCAGTTTATTACAGTCTCTCTTAATCAATTAAAGTTGGGATTTAATTGATTACTGTAATCGATTAAAACTTTTAATCGATCACCTGATCAATTTCGCTAGTCTCCATGCTCGTAAAAATGTACCTTAATAGATTGTCCTAATCAATTGGGGCGTGGTAATCAATTAACTCAATCGATTAACATAACTAAAATTCTGAAATCAATTTCAACCGAATTTCAGAAATACATAAATAGTTCTATAAAATTTTAAAAATCATAAATATTTGTGTAAACATTACTTATATTATATACTATCATGAAAAAATATTTTTCTAATAAAATACATCTTATTTTCAAAGATTAACATAAAATTAGAAACTCTTAAAAAGTTCAATGTTTCTTCCAAGTTTGTGTCTAACTATATAATGATAATTCCTATCAAAAGATAACATTCACCAAGATTTTCTAAAAGTATTTTGAAATGATTTCAAAATCAATTTCCAATTATATTCCTTGGGCTAAATGCACTTTAATTTTACACTAGCTTTCCCAATGATTGGATAACACATAACTATGTGTTTTGATAAATTTAAAACTCAGAGTGATGTATTAAATCGACATCTTGAGTTTTATTTATCATCCTAACATCTCACTTGTTTCTATTGTGTACTAAAACACATACAAACCAACTTATAGTCCTTGTGAGATGTAGATTTTAGTTTTATTCTAAACTAAGGGATCATGCATATTTATCTAGGTATTTTAAAATTGATCATCCACCTAGGATGTCACTTGTTGATTAATGTCATTGTCCTTAATTACAAGAATTTAAAGTAATGCATGATGATTTATGACATTCATCAATCTGAGTATTTACAAAAGAAAAATAACCTACTATAGCTACATGATGTATGTATGATATGACATGATATTTTTATTTTTCATAACAATTATGAATGAAAATTTATGATGTCATGGCCTATGCTGAGCAAATAGTCATGGCAATTTAGCATAAATAATATACTTAGATTGTCTATGTAAGTATCGCTAATTAATTTCTAAACCAAAATTAATCCTAAGTTGCCCCTTTTTCTTCTAAGAAAATGTCAAAAATCTAACTTGGCATTTCTTTGACTTATTCTTATTTGTGCCAATTTTAATTAAGTCTAATTCCTCAAAATTTGGTATATTTTACTCTTCCAAAGAGTGAACAATTAGACCTTCTCATTTTCAAAGAGTACAACTACCTTGAGAATGCTCTCTAAGTGTTAACTTCTTCAAGGTTAGGTCAATACCCTTCCAATTAAAGTTGACACTCTCCAGACCCATCTAGGGTATAGAGAACACACTCCTAGGAATCCAAAACTGATTGGTGCTCCTTGGGTGTTCTAGGTTTTCACTAGGGATAACTTTCCTTGATACCTTCCTAGGCTTCTTAGAAGCCTTGGTCATGCTAGACTCTTCTATATCAACTCTAGGGATACATTTCCTTGTGACCTTCTTAGTGACTTTCTTAGGCTTCTTAAAAGTCTTAGTCACATTGGTCTCCTCAAGGTTGACTCTAGGGATGACTTCCCTTGCAGCCTTGACTTAACCCCTAGACCTAGATTTAGTTTCATAATTATATAGAACTCTATGGTATGAGAGTACATTCTTCTTGGGTTTAGGTTTGTAACCCAAACCTCTATGGTCATTGAATGACTCTTGCCTATCTATTCCTAGTTTTATACATTTGACCTTTTAAAGATATTTTTTATTCTTTTAAGGGTCTTTTCTAATTTTTCAAGTCTTGACCTCAAGGCTTGGTTTTTCATTCTTAAATCCTTAGATTTAGATTTTTCTAGATTCGCTTGGATATTTTTATTTTTAGGTATATACCTAAAATCCTTAGAATTATTTACTAATTTGTTATCTACCTTCCTAAACTTAGGTATGGTAGTTTTGATATGGTACGCTACATATTTTTCCTTAACTCTATCATACTTCCTATTTTCATGATAAATAACATTAAAGTGATATAAATTTAAACTATTATACTTTTATCATTTTTTTTTAAAGGAATTACATTAATAAATGATACCTTGGGTTTGCTCTTAAGAGCTCCTTCTTGAATTGAGCTTCCTCCTTTAAGCTTGGTCAGTTTCTTCCCTTTTGGACATTGACTCCGATAATGTCCTCTTTGATTGTAACAGAAGCACACAATGTGCTCTTTTCCTTTGCATACTACAGGATCGACCTCTTTTGGCTTCTTCTTAGCCTTGGGTGCCACTTGACCCTTCTTCTTTGTCAACTTAGGGCACTTACTCTTGTAATGCCCATGTTCCCTACACTCAAAGAACATAATGTGATATTTATTTTTACAAATTGAAATTTTCATACCTTTTCTTGTAGGAGTGGCACTGTCTTCATTTGATTCAGATGTGGAGGCTTCCTTTTGATTCGACATTGATGATCCATACTCCCCCTCAGTCCTTGAGGTTGATGCTTCTTCCTCTTCATCCTCGAATATTGAGCATCTCTCAACCTTTGAATCCTCATGTACTTGAAACAAAGAGTAGACTCCTTTGTTTTTGTCATTGCACTCTCTTGAGAATGGATCTTCTAGTATTTTTTTTTCCTTCGATGTTGAGCACCTCTCAACCTTGGAATCCTCTTCCTCTTGGTCCAATAAGTTGTCATCTTTGGATTCTTCTTGATTTGGTGTAATGGAGGGTTCTTCATGGATTTTTACCACCTTGCTCCAAACCTCCTTGGCATCTTAATAGTCCCCAATTTGAATCAAAATGTTGCTCAGTAATAGATTGACCAACAATTTGATCACTTTGTTATTGGTCTCACTTCTTTTGATTTGTTCTTCGCTCCATTTGCTTTTCTTGAGGATTTTACCTCAACTTCTTCTTCTTCCTCTAGCTCTTTGTCCAACGATGAGTTCGGTGAAAAGCGGTCTCGCTCTGATACCACTTGTTGGGACACTTTGGAGCTAAAGGGGCGGTGAATAGCTCATCTCGCTCTCTTGCTCATTTTGTAGATGTTGTTGCAGCGGATAAACTTGAAGCAAAGCTCCCCAATGCTGACACAAGGATTTACTTGATATCCACCTCAAGAAGAGATGACTAATCCAAGGATACACACTTGAGCACACTCTCCACTATGTAAACACTCATTCTCAGAAACACTCTAGAGGTGGAGAAGTCTCGTACAAGCTCTCAATATAATAAGAAGAAAAGAGAAACAAATACAAATAAAATCTTATAAGATTTATAATAATGAAACCCTAGCTTGCTCTTTTCTTGTTTGGAAATACCTCTTGATACTTCGAAATGCATCATCACTTTGCTCCAAGAGACTTCAAGAATCGCCGATAGTGAGCTTGAGAGAAATCGGGAGAGTTACGATGAATAATGCACGCCAAACCCTTTTGTCAGGCTCATAACGACTAGTTTTCAAGTATAATCAATTACCCTAATAGATTACGCATGTCCAATTGACTAGCCTCATCGATTAGACATACTTATATTTGCACAAGAAATGCCCATAAGTGATTGATCCAATCACTTATGGTGTCTGAATCGATTACACCAATCGATTAGGTACCTCTCTATGCACTCGCAAAAATGAGCTTAAGCGACTACCCTAATCACTTAAGCTACGATAATCGATTAGACTAATCGATTACCAAATCCTAACTCCCAAACCTAAGTCTAGGGTCCCTAACCTAACATCCGGTCAACCATGACCTATTGGGACTCCTCCTTGCTTAGCATCTAGTCATCCTTGACCTGTCAGGACTTCTTCACCAAGTGTCTAGTTAATCCTTTGACCCATTTGGTCTTTTCTTCTTGTTTAAGTGTCCGGTCAATCCTTATCCCACTTAAACTTCCAATCACAAGGTGTCCAATCAACCATTGACCTACCTAGACTTTCATTTAACTGGCTTCATTCACCAGGACTTTCCTAACTGCCTAGCTTCACTCACTAGGGCTTTTCACCTGGATTCACTCACCAGGACTTTTCATCACTTATCTTCATTCACTAGGATTTTTATCTATCTGATTTCACTCACTAGGATTTTCATCTACTGACTTCACTCACCAGGACTTTTCAAATATTTGGCTTCACTCATTAGGACTTTGTAGTCAAGTATTTGGTCAACCTTGACCTACTTAACTATTCTTCTTCTACCAACCATCCTGTTAGTCTTGTCCTTGCTTAACCTCCAGTTATGACTTCCCAGTCAAGTTTCTAGTCAATCTTGATCTACTTGACTTTTCTCACATCAAACTAGTCGACTTTGACCAATCTCCTCAAACAGACGGTTACACCCACAATCTCTATATATTATCAAATATCAAAACTCAAACATTAAGATTCAAGCTTAAGTCAACTCAAGCTTAGTTAAACTGATCAACCTTAACCTAGGGAAATTACACCAACAATGATGAGATGACAATCCTTGATAAGAATGAGAGTCCATGATAGGATAGAGATAGAATATAATGAGGTGACAATTCTGTTGGTGCAATTAAGACTATTGGTCAAACTTAGATTTTAATGAATGATAAATTATTTAAAGTTAAATGCTATATTTGTCTAGCCTCTTTACCAAGTGTGCAGGAATTAATGACTCTGAATCAAATAAAAATCGGTTGTGTTCTGTTTTTTACTTTTATACTTAGCTTTATTCCACTGTGCACTTAGTTTTTAAAAGCTAAAAAAGAAAGTTTTAAAATACACATGATTCAGCCCCCCTCACATGTAACAATATTACAAATTCTTGATAAGAATAAGAGCGTGGAGATAAAATATGATGCGGTGACAAAAGGAAAAAAAAAAGGGGTCTAGATTCAATGTATTTAAGAGTAGTGGCTATCCAATAAGCTTATAAATATATAACTTTTTTAATGAATGAAAGTAAGTTGAGTTTATTTCTTTTCTTATTCTCCTTTTCCACGTAAAGTGTATTTCTTCTCACATAATTTTTTTTCCAACAAAGAAAAAACATGCAGGCTATGAACTATGTTTTGTAATGCTATAATTCATATACAACCATATCTAAAACTGAATTATTTTTTGTTTTCTTTTGTGATTTTCAAAAATGCCCGCGAGATAAAAAGAGCAACCTTACACTATAAGAAAATTGGAATTTTACAACACTTAAAAGACAACACTTTTTTTTTTTTAAAAAAGTGTTGTCTTTTGTTTTACAACGCTTTTAGTGAAAAGAGTTGCCTATCTCTTTATTTTCTTACTAATAGACAATGTTTTTTAAAAATCGCTGTCTATAGTGATTTTCGTGGGTCAAATACAATGCTTTTTGAAAAGCGTTGTCTATTAGTACTTTTTTAATGTCTACAACAATAATTTTTGAAAAACGTTGTCTATTGTCAAGTTCTCATCTAAATCTGGGATGATATGAACTGTTGGATCAAGTAAGGAGTAGAAACCCCTAGGTTTCTCGGCACCCACCTATCTCCTGAATACCTCCTGAACCCCTCTCAAGCGTCTTTGATCTCCTCCTGAACCCCTTTCACACAAACCTCATCTCACGCCCTCTCCGTCCAACTCCTCATCTCATGCCCTCTCAGTCCAACTCCTCATCTCACGCCCTCTCCGTCCAACTCCACTCCGGCGAACCCCTCTCCGCAAACCTTTACTCTAAACTCCTCTTCACTGAACGATACTGATGTGCGTAAATATTATGATCGTTTATGCATGTTTTAACACACATTCACTTACTTTATACGTATATATTCTTTGCATGATTGCCTCTTTTATCATGTACTCATCATATATACTTTTTTGTTCGGATATCTGCTCTTTGTTTGGTTTTGTGTTGACAGGGATAACTTTCGGAGCAAAAATACCGATTGCTGACACACCGAAACGAGTCAGAGAACATGACCGTGTGGCTAAACAGAAGAGGAGCAGTGCACGACCGTGCCCCCCTCCCCCCAACGATCGAAGCCAAGCAAGGAACGACCGTGCAACTCTGCATGACCATGTCCTAGGAGCCGAGCTCAAAGTTCACACAGCCGTGCTAATTGGTACGACCGTGCAGTGAGGTCAGAGACAAGAAAGGGCACGACCGTGCTATATTGGCACGGTCGTGCCGCCGCAGCTGCACCCTAGCCTATAAAAGGGTTTTAACCCTTTTCCTCAAGGAGGGAGAGCCGATAAGTGAGCCGTCAGAGAGAGAATCGACTTGGTGCCGTTCCACGCTGTCCAGGACCTCCGTCCAGCGATCCTTCATCACCACATCAACCCTAGAAGCAAAGGATTGGATCCGAAGATCACTCATCGTCGTTGGATAAGCATCTTTTCTCTTTCTCTCTTCTTGTTTGAGAATTATATGCTTAACATTATGTCTTCGGGTTTTTCTCCGGCATCTATGGAGTAGATTCCTTATTCTAGGATTAGGGAGTAGTTGTGGATCGGTTTGATGTAAGACTCACACTTATGCTTATATTCTTTGGATGATTTCGCTTGCTTTGTTTCAAATTGCTTATTAATTGATTGTGTAGGAATTGCTAACCTCGTAGAGAGAGATTATCTTAGATCGTACACCCGAGGGGCCCTAGTGACAGGGGTAACCTGTTCACGGACATTTAGGGTATTTCCTCGAAAGGAGAGACAATTTCTCCGTAAGGAAGTAAGAGACCAAACCGAACCCTTACTTCTATCCTTAATGATATCAATAAGAGTTGCGTTCTTGTGATCTACCGAGATGCCCTAGTGACAGGGGTTAATCGTAACAGGATTTCACAGGGATCTTCTTTATTTAGTGCTTAAGGATAGTAGCTTTAGCTTCCGGTGAATGCAAGTTGATGGACAATGAGTAGAGGATAGAACGTGATACATTAATACCATCACAACGTAAGCGAACTCCTAGAACTCTTCATAAACCAAGTAAATTACTCTCTCTTCACTAGTTCTTGTTTCCGCCTCTCATTCTCTTTTCTTTAGATAACTCACAACCATCGATAGTTTAGCTAATCTTAAGTGAACCATTGCTAGTGCTTATAACCAGTACTCGTGGGATCGATAATCTTTATTACTAACGATGAATCCGTGCACTTGCGGAATCGTAACAGATACTCTGCCGAAGCCGAGCGACATTTTCTTACCCATTTTCTGCGACACTCATCTTCCTCAGGTTTGTATCTTTTGTTATTTTTAAAAACTATTTTCTTTGTTTATTGTATCTCATGTTCACTTCTAAAACACGATTTTATGATCAAAAGGAAAAGTTTCAAATTTGTGGTATATAGAAAGGGATGAAAAGGGAAGGATAACATACATTGTTTAACCACAAATTATCAACTTTTCATTTTGAGCAACTAAGGGTCCATTTTCCTCCATTTGCACAGATAGGGTCCTCCCACTCCATGTAAGTCTTGTCTGCTCTTGTTTTGGTTTCCTCTTAGAGTTGAGTTTCTTTTTTGCATGATATAGTTACAGAATGTGTTGCTGTAATGCACAATTGTGAGGCACATCACAATGTTTAAACTGAGACATTTTGCTTGGTCATATAGAAGGAAATGTAGTTCGTGCAAAAGAGGTGATTTTAAAATTGCTGGACAAATAATACTAATCATTTTGACCACGATTAAAATTGCCTAAATAATGCATTTGAACTTCATTGGCTCGATGCCATGGTTCTAGTGCAGTCATGCTAGAAGTCATCTTTTTGTTTTTTTGTTTTTGTTTTAGGAATCGAGAGGTATCTGAGCTTTGCTTGATTAATTCTGGAGGTAGATGGTGTTTCCTTTTGTTTATGGGTAAATCTAGCACAATATATGGACACTCAAAGTTGATTTTCAAAATTATCTCCATTGGAGTTTGAATTCGGGTTTTCTTATTTGTCCTCTAAGTGCTTTACCACCTATACCATATCTAGGAAGGCAAAAGTTATCTTTTTGTTGCATTAGTTTGACATGAAGTTTAATAAACCTCTGAAGCCATTCCAAAAATCATTATAAGTTTTATTATCATTTAGCAGCTCTTTGATCTATATAACTTTTTTTACTTAACTACATAAATTCAACAACATATAAAACAATACAGGGGATACCTTCAAGCTTAACTTATAGCTAAACTCAACTTTGCTATTATTTACTATTTTCTTTTATTTTTATTTTTATTATCTGCTGTTAGTTACTGTTTCCCTTTGTTTTTGTTATTTTAAAATATTTACAATTAACATCTGCTGTTATTTGCTATTTTCCTTTGTTTTTGCTATCTGTTGTTATTTATTGTTTTTCTTTATTTTTGTTATTCAAAAATATTTGCAATTAACATTTGTTGTTATTTGCTATTTTTGTTTTTATTATCTACCTTTCCTTGTTATCTTATATTTTCAAACTTGTGTTTGTGTTAATATTTTGGTATATTATTTACAACTATTTTGAAGGTGTTAGTTCATTGTTGGTTGTTACAAGAATGGACAAAGAATGGATGTCAAAGGATAGACTATCACGTGAATACGAGTTTGGCGTAGAGTTTTTCTTGCAATTTACAATGAAAAATGCTAATGATTCGAGTGCAATACCTTGCCTATGTGTAAAATGTGGTAATCTAAAGAAGAAAAATGTACAAGCTATCAGGGTACATATGTATTGTAATGGTATAGATTTGACATATCATACATGGATATGACACGGTGAAAGAGCAACGATAGGGAACTTAAAGAATGATAGTGATCAAATAGGGGCAGATGAACAAAAATATGTTATTGAGGAACCAATAGATATGATACATGCTGCATATGATAGTTATGCTGAGAATCCAACCTAATTCAATAAGCTATTTGAAGATGCCGAGAAACTTTATATCATGGATGCACTAAATTTACAAGGTTATCTGTAGTTGTGAAATTATTCAACTTGAAGGCTAAATATAATTGGAGTGATAAAAGTTTCACTGACCTACTCAGTTTATTAGGAGAAATACTTCTAGGTGACAATGAATTGCCTTATCTTCTTATGATGTAAAGAAAAGCTTATGTGTATTAGGGATTGATTACATAAAAATTTATGCTTGCCCTAATGATTGTATCTTATATCGAAAGAAGTATGACGATTTTACCAATTGCCCTGCTTGCAGGATGTCAAGGTGGAAGTTGAGCCAAACAAATACGATAAAGGAAGGAGTTCCTGCAAAGGTGCTATGGTACTTCCCTCCAATTCCAAGATTTTAAAGAATGTCTCGGAATAAGGAGATATTCAAGGAGTTGACTGGACATGCTGATAAAAGACTTCATGATGGATACTTATGTCATCCAATTGATGCACCATCTTGGAAATATAGTTAATCATAAGTGGCCAGATTTTGCTACTGAGGCGAGAAATCTTAGATTGGCCATATCAGCTGACGGGATGAATCCCCATGGTTCGATGAGTTCTGCATATAACTGTTGGCTAGTTTTAATAATCACTTATAACCTTCCTCCATGGTTGTGTATAAAGAGAAAATTTATGATGCTCACTTTATTGATTTCTGATCCTAAACAGTTGGAAAATGATATTGATGTTACTTAGCATCTCTAATTGACGACTTAAAATGCTTATGGGATATATGTGTTGAAACATATGATGCATATTGACAAGAAACTTTCTCGCTTAGAGCTATCTTACTATAGACCATCAATGATTTTCTTGCATATGAGAACATGCTAAAAGGATATTATGCATGTCCTATTTGTGCTGAAGAAACCTATTTAACAAGGTTGAAGTATAGTAGGAAAATGTCATATATAGGCCATAGAAGGTTTCTACATGCAACTCATCCTTATCGAAGGCAAAGAAAGGCATTTAATGAGAACCAAGAGTTTACCCCTGCACCAAAACCATTGAGTGGTGATGAAGTTTTTGAAAAAGTTGTAAGAATTAATTATCATTAGGGAAACATCAGTGGCAAGATTTAGTCGAAGAAGGATGATATAAAATCATGCTAGAAAAAGAAATCAATATTTTTTGAACTTTAATATTAGAAACATCTACACGTTCGACATGTTCTTGATGTGATGCATATTGAAAAGAATGTCTGTGAAAGTCTCATAGGTACGTTACTTGACATTCTAGGAAAAATAAAGGATGGAGCAGCAACGAGATTATACCTTTTGGAAATGAATGTGAGGACAACTTTGGCATCAAGGACGGGGGAGAAGAGGATGTTTTTGCCAATAGTCTATTATACACTTAGTAAGGATGAGAAAAGAAAGATTTTGCATTCTTCGTTTGGAATACAACTTCCGACATGTTACTCATCCAATGTTAAAAATCTTATGTCGATAAAAGATTTGAAACTTGTTGGCCTTAATTTACACGACTACCATACTTTAATGCAACAAGGAGTGTTAAAGAACTTGGACATCCAATAGGAGAAACAGCTGTTGCAATGCAAAATTATATTAGTGTGCTTACTCGAGAAAAGGTTAAAATTGGTTACAAGACTTGGAAATATGTTCCAAGTGATGTTAAAGAACTTATATGAGAATCAGTTAACATAAGTAAATTAGCATGTTTTAACAATTATTATGATATATTTATTATTCATGTTAATCTTTTTAATGTATTTCTATTTTTGTGATTTGTAATTGATGTACAATGTTGACACAAAGTGGAAGAAGGAAATTAGCAAACAATAAGTGGTGTCAATACAAAACTCATCTCACTAAGACGTTCATTTTAAGTAAGCTTGATAAACCCGAGGGGTTGGATGAGCCACCTACTAGGTATGGTATTACAAGAGATACTTGGAGGTCGTTTGTGATTAGTCGCATGTCTGAAGGCTTCATTAAAGATTCTTAATTTATTCTTTTAAAACTAGTTTATTTATATTCAAGTTTGAAATGACTAGAAACTCAGTGATCAATAAAAAAGAGAAGAAAACAACACATATATCCTCATCGACTTTCACGTAAAGGATATACACGATTTGCTGAAGAAATAATAAGTATTTTTTTAACATATTTCCTTATGAACCCTTCACTTTATTCATATAAAATTATTTCACATATGTTACTAGAATTTTCTTGTTGTAGGCGATTGAATTATGTGATGATGATGACAATAATAAAGCTATTATGTCGAAGAAAGGATGAGTCACCAAAGAAGGTGACTTTGAAGGCAAGGATTTGATTAAAAAAGTACAACAGATTGTAAGCAAAATAACAATAAATAAAAGCAATAATTTTACTGAAATAATAACTTTTTTAGTAATAATGCTTTTTAATATGCATGATAGGATGATTATATACAATAAAAGTAGGAGAATAAGTTGAAAATTGAAGGGACCAAAGAGGATATACTGACCAAAGCACTTAAAACTAAAGAATATAATGATTGTGCGAGGGGTATTAGAGGCCATATCACTTTAACAATATATTTTAATTTTGGTAGAACATTGAAGCGTGCTGATGTTGCCCAAGATATAATCACTAAGCATAAAAGGGAGCTGATGGAGGCGAGGAAGAAAATTTTAGAACAAGATGCACGTATACAAACCTTGAAGTAATGGTGTATAAAAAGGGTGCATGCGACATTTCAATTGATGACAAAGGCAGTTGCTCAGTGAAGTTGCATCCCATGACTGAAGATGACATCAAGATCGATGATGATAATCCATAGATTTTGTGTCAAGCCGATGCTTTACAAGTATAATACTAGTTGTAGTTATATTAATTATGACCTATAGATTTTGTGACTTGCAATTTTTGTATTTTAGGGTAAACTAGTTGCATTGATATTGGAATCTAACACAAATATTATTACACATGGTACAATTGTTTGTGTCAATGGGCATGATAAAATGTTTCATGGTGTTCCATTTCCCAATAATTGCATGCGAGTCTCCATGATGAAGCTTGGAAAAATCAACACCTTTGTCATATCCAATTCCAAGTCAGCTTAAAGTAATTGGTGATGTTATAGGAACCCATGTGGCTTGGTCAAAACACATAGTGAATCAAGATGAGATATTTGTTATATTATATTTTAAATTAAATTGTCATTTTTTTTATTAATCATCATATCTAACTTGTTTACATTTGAAATTATTAGAAGCCTCGAAGGAAGAACTTTGAACAATCAAAAAAGAAACATACTTTGTCAACAAGTGTCTAAAGATCATTACATATGTTATATTGTCATAGTAAGCATGCTTTAGATGATGGTAGATATATATTAGTGAGTTTAGATAATGATGTGTTTGACGATGATTATGAACTTCTTCTGTACCTTGAGGACATCATTCCTTTGTATCATTTGGAGTCACTTTCAGGCAATTGTGTAGTTTGTTACATATTATATTTAGCAATTTATACTCATACTAAGATAGTGGCACAATAATTGATGTGGCGTTTTTGTAGGGTTATTATAATCATGATCAGTCCATTTTTAGATATGATTCTGGTAGGGTTACTGTAATCATGATAATCGTCCATTTTTAGATTAACTTTCATTTCTCAATCTATCTTTTCATTTTATTATGTTTGTAATGACAGACATCTTTATAAAAAAAAATGTCAAAAGATAATAAGAAAGAGAAATTCAGATTTGTGAATCCACTCAACATTCTATATATGACAAACACTACACATGACAAAAAGGGTAAGCTTGAAAGACTGAACCAAAGGGCAAGTCATTTATCAGGCAAGCTGAGTGGTGTATCAGTAGATCAACTAGTATTGGTGCCATATAATATCGGGTAATTAAGAATTAAAACATCATTTTCAATTGCTGTCTTTCGATAATTTATTAAATTATATGCACTAATTATGTGTTTATGCATAGTTTCCATTCGATTCTCACTATCATTGACCCTTACAATGAAGTTATTTATTTGTTGGATTTCCTAAGCCACCACATTTGTGATAAGGATTGGAAATATGTAATGGAAATATGAGTTCATATTTATTTTTGATTAAGCATTTATTTTACTCAATAAAAAACTCATATATCAAAAATCATTAATGTATTAAGGGCCTTAAGATTGTTTAATTCAAATAAGGGAAGAAAAGGTAGAAAAAAAATTATGTGGGAAGTAATAAGGCATGTGTAATTATATATAACATATAGTTTAGGAAAGCTATGTTGATATGATTAGGAAATGAGATGAACAAACGGATCATGCTAGTTAATTGTTGATTTAGGCATCAACAGGCAGTATTAGTTTAGTTAACTGAACCTCAAACATGCATATAATCAAAGAGTTTAGTTTCTGCACATAAATTCGTTTAAATTATGTAGGAGTTAGTATTACCTACTCGTGTGACACAAATTTTAAGTGAGAAGTAGTAGAGTACTTGTATTGTTGACTATAACAAAAGTACTATGAATAGTAGTACTGGTTGCTTGAATACTTCAGAATTTTTTTACTCAAGTTAAAGAGTACGTGAATTTTAGCTGTTGAGGTTTCCTTGAAATGGTAGCTCAAATGACAGATTGGGAGCAAGAGATATGTCGAAGGATGTTGGATCCTTTATCTCTTGCTTCCTTGACAAATAAAGAAGAGAACACTTACCGCGTGATCCAATGCTTTCTTGAAAAAAAAAAGAAAGAATACTTTTATGGTTAATAAGATATATTTTTCATGTAGTGAACCGTGACTTTTGTCATTGGCGTATTCTTGTAGCTAGTTTGAGATGATAGTTATTGTCATAATTTTTAAGTTGTCTTCTTTTAAATTGTACATTTAGTGAATCTATTGGAGGACCAAAAAATTGCCAATAAATTTCATTAAAATGAGTTTTACCTACTCTTAGAATGTGGCCAGTGTTTGTAAGTTTGAGAAAGGGATGCATGATGGTCCTTATCATCACATTTATATCTTCATCCTCTCAGCTGTACATGCAAACTCATCTACACATGCAGCAACACATACAACTCATATTTTGGGATTTTATGTGTCGAATTTTGATGAAAAATTTAAGGGTCTCATACTTTGCCATCTTTATAGTTAATGATCAGGTTTCTGTATGTTTGACATTTAGTTATTGATGATTTGCTAGATATGATTATGTAGGGTTAATGTAATCATGATCAAATTCCAACAACTCGAACTTCATTGTTGGTTTCAACTATTAAGTAGTTTTGTATTATTTTGTAGTTTTGTACAATGTGTTGCTTGAAATCCTGATTTATTTCCACTATACCTCAATCGAGATTTTCTAATTGTTATATGGTGTGAACTGTGACCCTTGTTCATTGTTGGTTTCAACTATTAAGTAGTTTTGTATTATTTTGTAGTTTTGTGCAATGTGTTGCCTGAAATCCTGATTTATTTCCACTATACCTCAATCGAGATTTTCTAATTGTTATATGGTGTGAACTGTGACCCTTGTTTTTAGCTTTAAGAGTGAAAATTTCTTTTACATAATACTGATGATATTATTTTTTATGACAGATACATAGTGTAACTAGGTGTTTTGTCTTAGTCTTAAGCTGACAATCCTTTTTGAGTGTACATTGCTAGTATAAGTAAGTAGATTCATTGGCTTCAAGGCCGACTAGCTATTTTGTGCTCTTTTATTTTAAATTTGATTATCACTATCTACTTTGAAACAAAACTATTTAGTCTTCGATATTTGCTTTGCTTTCTCCTGTAAATACCAATATCTATTTTGTAGCCGAATTCTCTTGTTTTGATATGAGTTTAAAATCATTAGCCGAGCTGATTAATTGTTATTATATGTCAAATTCAAAGAAGATAGTGCTTTTAAAACATTGTAAAAGTGTTGTTTTTTAAAAAACAACAACGCTTTTAAAGCGTTGCAATAGCATTGTCTTTGTAAAAAAAAAATGACAACGTTTTTAAAACATTACAAAACGTTATTTTTATAAAAAAAGATAATACTTTTAAAGCATTGTAAAAGTATTGTCTTTACTACAAACGACAATATTACTTTTAAAGTATTGTCATTGAATGAACTTTTAATAACAGTGCTTTTAATAATATTTTTTTAACCATATTTTTAACAATATTTTTTTAGCCATATAGATAATATTTTTAAAGCATTGTCTATCAATTTATTTCTTATAATGTTAACTTATTTTTCCTGTACAAAAAGAATCATTAGAACCCTGGAGATGAAAGAAGTCGGCCGGAAGCCGAACATGCATGCGAGAAAAACTTGCTATTATTACTTACCGTGAATATTAAATACAGAAATAAATAGTGTTACAAAAACATGCATGCGACAAAACTATGATCCATGGTTTTAATTGTACGGGACGAATCAGGAATTAAAAGTGAGTTGGGCTGATTTTGAATTGGTTGAGTCCGTCAAAGATATTGTAGAAAGGCCAAGTTCACTTTATACGAGTATGTTATCATTTTGCCTTTTTCTAAATTTTATCAAATTTTAAACAAATTATATATATATTTATTGTAAATAAATTAAAATTATAATTGATATGTTATTTGACATGACTAATAACGGATTTTAAAAAATTAGAGATAAAATTTTTATTTGAAATTAATTTTATTTAGTCAATTTAAAAATAAATATATAAATAATTTTTGAAATTAGAAATGGAATATTTTTATCTTAAAATTAATTAAGTTTATTAGTTATTACTATATACTTTGCAAAGGTCTTTTTCTTCGCTGAAATGACCGAAGTCGAAGGGCCCTTACATAAATTCGTCCATCGAATTGAGTTCGAAAACATAAATCCGTCTATCGTGCCATTGAGTATATATATATATATATATATATATATATATATATATATATATATATATATATATATATTTTTTTTTTTTTTTTGATATGTTGGGCGACGCTTTGTGCACGACCGTGAGCGACGCGCAGACGTGGCGTTGATAGCTCGGTTTCCTTACAAATAAAATATTCTTTTTATTCTCTCTCTCCGGTTGGCCTCTTGTCACTCGCTGATCTCTCTCTCTCCCTCGCTTCTGCCGTCTCCCTCCCCGCTCTCTCTCTCCCTCGCTCCCTCCGTCTCCGACGTCCTGTGTCCGGCCGACATCTCTCTCCTGCCGGTGGATGTTTAATATTAAAATCTCTCTCGCTGCTCTCACTCCCCCTTTCTCGCTCCCTCCTTCAAAGTCCTCCCTCGAAACTCGTCCTTCGCTCCCCCTTTCTCGCTCTTGGCGGGAAAGTTTCTCCAGCGTCTTCAATCGTACAACTGCTGTGAGATCCTACCACCTCAATCCAATTTAATTTGTGTATTCATACCGTTATAGCCTTCAAGACTTGTATAATTGTATAAAGAAGCACCACGTCGCTGAAGTTCTAAACGTTCCATCAACTACTTCGCAGGAAACCGTCCTTGTAGCAGCTCATCTTGGATTGATCGTTGTGAAGGTCGGAAGAATTTATGCTATGACATGGAAGGCCGATGGCTGCAACAACAACCTGCTCTACTTCGGACCTTTCTTTGCTGCTACAAGGTGTAGCAGCTACACGGAGAGGTAGTTGCTACAACGTGCAACAGTTAACTCTCCGTGTAGCTGTGACACCTTGTAGTAGCTAACTTCGTAAGTTGTTTTTCTAGCAGCCCTATTTTCTAGCCGAGAATAACCCAACAGCACGACTTTTCATATTTGCTCGGTTTCCCCACAAATAAAATATGCCTTCTATTCTCTCTCCCCTTCGCCACTCTGTTCAAAAGGTCCGCCGCGGAAATTACCCGATTTAAAATCTCCCTCGCCGACCTCTCTCTCTCTCCCTCGCTCCCTTCCCTCTCCCTCACCGCTCTCTCTCTCTCTCCCTTGCTACTTCCCTCTCTGGCGTCCGGTGTCCGACCGACCTTGCGCTCCCGTTGGGAAAGTGTAGTATTAAAATCTCCCTCGCCGCACGCTCTCCCCCTCCCTCCCTCCATCCTTCAACGTCCTGCATCGAAACGATCGTCCCTCGCCCTCCCAGCGAAAACGTTTCTCCGACGTCTTCAATCGCAAAGCTGGCAGTGAGACCCTACCACGTCACTCCATTTTAATTTGTTAATCCACACCGTTATAGCCTACAAAATTTGTATAATTGTATTTCCAAATCACCTTACCGTTGCTTCGCTTCTAAACGTTGCATCAACGACTTCGCAGGAAACCGTCCTTGTAGCAACTCATCTTTGATTGGTCGTTGTAGATGGTGGGAACGATTTATGCTACGACGAAATTATGCTGGGTCGACGGCTGCAACAACCGCCTGCTCTCTTCGGACCTTACTTTGCTGCTACAATGTGTAGAAGCTACACAGAGAGGTAGTTGTTACAACGTACAACAGTTAACTCTCCGTGTAGCTGCGACAACTTGTAGCAGCTAACTTCGTAAGTCGTCTATCTCACACCCCTATTTTCTAGCAGAGAGATTAACATAGTAGCCATACTTTTGGTATTGTGTATATCAACTTGATTCAAAAATTATTTTTGCTCACATTTTCCGCTGCCTTTAGCGCCCTTGGTTTGCTGTCCTACTACAGATTGCGAATGGATGGATATATATAGATACTCATAACTTCTACACCTTGTAGTAGTTATCTCAGTAAATCGTTTTTTAGTAGGACTATTTTCCAGCATAAATTAACCCAGTAGCCATATTTTTTTAGCAGTGTATCAACATGCTACAAAAATGATTTAAAAAATATTTCCGCTGCTGCTCCGCCTTTGCTTTGCTACCATGCTACACTTTCTGAATGACTACTTCCACTATATAACAGGCTATTAACAGCTTCACCTTGTAGCAGCTACTTCAACTCATAACTGCTACTCCTTCGAGTAGCTAACTCCCTATGTAGCTGCCACAACTTGGGGCAGTTAACTCATTTAGTCGTTTTTGTAGAAGCCATATTTTTGTAGCATTATAAAAACTTGCTAAAAAATTGAATTAAAAATATTTCCGCTGTTACAATGCCTTTGATTCTCTTTGCTTTGCTGCCATGCTACACCTTATAGCAGCAGCTATTTCGACTCATAACTGCTACACAATGTAGCAGCTAACTCCCTATGTAGCTGCCACACCTTGTGCAGTTAACTGCCTGCATTTTTAACCAAAAATTGATCATAGCAATTGCAGATTTTTAGATAGATCAAGTAAATGAGGTATTTTACATTTCGTTATAGAAACAATTGCAGCAGGGTGAAACAGCTAGTCGTCAGAAGCTGCTACACGTTGTAGGAGATAACGATTCAAATAACCATTTCTTACCAATTACCCATTTTGTAAATATTGTGCAAATATATATATATATATATATATATATATATAGTGACCAATTACATTTTTACCCTCACCAGACCAAGTTTTAACCCCTATACTCGCCGGGTGACAAATATTTGAAAGTAAATTCATTTATAGTATATCGGTGGCCCACGGAGTCTTCCTGAATCAACCTCACTGCGACGATTTGGCACCTCAACTAAAGCTGCACCTTCATCGTAAGTATTGTGGTAGAGTTTCTCATCCAAAGCTTCGCCTCCTTTGATAGGTTGAATCTTTTGGGTTTTGAACCATCATTAGCTGCTACAATTTGGTTTATTGTCTTTAGTTCGGTAATGAGCGAGGGTTTTACTTTGAGAGAATCAAGGGTTTAAAAAAGATGCTTATCTTTTTTTGTCACATCTACTGTAGTTGAACTGCTTCAATATAGGTGATCCTGTCTGAGAAGCTGACCGCGAAGGAGATCCGGAAGAAGGAGACCCACTGTAATGACGAAGAATAATGCCGGTGAAACCTTGACCCGAGAAACCCAAAGCGGATCGGAAGAAAAACCCAAGTCACCGAAGGAAATCTGCTAAGTAGGAAGAAATCCCTGTCCAAATAGGAGAAAGCCGAACCTTCAAGCTCCCGAGGCTCCTTGCGCACAAGAGACCAACCAACACTATCGTCAGTGACCTAAGACCGGGGTGGGAATCCCTGGCTAGGCCCTCCGACGCTCAAGTTAGTGATTTCTCTTGATGCCGAGGAAAGAAGAAGAAAGAAGATGAACAGTAGCCCCCGAATTAGAGATGTGAACTTACCCAGCCAACGGAGAGGATTCCCCCTTTTATACCACTTCATATAACCTCCGTAGTCATGAAGTGGACCCCGGTTTGTTAGAGTTCGTTATGACATCAGCTGCGTACTTGGGGAAGATGATTTTTAAGGAATCTTTTTTGTACCCCAGATGTACCTTCTTTGTCATTTAGCGCCTGCAAGACAAGCTGAAAGCATATTTCCCGCCAAAATATATATTCTCTATCATGAATTATTTTATTCGGTATATTCATGTATGATTTTCCTTCATGTGCCTTCTATTTGTATTTTTGTTATGTTAAAAAATAACATTTTATTCAACATGTTTCTAAGGTATTCATTGAAGGGACTATGCGAGTTCTTTGCTCGAAAGAACCCTCTTGACTGATATTAGTCTATTTTTGCTTCAGAGTATGCAGCGGTCGTTATTGGCTTATCTTCATACGGCAAGCATGTATCGACCGATATTGGCCTACCTTCGTTCGGCAGGCATGTATCGACCGATATTGGCCTACCTTCGTTCGGCAAGCATTTATCGACCGATATTGGCCTACCTTCGTTCGGCAGGCATGTATCGACCGATATTGGCCTACCTTTGTTTAGCAGGCATGTATCGACCAATATTGGCCTATCTTTGCTTTGGAGTGTGCATCGGTTGTTATTAACTTACCTTCATACGGCAAGCATGTATCGATCGATATTGGCCTACCTTCGTTCGGCAAGCATTTATCGACCGATATTGGCTTACCTTCGTTCGACAGGCATGTATCGACCGATATTGGCCTACCTTTGTTCTGAAAGTATGTTTCGGCCGTTATTGGCTTTCCTCCTTTGACTCTTTTCTTCCTTTTCTTTCCTTATCTGAAGACCCTTAAAACCTAACCCATATCACTAGCCTTCCCCTCAAGTCTAGTCGAAGGAGGTGTAGACGACTGACTAGACATAAGTATGGTCTTGTCTTTTCCTACCCGTGACTCTGCTCCAGATTTTGAAATGACCTCACAGATCTTGTGTACTACTATCTTAATAAATTAAGTATAGTAATCCCGTGAGTCTTTTTCTCCTTTAAATAGGGCTACAACCTTCTCTTCACCCACAATCCCTCTTAGTTCTTTTTCTTCCTTGCCACTTCTTGTTGCTAAGGCCATGGTTGTGGATCCTCCTTTTTGGAGGCCACTTTTGTTGGACCAGGTGAGATCTATGTGTGAGTTTATTGGGATTTTTGTTTCAGCCATTTTCAGGTTTCAAGGGATTGTCCTAAGAGATGAAGCTTTGCGGTTCATATCTTGTATCCAAAGATGTAGGTGCTCTGAGGGACTCAAGAGACTTCAGAGAAGTTTTTACTACTTATAGGGGGGGCAACCAAATGACCCATGGGTGTGGTGTGAAGGGCACAACACATGTTACCCTTGGGCTGAATTTGATCGCTCCACTCGCTGAGCTCACACGGCTTGAGAGGGGAAGTGGTTTTTACATTTACTTTTCCATGATGGAATGGATCAATGTTCCCCTGTCTCGTTGCCTTTGAGCTTTTTTGTTTTTTGTTGCTTTCTTCGTCCCAGGCAAAATATTGCCACTTATGAACCTTGACAAGCTTGGACGAAGTGGGCTATTTCTATCTCCGCTCCATGGTAAGTTTGAATCCAGTGGTGATTGACACTTTCTAAGTGTTCCAAGAGTGTATGCTTGTAATATTTGTTTTCTATTTGAGGTTTGTTGTTCCTGAGGAAATATGACGCTATATATTTGATCAGATTCTAAGTGTAAAGACAAATTTTTGTATCTAATCAAAAGCTTTTATTGAATCCCTCTATCATTTACAATGTGGTGTTGCGTTCATCATTTCTTAATGTATCCTATATATCATTTATCATAGCTAAGGTTATCCTAACTATTAGTATAGTTTGATATTATAACCGCAATATTTATCTAACATAACCACAATTGCCCTCGTTAATAACAATATTTTCAATAAATACTAAGTCATGTTCTGCACGGACATATTAACATTTGTCACTCTCCTAAATTTTTTACTCTTAAAATATTCTTGTCTTTAGCCTGGGTATGGTAAAAAAGTTTAGTCCTTTTTATTTTATTATGCCCAGTCGATCACATTTTCTTTCGAGGATTCTGAACTGGTGATTGGCTCTCCTTCGGGTGAGAGAATGTTCGAGGCACTACCAACCCCCATCGCGATCCGATTCGTCACGTCTGATATAAATGCCCCTCCCTTTTTTATGATGACCTGACACATGCCTTTTCTGATCACCACGTCACATAGGCCTTTTGTCCTTCTATTGCGATCCTCAGCGTCTGTTGAGCTACCAACGTCCTAATCTGCGATCCAAACCCTAAACCTTTCGTCTCCTCTTTAAACCTCGTCCTTCCTTTTTCCTTCTCTAAAGCTCTTTTCCTGTTGCTGTCTTCAACCAGTCTTCGTGCTCGCCGTTGCACGACAATCCCTTTTCTTGTCTTCAGTAAGTAATACTTTTATTGCTCTAGCCCATACCTTTGTCCATGGCTGAAGAAACGATTGCTCCTTGGTATGTCCATATGTCTTCTATCTTTGATAAAAATGCTAGATTATCCATCCGTCGTCAATATGAAATTCCTAAGGAATATAAAATCATACTCCCAGCACCGACTGATCGACCTCATCATCCCCCTGATAGCTTTCTGTTTTTGAGGATCGTCTTAGGGGCTTAATGTTCCCATTCCTCCTTTCTTAATTGAAATAAGTCGATATTTTGATATTCCTTTGCAACAATTTGCTCCAAATGCCTTTCGTTATCTATGCGACACTTATATGTTGTTTCGTCTACGAGATATTCCCCCTACTCCTCAAAATTTCTTCATGTTTTCCTACCCCAAGCTTTCGGAACCTGGTGTCTTCTTATTCCAATCGAGAACTAAAATGGTCCTTTTTGGAGATATGCCATCGTCTCTGAAAGCCTGGAAATCTCGTTTTTTCTTTTTAAAGTTTCCGGGACCTATTCCTTGGTCTCATGCTTGGAAGTCTTTCTTGCCTCCCTTACCCGATGTTAGAGAGTTTCATCTCCTTCCTACTTTCCCTATTTATTGTGAGAAGTTATTAGGTCACCAGCTCTCGATCCCGAAATGGTTGAAGGTCGAGCTGCTATACCTGTTTGGTTTAAGCCCAGTCAGACCCAATACTCACATTTCCTTAGGTAACATCTTGTTCCTTTCTTTTTGTTTATAACTGCCTAAATTATTTCTCTATCCTATACAGTGGAGAGTTTTTATGATGCTTTGATTGACGAAGAAATACGCATGGAAGAAGAATTGCTTCGCGCTAAGGAGGCCGAATTTCTGGCCGCTATCGCCCCTCCACTGTCAACTGAAGAGCCGGCTATCTCAGCCGAAATACCTAGCTCTTCTGGGCTTCATGAGACTCCAGGAGGTTCTTCTAGGGATCCTGCTGCGCAGATCCTCCCTGATCCTGCTCCCGCTATTACGTCTCTTGCAGCTGTTACTGTCTCCCCCTCTGCCTCTGTTTCTCTTATCGAGCTTGCATCCCCTGGTAGCTCTGATAAACCCATAATTGAGATTTCTGCGGGCAAGCGTCCGGGACGCAAACTGACCAGGGCTCCTCCTCCAAAAAGGAGGCTAATCCTTTCTGCTAATGAGCTTGGTTCAAAAGATTTTGCCTCAACTGATCTTCTTTCCGATGAGCCCACATTAGCAGAACTTTATCCTTCCTTGAATTTTCCTACCTCTCCTTTTCATAAAACTAGTACTTCTGGTGACGTTTCTTTTACTTTTCCTTTGTCTACTCCGACTTCAGGATCTCTACGCTCTTCGCCTTCTTCTTACTTGGTTTTTGCTCCACCATCTATCCCTACTTCTTCCTTCTCAACTGTCTCTTCTACTATTCCTGTTCTCCCCATATTACTGGGGGGGTTCTTTCGCTAGTTCTTGGGATGAGGTGCGTCCCCTCTTTGAGGGGCTTTCCATTCCTGAAGCGATTGACCGCTTTTCTAATAAAGAGAATAAGGTATGTTTACATACTTCTGCTTTCTGTTTATGAAGTATCGTCTTACGGTTTTGAATATGCTCCCAGCGGTGGCTAGAAAACATGGGTTTCTCCCGACTATTGCATAATATGTACACTGAGAATGAGAAATTGAAATCAGAGAACAAGGGGTTGCGACAGCAGGTTATTGAATTGTCTTCTGCCAAGTTTTCTACTGCCGCCAAGAAGCAATTTGAAATTCAAATTGAGAACCTTGAAGCCCGATTCAAATTGGTTACAGACCTCAATCAAGAGCTATCCTCAAAACTTGGCGAACTAAAAGAGAATTATGAAGCAGAATTGGCTGAAAAACTTAAAGCCTTACAGCTGAAAGAGGAGGAGGTAGCTTCTTTGACCACCTCCCTTGATTCGGCTAAAGCTGAGGCTTCTGCCAGAACAGATGAATTAAAATCCTCTCAGATGGCGCTGGTAGTCTACAAAGGGGGCGAGGACGTTCATTATAAGGAACGAGCCACCGCCATGATCGAGTCTACTGAGTTCAACCGGCCGATTGTGAGATCCATCTTGTCTGCTTTTACGGCAGGGGCCAAAGGAGCGATTCGACAATTGGAAGAGGAGGGCTACTTAGCGCGCGTTCCTCCTCTCAATTTCCTGAACCGTCGCAGACTTATTGAAGAAAGACCTCCTGATTTGTACCCCAAACTAGTTCTAACTCATTCTCCAGTGGTTGTAGAGAAAGGGAATTAAGGCTTTACAAACTTACGTGAATCTGAATAGTCTCTTTTGATTGCTGTTCTTATTCAAATTTTTGGAAAATTTGTCGGTTTCATGTACGTGTACTAAATGCTACTTAGCTTGTTAGTGTCCAATTTTTCCCTATGACCCATTCTTCAATGACCCGGCCGATATATGTATAAACATTGGTAAGTACCGTCCGATATTTCGGAGATACCCCCAATTATCCTCATTCTATACTGACCCGATCGACTTAGGTATAATCATTGATAGGTATCGTTCGATATTTCGAAGATACCCCCAATTATCGGTCGATTTATTAAGATGGTTCAATTTAACCAGGTTGTTTTCATTAATCAATATTTGAGGCTTTGACCCGTGCTTTAAACCTATTAATTTTTGTTTTTGTCTCATCAAGTTTCTTCCAAAATTATTTCTAGGGAAATTTTACGTTTTTTCCGAGGTAGTTTATTTGACTTCATCTCTTTCCCTTTATTCTATGATATTATTACCTTTTATGACGCTTGACATTCTGAGCACCTTTTATTTCCCTTTCGTATCTTATGTTTAGAGGTTTTAGCATAGGACTAGAAAAGGGACAAGGGTTTACGGAATCTTATTCTGCTTCCCTCCGTCCATCTTCTCGCTTCTCAATTCCTCTTCTTTCGACCTTCTCTCTTCATGGCGGTTTCTTCTCCGGCGTGGTTCCTCTCTTGCTCTTCCGGCCTCACAGATACAGAAGAAGTGGACTTACAGGCAACCTATGGTTTTCCCTCTTACATTGTCCGCCCTGCTCCCCAATAGGGTCCTCACCTTCCTCCCTTAGACTATATCTCCATCTTTAGGGACCAAGTCCTGCAAGGTTTCAGATTTCCTCTTCACTCCTTTTTTTGTGAGGTTAGCCGTTATTTTGCTATCCCGTTAAACCAGTTCGTCCCTCAATCCTTTTCCATTCTAGTGGGCTTCATTGGAGTATCCAAACTGTTAGATTTCCCACTGTCTCCTCGTCTTTTCTATCATTTCTTTATCCCTCGTCGGGTAGATGTTGGTATTTTTAAGTTTCAGTCTCATCCCAAAGCCATTCTATTTAATCGTATTCCCCCTCAAGGTGAATGGTATAAAAAAATTTTCTATATGCGTCTACCTTCTCCCCCTCCTTTTCCTATTCAATGGATACATGATCTGCCCTCGCTTCCTGACACTCAAGGTCTTCTCAATGATCCTTCTGTGGCCTCTGCCTTGCCTAAACTGCGGGGAGCGAAATTCAGTTTACCGCATCTAATTGAAGAGGGCTTAATGTTTCCCTTTGGGATAGGCAACATTAATACTCCTTTGGATAGTTCCTTTGGTGAGTATAATTATTTTACTTTGCCTTTGCTGATTAGTATATCTCTATAACCATGATGTTTATACTCTGTTTTTCAGCCGACGCTATTCTTCCGGCTCTTATGTACAGGAATTCTGCTATGACCAAGTCCTTTAGCAATAATCTTGGAGAACAATGGTTACTGGCTCGCCAATCTGACCCCAATCCCTCTACCTTGGGCTTGCTTTCTGAAGAAGAACAACAAGCAGAGGGTGTCGCACTCATGGAAGAGGAAGAAGAAGAGCCTTTTGTCACTTTAGTTAAAAAGCCAAATCTTACCAAGGATTCTCCCTTTGGTGATTTCTTTGGTACCTTTGTACAAACTCCTCTTGTTCCGGCGCCTATTTCTTTTGAAAGATGTAAAGCACCGATGACTCCCACCAACATCATCTCCAATCCTACTCTTCGAATGATAAGGCCTGGTCTGCTTATCTCTTCTTCTTCTACTGTTTCAGCTTCTCCTGCTCCTGCTTCTGAGATGGCCGCTATCTCTCCTGTGCCTTCTACATCCTTGGCATTGGCCTTGCCTCCCTTGGTTTATAGGCCTCGAGCGAAACGAACACCTTGCCGGAGATCTTCTCCCATTGTCAGCCCTTCAACCGCTAGTGTTTCCACAATTGTAACAACCTCTCCTGCACTACTACCTTCAGTTCCCTCTAGCTCCCACTCTTCTCCTCCTGCTTTTACTATCCCTTTTCCTCAGATTGCCTCCTCTTCTTCTCCATCTCCGGCTTCCTCTCATCCCCCTCCTTTATTTAGAGTGGCTGCGGGCTTACCTTCTCAATTGGGACAGCCTTCTAGTCCTCCTGGCTATGGCACTTTGCAACTGCAAGGTTTATTGGCTGAATCTTGGTCGCAAGGTTATGAACAATTACGAGGCCTTAGTCTCCCACATCGAGCGGATCGCCATAGTCGTCAGGCAGTGACTGTAAGTATTCCTAGTTATGTGTTTATTAGCTTTGTAACTTTATCTCTAACTGACATTATCCTTTTATTTAGTTTCTAGCCACAAGTCTGCATATCGATCAGCTACTCACAGCTAAAGATCATGAGAACACTAAATTGAAAGCTCAATTGGAAACATTAAGGGCCGCATCTCCTTCTTCCGCTAGCGACCCGACTCAATTGCAGGAGAAGGTGGCCTTGCAGGATCAACAGTTGGGGATCCTAAAACAAGAGTTGGAAGAATGCCAGCAACTATTAAAAGACAAAGAGCTGGCTAGAAAAACCTTAGAATTACAGGTGGATCGACTGCATTCCGGTCTTCGTTTGGAGATCGCTCTAAAAGAGAAAGCTCTCTTAGATGCTTCTCAGAAAAGTCTTATCTTAGAGAAAGTAGAGAAGCTTCATAATGCCTGTCTTTCTGACTAAGCTCAGGACCTGGCTTCTCATGATTTCACTATTCTACAGGAACAAGAGCTGAGGAAAGCTCAAGATAACGAATTATCACTGCTCCAGAAGGAATTGGAACATCTAAGATCGGAGAAAGATGTTTTAAAAGAACAAAACACAAAGCTGCAAGCTGATTTCCAGAATTATAAGGAGCAGGAAAAGGGTCGGTGGGAAGAATGGCGGCAAGTTTACTTACAGTCCCCAGCATTTGCCCGGGAATTTGTTCGCAGGATAGTGGGTGCGCTAAATCATTTCGTATCGGGAGTTCTATGACAGTTAAAAGAGGGTGGATATCTACCCAAAGAACCTCCCCTATCTTTCATAAATCGCCGCAGGCTTAATGAAGAACTACCCTCAGATTTGAAAGGCCCTTTTCCTAATGTCTAAGGAAATTATTCATTAAAACTTGTAAAGTAAGAACTGACAGTGGAAAAAGTGCATTTGATACTGAGTAATTAAGTACTGACAAGGTGTAAGAAAAACTTTAACACTTACTTGCTTCTCCTTTATGCTAGTTCAAGAATACCCCTTCCTGACATGCTTTTGATTGCTAAGTATAAACTTTATTGGAAAAATCCCTTGTTCATCTTTCAGAGTTAAACCTTATCTTGATGGATTCTTCCTTAAGTAACATCCGGCATGCTTTGT
The DNA here is from genome assembly GCF_018446385.1 of Zingiber officinale. NCBI lineage: Eukaryota > Viridiplantae > Streptophyta > Magnoliopsida > Zingiberales > Zingiberaceae > Zingiber > Zingiber officinale. The sequence goes on from NC_055997.1 coordinate 123,603,474, forward strand.
ATCTCCCCGAGGATGAATGATCTTAGTTGAAACTGGATACGGAATTGTATTTATTGATCTTCAGGTTAAGTATAATATCCCAACCGGATTTTGAATAAAGGCTTTCATATATCTGAGCTCCCATATAGAATCCCTTCTCAATTCCTGCTTAATTAAGCTTCGAAGCCCGGAGATTCCCTGATTAATTATACCTTGTGTTAGTTCAAAATCTCTAATTTCATCCGTGAAATCTTGCCTGATGTATTTCATAGAATTTCCCTATCGACTTTGGTTTATAGTCTCCAAGTCTTCCTATGAAAGCCTGACCGGATTACTTCATAGGATTTTCTCGATCGACTTTGGTTTATAGTCTCCGAGTATTCCTATGAATGCCCGACCGGATTACTTCATAGGATTTTCTCGATCGACTTTGGTTTATAGTCTCCGAGTATTCCTATGAATGCCCGACCGGGTTACTTCATAGGATTTTCTCGATCGACTTTGGTTTATAGTCTCCGAGTCTTCCTATGAAAACCCGACCGGGTTACTTCATAGGATTTTCTCGATCGACTTTGCTTTATCTCAGTTTATAGTCTCCGGTTTTTCCTATGAAGGTCTGCCGGGTTACTTCATAGAATCTTCCCGATCGACTTTGGTTTATAGTCTCCGAGTCTTCCTATGAAAACCCGACCGGGTTACTTCATAGGATTTTCTCGATCGACTTTGCTTTATCTCAGTTTATAGTCTCCGGTTTTTCCTATGAAGGTCTGCCGGGTTACTTCATAGAATCTTTCCGATCGACTTTGATTTATAGTCTCCGAGTCTTCCTATGAAAACCCGACCGGGTTACTTCATAGGATTTTCTCGATCGACTTTGCTTTATCTCAGTTTATAGTCTCCGGTTTTTCCTATGAAGATCTGCCGGGTTACTTCATAGAATCTTCCCGATCGACTTTGGTTTATAGTCTCCGAGTCTTCCTATGAATGCCCGACCAGGTTACTTCATAGGATTTTCTCGATCGACTTTGATCTGTCTCAGTTTATAGTCTCCGGTTTTTCCTATGAAGGCCTGCTGGGTTACTTCATAGAATCTTCCCGATCGACTTTGGTTTATAGTCTCCGAGTATTCCTATGAAGGCCCGACCGGGTTACTTCATAGGATTTTCTCGATCGACTTTGATCTGTCTCAGTTTACAGTCTCCGATTTTTCCTATGAAGGTCTGCCGGGTTACTTCATAGAATCTTCCCGATCGACTTTGGTTTATAGTCTCCGAGTATTCCTATGAAGGCCCGACCGGGTTACTTCATAGGATTTTCTCGATCGACTTTGATCTGTACGAAAGCATAATACTTGGGCTAACCTCGTGTTGGCCTGTAATTCCTCGAGGGGAGCTGAATAGGCCTTTATGATTTCCCCTTATTTTACTGCTTGAAAAATAGAAAGGAGGCTTCTCCTGATACTTATCAATTTGTATGAACCATATTTATCTCCTGTGTCAATATTTATCTTGCTTGACTTTCATCAAAGAAACAAAGTACATAAACTGCAAGTATCTCAACTCGCCTGGGAATTCCAATAACTATGAACATATTTAAAGTAATATGATCAAATCAGGCTCGATAGGGTTGCAAATGATTAGCGCTCCAAGGGCGTTCCAACATTCTTCCTTCGGCATCTTGGAGATAGTATGAGCCTGACGCGAGCTTTTCTATCACTTTATAAGGCCCTCCCCATTGTGGTGCCAACTTGCTGACATCTCCCATAGGCTTAACTCGTTTCCATACCAAATCCCCTACTTGGAAGAATCTGGGGATGACCCTTTTGTTATAATTCTGTCTCATCCTTTGTCGATATGATATAAGACGAGTAGCAGCTTTATCCCTTATTTCCTCGATTAAGTCCAGCTCCATAAGTCGTCGGTCTCTATTATCTTCATCATACAATTGTCTTCTGTCAGACTCTACTCCTACCTCAATGGGGATTACTGCTTCTCCTCCATAGACTAATTGGAAAGGAGTGATTCCTGTAGCTTCACGAGGTGTAGTACGATATGCCCAGAGAACACTGGGTAACTCGTCTACCCAGCTACCTCCAACATGATCTAGCTTAGTTTTTAGTCCTCTAATAATCTCCCTATTAGTTACTTCTGCTTGACCATTGCTCTGCGGGTAAGCTACAGAGGTGAAGGCCTGGGTAATCCCATAACTCTGACACCAGTCTAGGATTCTATCACCTTGAAACTGCCTTCCATTATCAGAGACCAACTTATGAGGAATGCCAAACCTACAGATTATATTTTTCCATAAGAATTTAATGACCGCGTCTTCTGTAATTCTAGCAAGTGGTTCTGCTTCCACCCATTTAGAGAAATAATCCACAGCCACCAGCAAGAACCTCCTCTGTGCAGCGGCCATAGGAAATGGACCCACTATGTCCATACCCCATTGATCAAAGGGACACGAGACTATAGAGGTTCTTAATAACTGGGTAGGGTGATGTAATATATTCTGATGCTTTTGACAAGAAATACAAGTTCTTACCAATTTAGCGGCATCTTCATGTAGAGTAGGCCAGAAATATCCCGCTAGGAGGATTTTACGAGCCAAAGATCTTCCTCCTATATGACTACCACAAGAGCCCTGATGCACCTCCTGTAAAATAAATTGTGTGTCTTCTGTGCCTACACACTTGAGCAAAGGTCTGGAAAAAGCCCTTTTATATAATTGCTCCCCCACTATAGTATATTGAGCAGCTCGTTTCTTAAATACCCTGGCTTGTTCTGTATCTCTCGGAAGAAGACCTTGCTGTAAATATAATATAATTTGAGCTCGCCAATCACCTTGAATTTCTATATCAGTCTGTCTTTCAATACAGGAAATTAACAGGGTCTGTTCCACTGGTCGATCAAGACTCCATGGTACTACAGCAGAGGCTAGCTTAGCTAATTCATCTGCCACTTGATTCTCTGATCGAGGAATTTTTTGTATGCTCACATCTTGAAATTGAGACTTCAACTTATCGAATGCCTCTGCATATAACTTAAGCCTGTCATTATTGATTTCAAAATTACCTGATAATTGTTGAGTTGCTAGCTGAGAATCAGAATATATAAGGACTCGAACTGCTCCTACATGCCGAGTAGCTTGTAAGCCAGCTATGAGAGCTTCATATTCAACCTCATTGTTGGTGGCTCTGTAATTTAATCTAATAGAGAGTTGAAGTCTGTCTTCTTTTGGGGATATAAGAAGAATACCAATCCCACTACCTTGTCTAGTTGCAGAGCCATCCACATAAATTTTCCAGGTATCTTCTTCTTCTGGGCCTTGAACCTCTATGATGAAATCTGCTAGAGCTTGTGCCTTGATGGCCGAGCGGGGTTGATATTGGATGTCATATTCCCCAAGCTCGGTCGTCCATTTGACTAACCGTCCTGATGCTTCTCGGTTGAGCAATACCCGTCCGAGAGTGCTATTGGTTAAGACAATAATCTCATGTGCTAAGAAATATGGGCGCAACCTCCGAGCAGTCAATATCAGAGCATAAGCCAGTTTTTCTAGTGTAGTGTATCTACACTCCGCTCCTTTTAATAAATGACTAGAAAAATATATAGGTTGTTGCTCTTTTCCTTCCTGTCTGACTAATACAGAGCCTACGACGTTTTCATTAGCCGACAAATACACCCACAAAGTCTCTCCTGCCATAGGTTTAGCCAACACAGGGAGGGTAGCTAAATAATCTTTCAACTCCTGAAAAGCCTTATCGCATTCTTCATTCTATTGAAACTTAGTAGCCTTTCTGAGTATTTTAAAGAAATGAAAACTGCGATCGGCTGATCTAGAAATAAATCTAGACAAGGCTGTGATTCGGCCTGTCAATCTTTGAGCTTCTCTCAGGCTGCGAGGTGGCTCCATGCTCTGCAATGCCTTGACCTTGCTCGGGTTGGCCTCTATCCCCCGTTCGGACACCATATATCCCAGGAATTTTCCTCCCTTTGCACCGAACAAGCATTTGCTTGGGTTCAACTTGAGCCCATACTGTCTTAATGTCTTGCAAGTCTCCTTTATATCCCTGCATAGATCAGCAGCTTGAAGAGACTTAATTAAGATGTCATCAACATATACTTCCATATTCCTACCAATCTGCTTCTGAAAGACCTTATAAGCCTTTGATAGGTTGCTCTTGCATTCTTTAGTCCAAAGGGCATAACATTATAACAATAAGTGCCTTCAGATGTTATAAAACTAACCTTTTCTTGGTCCTCTTTGGCCAATGAGACTTGATGATAACCTTGATATGCATCCAGCATGGAAATATATTCGCATCTGGCAGTAGAATCAACTAGTTGATCAATCCTGGGTAAGGGATAGTAATCCTTCGGGCAAGCTTTGTTGAGATCTCGAAAGTCAATGCACACTCGCCATTTATTCCCAGGTTTAGAGACTAACACCACATTAGCCAACCAACTTGGGAATTGCACTTCCCTAATGTATCCGGCCTCCATAAGCTTGGTTATTTCTTCCTTGATAATCTGATTTTGCTCCATATTGAAACTCCTCTTCCTTTGCATGACGGGGCAGGCATCCGGAAAGACATGCAAGGAATGTTCCATGACAGCAGGAGAAATTCCCGAAACTTCTTTGGGAGTCCAGGCAAATACATCATTATTCTTCTTCAAACATTGCACCAACTCAGCTTTAAGATCAGGATCGAGATCGGCTGCAACGTAGGTGGTAGCTTCTGGCCGCCCAGTCTGGATTTGAACTTCTTCCTTTTCCTCATAAACCAGGACCGGCTGCTTTTCGCGAATGGCATTAACTTCCATTCTTTGAATCTTCCGAGCGGTGTTAGCCTCAGTCCGAATGATTTCTACGTAACATTTTCGGGCTGTCTTTTGATCACCCCGTACTTCTCCGACCTGATCCTCCACGGGAAACTTAATCTTCTGACAGAAAGTAGAAACGACCGCCCTGAACTCATTCAGGGCAGGCCGACCCAATATCACATTATAAGAAGATGGGGCATCTACTACCATAAAGTAGGATCTCCTGGTTCTCATCAGGGGTTCCTCTCCCAGAGAAATGACCAATTTTATTTGACCTAAAGGTTGCACTTCATTGCCTGTGAATCCATACAGAGGAGTTACAATCGGTTGAAGTTCACTGGGGTCAACTTGTAGCTGATCAAAAGCCTTTTTGAATATAATGTTGACTGAGCTGCCAGTGTCTATGAAGGTACGGGCGATGGCGTAGTTAGCTATCACAGCTTTGATGATTAATGCGTCATCATGAGGTATCTCTACCCCCTCAAGATCCTTGGGCTCGAAGCTTATTTCAGGACCGGCTGCTCGTTCCATGCTGCATCCTACTGCATGAATCTCCAACCTTCGGGCATGTGCTTTTCTGGCTCTGTTAGAATCCCCATCAGTGGGTCCGCCCGTAATCATGTTAATATTGCCCCGAGCAGCATTGTTTCTGTTCTCTTCCTGACGAGTCATTGTGGCTTCGGAAGGTGCTTTATCTGATACTTGGCTGGTACCAGCTGGGACCGGCATTGCTTCTTGCCGGGTTCCATCCGGGTGATATTCCGGTTTGAGTGGACTTTGCTGCCTGGGGTATTGTTGCCGGTAATAGTTCTGCTTCTGATAGCGCTCTTTATTGACTCTTCTATTTCTCAAAACAAAACAGTCATCAGAGTGATGACTGCTAGTTTTATGATAAGTACACCATCTCCTCGGTGCCTCCGGCTGCATCTCTACATGCTGTACAGCTTGTGGACGATAATCTGGTTGCCGATGAGGTGGATGAGTAGTTCTAGGTCCTCTTGGTGGGGGTACTGGGGTCGGAGCCTTCTCCTTCGCATGAGTAGGAGAAGAGGGAACACCTTCTTTCCTACGAGCAGCTTGGGCTTCTTCTACGTTAATGAACTCAGTGGCACGTTCAATCAGGGAATCAAAATTAACAGGAGGATTTCTTACCAGATCTTTAAAGAAATCATTATCATTTAGGCCCTGGGAGAAAGCACTTACTAATATTTCAGTAGTAGCATTAGGTACATCTATAGCTACCTGATTGAACCTTTTAATATATGCCCGAATGGATTCTTTAGACGTCTGCTTAATTGAAAATAGGCTCCACGGGGTCTTATGATACCTTTTGTTGCTGGAGAAATGATGTAGAAAGACTTTCTTGAAATCTTTAAATTTTCGAATAGACTTTTCAGACAATCTCTTGAACCAGCGTTGCGCTGCTCCCCCAAGAGTAGTGAGAAACATCCGACACTTCACCCCATCGGAGAATTGTTGCAACAAGGCTACATTCTCAAATTTTAACAAGTGATCTTCCGAATCTGAGGTTCCGGTATATTCTCCAATTTGCAGATTCTGATATCGCTTAGGAAGTGGGTCATCTAATACACTTTGTGAAAATGGGGAGATGACCTTTTCCGGTGAACTATCACTAGTTATCATTTTAATCTTACGCTTCTCTCTGTCCGGCGCCTCACCAGAGGACTCTTGGAACACAGGCCTCTTACCCCCTGGATCCAAGGGAGTGCGGAGGAAAGCTCGTGGATGCCTGGTTGGAGAAACAGTAGCTGGAGGAAAATACAAAGGTTCTTCTTCTTCCATCTCCTTTCCTTTCCGATGCTCAGTAGTTGATATCGCCGGATGATGAGCCGTCGGCAAAGTGGCCCCAGTATGAGCTTGCAGTTGTTGTTGCTGTTGTTGTAGGGCTTTCTGGACATGAGAATTAATGAGGAGATCCAAATCTTCGCGACTGATAGTAAGTAGGTTCGACTTCCCTGCCTCTTCCATCACGTAGTCTTAGATTCAGGCGAAGTTTCCCACAGACGGTGCCAAATTTGATCCTGTCTGAGAAGCTGACCGTGAAGGAGATCCGGAAGAAGGAGACCCACTGTAATGACGAAGAATAATGCCGGTGAAACCTCGACCCGAGAAACCCAAAGCGGATAGGAAGAAAAACCCGAGTCACCGAAGGAAATCTGCCAAGTAGGAAGAAATCCCCGTCCAAATAGGAGAAAGCCGAACCTTCAAGCTCCCGAGGCTCCCTGCGCACAAGAGACCAACCAACACTATCGTCAGTGACCTAAGACCGGGGTGGGAATCCCTGGCTAGGCCCTCCGACGCTCAAGTTAGTGATTTCTCTTGATGCCGAGGAAAGAAGAAGAAAGAAGATGAACAGTAGCCCCCGAATTAGAGATGTGAACTTACCCAGCCAACGGAGAGGATTCCCCCTTTTATACCACTTCATATAACCTCCGTAGTCATGAAGTGGACCCCGGTTTGTTAGAGTTCGTTATGACATCAGCTGCGTACTTGGGGAAGATGATTTTTAAGGAATCTTTTTTGTACCCCAGATGTACCTTCTTTGTCGTTTAGCGCCTGCAAGACAAGCTGAAAGCATATTTCCCGCCAAAATATATATTCTCTATCATGAATTATTCTATTCGGTATATTCATGTATGATTTTCCTTCATGTGCCTTCTGTTTATATTTTTGTTATGTTAAAAAATAACATTTTATTCAACATGTTTCTAAGGTATTCATTGAAGGAACTATGCGGGTTCTTTGCTCGAAAGAACCCTCTTGACTGATATTGGTCTATTTTTGCTTCAGAGTATGCAGCGGTCGTTATTGGCTTATCTTCACACGGCAAGCATGTATCGATCGATATTGGCCTACCTTCGTTCGGCAGGCATGTATCGACCGATATTGGCCTACCTTCGTTCGGCAAGCATTTATCGACCGATATTGGCCTACCTTCGTTCAGCAGGCATGTATCGACCGATATTGGCCTACCTTCGTTCAACAGGCATGTATCGACCGATATTGGCCTACCTTCATTCGGCAGGCATGTATCGACCGATATTGGCCTGCCTTCGTTCGGCAGGCATGTATCGACCGATATTGGCCTACCTTCGTTCGGCAGGCATGTATCGACCGATATTGGTCTATCTTTGCTTTGGAGTGTGCATCGGTCGTTATTAACTTACCTTCATACGGCAAGCATGTATCGACCGATATTGGCCTACCTTCGTTCGGCAAGCATTTATCGACCGATATTGGCCTACCTTCGTTTGGCAGGCATGTATCGACTGATATTGGCCTACCTTTGTTCTGAAAGTATGTTTCGGCCGTTATTGGCTTTCCTCCTTTGACTCTTTTCTTCCTTTTCTTTCCTCATCTGAAGACCCTTAAAACCTAACCCATATCAATAGGTAAACGCTATATATTGATACGTTGTGGTTAAACCCTACATCGAGATTGTATTCTCATTATTGTAGCAACTACTTGACCCTAACTGCTACAACGTGATCAATATGTATGTTGTATAATATACAATTCACGTTGTACTACCTAAGACAAATAATAGACATTGTAATGTATGTAATTATGGTATACAAATAACAGTTTCATGTATTTTGAATTACAGAATTAAAATGGCGAGCCAAAGAATAGCTGCTTCCAGTTAGACCCGACCCCGGGCCGGGTCTGGCCCGGACCCGGCTCGGGCCCGTAACCGGGTCAACGGGCCGATTGCCCGTTGACCCGGTTCACCAGGTCGAACCGGAACTGGCCTGGCATGTTGCCGGGCCAGTCCGGTTCATTCGCTGTAAAACCGGCGAACCGTCGGTTCAGCCGATAATTTTTTTTCTTAAACGGCTTGAACCGTCGGTTAACCGGTGGTTCGTAGCCGTTGGAACCACTGGTTAACCGACGGTTCGTAGCCGTTGAGAGGATTTTTTGGGTATTTTTTTCAACGGTTAGGATCATTTGACCGGTTTTTTATCAATGACTATGATTTAGTGTCCGTTACTATCAAAACTCTATAAATAGAGAGCTCATTTCATCATTTTTCACACACATCTTCTCTACTCTTAATCTCATTTTCGTATTCTCTAATCTCTAGACTCTACACGCTTTCGTTTCCAATTTTCAATTAAAATGGAAGGAGGCCGCGGAGGTGCATCATCTCGAGCTCGGAAGGGAAAGCAAATAATGAATCCGCGGAAGGAGGACCCTAACATTCAATCCACCGATGATGAGATCGAGCATCTTCTAAATCCGACACCCGAAACACAAGGAAGTACCGATGCAATTACTTCTAAGGTTCGGGAGCTTCCTCCTCTAAAGTCTTCTATTTTCACTAAACATTTTGAGAAGGTCACTCTTCCGTCGGGAGAAATGCGTGCAAAATGTAAGCACTGCAATGCTTCCTACAAATTCCAAGCCGGCGACGGCTATGAGTCATTGAAATGACATGTAGAAACGAAGCACCCGACGGAATATGGACTCGACTGTTCTCAAACATAATTATCAAGATTTTTTTCAACTAGCGGTAGTACCGATTCTGGTTTATTTTTATATTCGGATAATAAATTAAGAGAATCATTTGCTAAATTTATTTCCGTAGAACATCTTTCTTTTAGTTTTGGATCTAAATGCACATTTGAAGATTTTTATAAAGAATCTCTTAATCCATGTGCTAAACGTGTTCCTAGGACTACACTTACTCGTACAATTAAAAAATTAGTAAAACAAGGAAAAAAGAATTTAATTGATGAATTTAGTAAATTAGATAATAAAGTTTCTTTATGTTCCGATATTTGGAGTGATCATTGGCAAACACATTCATATATGAGTGTGACTTGCCATTGGATCGATAACTCTTGGAACCTACAAAAAAGATTATTAGCTTATAGAGTTTTTGATGAATCACATAATGCTCATAATATCGCACAATTATTATGTTTAATTTTAGAAGAATATGGTTTAACTCATAAATTTTTTTCAATATCATTAGATAATGCTAGTTCCAATACCGCTTGTATAGATGATCTAAAATTTGTTTGCCAACCTATTATTGGAGGTTTATTTTTTCATATTCGTTGTGTATGCCATATTTTAAATTTATGTGTTCAAGATGGTTTAAAAATTTTAGAAAGTTATATTAAACCAATTAGAATTGTAATTTCTTATTTATGGTCTCATCCATCTATAATGAAACAATGGGGTAGGTTTTTGTAAAATTAATGGGATGAAACCTAAAAAATTTCCACGTGATGTACCAACACGTTGGAATTCAACATACCAATTATTATAAAATTCATTTCAATATAAAGAATTATTATGTCGATTTTTTGCACAAAACACTAATACTAATATATATTTATTTTCACAACAATGGAATATTTGTAGTAGTATTTGTGAAATTTTAAAAGTATTTAATAATGCAACTGAACAACTTTCCGGTGTTTATTATCCCACTGCTCAATTAGTTTTAGAAAATTTTTCTAATATAGTATTAGTTTTAAATGAACATATTAATAATGAATCTTTATCTCCTTGCATCTTAGCTATGAAAACTAAATGAGAAAAATATTTTTATTTAATTCCTGAAATTTATTTAATTGCATTTGCTTTAGATCCTAGATTTAAATTAGAAGTTTTACAAGAAATGTTAACTTTATATTATGACGCTTTAATTCCAATTAAAGATTCTTCTTCCCCTGATCCAGTTAATATTATATATAATGTTAGAATTTATTTATATGATATTTATAATCAATATTATGCAAAATATGGAACACAAATTAATATTTCTGAAATACAACAAACTACTAGTAGTAATTTAAAACTTACAAAAGCACAACTCTTATTAAAAGAATGAACAAAACGTCCACGAGGATCCTCAAGTTCCACATTGAGAATTATTTTACGACTTCTTTTGATTTTAATGAAGTAGATAGCGAAAACTTCGATATCTTAAAGTGGTGGTCACAGAAGGCTCAAAGCTTTCCCGTTCTCTCCGTGATCGCAAAAGAAATTTTAGCTTGTCCAGTGTCAACTGTTGCTGTGGAGCAGACGTTCAGTGCCGGCGGCAACATATTAGATGAACGACAATCAACTTTGTCTCTGACTCATTGGAAGCCCAAGCATTACTGGATGATTGGACTAGAGTGGAGAAAAGAATCCAAGGAATGCAACTTTCAGATGACGAAGTTGAAGATTTTGATACTGAAGGAACAAATACGATAGGAACAGGAAATGGTAGTGAGTGAAAATGTAAAAGGATAAAAATGTAAAAGAAAAGGTAAAAGGATAAAAATATAAAAGAACTACGTGAGCTTTGATTCCCCTAAAGGGATACGAAGGCAACTTAAATAAGTGCAAGCCCTTTTTCCAATAAATTTTAATTTTTAATTTTTAATGTTTAATTTTTAATTTTTAATTTTTTTAACATAATAATCTTGAACTGTGGCAAACCATGACGAACCATGAACTGGCGGTTCCGAACCGTGAACCGTAACCGTCTTGGACGGTTAATGTTAAGGGTCGACCTGCCTGGAACCGTCGAACCGGCGGTTTCAAACTGTGGTCAGGTCTACTTCTCATGCATATCGCAAGAAAGTGCACTGGAAAAGTAACTACCCTCAGTTCAAGGGGTTTATATCATCACTCCACATAAACGACCGACAGATGGAGATGATCAATGGATCCCCATTTGCTTGGGAAGTAGCCATGCCTGAAATTACAAATATCCGAAGACTTATTCAAAATATGTTTGACAATTAGGACGTGCAAGCCAGATGCTTCATCTTTCATAATAAGGAGATTAACTTCACTAGGAAAGATGTTTCATTGATTCTGGGACTCCTAGACCAAGGCGTTGAAGTAAATCTGCAACAGCATGCAGGCATCTCCCCACTATTTCTTCAACACTTCCAGAATGTGGAGTGTACACAGAAGGAGCTAGAGAACAGGATGATCAACCTCAGCAAACAACCCCCCTCTGCCAAATCTGATACTCTGTTTTGCCAATTGTTAATACTCTATTTTTTTGTTACTGTTTTATTTACTACTACTAGCAGTATATCTAGATTACCAGTACAATCACTAATAGATTGCGTAGATTATTTTGCCAATTTAGGTAGGTATAATTGGTGTAAGACTGTATATGACTATATCAACCCACAGTTGCCGGCCATTGGCCCGATGCTTTCACTGAGGCCGAAACCAGAGGGCCTATCGGGAAATCAAGCTCCCATGCTCAGCGGGTTCGCACATCTCCTGGCGATAATTCCTTGAATATAGTCATAGTCTCATAAGATTTATGCAGAGAGTATCATACATAAACAATTTTATTTTATTGTATTACAGGTCTGGATGTGTGAACATGTCAGAATAATGGATCCTTACAGACAGCATGCCCTTCCAAGAATATGCAGATGGAAGTGGTCAGGCTCCCAGGTGGAGACAATAAAGTCTAGGATCGCAGAAATACCGCCTGCCAATATAATTGTTGATTTAAGTCCATCGGACCTAGAGACACACCTGCTCTCAAATGATTCCATAGAAGATCTTGTAGAGTATATTGATCAACAAATTGCCGAGGGGTTTTTACAATTAGCTGGTGAGGGGAATTTTGAACCACTATCTGAGCAATTTCCTGAAGAGGCAGCCTATACTCAGGAAATTCCTCACCCAGGTCCTGCACAGGCAGCAGAAGCTCTGGATAAGCCTGATCAAGTTACAGAGCAAATAACTCTGGAAGATATTCAGGAGGGAGAGGCTTGCAACAATTGTCAAGCAAAGGACGCCGACATTTCTCGATTGAAGTTCGTGGTTGAGGGAAAGGACCATATCATAGCCCAAATGGATGCCACAATTAGTGAGTTAACTGAGGAGAATAAAAAAGGTGCCAGGGATGCAGAAAGTTTAATAGCTTCCAAGGATAAAATAATTGATGAGAATGACAGAATTATACAAGAAAAAGAGTAAATTATAGTAGAGCAAGAGAGGAAAATTAAAGATCTTCAAAGTCAGTTAATTGGCAAAGATATAGTGGCATTACCTGCTAAACGACCAATAATGAGGACAAAGAGTTGTGCTACAAAGAGAATGAGACCTCGTACTGCCAAAGAGATTAAGGGAGTGCCCTTGGCCAAAAGGAGTAAAAGAGTAACTTTTCAAGATGTGCATGAGTCAGAGATCGCCAAGGGCAGTGGAGAGGACAATGCTGGGCTTCTCGGGAATATTCAAGAGGGTCTTGACTCATCTACTATGGCAAAAATTCAATGAATGAATCCATTAAACTATTGTGCTAATGCTAGGTTGTTCCCCGGAAGGAACGCGTTGCAGGGTCCGACCGTAACGTCTCGGCAAGGACCGCTACATCTCCAGAACTCGTGTGTAGTGATAAATATGCAAGAGTTCACGTTACAGGGTCCGACTGTAACGTCTCAGCAAGGACCGCTACATCTCTATGAGAACTTGGGTGTAGTGTTAAATAGGCAAAAGTTCTCACACCATAGGTTAATAACAACAAATATGATAGGAAAACTAATAATCTAAGATTTGGAACATGGAATATAGGAACTCTCACTGGTAAATCAATGGAGGTAGTAGATATGATGATTAGGAGAAAAATTAGTATTTTGTGTGTACAAGAGACAAAATGGATAGGCGAGAAGGTAAAGATGATAGAGAACTCGAGTTTTAAGTTATGGTACACTGGAAAGAGTAAAGCAAGAAATAGAGTGGGTATCATTGTAGATATTTTGTTAAAGGATGAAGTTGTAGGAGTAGTTAAAAAAGGGGATAGAATTATAGTCCTTAAGATAATAGTGGCAAAAGAAACTATGAACATAATTAGTATATATGCATCACAAGTAGGATTAGATGAAGCTACCAAATCAAGATTTTGGGAGGACTTAGATGAAATATTACAAAATATTCCACCAAATGAAATGATTTTAATAGGAGGTTGATCTAAATGGGCATGTCAGAGTGAAAAATGAGGAATATGAGAGAGTACATGGGAGTTATGGGTTTGGAACGAGGAATGAGGAAGGGAAAACTATATTAGATTTTGCGATAGCATATGACCTTATATTAGCTAATACGTTTTTTAAGAAAAGAGAAGAACACTTAGTTACATTCAAAAGTGGGAATAATAAATCACAAATTGACTTTCTTATGGTTAGGAAGAAGGATAGAAAGATTTGTAAAGATTGCAAAGTCATCCCTGGAGAAAGCTTAACTACCCAATATAGGGTAGTAGTATTGGATATACGCCTCAAATATAGTATCAATAGAAAGAAAATATATACAATTCCTAGAATTAAGTGATGGAAGTTAAAGGATGGGAAACAAAATATATTTAAGGAGAAGGTAGAAGTACAAGCATTAGGTGAAATATACGGTTACTCTAATACAACATGGGATAAGATGATATCAAAGTTAAAAATAGTAGCTAAGAGTGTACTCGGTGAGTCAAAGGAACATGCACCACTAAGTAAAGAATCTTGGTGGTGGAATGAGAAAGTACAAGAGAAAGTGAAGGAAAAACGAATAGCTTATAAGGAATTATATATTTGTAAGAACGAGGAAAACTTAAAAAAAATATACAATAGCCAAGAAAGAAGCTAAGAAAGTAGTGAGTGAAGCAAAAAATGAAACTTTTGAACGCTTATATCAAAAATTGGATACAAAAAAAGGGGAAAAAGACATTTATAGAATAACTAAAGTGAGAGAAAGGAAAACAAAAGATCTTAGCTAAATAAAATGTATTAAAGATGAATGTAATAGGGTATTAGTAAATGATGGAGAAATAAAAGAGCGGTGGAAGAAGTATTTTCATCAACTTTTTAATGAAGGTTTAGGTGACCAACTTAACTTAGGTAATTTAATTAGGTCAAATGAGCATAGAAATTTTAATTTTTATCGTAGAATTCAAACTTCAGAAGTAAAACAAACTTTAAATGAGATGCACAATGGAAAAGCCGTTGGACCAGATGATATTCCGATAGAGGTATGGAAGTGCTTAGGGAAACAAGGTATTGAATGACTTACAAAATTATTTAACATGATATTGAAAACGAAAAGAATGCCTGATCAATTGAGGATAAGTACTCTAGTTCCCTTATATAAGAACAAGGGAGACATACAAATGTAACACCGACTAAGCTTTTAAGATAAATATGAGAATGATGAATTTGCCTTAGAAAAATATTAGTAGAATGTTGAACCAAAAAGAAATAAAAAGAAATAAAATAGGGGGTTGTCAAGGATTGAACCTTGAGCCTCTCATGATGTAAATGATAGGATTAATGGGTAATAACCAGTTGGGATAGGAATAATATATTGATAGCAAAGGAGGGAAACTCATGATAAGGGTGAGAGTAAAGGCTAGCCAAAAGAAAACATGAAAAGAACATGAGAAAGACAACTTGCCTTCCTTCTTTTCTCTCCCTCTTCTTCATCTTTTGCCGTGACTTAAAGAGGGGAATTAAGGGGATTCATTCCCCCTTGTTTCATCATGAATGATGAGAACAAATAAATAAATAAAATAAAAAAAAATGAAAAAAAGGGCTAAGGGAGAAGGAAAGCAAAAACCAATTTTGCTACCTCTTCCCCCTTAACATAAAAGAGAGTATGTAAAGAGGAGATTTTATTTTTCTCTCATTTCTCTCATTCTCTCCTCTCCATCACCGAGAACCTCAGCCCCCTCTCCTCCATTTTTGGCCCCCAAAAACAAAGTTCCTCCTAGGATACAAAGGAGGGCTACCAAAGGAAATCAAAGGAGGAGAACAAGAAGAAGAGACCTCTTCTTCCATCACCATACTTTAGAACCACAAGCGAAAAGGATGTAAGCTTCCCCTCACCTGTGGTACAAGAGATTTTAATGTGTTTTTGGATTTTATGAGGATTTTAAAACCTAGAAACAAAGTTGTGAAAACTCGGCCAAAGAAAGGACTGGTTGATCCTAGGAATGTTTAATATAAGCTTTGATTCATGATAATTTTTCTATGCTTTGTAAGAAGGTTTTCTCTCATATTTTTATATATATGTGATGTTGGATTAGGGATGTATCTAACCCTAGAGTTTCGGCCAAAAAGGTTTTTGTAAGGGCTAGGGAATTTAATTGTTTACCTAACTTGCACAAAACCCTCTAAATAAATGGTTAAGGATCCATTATCGTTTTCATACTTGAAAGTTACTTGGAACCAAAAGTATCCCACTCACAAGTTTCGGCCAAGGAAGGGTTTAGGGTTAGGAAGACTTGAATTTAAACTTACCATGTTTATATGATAGAATATGGAGTTTCTTAAAGAGTTGCATGCTTGTATGTTGATAGAAACTCATGAACATCACTTTTAATGTTTCGGCCATGGTAAGGTGGATGCTTTAGAATAGCTTAAACAGATTTTTAACATGCTCAAAACCTCCATGACAATAAGATATGAAAGTTGTTTGATGCTCCCATGCTTAATTAGAGTATAGGAAAATTGGTTGCATGATATATGTTAATTAAGACCACAAGGGTCCTAACTTGTTTGTGAACCAAACTTGTATGTATAGTTTCTTTGATATTTTTGCCATAAAACTTGGTTAGGTTTTCCATACTTTAGGCCACCTAAAACCTAGTTTAAAGCCTTGGAAGGTTTCGGCCAAACATATGCTATGAGATAAAGAAAGGAAAAACCTAGGAAACCTAAGACACAACTTGAATGTATGCTTATAGTGCTTGACTTTTATACATGTTATGAAATGTGTTATGACTTTCTATGCTTTTATGCCATTTGAACAAATTCCATGCTTGATGAGGTTCGGCCATGTAGGGTTCAAAGACCTAGAAACCTTAAAATTTAGACCTCATGTGTTCAAGATGCTTATTATGAAATTGGGATAACATGTTGTTTGTGTTCACATGCTTATATATTTAACTATGATTCAAATGGACACCTTTAAGTCTCGGCCAAGAAGGGAATACATGCTTTAGAAACCCTAGAACTTACATTGAATATGCTCATGTCACTCTCCATGAAATATGAAATGTAGAAAGCTAAAATTTACATGCTATATGTTGTTAGTGACCTAAATTGATGCTAAGGGAAGTTTCGGCCATGACCACTTGTATGAGGCCACTTATGAATTTATACATGATGTTAGAGTAAGTTCACATGCTTGTATGCTTGCTTGAAAACCTAAATGAGTACTTGTAAGTTTCGGTCAAGACCTAAATTTAAGGGCTTAAAGAATTTAGGAACTAACTCAATGGTGCTTACCATATTCCTTGAAATGAATGCTATAAATATGGTTAAGGTTTCCATGCTTTATGTCATTTAGAACCTTGTTTCACACTTGTTAAGATTCGGCCAAATGAGGTTTAAGGACTTGGAGAACTTAGAGTCCAAGTAAATCTTGTTTATGATACTTCCTATGAAAATGATATGTGAATGAATTAGGTTCTACATGCTTGGATGTTGTTTAAAACCTAAATGGGCACCTAAGAGGGTTTCGGCCAAGATAAGAACCTAAGGGATTAGGAAGCTTAGTACCCAAGTTAATCATGTTACATTGTTTCTCATGATTGGATGAGCACATGATACACTTTTATGCTTAGACATGTATGCTTGTGAGCTATACAAAAATGAGAATTTCTACAATATGTTATGAGTTCAAAAGATGCATGTTTTATGTTATGATATGTGGGTAAATTTTACATGCTCTGATGATATGATATGAGCTGAAAATATGCATGCTTATGTTATGATATGTGGTTAAATTATGCATGCTTTGATGCTATGTTTAGTGATTAAAATATGCATGCTTTCATGATATGCTATGTGGTTAAATTATGCATGCTTTGATGCTATGTTTAGTGCTTAAAATATGCATGCTTTCATGATATGCTATGTGGTTAAATTATGCATGCTTTGATGCTATGTTTAGTGCTTAAAATATGCATGCTTTCATGATATGCTATGTGGTTAAATTATGCATGCTTTGATGCTATGTTTAGTGCTTAAAATATGCATGCTTGCATGATATGCTATGTGGTTAAATCATGCATGCTTGAAGATATGCTTTGTGCTTGAGATATGCATGTTTTTATGATCTATGCCTAAGTGATGCATATTGTTATGACATGATGTATGCCTAAGTGATGCATACCTTTATGATATGATGTATGCCTAAGTGATGCATACTTTTATGACATGATGTATGCCTAAGTGATGCATACTTTTATGATATGATGTGTGCCTAAGTGATGCATACTTTTATGGTATGATGTATGCCTAAGTGATGCATACCTTTATGACATGATGTATGCCTAAGTGATGCATACTTTTATGACATGATGTATTGTTACGATCCGCAAGTGTACGGAAATGTCGCAAGTAATATAAAAGATTATCGTATCCACAGGGACTGGAATAAGCACTAGAAATGTCTCAATGCGAATTAGCTAAACAACTATCTAATCGTTTCAAATGCAAAGTAAGGGTAAACAAATCTAATATTAAAGATCAACAAACAAGAGTTTAGTGTTTTGGGTTATGATAAAGGGAGATTCTAGGAGTTTCGATTTCTTTGTAAGATTTCTTGAATGTAAATGGTTCACCAATTATTTTCCCTCAATTGTTAAACACTTGTAGAAAGTTGCCGGTTCTCTCTTGCAATAGATAACCGGCTAAGGACTGAGAAATGTATCTAAATATGATCAATTAGATGTGAACCTACGTTGTCCTTACATAGAAGCGCACCTATTACTATGCCTTCCTCGGATATCAACATAGAAGCCCACAACTTATTAATCTATCAAGATACAAGAAACTAATCACTAAATCCATCCTACTCTCTTGAATATTCCTATTTCCTCTTCAAGATTATCTCTCAAACGTCCTTACACGGGCTTGCACCTGTCACGTGGATCCCTTGGATGATCGAGTGAGAGTTTATCTTTACAAAGTCCACAAGAAATCCAAACAATCAATCAAGAATGAGAATTAAGCACAAATCACCATTAATCATTCAAGATCTAATTGATACAAGCAAGACAATGTCATTGAAACAAGAAAATGGCAAATCCATAAGAAATTACATCAATCCATCATACAAATACTCCCTTAATCCTAGAATACAAGATCTACTCCATGAATCGAGGAAGAAAACCCGAAGAAATAAAGATTACAAGCATTTCTTAAATCCCCAATCCAAGAAACCAAGAAGAGGGGGAAAGAGAAAACTTATCTACGAAGAAGCCTCGTCTTCGAATCCAATCCTCGCCCCGGAGTCGAAATCGTCAAGATCTCCCTTAGAATCGCTCAGAAATCCTCCCAAGAATGGGAGGAAACCACCAAATCTTGCCCTCTCCCAAAGGGGGAGAGATCCCCTTTCAATTCATGAAGGAAGGTTTAAATAGAGGAGGGAATCGGGCGTCACACGGCCTCTCGACACGGCCGTGTGAGATCCACACGGCCATGTTCAGTTCCTTCTCTGCCAATGCTGCACGGTCGTGTGGTGCACACGGCCAAGGCCCTCCTGCTCTCTGGAAATGCTACACGGCCGTGTGGTGCTTGGTCTCTAGAAAATCCACACGGTCGTGTGGTGCACATGGCCACCATCTGCTTGGCCTCTGGAAACTCCACACGGCCATGTAGATCTACACGGCCATGTAGGGCTTTTGCTCTGATTTCTTCAAATCAAGACACGACCGTGTGGGATTCACATGGCTATGTCCTCTTCCCTTCCTGTTAGGACCACACGGCCATGTATGGTACACGGCCCGATGCTCTTTCTCCCTTCAATTACTTCCAAGCTTGCTCAAGGACACTTAATCTTCACCAATTTCGACTCCTGTGTACAGAAAATGCACAAAAAGCAGATCTCCGAACCAAAAGAGTAAATATGCTAAAAGGAAAGCTGGAAGTATAAAAATGCATAGATCAAGCATGCTCAAAGTATGTAAATGTGCGTAAAAACATGCATAAAAGAGTATATAATCTACTCACATCACACCCCCAGACTTAAACCTTTGCTTGTCCTCAAGCAAAATGCTGCAGTCTAAATTCATATGTTCTACAACACATTCATAAAACCTAGTGCACTTTCCTAATTCTATCAAAAAGTTTCATTAACAAGCATGATCATGGAAACAAGTAAAGTATGGTTCAAGCATAAGAATCTTGTGCACAGTGTAAAAGTAACTCAACACCCTTCAAGTTTCAATCCATGTCCTAGTCAAGTCGTCATCAAATTTGAATTCCTAATGTTTCCAGTGAAAGACAAGTAACCAGTGATAGGCACTTACTCACCATTCACTTGGTTCATATTTCTCAACTAACCCAAGGTCTCAAAGGTGTGCTCAATCTCAAGAGAAGCTAAGCAGTCATTTCCCCAGTAACCTAACTCGGTCTCAAAGGGGTGCCTTGCTAGATCCCTCATGACATTTTTTTATATCTTTTTTTATAAGTGTTTGCATTGTGCAAAACTTATTCACAAATGTACTTTTAGCACACATGTTGGGATATTTTGATTTTTCCAAATGAGCTTTAATGATTTGAGCCTCATCCAGTAACCAAAATGAAAGTTGAGAAATCACCATGGAAACCAAGTACTAAGCAAACAAGATGAATCATGACTATTTCAATGACATCAACTATTCAAGCATCAAGCACAAGTGTAGTGAAGATAAAATCCTTAAGGTCGAACCAAAACTAAAACTCATCACCATAAGATTCTTAGCTTATTAATGCTTCCCAAGATAGAAAAAAGAACTACACAAAGTTTACTACTAGCATCATTCAAACATCATGAATCAAGACAATAATCGTGCTAACATTTCACTTGAATCCAAGAAAGCATATAAGTGAAGATTTGATGTTCTCAAAATTTTTTTTGCCATGATTATTTCAAAAACAAGCAAAATAAAGCAACAAGCAATGAAAATAAGAACCAACATGAAAAACTAACAAAAACTAAAAACTGAAAACCAAACTAAACAATACATGACACCCCCCCAGACTTAAACTTTTCATCGTCCCGATGAAATCAATATGGTGGAGGAGGTGGAGGTGGATGAGGAAAAGGGGGTCTACGACGTGGTTGGCCAATAGGAAAACTAGGAAAACCTGGAATCTCACCCAAAGATCTATGATACTCATATAAAGCATCTACTTGTTGGCTAGTAAGTGTCATGCTCTGCATAAAATCTCTCATCCTAGCCTGATCAGTATCATAATCCTGCACAAACTCAGCCACTTGACCTTGAAAATTCCTCGTAAACTGAAGATGATTTTGTACCTCCCTAAACTGATCATCAGATAAAGAGAAACGGCCCTCCAACATTTTTCGTTGGGCATCTTGCTTCTCATGAAGTGACTCTAGAGACGCACGAAAATCTGAAAAATCAAACCTAGAAGATCCCGTGCCATATGCAAAAGAATGCCTAGCAGGCTCCATAAAACTAGAAGGCTGCGGGTGTCCAAATGACGGGGGCTCATGATGTGGCTCAGTGTCTCCAGGTATAGAAGGGTTATCCTCAAAGTCCAACTCAGAAATTACCCAATTAGCCGGGTTACGGATGGTAGTTCGTTCAGGAAAAGGAAGGGGTAAAGGAGAACCACTCCTCCTAGGAAACGTGAAACCATTCTCATCCCGAACGATCATTTTCATAGCAAGACATGCATCAATGTCAATCATGTCATTACCATGAATTATTTACAACCCATCAACATCAAGATTTAAATTATAAGCTATTCGGGTAATCAAACCACCAAAAATAATTGATCCCAATGATGCCCTAGCAGATCTTAATAAGGTTTGAACAAAATGAAAACCAGAATCAAATTCAACCTTATAAAGCATAGCCCATAAAGCATAAAGCTCTATCTTTTTAACCACCCCATCACTCTCTCCCCTACCAAAAATAGTTTTACTCATGAC
This sequence comes from Zingiber officinale, assembly GCF_018446385.1. NCBI lineage: Eukaryota > Viridiplantae > Streptophyta > Magnoliopsida > Zingiberales > Zingiberaceae > Zingiber > Zingiber officinale. Next base: position 123,625,205 of record NC_055997.1, read on the forward strand.
TCTATGTAGATACCTAAAGATGGGGTTTTGCATATTGGAGGCCTTAGCTCTTGAAGGCTCATAAGGTTGACCTAACCCAGTTATTGCATTCCAAAAATGATTCCAATTAAACCTTGGATCAAACCTACGAGGGCTACCGATGGTTATTCCAAAACAAGAATTAAAGTCACTAAATGTCCATAGAAATTCTTGATTCATTAGTCTAAATGAGATTTTTCCAAAATAATCATCTTCATTAGTAAAATGGACATCCAATGAACTTAAAAATTCCAAAACAAGACGAGGATATGTAGGCAAATGTGTGTACATAATATCACCCCAATCTAAAAAACCAATCATCAAATCTACATCTTCCCTAATTCCAAGCATATCAAGAACAGTTGGGTCCATATATCTAGTACACACTATCTTTCTATTGACAAGAATTGCAAATCTAGTTACTTGATCATCATTTCTAAACACGATATTGAATTCATTGTCATTACCTTCGTTGCGTGAAGTCCTTTTGCCTTTGCCCTTCACTGGTTGTTTTCCCTTGTCCTTTGATGGCTCCTCCTCTTTGTCCCTACTGGATCCACCACCTCTTTTGCGAAGTTTCTTCAAAATGTTGGACATCTTGATGAGTTTAGATAGGGGAAAAGTTATCTAGGGTTGGAAGAATGAAACTCAAAGAATAAAACTTCAAAGAGCAAGGATCTTAGGTTAGGAGGATGAAAAGTGAAGAGGAGAATCCGGATCTAAGAGATCTTGAGAGGTTAGAGAGGAGTTTTTAAGAGATTGGGAGAGAGAAAGATGTTTTGGAGAGTTGGGGGTGTGCGGAACACGGCCAAGATCTGCCCGTGTGAGGTAAAAGAAAGACTTTAATAGTTCTCCTACACGGGCCGTGTAGATCTACACGGCCTCCCCATCTTTCCTCTCGGGATTCTTTACACGAGCCGTGTAGATCCACACGGCCTCCCCCTCTTCCTTCTCTGGATTCCTCGCACGGCCGTGTCTGGTACACGGCCTCTCCATCTTTCCTCTCGGGATTCTTTACACGGCCGTGTTTGAGACACGGCCAAGATCCTTTTCTCCTCGGAAGATGCTACACGGCCGTGTCTGGATGACACGGCCTAAGCACTTCCCTTCTCTGCAACTTTTGCCTGGCGTGTATAGCACACAGCCGAGCTCCGTTTTGCACCTAACCTGAAAACAAAATCAAAAGAATGCATCAAACTAAAAGAAATTTAGATACAAATCAAAACTAACTAAAAGAACCCTTGGGTTGCCTCCCAAGAAGCGCTTGTTTAAGGTCTTTAGCTCGACCAAACTTTATCATTCGCTTCTTTTCCTCGCCCTTGGAGGATAGATATACTTTTCGTTTTTGTTGGGAGATCTTCTCCCAACATCTTCCACCACATTGTCTCCTTCGTTTGGTGGCCTTCCATGAGGATGGAAGTTCCATTCCTCAAGTTTATAAATGCTTGTCCTGCTACAAGCATTTAAAAGAGACGAGACATGGTTAGAGATATTAGATAAATCATATTCCAACTTTTCCTTACCAATTACCAAAGAAAGCTTATGATTTTTGACATCAATTATAGCTCCAGCTGTAGCAAGGAAAGGTCTTCCTAATATGATAGGAATCCTAGGGTCCTCTTCCATGTCCAACATGACAAAATTTGTGGGAATAACATTCCCATCCACCTCTACTGGCACATCTTCTATAATACCCAAAGGGTACCTGCAGGAATGATCGGCAAGTTGAAGTGCCATAGTAGTAAGTTTAATGTTTTTGAGACCTAATTTATTACAAATTGAATAGGGAATGAGGCTAACACTCGCCCCCAAATCACAGAAAGCTTTTTCAAAAAATTCTTTTCCTATGTTGCAAGGAATATAAAAGCTCCCTGGGTCCTTCAGTTTTGGAGAAGTGTTCTTCTAAAAAATAGCACTACATTCCTCACTAAGCGCAATGGTCTTGACCTCTCCTCTTCCTCTCTTGTTTGACATGAGATCCTTCAGGAATTTGGCAAATCTAGGCATTTGTAGAATAACATCGATAAGAGGTACCTCTACACAAATTTCCTTAACTTTTTCTAGAAACTTGCCAAATTCTTCATCTTTCTTGAGCATTGTAAGTCTTTGAGGAAAAGGGACAGCTTTGCTCTGATGGTTCAGTGGAAGAGTTTCTTCAACCTCAATGGTACTCTCCTCATTAGCTTGAATCTGATTTGGTATAGGAGGAGAGAGCTCTTCTTCTTTTTGTATCCCTTTTGAAGCAGTCGCTTGGGAGTCTCCCAAGGTCCGTCCGCTCCTAAGCTCAATTCTATTGCAATGCTCCATAGGATTCACATCAGGTTTTCCTGGAAGTTGTCCTGGTACTCTGGATGAAGAGGAAGATTTGCTAAATCTTTTGATGCTTTTCAGAATTATCCATTCTCTGAATGAGCTTTGCTAAATCTTGCTTCATTTCATTCTGACTTGAGATAATTTCTTCAAGCATCTTTTCAACATTTGACTTTGGTAAGCCTTGAGAAGATAGATGTTGAAAATTTTGTTGCCCAGCTTGGAAATTTGGTCTTGCCCCCATAGATGGTCCTTGATCTTGATTATTTTTGTAAGAAAAATTTGGATGACTCTTCCATCCAGGGTTATAAGTATTTGAGTATGGGTTGTTCTGCCTTTGATTGTAACTCATGATTGCATCACATTGTTCAAGTTGATTGATTTGTGCAGTGATAGCTCCCAATGGACATGAGTCATTTGAATGCTCTGAACTCCCACATACTTCACAAGATATACTAATAGCATTGACCATATTAGCACTAGCCCCCATATTCTCAAATTTCTTTGTAAGAGCGTCCAATTTTGTAGACAAAAGAGTGACTGCATCTACATCAAACTTCCCTGATGCTTTATTGTTGGGTTTACAGAAGAATAGCCACCACTTCTTTCATTTGCCCATTGATGATGATTTTGTGCTACACTTTCAATGATTTTTTCGGCTTCATCTAAGCTTTTGTTCATAAGTGCCCCTCCAGCAGCTGAATCAAGGGACACTTTGGTATGATAATTGATACCATTATAAAAAGTGTGCAACACTAACCATCTTTCCAACCCATGATGTGGGCATTGTCTGAGCATACTATTATATCTATCTCATGCTTCAAAAAGAGATTCTGAGTCAGTTTGCTTGAAGCTTGCAAGAAACTGTTTTGCTTGGTGGATAGAACTTATCAAGAAACTGTTGCTCACACTGCTCCCAAGTGGTGATGCTATTAGGGGCCAAAGAATTCAGCCATTGCTTTGCCCTATCTCTTAGAGAAAACCCAAATAACAATAATCTAACTGCATCTGAAGGAACTCCATTCATTTTTATGGTACCACATATTTCATAAAAGACCTCTAAGTGTTGATTGGGGTCTTCATGAGGTCCTCCACCAAATTGGTTCTGCTGCACCATAGATATGATTGCGGGTTTGATCTCAAAGTTATTAGCTTCCACTGAAGGTCTTGAAATACTAGATCGAAAACCTCTTGCATAGGGTGCTGCATAATCCTTGAGTGGTCTATTTGCCATGTTCAAACGTTCCTGTTCTTCAATTTGCCTTTGCAGAATTCTTCTTTTATGGAAAGTTCTATCAATCTCAGGGTCAAAAGGAAAGAATTCCCCTGTAAAGTTAGATCTTCGCATACACAAGAACAAGATAGCAGATGGCAATTCGACAGAAAAAGAAAAATAGAAGAATCAAAATTGCAGAATTGAATTTGTACAAAAAGAATTAACAAGAAGTGAAAGTTATACAAGAAAGTAAAAACAGAAATCTAATGATTAGTTACAACTATGCAATATGAAAGGAAAACAAATGTTATGTTTAGTCTAACTCAATTGATAATTCCTAATGTTATAGCGCAGTCCCCGGCAACGGCGCCAAAAACTTGTTACGATCCGCAAGTGTACGGAAATGTCGCAAGTAATATAAAAGATTATCGTATCCACAGGGACTGGAATAAGCACTAGAAATGTCTCAATGCGAATTAGCTAAACAACTATCCAATCGTTTCAAATGCAAAGTAAGGGTAAACAAATCTAATATTAAAGATCAACAAACAAGAGTTTAGTGTTTTGGGTTATGATAAAGGGAGATTCTAGGAGTTTCGGTTTCTTTGTAAGATTTTTTGAATGTAAATGGTTCACCAATTCTTTTCCCTCAATTGTCAAACACTTGTAGAAAGTTATCGGTTCTCTCTTGCAATAGATAACCGGCTAAGGACTGAGAAATGTATCTAAATATGATCAATTAGATGTGAACCTACGTTGTCCTTACACAGAAGCGCACCTATTACTATGCCTTCCTCGGATATCAACATAGAAGCCCACAACTTATTAATCTATCAAGATACAAGAAACTAATCACTAAATCCATCCTACTCTCTTGAATATTCCTATTTCCTCTTCAAGATTATCTCTCAAACGTCCTTACACGGGCTTGCACCTGTCACGTGGATCTCTCGGATGATCGAGTGAGAGTTTATCTTTACAAAGTCCACAAAAAATCCAAACAATCAATCAAGAATGAGAATTAAGCACAAATCACCATTAATCATTCAAGATCTAATTGATACAAGCAAGACAATGTCATCGAAACAAGAAAATGGCAAATCCATAAGAAATTACATCAATCCATCATACAAATACTCCCTTAATCCTAGAATACAAGATCTACTCCATGAATCGAGGAAAAAACCCGAAGAAATAAAGATTACAAGAATTTCTTAAATCCCCAATCCAAGAAACCAAGAAGAGGGGGAAAGAGAAAACTTATCTACGAAGAAGCCTCGTCTTCGAATCCAATCCTCGCCCCGGAGTCGAAATCGTCAAGATCTCCCTTAGAATCGCTCAGAAATCCTCCCAAGAATGGGAGGAAACCACCAAATCTTGCCTTCTCCCAAAAGGGGGAGAGATCCCCTTTCAATTCATGAAGGAAGGTTTAAATAGAGGAGGAAATCGAGCGCCACACGACCCCACGACACGGCCGTGTGAGATCCACACGGCCATGTCCAGTTCCTTCTCTGCCAATGCTGCACGGCCGTGTGGTGCACACGGCCACCGCCTGCTTGGCCTCGGGAAACCTCACAGACCGCCACCGCTGGTCTCTGGAAAATCCACACGGCCGTGTGGTGCACATGGCCACCATCTGCTTGGCCTCCGGAAACTCCACACGGCCATGTAGATCTACACGACCATGTAGGGCTTTTGCTCTGATTTCTTCAAATCAAGACACGGCCGTGTGGGATTCACACGGCCATGTCCTCTTCCCTTCCTGTTAGGACCACACGGCCATGTATGGTACACGACCCGATGCTCTTTCTCCCTTCAATTACTTCCAAGCTTGCTCAAGGACACTTAATCTTCACCAATTTCGACTCCTGTGTACAGAAAATGCACAAAAAGCAGATCTCCGAACCAAAAGAGTAAATATGCTAAAAGGAAAGCTGGAAGTATAAAAATGCATAGATCAAGCATGCTCAAAGTATGTAAATGTGCGTAAAAACATGCATAAAAGAGTATATAATCTACGCACATCATGTATGCCTAAGTGATGCATACTTTTATGATATGATGTGTGCCTAAGTGATGCATGCTTTTATGATGTATGATATGTATAAGTATGACATGTACTTTACGTTATGTGGCTTGTACCAAGGGTGGGCTCCATAAGCGTCCCGGGGTCGATGGAATAAGACTCGGGCCTCGTTAGGGATGAGCTCCTAAGTGCCCCTAGGTCGATGGAGTAAGACTCGGGCCTAGTATGTTTGCCTTGTAGGGTTCAAGACTTGCTACCTTGGACCTACATAGGTTGCGCGCAATATGTAAGTGGTACATAGCCGGGATCCCCTTTAAGTTGAGATTATGTTCAAGTATATATGTAAGAAGAAATGGTTTTAAAGGTCATGAGACATACACATGTTTTTCGGATACATGTTTTCCAAAATCATATTGCATATACCTTATGATGATTTATGATATGCCATGGTTAGATATGATTATGTTATGTTCCATGATATGTCCATGTGTATGATATGCCATGACTCCTTATGATGATATGCCATGATTAGATAAGATTATGTTATGCTTCATGCTATGCTTACGCTATGATATGCCATGACTAGTTATGATTTCTTCATGTTACATGATATGCTTAAAAGAGTATGTTACATTATGTCATGACTAATTGAAATGATGCCATGTTGAGACATTTTTTTGATTATACTATGATTTTCGGTTTTAGTGAGTAGGAAAGGAACTTACTGAGCCATGAGTGCTCACAGCTTACTGTCCTTGTACCACAGATAAAGGAAAAAGTTGGATGAGCTAGAGGAGCAGCAGGAGAGGCAAGGAGATGTGTGTGGCGGTGGCTATGCAACTAAATAAGAACCTGCTCTAAAACTTTTAAGAACTACGCTTTGGTATCATGAATTGTAGTACAATATGTGTGACTTGATGTTATGTTTTTACTAAATTTGTTATCATGTTATTGAGGCACTGATAGTGTAGTTCGGATTTGATAAAAAGGAAAACAAAAGAAAAGTTTTTATTAAACTAAGAAAAATTATTTTAAGTCTTCCGCTGTTATTTGTACATAGAGTATCGTAGCCCCGTCCTTAGGGTTAGCAGGGAGGGCGGGCGTTACAACAAAATTGTGCAAACTATAGGGGTATTAAACTAATGAGTCATACTATGAAACTTTGGGAAAAAGTAATAGAAAAAAGATTAAGGAAGAAGACCACAGTGACAGAAAATCAATTTGGGTTCATGCCTGGAAGGTCGACAATAGAAGCTATACATCTCCTTAGACAATTAATTGAAAAATATCGGGAGCAAAAACAAGATCTACACACGGTATTCATTGACTTAGAAAAAGCTTATGATAGAGTCACAAGAGAAATTATATGGAGAATTTTAGAAAAGAGAGGTGTTAGCGTAACATATATTGAACTAATTAAGGATATGTATGAGGATGTAACGACCAGAGTAAAGACTTCAGGCCGAGTAACTGAAGCATTTCCAATAAAGATAGGGTTACATCAAGGATCAACCCTAAGTCCCTATCTTTTTACACTAATTATGGACGAACTCACTGTGCACATTCAAGACACAGTACCGTGGTGCATGTTGTTTGCAGATGATATTATTTTGGTAGATGAGACACGTGAAGGAGTAAATGCTAAGCCAGAATCTTGGAGGGAAACACTAGAAGGGAAAAGTTTTAAGCTTAGTAGATTAAAGACAGAATATATGGAATTTAAGTTTAGCAATATTAGAAGTAATGAAACAATTGTTAAGATAGGAGAGGACGAGCTGCCCGGAACCGAGAGATTTAAATATTTAAGATCATTTTTACAAAATGATAGAGGTATTGAGAGAAATATCTTACATAGAATACAAGCAGGATGAGTGAAATGGAGGGGAGCGTCGGGTGTTTTATGTGACCGTAAAGTACCTCTTAAACTTAAAGGTAAGTTCTATAAAATCGCAGCTAGACCTGTTATGTTATATGGAGCTGAATGTTGGGCTATGACTCGAGCACATGAGCATAAGATGAGAGTTGCAGAGATGAGGATGTTAAGGTGGATGTGTGGACATACGAAGATGGATAAAATAAGGAATGAGAGCATTAGAGAGAAAGTTGGAGTTGCATCTATTGAGGACAAACTCCGAGAGACACGTTTAAGATGGTACAGATATGTACTTAGACGACCAATAAATGCTCCAGTTAGGCGATGTGAAACTATGATAAACATGCATATCAAACGAGGAAGAGGACGACCAAAAAAGACTTGGTTAGCAATAATAAAATAAGATAAAATTTATTTAAATATAAATGATGATATAATAGGAGATAGGGCTCAATGGCGTAAAAGGATTCATACAGCCGACCCCACCTAGTGGGAAAAGGCTTAGTTGTTATTGTTGTCGTGACTCATCTACTGATGTAGCGGCCACAACTTCATCATCTAAACGCTTGCATGAGCTTATCAAACACAAATATAAAATCATAAAGGTTTGATTTTGGTTGGTTTAATCTTTTGTCTTTTACTCCTATATCACATATAATTAGTCTCTCGCTGAAAAATGTTCTCCATGTATTTGTTTAGCATGCGAAGACATATTTTAAAAAAACCAAAGATGTTGTAAAATACCGGAAAAGGGCGAAAAATAATAAGAGAAATTTTTCGAAAATTTTAAAAGTTTTTCGGAAATTTTTCGAATCTCATATGGACGAGTTTACGGGGATAAAAAAGGGGCCCGGGAAAGCCTATTTAGGCTACCCATTTAAGCGAGGAAATGTTTATATTTCTTTGTCTTTTCTTTTGTTTTTGTTTTCTCTTTTTCTTTTATTTTCCTCTCGCGCCGAGTTTTCTTCCCCGCCGCGACCCATGCCTTAACTGGCGCCACGGCGGTTTCCTTTTCCCTCGCGTATAAGCCGTGGCCGAGTTCTCATTTCTTCCTCTTCTCCTCTCCTGAGTGCCGATAGCCGGCTAAACCCCTCTGCCCTCTGCGAGTCGCCGCCGCCGCATGGAGTAGCTCCGAAACCTTTTTCTCTTCTCCTCTGCGCGTCGACGCCGACCCCCAACCGCCGTGCCCCAATTCTTCGTCATCTTCTCCACACGACAGACACCTCGTTCCTTTGCCTAGGGCTCGAGCCATCGTCAGCGAGATTTCTCTCTGCCCTAGCGCCGACCATTCAGTCCATCTTCGCTGCGAGCCGCGCCCCGACAGACCTCAGCATGCCCTAGTTGGTTCCCTCTCGCCAAGGGCTACTGTCACCGCCGATCAGCATGCACCCTCCAGCAACGCCGATGTCCTCCCGTGCCCTAATTCCCGACTCGGCGCCCTAACTGTGATCTGGGAGGTAAGGAATTTTGTTATGTAATTGGGTATTTTTGATTGGTGATGTTTACATCTTAATCCGACAATGGGGAAAATTTTCCAGTAGGGTTTGTTGTGGGTTGCTCTTGGATCCGGCAGTGACTCAATAGATCGGGCATTCAGATTTGGGGCTGTGGGAATTTGCCGTGGCAATCTTGCTTCGGCTGAGGACATCAAGGAAGAGGTAGGATCAGTAGGTTATATCTTGAATTGGGTTGTTTTGTTGATCAGTTATCTACCTTCTTGATTGTTTAGTGCAAGTGGGTTTTAATGTAATCGAATAGTGGAATGGTTTAGGGTTTTCCCTAAATTGTTCTTAAAGGATTTTATTTAGCTATTCGTTTGAGTTGTAGCTAAATAAAAATGTATATATATTGGTGACACAGGACTTTGACGCGAGACGAGTATCTCGACGTCGGAATTGGATCGGATACGATCCTTTCTATTGGAGGCGGGTACTTTGACTTTATGTCATTTGATATGCATAGTAATGTTTTCAACAAATAGCAACGATTGTATTTTTCTTATTTGCTTCGGTTGATCACTACCCGATCTGTTACATGCTTGTTTGTTTATTTGTTATGCACATCATGTTAGTACTTATCTGATTATACATGCCTATAGGGGTAGTGACACAATCATGTTATATATTATGTTCAGGACTTTCGGTTTTTGATACCTTATCTGATCTGTGTACCTTTGATTTGATTCATTGTCCTATGGTACACATTTTATATTTATATATGGATATTGCTATGCTGTTCAGGATATTGCCATATTTAATGTCATGCATCATCTCGCATGATTGCATGCTGTGCGATAGTCTGCTCCATTATTGTCGAGCACATCGCCAGTTACATGTATCTGTACACACCACCACTCATGGGTTAGTGGTATATCAGATAGGTGTGTGACAGTTCTGCTGTTTAGCTCCGTTGGTTTAGTGACTCAGCGTGGTAGTCGGCAGACAGTTCTGCTCTGTTTGGCTCCGCTGGTTTAGTGTAGCAGCGTGGTAGCCGGCAGGCAGTTGGACTTTGTTTGGCTCCGTTAGTTCACTCATGGGTAGTGTGACGCAGCGTGGTAGCTGGCAGAGATTCCTCCCCGTCATCGTGTACCGGGAGATGAGAGTATTGAGCTCCCCCCATTTATGATTTGGGGTTGGAGGATAGGTGTACTCCGACAGCATCCCGTCCGCTTGATCACTCATCAGGAGTAGTGATGGCAGAGTTCACGGTTGTCAAAATCCTACCCACTCGGTCTCACCATTGTGTGTGAGATGGCTGACTAGCGTCAGGGGTGACCATGACATTTGCATCATATGCATGATGCATTTATTACTTGTGTTTGCTGTATTTATATGATGCATATGATTGACATGCATACAGGATTTATGACACTCTCAGTCTGACGACCCTGTTATACTTATACCCTGGTCCTGGTTAGTACAGTTTTCTCCTACTTATTTCAGTTGCATTTATCCTTCTTGTATCAGGAGACTGTACGCATGATTAGTGTTGGTTATTATTTTCTTTATTATGCATATCAGTTGTTACCCGCTGAGTGTTGGACTCACACCCTCCTCCGTTGCTATTTTCAGGTTGATGCTGTCCGGAGAGTTCCAGTCGCTAGTCCCCTACAGACCACGAGCACGTTTGTTGGTCTTTTGTTTTTTTCCTCCTTTATTAGACTTGTGCTGTTTTGATATATCTGGACTTGTATCAGTTTACTATATGGATATTGTCGATGACTTTCATTCGGATTTGTTTTACTGCATGCCTGCCTAGACGGCAGAAGAGATGAGTGGATTTATTCCGTTGGATTTGTGCTTTATGGGTGTAGTGGAGTAGGAAATATGTTTTGAGCTTTATGGTTGTAGTTGAGTAGGGTTATTTTTGAGTCTTCTTATCATTGCTTTAGTTGTTCACTATTAAACTGCGTGGATGTTTGGATGTGTGTTATGTTTTATTATTATTATTGTTCCGACCGTGTTGACCGATGTATATGTGGCCTTAGAGGCAATGTATAAAGTTTCAGATTGTCAACCGTACATGGGAGATGCTGCCGAAATTTCTTCGGACAGGGACTCCCTCGGGGCGTGACAATTTATTTGGTATCAGAGCCAGGTTGGCGTTACTTTTTTGTATATTGTGTTACGGATTTCGAGATTTATCTGATACCAATTTATTGGTATTGGTATCAGAGCGGGTTACGATACCTGCTTTTGGTATTCTGGATTTTTGGGTTAACCCAAGGTTACTAGTTAACTTGGGTACTTATTTTCGGATTTAGTATGGATTTTCGTCGATTTTCTCGTTCGGAATTTTGAGGTCAATTTGGGGACTGGACAGCGACGGAACATCTCCAGACGGCAAATAGGTATGATATGTTATCTTATAGTTGATACTTGTAGTAATATCTGTGATATAACTTAACAAATAGGAGGAGATCTACTCGCACAGCTGCGTCGAGACGTGGTGCTGGATGGCCACGTACGAGGACCTTGGGATCCCTGGACTTGCCAGAGATGATACTGGTGTTGAGCCTGTTAGTCAAGGACAGACTCAGGATACTGCGGGCGCATCGAGCTCTTAGACCCTGATGACTTTTTTTTAGAGGTGCCTACCTCGGCTGCATCCGTTGTACCCCCCTCTACCGGATCTACGGTACCACCATCGGCACCACCGGCGTGCCCGGCGCCACCGCCACCTGGACCTACCGTGTACCCGGCACCAGCGACACCCGCACCACTGATAAATTTACTCTGGTTAGATCGGTCAATAGAAGACTGATTTACGCTTGTCGATTTGGGTAGTCGTAGATCGATTTACTTTAGTTGCTTATGGAGGATTAATGTACGTTTGTTAGATTTAGATAGTCGATGACCGATTCATTTTTGGGTTAGTCCAATCAGTAGAGGATCGACTTACTCTAATTATAGAGATGCTGATCTTTGGGGTTATTCGTGCTTAGTTGGATATTTTGAGCACTTGTGAGTACAAGGCTTGTATCGACGTGGAAAGGACTAGAATAACCGTATAGCATTGTCGGCTCGACTAGTTTTAGAGGATCGATGTATCCTATTCTATGAAGACTTTGACCATGGACTGTATGTACCGGGTTGGATAACTTAGAAGGTAGCATAAGGAATGTCAGATTGATTGGGTTAAATATGCTGATTATGTATATCTATGTGGTGTGTACATATGATTATTATGTGTTGTAGGAGTTCTATGATAGACGGTCTAATTGCATGTAGTGGGTGTATACTTGTCCAGTTATGATTATTGTGGGTGTCTAGTAGATTATACCCTAGTGGTTAGGCATACGTGTCTGATTGGTTTATTGGAGGTATTTTATCGATTTAATCTATGTTGTGGAATGTACACATGTGTTTAAGTGTTTATTTGGAGGTATCTTATCGATTTAATCTGAGTTGTGATATGTGCAGATGTGTTCGGTGTAATATTCGAGGTATCTTGTTGATTATATTAGTTCTGTGTGTACACTTGTGTCTATTATGATTTGTTGGAAGTATTATGTTGATTATTCTCTTGGCATAGGTGTATATATATGTTAGGTGAATGTTGTTTGAGGTGTATTGTCGATTATACCTATGTTGATATATGCACACGGGTTCGGAATGTATTTTTAGAGGTATCACGTTGATTTATATCTGTGTTATGAGTATGTTTGGTGTGTACTAATTGAAGGATTATGTCGATCATACCTATGTTGTGTGTGCACATGTGCTAGGTGTATTGTGGGTAGCATTATGATGATTCTACCTATGTTTAGTGTTTACAATATGTCATTTGTAGTATTGCTCTGTCAACTAATTCTACTATTAGTGGGTGACCCACTACGATGTTGATAGAGTTGACGATGGATTTGATATGCTTACTAGATTATGATACCCTTAGCTGCTACAGTGATATGTGGTAGAGTGATCTCGTGCAGTCTTCAGTTGGATAGTTAGGTGTCTTGGTCACTTATGGGATGTTTGTGGTGGAGTATTGCTCCCACATATTTTGGATTTTTGTGGTGGAGCGTTGCTCCTACATATTTTAGATTGTTTGTGGTGGAGCGTTGCTCCCACCTATTGTGGATTGTTTGTAGCAGAGTATTGCCCCCATATATATATATTGTAGATGTATATTACAGATTTGGTTGTGGTGGAGCGTTACTCTCACATATTGAGGATTTCTTGTGGTAGAGCGTTGCTACCACATATGTGGTATTTCCTGTGATAGAGCATTGCTCTTACACTGGAGGATATATTCTTTGGTGATTTATATTATTGGTGATTATATTTCAGAGTTATTGTCAGAGATCTTATGGTTAGGAATGTCTTTAGTACAGACATTGTGAGTTCTTGATTTTACCATTAGAGCTTGCAGAGCTTTCGATGTTTTCAGGGACTCGATGATTTCTGGTATTTCTAGGATGTTTGGATCGGTTTCCATTATCTTTGTTGACGATGTTGTTGTCTATTTCGGATCTGGTCTATTTAAGATCTGGTCTATTTCAGATCTGGGGTGAGTCACGTACACCATCTTTGCATAGTTCTAGAGATGTTTCGACGAGAACATCTATATGTGAAGATCAGTAGTGCGTATTTGGATTGTCTTATGTGAGATGTTTGGGACACACGGTCACTAGTAAGAGTATACCGTGGTTCCACAGGAGATAGAGGTTGTTATCGTTGGGAGTAGCCGAAATCAGTGTAGGAGATCCGCAGTCCTTGGGACTGGCAGGATATTACAGACCTTTTGTCAAGGGGTTCTCCCACATAGCTATGTCACTGACATGCTTAACCAGGAAAGGTGTGAAGTTCTCGTGGTTCGAGGATTGCGAGACCAACTTTCAGGAGCTAAAGCGGAGATTAATGTCGGCTCCAGTTTTGGTTTTACCTTCTGGAGAGGATGGATTCGTGCTCTATACCGACGCGTCTTCAGGGTTTGGGCGCTATTCTAATGCAGCACGGCAGGGTAGTCTCCTATGCTTCTCGACAGTTGAAGGAGCATGAGAAGAACTACCCAGTTCATGATCTGGAGTTAGTTGCCATCATCTTTGCTCTGAAGCTTTGGCGGCATCATTTATACGACATTACATTTGAGATTCTCACTGATCATAAGAGTCTCAAATATATTTTTACCCAGAAGGAACTTAATCTCCGATAGAGGAGATGGATGGAGTTCCTGAAGGATTATGATTGTACCATTAGCTATCATCCGGGGAAAGCTAATGTGGTTGTCGATGCACTCAGCAGGAAGTCCAGAGGGACTTTGGCTTGCCATCGAGTTTCAGTCACAGACTTGGTTTAGAGTTTCTCCGAGTTAGGCCTTCAGGAGTAGGGACAGACAGAGCAGGGTATTCTTGTTGCCATGGTTGCTCAGTCGTCGATCAGGACGAGGATCCGAGAGGCCCAGGCTGGTGATCAGCATTTGCAGTTTATTTGCAGTCAGATAGCTTCCGGGCAGCAGACCGAGTTCACACGAGATGAGGAGGGTATTATATACTTCCGAGGTAGATTATGCGTACCTCAGTCTCACCCGGTCTTACAGGAGCTACTTCAGGAGGCTCATCACTCTCGATTTGTGATCCATCCAGGAGGGACCCGCATGTATCGAGATTTGAGGTGTTCTTATTGGTGGAACAGTATGAAGAAAGACATCGCGGAATTTGTAGCGAGATGTCTGGTCTGTCAGCAGGTGAAGGCTGAGCATCAGAGACCTGCTGGTTTACTTCAGCGGATTCCTATTCCTGAGTGGAAATGGGAACACATTACTATGGACTTTGTGGTGGGTTTGCCGAGGACACGATGAGGCCATGACGTGATTTGGATAATTGTTGATCGATTAACCAAATCCACACACTTCTTAGCGACCCAGATGACAGATTCCCTGGATCGATTGGCAGATCTGTATTGCCGAGAGATCATCAGATTGCATGGTGTCCCTTTGACTATTATTTCGGACAGAGACCCCCGGTTCACGTCTCGTTTCTGGCAGAGTCTACAGCAGGCCTTGGGCACGCAGCTCCGTTTAAGTACAGCTTTCCATCCGCAGACAGATGGACAGTCAGAGCGGACCATACAGACTCTAGAGGACTTGCTAAGGTCTTGTGTATTGGATTTTGGAGGCAGTTGGGAGGACCATTTGCCATTAGTAGAGTTTGCCTATAACAACAACTTTCATTCGGCAATCCAGATGGCATTGTTTGAAGCGTTGTATGGTAGGCCTTGTCGGGCACCCATCCTCTGGGATGAGGTTGGGGAGGCCCAGTTGTTGGGACCTCATAGGGCTCAGCATGACGCAGAGTTGGTCCGTACTATTAGACGGAGGATGTCAGAGGCGCAGTATCACCAGAAGAGTTATGCTGATCGGAGACACAGACCCCTGGAGTTCTCTATTGGTGATCATGTTTTTCTGCGAGTTTCACCCACGAAGGGGGTGAAGAGATTTGGCCTCAGAGGTAAGCTAGCTCCGCGATACATTGGTCCTTTCCAGATCCTGGAGAGGATTGGGGCAGTAGCTTACCGGCTGGCACTACCACCGTCCCTGGCAGACGTGCACGATGTATTCCACGCATCTATACTGAGGAGATACGTACCCGACCCGACACATGTGCTGACAGATGTCTCAGTTCCAGTTCAGCCTGACGTCACTTATGAGGAGGTTCCGGTACGGATTCTAGACCGGAAAGAGCGTCAGTTGCGGAACAAGACTATCCAACTGGTTAAAGTCGGATGACAACATCATTCGGACGAGAAGGCTACCTAGGAACTCAAGGATACTATCCGAGCTTGATACCCCCATCTTTTCACTAGAGGTATGTGATTTAATTTACCGTTCAACATTTATACTCTTTACCTGTTGTTAGTATTTGCTGATGGTAGATAACGAAATTTGGGGGACCAAATTTTTATTAGTGGGGGAAGAATGTAAAATACCGAAAAGGGCGAAAAATAATAAGAGAAATTTTTTGGAATTTTTAGAAGTTTTTCGGGAATTTTTTGGAGCTCATATGGACGAGTTTACGGGGATAAAAATGGGGTCTGGGAAAGCCAATTTAGGCTACCCATTTAAGCGAGGAAATGTTTATATTTCTTTGTCTTTTCTTTTGTTTTTGTTTTCTCTTTTTCTTTTATTTTCCTCTCGCGCCGAGTTTTCTTCCCCGCCGCGACCCGTGCCTTAACCGGCGCCACGGCGGTTTCCTTTTCCCTCGCGTATAAGCCGTGGCCGAGTTCTCATTTCTTCCTGTTCTCCTCTCCTGAGTGCCGATAGCCGGCTAAACCCCTCTGCCCTCTGCGAAGTCGTCGCCGCCGCATGGAGTAGCTCCGAAACCTTTTTCTCTTCTCCTCTGCGCGTTGACGCCGACCCCCAACCGCCGTGCCCCAATTCTTCGTCATCTTCTCCACACGGCAGACACCTCGTTCCTTTGCCTAGGGCTCGAGCCATCGTCAGCGAGATTTCTCTCTGCCCTAGCGCCGACCATTCAGTCCATCTTCGCTGCGAGCCGCGCCCCGCAGACCTCAGCATGCCCTAGTTGGTTCCCTCTCGCCAAGGGCTACTGTCGCCGCCGATCAGCATGCACCCTCCAGCAACGCCGATGTCCTCCCGTGCCCTAATTCCCGACTCGGCGCCCTAACTGTGATCTGGGAGGTAAGGAATTTTGTTATGTAATTGGGTATTTTTGATTGGTGATGTTTACATCTTAATCCGACAATGGGGAAAATTTTCCAGTAGGGTTTGTTGTGGGTTGCTCTTGGATTCGGCAGTGACTCAATAGATCGGGCATTCAGATTTGGGGCTGTGGGAATTTGCCGTGGCAATCTTGCTTCGGCTGAGGACATCAAGGAAGAGGTAGGATTAGTAGGTTATATCTTGAATTGGGTTATTTTGTTGATCAGTTATCTACCTTCTTGATTGTTTAGTGCAAGTGGGTTTTAATGTAATCGAATAGTGGAATGGTTTAGGGTTTTCCCTAAATTGTTCTTAAAGGATTTTATTTAGCTATTCGTTTGAGTTGTAGCTAAATAAAAATGTATATATATTGGTGACACAGGACTTTGACGCGAGACGAGTATCTCGACGTCGGAATTGGATCGGATACGATCCTTTCTATTGGAGGCGGGTACTTTGACTTTATGTCATTTAATATGCATAGTAATGTTTTTAACAAATAGCAACGATTGTGTTTTTCTTATTTGCTTCGGTTGATCACTACCCGATCTGTTACATGTTTGTTTGTTTATTTGTTATGCACATCATGTTAATACTTATCTGATTATACATGCTTATAGGGGTAGTGACACAATCATGTTATATATTATGTTCAGGACTTTCGGTTTTTGATACCTTATCTGATCTGTGTACCTTTGATTTAATTCATTGTCCTATGGTACACATTTTATATTTATATATGGATATTGCTATGCTGTTCAGGATATTGCCATATTTAGTGTCATGCATCATCTCGTATGATTGCATGTTGTGCGATAGTCTGCTCCATTATTGTCAAGCACATCGCCAGTTACATGTATCTGTACACACCACCACTCATGGGTTAGTGGTATATCAGACAGGTGTGTGGCAGTTCTGCTGTTTGGCTCTATTGGTCTAGTGACTCAGCGTGGTAGTCGACAGACAGTTCTGCTCTGTTTGGCTCCGCTGGTTTAGTGTAGCAGCGTGGTAGCCGGCAGGCGGTTGGACTTTGTTTGGCTCTGTTAGTTCGCTTATGGGTAGTGTGACACAGCGTGGTAGCCGGCAGAGATTCCTCCCCGTCATCGTGCACTGGGAGATGAGAGCATTGAGCTCCCCCATTTATGATTTGGGATAGGAGGATAGGTGTACTCCGACAGCATCCCGTCCACTCGGTCACTCATCAGGAGTAGTGATGGCAGAGTGCACGGTTGTCACAACCCTACCCACTCGGTCTCACCATTGTGTGTGAGATGGCTGACTGGCGTCAGGGGTGACCATGACATTTGCATCATATTGATGATGCATTTATTGCTTGTGTTTGCTGCATTTGCTTGCTGCATTTATATGGATGCATATGATTGATATGCATACAGGATTTATGACACTCTCGGTCTCACCACCCTGTTATACTTATACCATGGTCCTGGTTAGTACAGTTTTCTCCTGCTTATTTCAGTTGCATTTATCTTTCTTGTATCAGGAGATTGTACACATGATTAGTGTTGGTTATTATTTTCTTTATTATGCATATCAGTTGTTACCCGCTGAGTGTTGGACTCACACCCTCCTCCGTTGCTATTTTCAGGTTGATGCTGTCCGGAGAGTTCTAGTCGCTAGTCCCCTACAGACCACGAGGACGTTTGTTGGTCTTTTGTTTTTTTTCTCCTTTATTAGACTTGTGCTGTTCTGATACATCTGGACTTATATCAGTTTACTATATGGATATTGTCGATGACTTTCATTCGGATTTGTTTTACTACATGCCTGCCTAGACGGCAGAAGAGGTGAGTGGATTTATTCTGTCGGATTTGTGCTTTATGGGTGTAGTGGAGTAGGAAATATGTTTTGAGCTTTATGGGTGTAGTTGAGTAGGGTTGTTTTTGAGTCTTCTTATCATTGCTTTAGTTGTTCACTATTAAACTACGTGGATGTTTGGATGTGTGTTATGTTTTATTATTATTATTGCTTCGGCCGTGTTGGCCGATGTATATGTGGCCCTGGAGGCAATGTATAAAGTTTCAGATTGTCAGCCGTATAGGGGAGATGCTGCCGAAATTTCTTCGGACAAGGACTCCCTCGAGGCGTTACAGATGTTGTGGTGTCAGAGGCATTATTGAAACTGAGTCAGCTCAAGTGAGTTGAAAGTTTGTTGAGTTACACATTGATGGATTATATGTGTATACTTATATTGGTAAAACGAGGATAAAACTGATGGAAGTGTTTTGTAATTTAATTGTAAAACAAACAGTTGATTTTGATGAATAAAATCAACCATGGTAGATATATAAGTTGGTATGACACATATAAATTGTGTAACTGCTCCAATTGTAGCAGCAATAGACACTCTTGTTGTACAACATAATTTATGGACATGTTTTGTTTTTTATGTGGGGCAACGACAAAGTCAATATGGTCCAACGGAATGATTTCATTGGATATGTCATCTTTCCTATGTGTTTTTGATTGGACTGTAGGCACAGATGGCGATTGCATCAACACTTATTTTGCAATCATTGCAGAGGAAGCCAAAACCTGTGGCATACCGTATTGGCCATCTATATTTTGTGTTGTTGGATTTGTTGTTAGTATAATGCCAACTCCACCCGTATTGGACTATACGATTTCAATATGTGCTACTGTATTGGCAATCATTGCAGAGTTATTTGCTCTATAACTTGATCAGGCTTATCCATAGCTTCTACTGCCTGTGCAGGAACTAGGTGGGGAATTTCCTAAGCATAGGCTGCCTCTTCAGGAAATTGCTCAAGAAGTGGTTCAGAATTCCCCTCACTAGCTAATTGTAAAAACTCCTCGACAATTTGTTGATCAATATACTCTACAAGATCTTCTATGGAATCATTTGAGAGCAGGTATGTCTCTAGGTCCGATGGACTTAAATCAACAATTATATTGGCAGGCGGTATTTCTGCGATCCTAGACTTTATTGTCTCCACCCGGGAGCCTGACCACTTCCATCTGCATATTCTTGGAAGGGCATACTGTCTGTAAGAATCCATTATTCTGACATGTTCACACATCCAAACCTGCAATATAATGAAATAAAATTGTTTATGTATGATACTCTCTGCATAAATCTTATGAGACTATCACTATATTCAGGGAATTACCGCCAGGAGATGTGCGAACCCTCTGAGCATGGGAGCTTGATTTTCCGATAGACCCTCTGGTTTCGGCCTCAGTTAAAGCATCGGACCAATGGCCGACAGCTGTGGGCTGATATAGTCATATACAGTCTTACACCAATTATACCTACCTAAATTGACAAAATCATCTACGCAATCTATTAGTGATTGTATTGGTAATCTAGATATACTTCTAGTAGTAATAAATAAAACAGTAACAAAAAAATAAAGTATTAACAATTGGCAAAACAGAGTATCGGATTCGGCAGAGGGGGGTTGTTTGCTGAGGTTGATCATCCTATTCTCTAGCTCCTTCTATGTACACTCCACATTCTGGAAGTGTTGAAGAAATAGTGGGGAGGCGCCTGTATGTTGTTGTAGATTTACTTCAACGCCTTGGTTTGGGAGTCCCATAACCAATGAAGCATCTTTCCTAGTGAAGCTAATCTCCTTATTATGAAAGATGAAACATCTGGCTTGCACGCCCCAATTGTCAAACATATTTTGAATAAGGCTTCGGATATTTGCAATTTCAGGCATGACTACTGCCCAAGCAAATGGGGATCCATTGATCATCTCCATCTGTCGGTCGTTTATGTGGAGTGATGATATAAACCCCTTGAACTGTGGGTAGTTACTTTTCCAGTGCACTTTCTTGCGATATGCACGAGAAGCAGCTGTTCTTTGGCTTGCCATTTAGTTCTGTCCAAAAAGTACAACAGATATTAATGATACACAGTTGTGATCACTCCAATGCAATTGATTTTCACCCATACTATGATACCTGTCCCTCTTCTTTTTAAAATCATAATCTAATACATTACAATGTCTACAATTTCTGTTATGTAGTTCATTGTGACTTGTTGCTAGTAAACAATAATACTCTACACATTGTAGCAGTTAGTGTCAATTAGCTGCTACAATAGTGAGAAGGCAATCAACAATGTAGGGTTTAAACACGTTGTATCATTTTGTAGCAGTTCAACGACAGGAGCTGCAACATCATACCGTAAATTTTTTTTTTAAAACCTTTTGTTTCCTTCAAAATAAACACTCATTGAATAGTGACCTAAAAACCTTAAACCCCATTGTAGCAGTTATGAGACAGATCAAAACCCTAAAAATTTAAACTATCAAAGTAGGCGAAGTTTTGACTGATAAACCCTAAGACAATACTTACGATGGAGACGAAGATTTGGATGAGAAATAAGTCATCGCGGTGAGGTTGACTGATTAACACTCCATGGGGGCACCGATGAACTATCAAGGAAATTCTTTAGAAAAAGATGTCACACGGCGAGGTTAGGGGTTAAAACTTTGGACTATGAGGGTAAAAATGTAATTCCACACTATATATATATTCACACAATAAATGAAAAAAGGTAATTGGGTAGATAAGGTTATTTGCCCCGTCCCACTGCTACAACGTGTAGCAGCTTATGAAGACTAACTTTTTCAACTTGCTGCAGTTGCTTCTACCACTTGCAGAACCTCATTTCATTAATCTTAATAAAAATCAGATATTACTATCAACTATTATTGGTTGAAAATACAGAATACCATCTAGTTGGAGTGTAAATGAAGAAAGAGCTGTTAGAACGTTTTAGCAGCTAACCTCCCGAGTTAGCTGCCACAGGTTATTGTAGCTACATGTCGCTCACGGTAGATGCTACAAGGCGTAACAGTCATTAGTCGAAGTAGCTTCTTCAATATGTAGCAGCAAAGTAAAACGAAGGTGCTCAGGGAGCGGAAATAATTTATTTATTTTTCAAGTAAATAATCTTTGTACAAAAATATGGTTGCTAAAAAATGGACTTACGATTTTAGTTGCCATAGCTTGTTGCAGCTACATGAAGATGTAGCTGCTACAAGGTGTAGCAGTTATTGGTCGAAGTAGCTTCTTCAACGTGTATCAACAAAGAAACCCGAATGCGCTCCAGCAATGGAAATTATTTTAAATCTTTTTATTTCAAAGTTGATAATCTTTGAACAAAAATATGGCTATTAAAAAAAGGACTTACGGATTTACCTGCCACAGGTTTTGGCAGCTACATGTAGAGGTAGCTGCTACAAGTGTATTAGTTATTAGTTGAAGTAGCTGCTACAACGTGTCGCAGCAAACCAAAGCTAAGGCGCTGCATCAGCGGAAATAATTGATAATCATTGTTTAAGCAAGTTTAAATAGGGACACGACAATTAAATATTTCAAGGGTTAATGCTTTTACCGAAATACGTATACTAAAATAATGACTTACCGATTTAGTTCAAACAAGTTGTGGCAGCTACATATAGATGTAACTGCTACCATGTGTAGCAGTTATTAGTCTAACTAGCTGCTACAACACGTCGCAGCAAACCAAAAAGAATATTAGGTAGGGAGACGGCAGAAGCGAGGGGGAGAGAGAGATCAACGAGTGACAAGAGGCCGACCGGAGAGAGAGAATAAAAAGAATATTTTATTTGTAAGGAAACCGAGCTGCCAACGCCATGTCTGCGCGTCGCTCACGGTCACGCACAAAGCGTCGTCCAGTATATCAAATCTGTCTATATATATATATATATATATATATATATATATTAAAGGGTGTTTAGCTAAACTTATTAAAAATAGCTTATAAGCTCGTACAACTTATAAGTTATTTTAGGAGTTTATAAGTTGTTAGGTCTTATTTTAAAAATAAGTTGTTAAAGTGTTTGGGTGAACTTATTACAATCAACTTAGGGTGCGTTTGGTTGGGGTTATTCTTGATAACCTTGGTTATCCATTCAAGGTTATCAGCAAAAATCCTGTTTGATTTAGATAATTGATGATTCCCGAGTAATGTTCCATGCCCGACACGTTAGTAAAAGGGGCATGCAACCAGGAATCGGAAAACCTCAGGAAAATGAGGTTTTTCTTGATTCCGGGGTTAACAAATTTTTTTTACCCAAAATAGCTTCGGATAAGAGAAAAATATGACAAAAAAGGAAAACATAAAGAAAAAAATAAAATAAAAAATTTAAAAAACATAAAAGATAAAAAAAATAAAAAATTGTAAAAAACTTTTTAAAATAAAAAAACATTTAAAATATAAAAAAATGTAAGCAAAATTTTTAAAAATGAGAAAAAAAATAGGAAAAACTTAAAAAATAAAAAAAAAAAAGAAAAAAATAATAAAAACGTTAAAAACATAAAAAAATATAAAAAAACATAAAAATTTAAAAAAAACGTAAAAAATAAAAAAATAATTAAAATAAAAAATAATAATAAAAAATAAAAAAACTTTAAAAATAGAACATTAAAAAATTAAAAAAGTAAAAAAAAACTAAAAAACATAAAAAAAACAAACAAAATAAAAAAATATATATAAATAAAGGAAAAAGTGAAAAAGAAAAAGTAAAAAAGAAAAAGTAAAAAATAAATGTAGAGTTTAAATAATAATAATAATAATATATTTATTATTATTATTATTATTATTATTATTATTATTATTATTATGTATAGTTGGTTTTGTAACTAAGGGTAATATAGTAAAATATTAAACTAGGTTATTCATTAAAAACTTCAAACAAATAAGTTTTTGTTGTGTTGTCTAAATTGAACCAAACAACATTTGGTTGTGTTTTATTTCCCATAACCTTGGTTATGTGATTACCAGGCAATCACATAACTAAGATTATACATGGTAACTTGAACCAAACGTACCCTTAAAGTTATTGATGTATTTGGTATTATAAGATTTTTTTATTAATAAAATTACTAAAAAGGGTATAATACTATTAATAGAGGGTTTTGAGATTTTTATTAATAGAAGGTTTTGGGCGAATTTCTGCACCGGGGAAGAGAAAATTGGAAAGAGGCGTTGGCGGAGAAGATGACACAGCGTTGGAAGAGAAATCGGCGGAGATAAAAAGATATTAGACTTATAAAAATTTATGAAGGATAAGATGAGGATTTATGAAATTATATAAGGATATTTTAGAGAAACAAAATATTAAAATAAGATATTTTTTTAAAAAGTAGGGTCTTCTATACTTTTTTAAAAACAATTTATAAGCTCCAAAACAACTTATTTTGACAGCTTATAAACTGTTTGAAAAAAAATTTACCAAATAAATTTCAAGAGCTTATAAATTCCAAAATAATTTATAAAATATTTTAAAGAGCTTATAAGCACAGCCAAACACTCTTATAGCATAAAGATAAGGCTTATTACTTATTACTTATGCCTTAGCTTGCAAATTTAAAAAAAAAAAATTTACCGCGCTATTCTATTGAATGAGTTCTTTTCTTGATGGTGACCATCATTCCGTTCTTCATCCGAATCATGGCCGAGTTCTTCGGCTCCACTCGGGCGGCGTCCAGCACTTCCACCTCAAAGTTCCACAGCACGGCGGCGACCACCGTTTTGATCTGCATCAAGCCCAGGTCCTTCCCCAAGCAAATTCTGGGCCCGCAGTTGAAGGCCATGAACTTGTACGCCGGCACGTATCTCACCTTCCCCTCCTCCGTTATCCACCTCTCCGGCTTGAAGTCCATGCAGTCCTCCCCCCACACCGCCTCCACCCTCCCCATCGCGTACACGCTCACCAATACCCTCTGCCCAGCAGCCACCCTCGCACCGCTCGGCAGCACGTCCTCCTTCAGCGCCGTCTTCTCTTCGAACGGCACCGGCGGGAATATGCGCAGAGTCTCGCACACCGCCCCGTGGAGGTAAACCATTCCGCTCAGCTCCTCGGCACTGAACGTCGTCGACTTGTTCTCGCTGGACCGGCAAAGCCGCAGCTCCTGCAGTAGCTTCGTCTTCGCCTTCGGGTTGTTGTGGAGAAGGAAGAAGAACCAAGAGAGGCTGATGGAGAAGGCATCTCTCCCTGCAATCATCAAGAAGAGAACGTTGTCACGCAAAAACTTGTCGGTGTCTTCCAGTTTATCTTTGACACTCTCCACCACCTCCATGTAGGAGGCGAGTACATCGGCCTTGGAGATCTTGGCGTTAAGTTCCTGCCTCTTTTGCGAAATTCTTTGGCTTATGTTCTGGTCGATGACTTTCCTGGCATTGGCCATTTTCTTCTCGGTGCCGACGTTGAACCACTTCATCACCTTCCACCAGCTCTTGGGCACGGCGTGGCGGAAGAACAGCGCCTCCCACGCGTCGTCGATGGCCGTAGAGAAGGAAATGTCTGGAAAATTGGGCGAGAGGCTTCCCGGGTCGTCGCCGAAGACCATGAGGCAGGTGACATCGAAGGTGAGCCTAGTGAATATCTCTTGAAGCTCCATTGGCTCACCGCACTCGCTCTTGCGGAGCAGAAGAGGGACGAGTGCCTTCTCCGCCTTTTCCCTGGTGGCACCGATGACGTAGGCCCGGAAGCTACTACGGTAGCCGAGCAAGGCGTTGGCGATCTTGCGCTGGAACTTCCACGAGTCGCCGTCGACGCTGAAGAGGGAGTGACCCATGATGTCGAAGACCTCCCGGAACTGGTTTCCCTTGGGGTAGTTGTCGAAATTGGCGCTGAAAATGTGGTTGACGTTATCGGGGTCGCAGGTCAGCAGCAGGTCGGCCCCCAGGAACCAAGGCCCCCGGAACATCTCGGTGCAACTGGCGTGGCGGAGGATGTGGGCAACGTAGTCGTGGAGGTGTGGGAGATTGATGAATAAGGCGGGGAGCATCCCGATGAAGGGCCAGTTTATCGGCAAGGCAGACGATCGCCGGCGGCGGTTAAAAAACAATAAGAAGAAGAAGGAGGCAAGTGCCAAAATGATCTCAGGGTAGCCAAAGGTGGCACCGAGCGACCATGGCGCTGCTGCCATTGTGATCGATTGTATGGAAGATAGCTGAAGATGTTGCAGACTCATGCGTTATAACTTGTCGTATAAATACGATAAAAAGAACGCAACGCAACTCTGGAAAAAAAATTTAACAGTAAAAAAACTTAAAATTGATAAAAAGTTAGTCCCAGGTGATTCATCCGATTTCATAAATCTTTTTCACCCGTTGTCAAGGATAATTCGAAAATGCTCACGATGAATAATCCATAAATTTAATATCTTTTAAAGTATCCTATTTGAAGGAAGCATCGCAACAATATAAACTTAGTTAGTTTGATTGAGTAATTCTGGAGGGACTGATCTAGTCCTATGAAATTTTTTTATCGATCATCAGAGTAAATTAGGAAGTACTTGCTATGGATGATTAAGAAGTCCAACATCTTTTGATTGAAGTTTTATTAAAAAAAATTCTATAAATTTATTATAATTAAAAATCAAATTAAGAATATCTTTACTATAATCTAGATGTCCTCGGGAAAAATAATTGGATAGGTAGTTGTGCGCCCATATTTATGCTTTATTATTCCCTGCATGCATCTAGAGCTAATAACACAATTGGTAGAATGTTCTTTGATGCATGTACTGTCAGTCATCGTGCTATGAATATGCCAATTATGTTATTAAAGTCAATGTGAAAACACTTCCATCATACACATCTACATCATTTTTTTTTTAAAATTTTGTTTCTCACGAGTACTCTCATACTCTATTACAAAATAAATTTACCTATTTAGTAGAAATAAGCACAAAATTTACCAATTTTTATTCTAAGATGCAACAATTAACTTAGTAAATACGACAGGTATGTTAGTTTGATCAAAGAAATAGATGCCGTAGAAGTAGATGCAATGATTCATTGGATACGGATGCATTAAGTTTGCAAACTTTAATAGATTGTGCAGCAATAAATGTCATTATAGCGGCGCTAGTCGAATTAGGTGCGTGTCAATTTAGTGGGCAAAGGTTTATAACTCATATCTTGATCCCATCCAGAAGTTAGAGTTGCCAGACGGCCAGACGGCCAGTGACGAAAGAGGAATATTGATGGACAAGAGACCCGGTTGGAAACCGTGAGATCTATTCTAAGTTATTTAGCTTTTTCTCTATTTTTAGATCTATTCTAATTACCCCCTCCTTAATTCTCGCTCTGCCGTTTTACACTTTATGTGATACGTGCATATACCTAGTCAATAGAGATGTGATCTTTTTTATATCCTCTCTCATAATTTTCATAATAATGAAGTGTTCATTGAATATCGAGTATCAGAATATGTCGGATGATGAAAAATATGCGACAACCTCCACTAGGCAGAGGAAGGTTTCATTGCCGGTGTATGTCATAATAGAGGAATATTCCTTGACGAGTTGTCGTTATTCTTTGACAAACAGTTGTAATTCTCTGACAATATTGTCTCATAGAGGGATTCTGATCGGCTTAGAGTCAATCAGATTTATATTGAGAGTTTTGCCCATGAGAAGAGGGGAGCTGAGCCCCATGAGTCTCACCAGCTCTAGGATCAACCGAGTTTATGTTGGGAACCTTGCCCATGATAAGTGGGGAGCTCAGTCCCGTATGTCCGATCGGTTCTAGAGCCGCTCGGGTTTATGCTGGGAGTCTTGCCCAAAAGAAGTGGGGTGTTGAGCCCCATAGGTCAGACCGACTCTTGGGCCGACTAGGTTTATGTTGGGAGCTTTATCCATGAGAAGTTGGGGGCTAATCTCCATAGGTCCTGTTGATGCGGTTCACACTAACGGTCTAACCCGGATTTTGACGAATGACAAGTAAGTTAAGTTAGGTTCCGTTGTGATCTAACCACTTAATTAAGTGTGCAGGAAATTCAGCTAGGTCGACGGGCCGATCGGATAACTGGTACGTAATCTAGCTAAGTCAATGGGCCGACCGGATAGCTGGTACGAAATCTAGCTAGGTCGACGGGCCGATCGGATAGCTGGAACAAAGTCCAGCTAGGTCGACGGGCCGACCAGATAATTAGCTCGAAGTCCAGACAGGTTGAAGGGCTGATCGGATGTCTGTCAAACTGGTAAGTTAAGATAAGTCACTGGAGGAGAGTGACCAAGTGAGAACGCACCTCGGTTGAAGGGACAGTAGGCGTCGGTTCAGTTTAGGTCTATTTGGGATCCCTAAGCTGAGACATTGACTAGTTCCTGGTCCTGGAAGGACATGAACTAATTACTATTCTTTAATTATAATTATGCTAACACTTGTCTTGCAGGTTTATTGCACTAACATTGTTTTGCAGGACAAAACAAGGAAATTGCCTTCGGATGAACAATGCCCAAAGGCACCTTCCATAGCCGCCTTCCATGGCTATGGAAGGTGCCTTCGTACTGTTCATAAAAGGAGCCTTCCATGGCTATGGAAGGCGTCTTCTGCAGGATAAATTTTGGCAAGTTGTGGATAAGTGTCAGGCTGTTTGGGATTGATTTTGCCTCATTGGAGGCGCCTTCCATGGCTATGGAAGGCGCCTTCCATGCCTTTTATAAGGCTATCTCGAGAAGATATTGAACAACAACGCACATACGAACTATTACACGTTCATTTGAGGCTCCAACTGCTTCGGGCTCCTGCTACGACTCTGCTATGAAGTTGCTGTGTCCGACGACTACTCTGAGGACTTCCGATCGTGACCAGTAGACTGACTCTGATACACAAGCACCTTCACATAAATTCCTAAAGTGTCGACAATGAGATTTCTATTTGTACTTAAATTCTGCAAACGGAAAGTGTAATCTGTTACACTTCTTTGAACTCTCTTTGTACTCGATTCCCTCTTCCGGAGGTACCAGAAGACTTTTAGTGGATTACCTATCGATAGGTCCATGGGACTTGGGTCTTGGAGTAGGAGTCACAGAAGACTTCGAAGCAAGTAAAACTGCCTACGTTTTATGGTGATTGGATTTTTGTTTTTAAGTTTTTCGCTGCGTACTTTACTTTGATTTCAAAACACAAAAAAAGGTTTTTGAAAACCTCGTGATTCACTCCCTCTCACGTGCGTAATCGATCCAACAAGTGGTATCAGAGTAAGGTTATGCTCTGAATTGGTGCAACCACCAATCAAGTCGGGGGAATCGTTGTTAGATTTTTATTTTTATTTTTCGCATTCCATTTGAATCATTTTAAATATATCTTAAAAACTACTAATCCAAGACCAAGTCTTGGTACCCCGTTTTGGTTTTCTTCTACAGTTGTCAAATGACACAACTTAAAGGATACAGTACCGTCTGTCCTCCCCTATTCAATGGTGACTACTTCCCATACTGGAAGAAGCGGATGGAAGTAAATATGAAGACCGACTTCGACTAGTGGTTCAGCATCACCAAAGGTTACAAGGCTCCAGTCGATAATGCCGGAATCCCAATGGACCCGGAATATTGGAATTTGAAAATGAAGAAAAAGGCGTAGATCGACTTCAAATCTCTCAACACAATTTAGTGCGGGCTAACAAAAGAAGAGCTGAACCACGTCGGCCCACATGAAAATGCAAAGGAACTATGAGACAAGCTAATAGAACTGCATGAGGGAACCAACGATGTCATGGTAACAAAGAGAGATTTATTTTTAAATAAATTATTTAATATCAAAATGCAGGAAGATGAGACTGTCAGTCAGCTGCACGCGAGGATAAAGGACATCCTCAACGGACTCCATACAATCGACCACCAATTAGAGAACCGGGATCTGATAAGGTATGCCTTAAACACATTTCCTCGAAATGCACTGTGGGCTTCCATCGTGGATGCCTATAAGATTTTGAGGAACTTGTCAAAGTTAAAACTAGATGAATTATTCTGTGAACTAGAACTACACAAATAGACTAACACCAACTTCGAGAAAGGTCTTGATCTTATTGTAGGATCATCAAAAGACAAGTCCAAATCCAAGCCGGAACCTGAAGACGAGTCTGACCCAGACTCAGATGATGAAGAACACCTGGTGAACTTAGTAAGAAAAATGTTCACTAGGAGAAAGAAGAACTTCACCAACAAGGACTTGCAGAACATCAACTCCACCTCCAACTCTAACAATAAGAACATGACCTGCTTCGGATGCAACAAGAAGGGGCATTACAAGACTGACTGCCCGAATCTGAAAAAGAAGAAGCCCCTCAAAGTGACGTGAGACGAATCATCTGGAGATGAATCGGAAAGTGAATAAGAAGACGGGTTCGAACTCGAATTGAGTCACGAGTCCGCACTCATTTCCGAAGGTTTTGATGAGGTATATTTTAATTTAAATAAAAAATTCTTTAAAATCATTGAATGCTTGAATAGGAAATTAACTTCTTATGAAAATCAAATAAATGAACTAACAAAAGAAAATAATAAACTTAATGAACAATTAGAATTGAACTCAACAACTGAACCAATTTAAACTAAAATTCCAACTCAAACTACAAAACTTGAGGAGGATAATTTCATATTGAAAAATGAAATAGTTAAACTAAAGAAATTACTTAAAAAATTTATAACTAGATCCAAGTACCTCGACATGATACTTGGATCACAAAGAGCTGTGTACAACAAGTCTGAACTCGGATATAAGCCCAGCTCAACCAACACATCCTTTATATATTTAGTTAATCAAAATAAAAATCAAATGAAAGCTTGGGTTCTGAAAGCGTGTCCAACCACGCAAGTAGGACTCAATCAATATTACATACATAAAGATAAAATTTATTATATAAATCATAATAAACCATCTCCCTTAAACTCTAAATCTTTAAAAATAAATACAAAACAAAAGAAAAATCTTAAGTTATTCAAACCTAACTTAAACAAATATAATATAAATAAAAATTATCATCAAGTATACTATAATTATAAAAGTAATCGACATAAATCCAAAACTTAAACTCAAAATGTTCAATAATTTAGGGGGAGACTCCAAATTAGTTGGAACCTCTAAAATAATAACTTACCCAATAGGGTAATTAGGACTAGTTAAAATAAGGACAACAGTTTAACTTGATAAAAGTACTTGTGAAGTTTTGGATGATAGTAGGTTAGGGAAACTATGTCTATGTATGTCTAGGAAGATATGACTTCGACTTGGTGCATTTGTCTTAGTGGAACTAACTGAAGCTACCCCTTACGGTTCCTAATTAGTTAGATCAAGGTTTTATACCAAGTTCAATGGATAGGATCCTCTATTTGGAAAACCTTGAATGCATGGTTTCTCTAATGATGTTCAGGTGACTCACTATAGCCCAGAAGTTTATCTAAAGAATGTCTATTTGTTGAACACAAAGTTAAACCTAAATCTAACACAAAGTTAAACCCAACCCTGAAATTGAACTTAACTCATCTCACAAATTATACGATTCCCTGATTGAAAATGTAGATCGGGTGAAATGACTAAAAAACTTAAAATTTAAAAAATTAAAACTTAAAAATAAAAATAAAAATTAAACTTAAACATAAAATGAAAATTAAAAAAATTAAAAAAAAATTAAACTTAAAATTAAAATTAAATTTAAAAAATAAAACTTAAAATTAAAAATGAAAAATGAAAAATGAAAAATGAAACTTTAACTTAAAATTAAAAATTAAAATTAAAATTTAAACTTAAAGATTTAAAAATTAAAATTAAAATTAAAATTAAAATTTAATTAAAATTAAACTTAAAATTTAATTAAAATTAAAATTTAATTAAAATTTAAAAATTAAAATTAGAATTAAAATTTAAACTTAAAGATTTAAAATTAAAATTAAGATTTAAACTTTAAAATTTAAAATTCAAATTAAAATTTAAAACTAAAATTTAAACTTAAAGATTTAAAATTAAAATTAAAATTAAAATTTAAACTTAAAAAAAAATTAAAAAAATTTAAATTAAATTTAAAATTTAAAATTAAGTTTAAAATATAAAATATAAAATAAAAATAAAAATAAAAATAAAAAAAAATTAAATTTAAACTTAAAAATTTAAAATTTAAATTTAAACTTTAAAATTAAAATTAAATTTAAACTTAAAGATTTAAAGTGAAAATTAAAATTAAAATTAAATATAAAAATTTAAATTAAAAATTAAAAATTAAAAATTTAAAATTAAAATTTAAAATTAAAAATAAAAAAAAAATAAAAATAAAAATTTAAAATAAAAATTTAAATTTAATTAAATTTAAAATTTAAATTTATTCTTTAAAATTAAAATTTAAACTTAAAGATTGAAAATTAAATTTAAAATTTAAATTTAAATTTAAAAATTTAAACTTATAGATTTAAAATTAAAATTAAATTTAAAATTTAAATTTAAATTTAAAGTTAAAATTTTAAAATTAAAATTCAAAATTAAAATTTACACTTAAAGATTTAAAATTAAATTTAAAATTAAAATTTAAAATTAAAATTTAAAATTTAAATTTAAACTTGGAAAATAAAAAATTAAAAATTAAAAATTAAAATTTAAATAAAAATTAATATTAAATTAAATATTAAAATTGAATTAAAAATTTAAAATTAAAATTTAAACTTAAAAAATTTTCAAAAAAAAAAAAAAAAAAAATCTGAAAGCGTCTCCTGAAGGCACCTTCGACACTATCGGAGGTGACTTCAGGAGATGTGGGAAAATTCCCGCCTAAGCGCTGGAAGACACCTTCAGCCGCTTGAAGGCGCCTTCCATAATCCAGTGAAGCTTGAAGGCGCCTTCCACCGCTCATTTTTGTTAATAATTCGAGCCGCAAAAATTGTTTTTTGCGTTGCGGAAACCCCAAATGCTAGTCACGGATTCATGCGAAAAATTAATAAAATTCTTGTACTTATTTCCTACTCTAGATCGATCTACTTTAGATCTACATGGTGAGTGTTATACCTTTGAAGCGAAGCTCTTCGCAAATCCCGCTCGTCCAAGGTCCTTCGGATCTTAAGTGTGTTCAAGCGTACACACCTCTAGTAGTATCCACACGAACAAGAAGTGTTCTCTAACACTCAAGGATGGAGAAGAGAGCACCACAAGTGTACTAGCACTCCCTAGGGCTCTCGGGTGGGATTGGAAGAAAGGTAGGAGAAAAGAGAAAGATATAATCTCAAATGCTCCTCTTATTTTTCTATGTGACTATCACTCTACTTTTCTTCTTGGATAAACTCACTAACTTTCTTGTCTTGCTTGGAGCTCTCGGCAAAGAGAGGAGAAGGAGCAAGGAAGAAGTAAGTAAGATGATACAAAATGAATGAATTAATTCAATGCCTATGAATCTTCCATTCATATGGCCAGCCATACAAGGAATGCAATTAATTGCATTCAATGAATCTTAATGCATTCATTTGGACGGCCAATGAATCTTCCATTCATATGGCCGGCCACACTAGGAATCTTGCTCTCCCTTGATGATTTGGCAAGGATGTGTTGGCTAGCCATGCCATGTAGGATAAGTTATCCTTCATGAGGTGACATCAAGTCAAACTTGATATTTCCACTTCCATATGGTCAAGTTAAACTTGATCACTCATTTTCCTTGGTGAGTTAAATCCAACCTAATTGAGTCTAACTCAAAAAGCCTAAATTAGATTACTCTTAATCTAATTTTTTTTGATTCATCGCATGAACCTAATCCAATTGGTTCATCATATGAACCTGATCTCCATTCACTTGTTCTTTGTGTGTGACCCAATAGGTTCTTGCAACGTTGACAATGTTTCTAAATCTTATTTAGAAACATAAGCAATGAGCGGCATCTAGCAATACATCATTGCTACCCAAGTTGTAAGAATGTTGAGATCCAACATTACCTTCGTGACTACTAATTGTGACTCTCACAATATGTGACAATGTCCTTCTATCCACGATATCTAGATTGATCAAATGAGGCATAGACCGTGTCATCCTAGAATCAATCTATGTCTTGAACTCCAAGTGGACTCACTCTAATCAAATGAGCTCAATATCTGATATCGACTCATTTGGGCATGGCCATGCACTTAGTGGTCTCACTCTATCAAGAACCAAGATATCACTCCCGTCATATAGGAGGGATAGATCCCATCTACATCACTCACATCCCTCCGCATAATTTGTTACATACCCAGTAATCACCTTTATAGTCCACCCAGTTACGGGTGACGTTTGACGAAGCCAAAGTATGTAACTCCTTGTGTAGGGAACCATGGTGACTTCAGGTCCAATGACTAATAGTCATACTAATAGCCATATGAGAAAGTATATGACACTCATATAACGATCCATGATACTTTCTCATGGCGGGTCATTCAGTATACATTCTCCAATGCATACCCATGTGTCAACTTGATATCTCCATATCAATGACTTGTGAGATCAAGTCATCGAGTTGACCTACATGCTAGTCTCGTCGCATTAACATTGTCCCTGAATGTTAATACTTGACCAGGAATGATTAAGAGTAGTGTTCTCTATACCATCTCACTATCGATTCAACCAATCGATTGATATAGATAAGAACCTTCTACTCAAGGACGCTATTATACTTAGTTATTTGGCACCAATACAAGTAAGTATAATAACAAAAAAAATACCTTTATATACATAAGAATATGATACAATGAGTCCATACAACAATCATCATATGATTGGCTCTAGGGCTCTAACTAACATTTTTCAGCGAACAAAATCGAGTTCTATTCACAAACTTGGCAGCAATAAGGCGCTTTCTAGCCCGGATTTCTCAACCTTCTTGTCCCCGAAACCTTAAAGATGACTCCTAGGTATATTTTACTTCAATATATCTCTTCAATCCTTAGTTTATATGTTTTTTATGCTTATATATGTATCTAAATTAGGAAAAGACAACATGTTACCCCTAGGCCTAAGAATACTCTATCTACTGATGCTAGATTCCCTACTGAGCAGCTTAGGGTGTCCTTTCTACAACATACATATATTCCATTGAAATCTAGGTACTTGAATAAGACCTTTTTTTACCCAGTATTGCACCCCTCTCTCATAGGTCATCAAGCATTATCAGTTGGATAAACCAGTTTACTGTATGTTGGTTGCTACTCGGAATACTGTTCTTGTTCCCTTGTACAAAAATTTGTACAAGAATAGAACTTAATCTAGCTACCCATGTGCTCTACTGAAGTTAAACTTGGATTGCAAACGATGCTTAACATTATTAATCCAAGTTGCTCTTCAAAAGTTAAACTTCGATTGGAAACAATACTTAACATTTTTATTCCAAGTTTAACCGATGTGATCTTCCTAAGTTAAACCATATTACAGAAGTTAATTAAATATCTATTTCAAAGATCGACTTCCAGGTTAAACATGGCGAGACACTAGGCCTTCTTGGATATGTGATCATCCACCACTTCCTAGACAAAGCCTTTCAAAGAAATCGGATATTTAACTTCTTACAGTAAACTAGGCTTAACTACAGAGACCTCAATAGAAGCACAATATCGAAACATGAAATCAAAACACAAAATCGATAACAAAAATGATAGCATAAAATCGATAGCCTCTTATGTTTGGTTTCAAGATCTATACAAAGAACATGAATTAGTTATGATGTGGAAACAAATAACTAGTTATACCTTTCTTTGTAGCTTAAAGACCTCTTGATCTTCTGTTGTATTCCTCTCCTCCTCTTGGACATCGTGTGGGCGACGATCTACCAAGATAGAATCCACTCGAACCACTTCTTCTCTTCTAAAACTCTCGAGCCACCAAGGGATGCCAAAATAAGAAATTTTCTTCCTCTTCTTCTCCTCCAAGCAACCGGCCACCTATGTGCTCCTTCTCCTTTTCTTCTTCTTCTCCAATGTCCGACCACTATGAGTAGATGAGGTGCCAACCCTAGAGAGAATAAAGGGAAGATGAAGAAAGGGTGCGGTCGGCCACAAGAGAAAGAAACCAAGGAGGAAGATGAGAAGCAAGGGCCGACCACACCAAGGAAAAGAGAGGAGCTAAGAGAGATCAATTCACCTTCCATAAGGCACCATCTACCTCTCTTTTATAATCCTTGGTCACGGTAAAAAAAGAAATTTTTTAAACATAATTAAAACTTCCTTATTTGTGGTCCCCCATTTAAAAAATGAAAATTTAACAACAATTAAAATCTCTCTTTTCTAAATTTCCTATTTTACATGAAAATAAAGGAAAGTTTTAAAATTAATCTCTCTCTTTTAAAACATTTAGACAACTACAAAAAAGGAAAGATTAATTAAAACTTCTCATTTTTAAATCATGGTTACAAAAAGAGAAAGTTTTATCAAAAATTAAAATATTTCTTTTAAACATTATAGATAAATACAAATAAGGAAAGATTTTAACAAAATTAAAATCTCTCTTTAATTTTTTGTAGATAGCTATAAAAGGAAAGATTTTAAAATTTTAAAACTCACTTTTAAAACCATGAGGATGGCTATAAAAGGAAATTAAAATATTTCTTTTAACCATAAAAGGAAAGATTTTAACAAAATAAAATCTCTCTTTTAACCATTGTAGATAACTACAAATAAGGAAAGATTTTAACAAAATTTTGTTTTAAACAAAACTTCCTTTTTTCCTTTACCTATGGCCGGCCCCATGCTTGGTCACCAAGCATGGCTTGGCCGGCCACTACATGAGCTCCAAAATAATGCTTGGCCGACCCCTTGCTCCAAGCAAGGATGTGTTCGACCCATTACTTGGGTAAGAAGTGGACTTTGTGGATACAAGGCTTTATAAAGGCTACAACAGGGACCTAGAGGAGAAATTGGTTTTGGTCTCCCGATGAGCTTGAGCTTCCTGTGTTCGCCCCGAACACCCAACTTAAGTTTATCAATAATAACTTATACCACTAAAGAGTTATTATTGAACTACCGCACCAACCCCAAATTACATTATGAGCTCCTTCTTATTATGAGTGCATTAATCTCCCTGTGTTTAAGATATTGAATGCTCACTAATTAAATGAGTTACTGACAACTCACTTAATTAATATCTAGCTCCAAGAGTAGTACCACTCAACTGTATTTTCATGTTGGACTATGTCCACCTGCAGGGTTTACATGACAATCCTGATGAGCTCCTCAAGGGGACATCATCAACCTAGATTACTAGGGCACAATTTCATTCTATAATCAACAACACACCATATAAATAATATCATTTCCCAACTTATCGGGCCTATTGATTTAATGAATTAAATCACACCCTTTGATAAATTAAAGAAATAAATATTAAGTATGCGTGCTTGTTATTATATCATGATTAAGAGTACGCACTTCCATAATAACAGAGGGTTTGTTCTTTTATTTAGTTAGTATAAAAAGAAACTACCTCAAATGATCATTCTCAATACACTCATAGTGTAGTAGTGTAATTTTATAGTTAAGATAAACTAATATCAAATTACACTACAACCACTCCAATGGTTTGTCCCATTCCATCTTGGTTGTGAGTTACTATTTATAATTTATAAGAAACTGATAACATGATCTTCTATGTGTCACCTCACACAATGTTATCTATAATATAAATTAAATGGACAACTACACTTAGCATAAATGTAAACATTTGATTAATGTGATTCTTATAATTGTTTATACAAAAGCTAGACTTTTAGTATACATCCTAACACTGTAGTCATGCAGTAAATCTCGACTTATGTGCTCAGTTCTATAACAACTTAGAAAAGCTAGATAACATGATCTACTCCACCAGAGTTTGTGGAAAGGGCTTTCACTTTTTCCCTACCTTATTATATGATAGTTTAGAATTTAGAAGGTCAGTATACCCATTTTTATGTTACCCTAGTAGGTGTTGGTTGCTACTCGGAAAACCTAGAGGTTTCACTGTACAAAAAATTTGTACAAAGATCTGAACCTTTTCCTAGCTACCATGTGTTCTTTTAAATTAAATTTTGGATCGCCTGCGGAACTTAACACGTTTGATCCAAAACTTAATCTATTTGTTCTTTTAGGTTTTGACTTGGATCTCCTGCGGAACTTAACACGTTCGACCCAAGTCTCCTTAAGTTATTAATTCCATTAAATATTAATTTCCATAAAAGGTTCCCAGTACTGACGTGGCGAGGCACATGACCTTCTTGGATATGGGAGCAACCACCACCGACTAGACAAAACCTTTAATAGAAAGCTAATATTTAATTTCCTAAAATAACTTTAGGTTAACCAAAGAGAACAATCAAATCACAAGGAAAAAAAAAACAAAAGAACACAACATCGAAAAACATATTCGAAATACTAGATCGTAAGCCTCTTGTATTTGGTATTATTTCCATAAATAACTAGCATGATACGGAAATAAAAATTACTAGTTATACCTTGTAGAAAAACCTCTTGATCTTCTACCGTATTCCTCTTCTAACCTCGGACGTTGTGTGGGCAACGATCTTCCGAGACGAGACACCACCAATCACCTTCTTCTCCTCCTAGCTAGGTTCGGCCAACAAAGAGGAAGCTTCACCAAGGAAGAAAATCAAAATACTAACCAAGCTCCAAGAGATGCTAGCTTTCTCTCCTTCTTCTTCTTCTTCTCCGAGTAGTATACGGCCACCACAAGAGCTCCAATGGAAGAGTAGGGTTCGGCCACCACAAGAGGAAGAGAGGGAGAGGAGGTTGGCCACACCAAGGAACAAAAGAGGGAGAGAAATAATAGATGTTGTATCTCATGAAGGCACCCTCACCCCTTCTTTTATATTCCTTGGCCTAGGTAAATTAGGAAATTTAATTACAATAAAATTTCCTCAATTTCCTTGACATGATTTAATTTAGAAAAATAAAATAAATTTTCCAAATCAATCTTCAATGGCCGGCCACATCATTGGAGAACAAATTGGACAAGTTTTAATCAACAATTAAAACTTCCTAATTTGTTTCCGGAAATTTTAAAAATAAAATTTCTCTTTAAAATCTCTTCATGGTTGATAAAAGGAAATTTCTATAATTTTAATTTTATCAACATGTGAATAATTTTAAAGAAAAAATAAAACATCTCTCCAATCTACAAATAAGGAAAGAGATCTAATCTCTTTCTTTAATCTTTTATAGATCTTTTACAAGAGAGATATTTTAATTTTAATTCTCTTTAAATTATATCTTCCACATAATAATAAAAATTAAAATTAAAATCCCTTTTTAATTTAATTTGGCCGGCCCCCACTAGCTTGGGTTCAAGCTAGGGCCGGCCACCCAATAATATACCTAGGCCGGCCCTAGCTTGGTTCCCAAGCTAGCTTGGCCGGCCCCTATTGGGTGGGTATAGAAGGTGGGTATAGGTGGGTATAGAACTCTATAAATAAGAGGCTACGATAGGGACCGAGAAGAGGAATTGGTTTTGGTCTCCCGATAAAATT
The DNA here is from genome assembly GCF_018446385.1 of Zingiber officinale. Lineage (NCBI taxonomy): Eukaryota > Viridiplantae > Streptophyta > Magnoliopsida > Zingiberales > Zingiberaceae > Zingiber > Zingiber officinale. The sequence continues at coordinate 123,664,075 of NC_055997.1, forward strand.
AAGCATCCCGTGTTCGCCCCGAACACACAACTTAATTTTATCAATGATAATTCATTCCACTAGAGAACTATCATTGAACTACCGCACCAATCCCAAATTACATTTTTGGGCTCCTTCTTATTATGAGTGTGTTAGTCTCCTTGTGTTTAAGATATCGAATGTCCACTAATTAAGTGAGTTACTGACAACTCATTTAATTAATATCTAAGTCCAAGAGTAGTACCACTCAACCTTATTGTCATGTCGGACTAAGTCCACCTGCAGGGTTTAACATGACAATCTTTATGAGCTCCTCTTGAGGACATTATCAACCTAGTATCTCTAGGACACAGTTTCCTTCTATAATCAACAACACACACTATAAGTGATACCATTTCCCAACTTATCGGGTTTATTGATTCAACGAACTAAATCTCACCCATTGATAAATTAAAGAAATAAATATCAAATATATGTGCTTGTTATTATATTAGGATTAAGAGCACACACTTCCATAATAACCGAGGTCTTTGTTCCTTTATAAAGTCAGTATAAAAGAAACGACCTCAAATGGTCCTACTCAATACACTCTGAGTGTACTAGTGTAATTATATAGTCAAGATAAACTAATACCTAATTACACTACGACCTTCTAATGGTTTGTTCCTTTTCCATTTTGGTCGTGAGCTACTGTTTATAATTTATAAGGTACTGATAACATCATCTTCTGTATGTGACACCACATACTATGTTATCTATAATATAAATTAAATGAACAACTACAAACAAATGTAGACAATTAGACCAAATGTGATTCTTTATTCATAATAAATGTTTACAAAGCTTAGGCTTTCAGTATACATTCCAACAATCTCCCACTTATACTAATGACTAAGCTGCCATATCTTCTACCATACATCTGATTCCCATTCCCTCCACATGCCGATCGAAAGCTTTCGCCGGAAGGGCCTTAGTGAAAGGATCTGCCAGGTTATCCGCTGATGCAATCTTGGCGATGACAACTTCTCCTCGCTTCACGATATCTCGTATCAGGTGGTACTTGCGCTCTATATGTTTACTTGCCTTATGAGCTCGTGGTTCCTTCGAGTTTGCAATTGCACCGCTATTATCACAATAAATTGTGATGATTTTGGGCAAACCAGGAATCACATCTAAGTCCATTAGAAAGTTCCTGAGCCATACTGCTTCTTTAGCTGCCTCAGAAGCTGCTACATACTCAGCTTCCATGGTTGAGTCCGAAACGCATTTCTGCTTAACACTCCTCCATGAAATGGCTCCACCTCCTAAAGTAAACACATAGCCTGATGTAGACTTACTGTTGTCCCTATCTGATTGGAAATCTGAATCCGTGTAACCCACAGGGAGCAAATCGTCTGCTTGGTAAACTAGCATATAATCTCTAGTCCTTCTCAGGTACTTCAATATATGCTTTACCGCAGTCCAATGTCCTTGTCCAGGGTTACTCTGATATCTACTAACCATGCCCACAGCAAAACAGATATCAGGTCTCATACATAGCATTGCATACATTAAGCTTCCTACAGCCGAAGCATAAGGAACTGCTTTCATGTCCTCTATCTCCTTTGATGTCTTCGGAGACATCTCTTTAGATAGAGCTACTCCATGCCTAAAAGGTAAGAAACCTTTCTTGGAATCCTGCATGCTAAAACGAGCAAGGATTGTATCTATATATGAAGCTTGGGACAGACACAACATTCTTTTCTTACGATCCCTTATAACTTTGATCCCAAGAATGTGTGCACAATCTCCTAAGTCCATCATATCAAATTGTTTGGACAACCATACCCTTACGTCTGATAATACCTTGACATTGTTGCCAATTAACAAAATATCATCTACGTATAGTACAAGAAATACAACCACGCTTTCATTACACTTCTTATATACACAAGACTCATCCGACTTTGAATAAATCCATATGACTGGATTACTTCATTAAACTGGATGTTCCAAGACCTGAAGCTTTTCAGACCATAAATGGACCGATTGAGCTTGCACACTAGATGCTCTTTGCCTTTTCAATGAACCTTCGTTGCTTCATATGGATGTTCTCTTCAAGACTTCCATTAAGGAAAGCATCTTGACATCCATTTGCCAAATCTCATAATCCATATGAGCAGAATGGATAAGAGTATCCGGATAGACTTAAGCATGGCTACGGTGAAAAGGTCTCCTCATAATCGATTCCCTCTTTTGAGTGTACCCTTTTGCAACAAGCCTAGCTTTGAAGGTTTCTACCTTCTCGTCGTCCCTCTTTTCCTTTGTAGATCCACTTGCATCCAACGGCTTTTACACCATCAGTGGTTCTACAAGCTCCCAAACCTTATTAGAGTACATGGACTCTATTTCAATTCATTGCCTTTTGCCAAGATGTCGCATCTATATCTTGGAGTGCTTCATTATATGACCGGATCAGGTTCATGTTTACCCGGATCAAGTCCAAGACTCTCCCAAAACATGAATCTTTCAGTCGCCTCATAACCCTCCCACTACGACGAGGCACTGTCTGTGGTTGTGTATCATGTGTGACACGTGTTGCAGTCTCTTATGGTACTTCATCTTGTACTGTTGGTACTGAAGTAGACATGTCCTCTCTAAGTTCTTCTAAAACAACTTTACTACTGGGCTTGTGATCCATTATATAGTCTTCTTCTAAAAACTGGGCATTGGTGCTAACAATGACCTTCTGGTCTTTAGGACTATAAAATAAACCACCTTTCGTTCCTTTGGGATATCCTACAAACACGCGAACTTCTGTACGAGATTCTAACTTATCAGTATCTGGTTTCAGCACATGTGCTGGAATACCCCAAATCCCAATAACACTTAGAGTGCGTTTTCGCCCATCCCAAAAATCTATGGGAGTAGAAGAAACTGATTTAGAGGGTACTAAGTTCAGAACGTATCTGCTGTTTCCAGCATATCCCCAAAATGAATTCAATAACTCATCATCGATCTAACCATTTCCATAAGAGTCCTATTCCTTCGCTTGCTACACCATTCTGTTGGGTTGTAGTACAATTGGGATTGAATCCCAACCTCCGATAAGTAATTCCTAAACTCTCCTAAGAGGTATTCGCCACCACGATCGGATCGTAGTGTCTTGATACTTTTACCTAATCGTTTCTCCACATCGACCTTGTATTCTTTGAACTTGTCAAAGCACTCGGACGCATTAGGTAAATGTATCCATATCTTGAATAATCGTCTATGAAAGAGACAAAATATTCAAAACCTCCTCTTGCCTGGACAGACATAGGACCACACAAATCAGAGTGAACCAACTCTAACACTTCTTTGGCTCTATACCCCTTGGCCTTGAACGGCCTCTTGGTCATTTTACCTTCTAAGCAAGATTCACAAGTTGGAAAATTTTCCAACTCTAATGAACTCAAAAGTACATCGGCTATAAGCCTCTGAATCCTACTTAAATTAATATGACCAAGTCTTAGATGCCAAAGATATGCTTGGTTCATTTCTGAAGGTTCTTTTCTCTTATTAGAATTAGAAGATGAGTTATAAATTTCCATGTTTTGCTTTGTGGAAGAAATTGGATTTAAAATATACAAATTGCCAACTAATGCACCAGAACAGATAATCACTTTATAACTACATCGTTACTGAAAGAAACTGAATATCCATCTATAAACAGTTTAGAAACTGAAATTAAATTCTTTCTAAAACTGGGTACATAAAGACAATTTCTTAAAACCAAATTTCTATTTCTACTAAAAGACAAGTAGACGTCTCCCATCGCAACACCGCCACCTTAGTAGCATTACCCATGTAGACGGTAATCTCCTCAGATAGTCGTCGGGTTTCCTGGAACCCTGCAAGGAATTGCAGACATGATCGGTGGCTCCTTTATCTACACACCGGTTTGGTAGATAACACCGCTAAACATGTTTCAACAACCGAGCATGAGATATACCTTTGTTTTGGTTCCCACGAGGAGATCCGCCTTCCAATGTCCTGCCCAGATGAAGCACTTGCCCTTCTTCTTCTTCACTCCAATCCCGTACACTGAGATTTATTCACTTTCTTTGCAGCTTGTTTCTTCTTCTTTCCTTTCGGTTTAGAAGTAGAACCATTTTCAAAGAAAGTGAATTTGAGAATTGTGACGAAATAATCCTTCTGCAAGTTCTGTCAGTGGTTTCCTAATGAATAAATCCTTTTATTCATATTATAGTTCAAAGCTGAACTGCTCAAAACTTCTAGGTAGCGTTTGGAGGATCATATCGATCTGGGTTTCCCCATCAATTTCTCCTCCAAGGATCTGTATCTCGTTCAGATAAGCCATCATCTTTAGGATATGATCCCTTACAGGAGTACCCTCTTGCATGGTGGCTGTCATTATCTTTCTCATAGCTTCTTGTCTAGAAGCCCTATCCTGATGACCAAAGAGCTCCTTGAGATTGTTCATAATATCATAAGCTGTTGGTAAATCTTGATGCTGATGTTGCAATACATTTGACATTGAAGCCAAAATGTAACACCGCGCCATCTCATCTGCCTTTACCCATCTCTTATGATATTCAATCTCCTCTTGGGTAGATTCACCAGTGGGTGCATCAGGACAAGGTTCAGTCAGTACAAATTTATAGCTTTCAGCAGTCAGAACAATATCCAGGTTCCTTTTCCAATCTATGTAATTAGGTCCAATTCTATTCTGTTGAAGTATGATGGACAGTGGGTTGAAAGACATCCTAAGAATCACAAATAACTTTTGGTCAGAACTCTAAATTTAGAATAATATTGATTCCTCAAACAATACTATTTTAAATTAACCAACACCTCATAACACCGTGAATTTTGTATGCCACGTTAGTGTGGACGTATACAAATTCAACATTTGTAAAAGGAGGGTTTTAACCCATTAATTTTATTATCTTGTCAACCTAACTTTTTGACAAATAAAATTAATAGTTGGTATTATTTGGTCACACAAATAATAATAGTGACTCTGTTGGGGAGGATACTATTAGATGTGTCTAAGTGTATACCATTACTTGACACTAAGTCCATTAATAAGATTATGCCCCTTCCGTTGGGGAAGATCACACGTTCTTAATTAATTTCCTATAGTCATCCAAAAATGGAAGTCTGTTCTAGTGATCCACAAACAAGCTCATCCGTTATGGAGGAAGGCACTCAGAGCCAACGCGCAAGCTTGTTTGCATCACTTACAAACCAGTAATGGAGACCATGGGATTTATTTAAAAATCCCTCTCCCACTTAGTTATTTATAAATGAGGAATTTTAACTATGCTAGCCTACTAAACTTGTAAACTAACATGCACACACAGCACAATATAAAAGCAATAAATAGAAAATTTAATTTTCAACTATTATGGCTTTTATCTCTAAATTGTCCTCCGTGTGTTGTCATCCCAAGCTGCTGCCATATTTGGCCACCGCCTAGGGTCTAGCTGTCGCATCCATCTTGCTCCTAGTTCCGCTGCGCCTCTGGTCCTTAGAAGGTTCCACGCTTTGCAAGATTCGATCCGCGACATAAATAGAATTTTACATTTTTGATCCTATATTCCATAAAAGGAATGTACATGTATCTAGATCAAAAATAAAATCCTAATAAAACTAAATACAGCTCCTGCTGTATTTTAATACAATCATGCACACACATATAAATGCCCTTGACATGTCCAAGGGTCCAATCACACACATAATTAACTAAAAGCCATAATAGTTGGATCCTGCATCCACAAAGTTAGCACATCCTACTATTATCCTGCCTAAATTATGTATGACATGTGCATAATTAAACTAAATACCAAATACACAGAGGCAAAACCCTAGCTCTGATACCAATTGTTGGTTGCTACTCGGAAAACCTAGAGGTTCCACTGTACAAAAATTTTGTACAAAGATCTGAACCTTATCCTAGCTACCATGTGTTCTTTTAAATTAAATTTTGGATCGCCTGTGGAACTTAACACGTTTGATCCAAAACTTAATCTATTTGTTCTTTTAGGTTTTGACTTGGATCTCCTGCGGAACTTAACACGTTCGACCCAAGTCTCCTTAAGTTATTAATTCCATTAAATATTAATTTCCATAAAAGGTTCCCAGTACTGACGTGGCGAGGCACATGTCCTTCTTGGATATGGGAGCAACCACCACCGACTAGACAAAACCTTTAATAGAAAGCTAATATTTAATTTCCTAAAATAACTTTAGGTTAACCAAAGAGAACAATCAAATCACAAGGAAAAAAAAAAACAAAAGAACACAACATCGAAAAACATATTCGAAATACGAGATTGTAAGCCTCTTGTATTTGGTATTATTTCCATAAATAACTAGCATGATGCGGAAATAAAAATTACTAGTTATACCTTGTAGAAAAACCTCTTGATCTTCTACCGTATTCCTCTTCTAACCTCGGACGTTGTGTGGGCAACGATCTTCCGAGACGAGAAACCACCAATCACCTTCTTCTCCTCCTAGCTAGGTTCGGCCAACAAAGAGGAAGCTTCACCAAGGAAGAAAATCAAAATACTAACCAAGCTCCAAGAGATGCTAGCTTTCTCTCCTTCTTCTTCTCCGAGTAGTATCCGGCCACCACAAGAGCTCCAATGGAAGAGTAGGGTTCGGCCACCACAAGAGGAAGAGAGGGAGAGGTTGGCCGGCCACACCAAGGAACAAAAGAGGGAGAGAAATAATAGATGTTGTATCTCATGAAGGCACCCTCACCCCTTCTTTTATATTCCTTGGCCTAGGCAAATTAGGAAATTTAATTATAATAAAATTTCCTCAATTTCCTTGACATGATTTAATTTAGAAAAATAAAATAAATTTTCCAAATCAATCTTCAATGGCCGGCCACATCATTGGAGAACAAATTGGACAAGTTTTAATCAACAATTAAAACTTCCTAATTTGTTTCCGGAAATTTTAAAAAATAAAATTTCTCTTTAAAATCTCTTCATGGTTGATAAAAGGAAATTTCTATAATTTTAATTTTATCAACATGTGAATAATTTTTAAAGAAAAAATAAAACATTTCTCCAATCTACAAATAAGGAAAGAGATCTAATCTCTTTCTTTAATCTTTTATAGATCTTTTACAAGAGAGATATTTTAATTTTAATTCTCTTTAAATTATATCTTCCACATAATAATAAAAATTAAATCCCTTTTTAATTTAATTTGCCGGCCCCCACTAGCTTGGGTTCAAGCTAGGGCCGCCACCCAATATACCTAGGCCGGCCCTAGCTTGGTTCCCAAGCTAGCTTGGCCGGCCCCTTATTAGTGGGTATAGAAGGTGGGTATAGGTGGGTATAGAACTCTATAAATAAGAGGCTACGATAGGGATCGAGAGGAGGAATTGGTTTGGTCTCCCGATAAAATTAAGCCCGTGTTCGCCGAACACACAACTTAATTTTATCAATGATAATTCATTCCACTAGAGAACTATCATTGAACTACCGCACCAATCCCAAATTACATTTTGGGCTCCTTCTTATTATGAGTGTGTTAGTCTCCGTGTTTAAGATATCGAATGTCCACTAATTAAGTGAGTTAACGACAATTCATTTAATTAATATCTAAGTCCAAGAGTAGTACCACTCAACCTTATTGTCATGTCGGACTAAGTCCACCTGCAGGGTTTAACATGACAATCTTTATGAGCTCCTCTTGAGGACATTATCAACCTAGTATCTCTAGGACACAGTTTCCTTCTATAATCAACAACACACACTATAAGTGATACCATTTCCCAACTTATCGGGTTTATTGATTCAACGAACTAAATCTCACCCATTGATAAATTAAAGAAATAAATATCAAATATATGTGCTTGTTATTATATTAGGATTAAGAGCACATACTTCCATAATAACTGAGGTCTTTGTTCCTTTATAAAGTCAGTATAAAAGAAACGACCTCAAATGGTCCTACTCAATACACTCTGAGTGTACTAGTGTAATTCTATAGTCAAGATAAACTAATACCTAATTACACTACGACCTTCTAATGGTTTGTTCCTTTTCCATTTTGGTCATGAGCTACTGTTTATAATTTATAAGGTACTGATAACATCATCTTCTGTATGTGACACCACATACTATGTTATCTACAATATAAATTAAATGAACAACTACAAACAAATGTAGACAATTAGACCAAATGTGATTCTTTATTCATAATAAATGTTTACAAAGCTTAGGCTTTCAGTATACATTCCAACAGTAGGGATATGTCATTTAGTGAATCCTACTCCTATATTATATTAGACACTATCTATATGGATTTTTTTGGGGAGGAGAGACTACCTACAATGACTGACTTTAGGTCACTCTCTGTTAGGGTCCAGGACTATATTCTATATCGAGTCCTGACCACATGAATTTTGCCGTTCACATCTCGCAACGTTGCGATGATGCAACCTTCCCACTCCTTTTTGTATGCCCTCTGTCAGCGCCTAGATATTGACATTACATTACATTTGTTTCATAATGTCACACATGCATCTAGTCTTGTCACTAGGCGTCAGGTTCATATGCCTTATTGTCACATTTTAACATACATATTTTCGACCATAGGAGTAGGTATGACCCAGGGTATGTCTAGCTCCCTTAGTTATATGACGAGTTTGGTCAACGTCATCTAACCCTAGTGTATATAGACATCACTGCTCAGGGGGTTTTGGCCTGGAGAGGTGGGCTGCAGCCAGCCATACCAGTTGAAGCCGGGGATGACTTTCCTATTCCAGCTGAGGGAGAGGAGTGACCAGAGTTTACGGCTGAGGAGATGTTTGGGTATGCTTCAACTTTGGACCAACCCTTTCCAATCAATCAACCAATCGATTGAGATGTTGTTTGTCGTAGCATTATGTCAATCGATCGGCTAATCGATTGAACCACTATTTAATCAATCGGTCGATCAATTGGCCTCCCCTTGACTTGTTGAAACCAAGTCTAGGGTCCCCATATCCAACTTCCGGTCAACTATGACCTGTTGGAACTCCTTATGCTTAGCATCCGGTCAACGTTAACCTACGGGGACTTCTTCACCAAGTGTCCAGTCAACCCTATGACCCACTTAGACTTTTTTTCTCGTGCCAAGTGTCCGGTTAACCTTGACCCACTTGGACTTACTGTCTCGTGCTAAGTGTCTGGTCCTCCATGACCCACTTGGACTTCCACTAGATGTCTGGTCACCCTTGACCCATCTAGATTTCTTCATGCCAAATATCCAATCAATCCTTTGACCTACTTGGGCTTCCCAACACCAGGTGTCCGGTCAATCTTGACCCACCTGGATCTCTACGTGCCTGACTTCACTCACCAGGTCTTTCTATCTGCCTAGCTTCACTCACTAGGACTTTCCATTTGGTTGGCTTCACTCACTAGGACTTTCCATCTGTCTGGCTTCACTCACCAGGACTTTGACCTAGCTTCACTCACTGGGGTTTTCACCTGGCTTCACTCACCAGGATTTTCCCACTGCCCAGCTTCACTCACCGGGACTTTCACCTGCCTACCTTCACTCACTAGGTCTTTCACCTGGCTTCACTCACCAGGATTTTCCACTACCCGACTTCACTCATCGGGACTTTCACCTGCCTATCTTCACTCACTAGGTTTTTTACCTGGCTTCACTCACCAAGATTTTCCAACTACCTAGCTTCACTCACTAGGTCTTTCACTTGACTTCACTCACCAGGATTTTTCCTTGCCTAATCTCCAGTTAGGATTTTCCCAGCCAAGTATTCGATCAACCTTGACCTACTTGACTCTTCTTCACATCAAACTGGTCATCCCTTGACCAGATGGGAATTGTATCAATAATTTCCCAATCGGACGATTGTATCTGCAATCTCTATGTATTGTCAAACATTGAAACCCAAACATCGAGACTCAAGCTTGAGTCAAATCAAGCTTAGTCAACTAGGTCAACCTTGACCTAGGGATATTGCACCAACAATCTCTCAATTTTTGAAATTTGACAATACCTTTAAGTTAGGCTAATCCCATATCCTCAACTTTTTCTTTATGCCAATGCATGAATGAGGGTTTCCTTCATTCTCTCCCTTCCTATAGGGTAAACTCCCTGATCCGGTGATAAGGTCAGGCTCCGCCACGTGGAAGGTCAAAGTCAAGGCGGTCAACGCCCCCAGGCTAGCGTATAATCAGGCGACCTAATCAGTAGATCGAACTAAGGAATGGCTGGTCCGACATTACCATAGATCGATCTCGCACCGAGCTTCCGACACTCAAAGGCCCAGTATCACCAAGGCAGGCGCCGATCGGCGGGACATGTGTCAGGTGGACATCCCGATCGGCCAAAAATCAGATCACAACCAATGAAACAGAAATACGACCCAGCAAGCCTAGACAGTGGAAGTAGCCGAGCGTCCGACCCGCTCGGCCCAGACAGCGGAAGCAGCCGAGCGACATCCACGCTCGGCCTAGACAGTGGAAGTAGCCCAGCGTCCGACCCGCTTGGCCTAGATAGCAGAAGTAGCCGAGTGGCATCCCCGCTCGACCTAGACAGTGGAAGTAGCCGAGCGGCCTCCCCGCTCGGCCCAGACAATAGAATTAGCCGAGCGACCCACCCGCTCGACCCACTAGCAGACAAAGGCAGGATCGACTGATATCCTCCTTGAGATTCATGCCGCAGACAGACAGCACGGTCGACGACATGATCAGGCAGAGAATCGTATGACGGAAGCTTCCACTATCTTGTCAGGATATGCTCAGGTTGTTAAGGTATGGTATCAGGTACACTTTTCTGACACGTCCTATCAGGGAAAGCTTTGAGATGCGTGTACGTCTTGAGGAGCATGCGCGCACACCCCTGGGAGACTTATATAAAGGACTCCAAGCTTCGACGAAGGTATGCTCATCCTACTGTAGCTATAGTTACGCTGCCACTTTCATTTCTTTGCTTGCTTGTTGCTTTTATCAGAGATCTGACTTGAGCGTTGAACGACCATCGCCAGGGAACCACTACCTGGCTCGACACTGATGCTTTTATGCTTGCAGGCTAGTCTCAGTTGAGGTCCATGGACGGTCAACAGGAGCGCCACATCCCCAGCGCCCGTCACCTCGACTCTCGGACAGGATTAAATTTGGTGCCGTCTGTGGGAATGCACCTGCATTCGAGCCGAGAGGATGGAAGAAGCTGGACGACTTCACACGGTAGCGCTCACTCAAGAGGAGCTCGACACACTTGTACAATCGCGAGCGGCAAAATTAGTCGAGCAGCAGCAGCAAAGAGCGTTAGCCGATCGGCTGGCTCAACAAGCAACATCGGCCTCGGGAGGTCTAGCGGCCCATGAAGATCGACCGAAGCAATTGTCCATCCAGAGGCAGAATAAAGGGTCGACCGACACTCAGGGGGAGGCTCGACCCGTGCCTATTCCATTCTACCGGGCCTTGTTTCAAACTCCCTCCGAGATTGCTCAAGCCTATCAAGGAAGGGACTCTTCTTCAGATGAAGCACCCGTGCGGAACGCAAGGAAAGGCAAGGCGCCCTGAGCTGATTCATCGCCCAAGCAGATCAATCGCTAGTTCTCCGAGGCAATCCTACAAGATTCGCTGCCAAAGCACTACGCTCCCTTGACGATCGGAGAATATAACGGGTTGACCGACCCGGACGACCATCTTAGTAAGTTCGATAACGCTGCTACTCTTCATCAGTATACAGAGGGAGTCAAGTGTCGAGTCTTCCTCACCACGCTCTCCAGCTCGGTACAATGATGGTTTAAAAGGCTGCCGGACGGGCCCATCCAAAGCTTCAAGGACTTTCGAACGACCTTCCTGTTGGAGTGTATACTTAAAAGTTTAGCTTTTATACACATTTATTTTGAAATAAAGAATCACATTGGTCAAATATTTACATTTATTTGTTAAATGTAATTGTTCAATTAATTTATATAGTAGATAACATGGAGTGCGGAGTCACACTTAGAAGATCATGTTGTCGGTTCTCTATAAATTATAAACAGTTGCTCACGACTAAGATGGAAGGGAACAAACCATCAGAATAGATGTAGTGTAATTAAGTATTAGTTTATCTTGACTAATAAATTACACTGATATACTTTAAGTGTATTGAGTAGGATCATTTAGGTAAGTTCTTTTTGTACTGACTTAGTAAAAGAACTAGACCTTAGTTATTATGGAAGTGTGTGCTCTTAATCCTAATATAATAACAAGCATGTATATTTAATATTTATTTCTTTGACTTATCAAAGGGTGAGGTTTAGCTCGATAAATCAATATGCCCGATAAGTTAGGAAATGATATTACTTATAGTATGTGTTGTTGATTATAGAAGGAATCTGTGTCCTATTTATCTAGGTTGAGAATGTCCCCAAGAGGAGCTCATAAGGATTGCCATGTTAAACCCTGCAGTGGACCTAGTCCAACATGACAATAAAGTTGGGTGGTACTACTCTTGGAGCTAGATATTAATTAAATGAGTTGTCAGTAACTCACTTAATTAGTGGGCATTCGTAATCTTAAACACAAGGAGATTAACACACTCATGATAAGAAGGAGCCCATAATATAATTTGGGATTGGTGCGGTAGTGCGATAATAACTCTCTAGTGGCATGAGTTATTATCGATGAACTTGAGTTGTGTGTTCGGGGCGAGCACGAGATACTCAAGCTCATTGGAAGGCCAAAACCAATTTCTCCTCTAGGTCCCTGTTGTAGCCTCAATAAAGCCTCAAGTCCATCCAAAGAAAAGCCTATCTTGGTGTCCAAGAAGGGGCCGGTTCATTGCTTGGTGACCAAGCAATGGCCAGCCACATATTCTCTAGAAGTGGCCGATCCTTGCCTTGGGCAAGGGGCCGACCGCAATATTTAAATTAGGAAGGTTGTTTTTGAATTTTTAAATTTCCTCAGATATTTACAATTTGTAAAAAGAGATATTTTAAAAATTTATAAAATTTTCCTAATTTAAATTAGGCCACAAGGTTTTAAAAGAGAGTTGAAAAATTTATAAAACTTTCTTTTAAAAAGAAATATTATTAGAGATGTTTTAAATTTTAAAACTTGGTTTTAAATTTTAAAACTTTCCTTTTAATATCCACATTGAAAAAAAGAGAGTTTGTAAAATTTTATTAGAAGTTTTCTTCTTTTAAATTTTATAATTTTTTTTTCTTTCTTTCCCTTTTAATAAGTGGCCGACCACCTTGCTTGGTGCCCAAGCAAGGGGCCGATCAAATAATTAAACATCAACAAATAGTTGTTTAATTAATAAATCAATCTAGGATTGATTAATTAAAAGGAAAGAAAAAGAAAAAATTAAAAGGAAATAGAAATGAGTCTAATTTTTTTATAAAACTCCTTCCATAATTTTCCATTGGGAAACTAATATTAAAAGGGGGGAAGGGGAGGCCTTGAAAAACATAATAATTGATATTGTGTTGTCGGAGATCATCAAGAGGCCGACCCCTCTCCCTCTCTTCCCTTTGCTCTCTTTTGCTCCTTTGTGGTGGTGGTGGCCGAATTCTAGAGAAGGAGGAGAAGCTTTCCGGGTGGTGTTTGTCTTGGAGGATCGTCGCCCACACGACGTCTAAGAGGAGGCGAGGGATACGGCAGAAGATCTCGAGATTTTTAGCATACAAGGAAGAGGTATAAGTAGTATTTAATTTCTACATCATACTAGTTAATTTTTCTTTGTATAAATACCAAATACAAGAGGCATTCGATTCTTGTTTTTTGAATTTAATTTCGATGTTGTGTTCTTTTTCTTTTTTCTTTGTGATTTGATTGTTCCTTTTGGTTAACCTAGAGTTATATAAGGAAATTAAATATTAACTTTCCTTAAAAGGCTTTGTCTAGTCGGTGGTGGTTGCTCCCTTATCCAAGAAGGCCAAGTACCTCGCCATACATTACTGGAAGCCAATTTTGGAAACTAATATTTAATTAAATTTATAACCTAAGTTATTTGGATCAAACGTGTTAAGTTCTGCAGGAGATCCAAATCTAAACCTAAAAGAACATATAAGTTAAACTTGGAATCAAACGTGTTAAGTTCCGCAGGAGATACAAGTTTAACTTAAAAGAACACATGGTAGCTAGGAAAGGTTCAGATCACGTAAAATTTTTGTACAGTGGAGTCATTGGGTTTTCCGAGTAGCAACCAACAATTGGTATCAGAGCTAGAATTTTGCCTCTGTGTATTTGGTATTAGTTTAATTATGCACATGTCATACATAATTTAGGCAGGTTAATAGTAGGATGTGCTAATTTTGTGGATGCAGGATCCAACTATTATGACTTATAGTTATTATGTGTGCATGATTGTATTATAAAATACATCATGAGCTGTATTTAGTTTTATTAGGATTTTATTTTTTGATCTAGATACATGTACATTCCTTTTATGGAATATAGGATCGATGGATGTAAATTTTATTTTATGTTCGATCTAGTTTACATGTACATTCCTTCGAGGAATATAGGATCGAAAAATATAAAATTCTATTTATGTCGCGGATCGAATCTTGCAAGGCGTGGAACCTTTTGAGGATCAGAGTGGCGCAGCGGAACAAGGAGCAAGATGGATGCGACAACTAGACCCGGTGGCCAAAGATGGCAGCAGCTAGGGATGAAGACACACGGAGGATAACAATAGATAAAAGACATAATAGTTGAAAATTAGTTTTTCTATTTATTGCTTTTGTATTGTGCTGTGTGTGAATGTTAGTGTACATGTTTAGTAGGCTAGCATCATCAAAATTCCTCACTTTAAATAACTAAGTGGGAGAGGAATTTATTTTAGTGAATTCCACGGTCTCCATTACTGGTTTGTAAGTGATGCAAACAAACTTACACGTTGGCTCTGAGTGCCTTCCTCCATATCGGATGAGTTTGTTTACGGATCACTAGACCAAACTTCCATTTCGGATGACTATAGGAAATTAAATAAGAGCGTGTGATCTTCCCCATCGGAAGGGACACAATCTTATTAATGGACTTAGTGTCAAGTAATGGTATACACTTAGGCACGTCTAATAGTATCCTCCCCATCGGAGTCACTGCTATTATTTGTATGACCGAAGGAAATCAACTATTAATTTTATTTGTCAAAAAGTTAGGTTGACAAGATAATAAAATTAATGGAATAAACCCTCCTTTTACAAATGTTGAATTTGTATACGTCCACACTATCGTGACATACAAAATTTACGATGTTTTAAGGTGTTGGTTAATTTAAAATAGTATTGTTTGAGGAATCAATATTATTCTAAATTTAGAGTTCTGACCAAAATTTATTTTGTGATTCTTAGGATGACTTTCAACCCACTGGCCATTATTCTAAAAGAAAACAGACTTACTGGTCCCAACTATATAGATTGGAAAAGAAATCTGGACATTGTTTTAACTGCTGAGGGCTATAAGTTTGTATTGTCAGAGGAATGCCCAGAAACACCTAGCAATGATTCTACCCCAGAGGAGATTCAACATTATAGTAAATGGGTAAAAGCTGATGAGATGGCGCGATGTTACATCTTGGCTTCGATGTCAAATGTATTGCAACATCGCATCGTGACTTCAACAGACTATGATATAATGAACAATCTCAAAGAACTCTTCTGACATCGTAATCGGGCTACTAGGCAAGAGGCAATGAGAAACGATGACAACCACCATGATCGAGGGACTCGTGAGGGATCATATTCTCAAGATGATGGCTTACTTAAACGAAATACAAGTTCTTGGAGGGAAATTGATGGGGAAACCCAGGTCGATATCATCCTCCAAACGCTGCCCAGAAGTTTTGAGCATTTTCGCCTGAACTATAATATGAATAAAAGGATGTATTCATTGGCGGAACTTCTGACAGAACTTCAGGCAGCCGAAGGGTTGTTTCGTCAACATTCTCAAATTCACTATACTGAAAATGGTTCTACTTCTAAGCCGAAAGGCAAGAAGAAGAAGAAACAAAATGGCTCAGCAAAGAAGGTGAATAAACCTCAAGATGCAGGACAAAAAGCTGGAATAAAGAAGTCGAAGGGCAAGTGCTTTATTTGCAAGCAGACTGGACATTTGAAGGCAGACTGGACATTTGAAGGCAGACTGTCCTCGTAGGAAACATAACAATAAAGGTATATCTCATACTCTAGTAGTTGAAACATGTTTAGCGATGTTATCTACCAGCACCTGGTGTGTAGATACGGGAGCCACTGATCATGTCTGCAATTCTTTGTAGGGGTTCCAGGAAACCCGGCGACTATTTGATAGAGAGATAACTGTCTACATGGGCAATGCTACTAAGGTGGCGACTGTTGTAGTGGGAGACGTCTACTTATCATTTGATAGGAATAGGAAATTGGTTTTAAGGAATTGTCTTTATGTACCCAATTTTAGAAAGAATTTAATTTCAGTTTCTAAACTGTATTTGGATGGATATTCAGTTTCCTTTAGTAACAATGTAGTTATAAAGAAAAATAAAGTGATTATCTGTTCTAGTGCATTGGTTGGCAATTTATATACTTTAAATCCAATCTCTCCCACAAAGCAAAATATGGAAATTAATAACACATCTTCTAACTCTAATAAAAGAAAAGAACCTTCGGAAATGAACCAAACACATCTTTGGCATCTAAGGCTTGGTCATATTAACTTAAGTAGGATTCAAAGGCTTGTAGCCGATGGACTCTTGGGTCCATTAGAGTTGGAAAACTTTCCAACGTGTGAATCCTGCTTGGAAGGTAAGATGACCAAGAGACCTTTTAAGGCCAAGGGGTATAGAGCCAAAGAAGCGTTAGAATTGGTTCATTCTGATTTGTGTGGTCCTATATCTATCCAGACTAGAGGTGGCTTTGAATATTTTGTCTCTTTTATAGACGGTTATTCAAGATATGGATACATTTACCTAATGCGCCGCAAGTCTGAGTGCTTTGATAAGTTCAAATAGTACAAGGCTGATGTGGAGAAACGTCTAGGTAAAAGTATCAAGACACTACGGTCTGATCGTGGTGGCGAATACCTCTTAGGAGAGTTTAGGAATTACTTATCAGAGGCCGGGATTCAATCCCAATTATCCGCACCTGGTACACCCCAACAGAATGGTGTGGCAGAACGAAGGAATAAGACTCTTATGGAGATGGTTAGATCGATGATGAGTTATTCAGAATTACCAAATTCGTTTTGGGGATACGCTCTAGAAACAGCAGCGCACATTCTGAACTTAGTACCTTCTAAATCAGTATCTTCTACTCCCACAAAATTATGGAATGGGCGGAAGCCCAGTCTAAGACATATTCAAATTTGGGGTAGTCCAGCACATGTGCTGAAACAAGATGCTGATAAGTTAGAATCTCGTACAGAAGTTCGTATGTTTATGGGGTATCCCAGAGGAACGAAAGGCGGTTTATTTTATAGTCCTAAAGACCAGAAGGTCATTGTTAGCACCAATGCCCAGTTTTTAGAAGAAGACTATATAATGGATCACAAGCCCAGTAGTAAAATTGTTCTAGAAGAACTTAGAGAGGACACGTCTACTTCAGTACCAACAATACAAGATGAAGTACCACAAGAGATTGCAACACGTGTCACACATGATACACAACCACATATGGTGCCTCGTCGTAGTGGGAGGGTTGTAAGGCAGCCCGAGAGATTCATGCTTTTGGGTGAGTCTTCGGACTTGATCCCAGGCAAACATGAACCAGATCCCCGGATATATGATGAAGCACTCCAAGATATAGATGCAGTATCTTGGCAAAATGCAATGAATTCTGAAATAGAATCTATGTATTCTAATAAGGTCTGGGAGCTTGTAGAACCACCTGATGGTGTAAAAGCCATTGGATGCAAGTGATCTATAAAAGGAAAAGAGGGACAGATGGGAAGGTAGAAACCTTCAAAGCAAGGCTTGTTGCGAAGGGGTACACTCAGAAAGAGGGAATCGATTATGAGAAGACATTTTCGCCGGTAGCTATGCTTAAGTCTATCCGGATACTCTTATCCATTGCCGCTCATATGGATTATGAGATTTTGCAAATGGATGTCAAGACATCTTTCCTTAATGGAAGTCTTGAAGAAAACATCCATATGAAGCAACCAGAAGGGTTCATTGAAAAGTGCAAAGAGCATCTAGTGTGCAAGCTTAATCGGTCCATTTATGGACTGAAGCAACTTCAAGATCTTGGAACATCTGGTTTAATGAAGTAATCCAGTTATATGGATTTATTCAGTGTTCGGATGAGTCTTGTGTATACAAGAAGTGTAACGGAAATATGGTGGTATTTCTTGTATTATACGTAGATGATATTTTGTTAATTGGCAACAATGTCAAGGTATTATCAGACGTAAGGGTATGGTTGTCCAAACAATTTGATATGAAGGACTTAGGAGAATGTGCACACATCCTTGGGATCAAAATTATAAGGGATCGCAAGAAAAGAATGTTGTGTCTATCCCAAGCTTTATATATAGATACAATCCTTGCTCGTTTTGGCATGCAAAACTCCAAGAAAGGTTTCTTACCTTTTTGGCATGGAGTAACCTTATCTAAAGAGATGTCTCCAAAAACATCAAAGGAGATTGAGGACATGAAGGCAATTCCTTATGTTTCAGCTGTAGGAAGCCTTATGTATGCAATGTTGTGTACGAGACCTGATATCTGTTTTGCCGTGGGCATGGTTAGCAGATATCAAAGTAACCCTGGACAAGGACATTGGACTGCAGTAAAGCATATATTAAAGTACCTGAGCAGGACTAGAGATTATATGCTAGTTTACCAAGCAGCCGATTTACTCCCTGTGGGTTACACGGATTCGGACTTCCAATCAGATAGGGACAACAGTAAGTCTACATCAAGCTATGTGTTTACTTTAAGAGGTGGATCCATTGCATGGAGGACTGATAAGCAGAAATCCGTCTCAGACTCAACCATGGAAGCTGAGTATGTGGCAGCCTCTGAGGCAGCCAAAGAAGTTGTATGGCTCAGGAACTTTCTAATGAACTTAGATGTGATTCCTGGTTTGCTCAAGATCGTCACAATTTATTGTGATAATAGTGGAGCAGTTGCAAACTCGAAGGAACCACGAGCCCATAAGGCAAGTAAACATATAGAGCACAAGTACCACTTGATACGAGACATCGTCAAGCGAGGAGAAGTTGTCATCGCCAAGATAGCATCAGCAGATAACTTGGCAGATCCTTTCACTAAGGACCTTCCGGCGAAAGCTTTTGATCGGCATATGGAGGGGATGGGAATCAGATGTATGACAACATATATGGCAGCTTAGACTTTTATTATAAGTGGGAGATTGTTGGAGTGTATACTTAAAAGTTTAGCTTTTGTACACATTTATTTTGAAATAAAGAATCACATTGGTCAAATGTTTACATTTATTTGTTAAATGTAATTGTTCAATTAATTTATATAGTAGATAACATGGAGTGCGGAGTCACACTTAGAAGATCATGTTGTCGGTTCTCTATAAATTATAAACAGTTGCTCACGACTAAGATGGAAAGGAACAAACCATCAGAATAGACGTAGTGTAATTAAGTATTAGTTTATCTTGACTAATAAATTACACTGATACACTTTAAGTGTATTGAGTAGGATCATTTAGGTAAGTTCTTTTTGCACTGACTTAGTAAAAGAACTAGACCTTAGTTATTATGGAAGTGTGTGCTCTTAATCCTAATATAATAACAAGCATGCATATTTAATATTTATTTCTTTGACTTATCAAAGGGTGAGGTTTAGCTCGATAAATCAACATGCCCGATAAGTTGGGAAATAATATTACTTATAGTATGTGTTATTGATAATAGAAGGAATCTGTGTCCTAGTTATCTAGGTTGAGAATGTCCCCAAGAGGAGCTCATAAGGATTGTTATGTTAAACCCTGCAAGTGGACCTAGTCCAACATGATAATAAAGTTGGGTGGTACTACTCTTGGAGATAGATATTAATTAAATGAGTTGTCAATAACTCACATAATTAGTGGACATTCGTAATCTTAAACACAGGGAGACTAACACACTCATGATAAGAAGGAGCCCATAATGTAATTTGGGATTGGTGCAGTAGTGCGGTAATAACTCTCTAGTGGAATGAGTTATTATCGATGAACTTGAGTTGTGTGTTCGGGGCGAGCACGGGATACTCAAGCTCATCGGAAGGCCAAAACAATTTCTCCTCTAGGTCCCTATTGTAGCCTCAATAAAGCCTCAAGTCCATCCAAAGAAAAGCCTATCTTGGTGTCCAAGAAGGGGCCGGTTCATTGCTTGGTGACCAAGCAATAGCCGGCCACATATTCTCTAGAAGTGGCCGGCCCTTGCCTTGGGCAAGGGGGCCGACCGTAATATTTAAATTAGGAAGGTTGTTTTTGAATTTTTAAATTTCCTCAGATATTTACAATTTGTAAAAAGAGAGATTTTAAAAATTTATAAAATTTTCCTAATTTAAATTAGGCCACAAGGTTTTAAAAGAGAGTTGTAAAATTTATAAAACTTTCTTTTAAAAAGAAATATTATTAGAGATGTTTTAAATTTTAAAACTTGGTTTTAAATTTTAAAACTTTCCTTTTAATATCCACATTGAAAAAAAAGAGAGTTTGTAAAATTTTATTAGAATTTTTCTTCTTTTAAATTTTATAAAAATTTTTTTCTTTCTTTCCCTTTTAATAAGTGGCCAACCACCTTGCTTGGTGCCCAAGCAAGGGGCCGGTGAAATAATTAAATATCAACAAATAGTTGTTTAATTAATAAATCAATCTAGGATTGATTAATTAAAAGGAAAGAAAAAGAAAAAATTAAAAGAACATAGGAATGAGTCTAATTTTTTATAAAACTCTTTCCATAATTTTCCATTGGAAAACTAATATTAAAAGGGGGGAAGGGGAGGCCTTGAAAAACATAACAATTGATATTGTGTTGTCGGAGATCATCAAGAGGCCGACCCCTCTCCCTCTCTTCCCTTTGCTCTCTTTTGCTCCTTTGTGGTGGTGGTGGCCGAATTCTAGAGAAGGAGGAGAAGCATTCCGGGTGGTGTTCGTCTTGGAGGATCGTCGCCCACGCGACGTCTAAGAGGAGGCGAGGGATACGGCAGAAGATCTCGAGGTTTTTAGCATACAAGGAAGAGGTATAACTAGTATTTAATTTCCGCATCATACTAGTTAATTTTTCTTGTATAAATACCAAATACAAGAGGCATTCGATTCTTGTTTTTCGAATTTAATTTCGATGTTGTGTTCTTTTTTTTTTTTTCCTTGTGATTTGATTGTTCCTTTTGGTTAACCTAGAGTTATATAAGGAAATTAAATATTAACTTTCCTTAAAAGGCTTTGTCTAGTTGGTGGTGGTTGCTCCCATATCCAAGAAGGCCAAGTGCCTCACTATGCAGTACTGGAAGTCAATTTTGGAAACTAAAATTTAATTAAATTTATAACGTAGGTGATTTGGATCAAACGTGTTAAGTTTCGCAGGAGATTCAAATCTAAACCTAAAAGAACATATAAGTTAAACTTGGAATCAAACGTGTTAAGTTCCGCAGGAGATACAAGTTTAACTTAAAAGAACACATGGTAGCTAGGAAAGGTTCAGATCACGTACAAAATTTTTGTACAGTAGAGCCATTGGGTTTTCCAAGTAGCAACCAACACTTCCTACATCATTTCGCTAGCAGTAGGCGCTACCAAAAGATGAGCGTCAACCTATTCTCCATGAAGGAAGGTCCCAGAGAGTCCCTCTGGGCATACATCCAACGCTTCAACCAGGTGGCCATGGACATCCCCTCAGTCTCCTCGGAGACCATGATGAATACCTTCACCCAAGGGCTTGTGGATGGGGACTTCTTCCGGTCGCTCATCCGAAAGCCGCCTCGGGACTACGACCACATGTTGAAAAAGGCCAACGAATACATAAACGTGGAAGAGGCCCAGGCGGCAAGAAGAAAGTAAATGCCAACTGAGCCGTCAGCGCCGACCGAGCGAAGGTCGCCGATCAGCCATCAACCACCACGCGGGCCCCGAGCAGAAGGAGCATGACCACATCAGGAAGCAAGGCCACATGTCGTTCAGCATGTCACCTCCGAGCGCCCAAAACCAAAAGGAAAGGTATGAACCCCCCATGTTCTGTTCCTTCCATCAGTCAGTGACCCACAATACCCGTGACTGTCGCAGATTCAACTCAGTAGCCCAACGGGTGCCCAGAAGTTATCGCCGCCAGCCTCCCTCTCCTGACCGGCGACACGAGCACCACGGTGTCAAACGGTGAGAGGAAGTGAGGAGATCATCGCAGCGACCCCATCGAAGAAGCACCGAGCCCGACCGAGCCGCACGTGAGCAAAACAGACCGTTCGCTCGGGAGGAGGAGAACAGGATCAACACGATGTGAGGCGAGATCAAAATTATAGCTGGCGGACTGACCAGTGGAGACTCCAACCGAGCCCGAAAATCATACGCTCGGCGGCTGGAGATCCACGTCGTTGGTTGCAGCAGGGAGAATGCGAGCGGGCCTGAGATCAACTTCGGCCCTAGGGATCTCGAAGGAGTTGAAGTGCCGCATGATGACACCTCTCCTACACCATTCACCGTGTATTCGTTGACACAGGCAGCTCAATCAATATCATCTTCAAGAAGACGTTTGATCAACTCCAAATTGATCATGGCGAGTTACTACCGATGACAACCCCGCTGTACGAGTTCACTGGCAATGAGGTCCAGCCGATCAACTAAATCAAGCTAGCCATATCACTTGGAGAGGAGCCACTCCGAAGGATGAGGGCCACGAACTTCATCGTGGTAGACGCCGCCTCAGCCTACAACGTCATTTTGGGCCGACCGACCCTTAATGAATTTCGAGCGGTCGTCTCAATCTTCTACCAGAAGATCAAGTTTCCGAGGGAAGATCGGGTAGGAGAGGTAAAGGGTGATTAGTTGGCCACTCGGCGTTGCTATGTCGAGATGGTCAAGATAGAGGCAAAGTTCGCATGGAAAGCACCCCGGCTGGAGGTAAACGCCGTAATTGAAAAGCTCCCTACTTTGGTTTACGAGGAGAAGGAAGAAGTACAGATCCACCTGAGCTGATCGGAAGCAACTACCTTCATTGCCGCCAATCTGGAGGACGAGCAGAAAGCTGAGTTGATCGCATGTCTCCAGTAGAACCACGATGTGTTCGTATGGTCGACGCATGAACTGCCCGACATCTCCCCAAACGTCGCCCAGCACGAGTTACACGTCCGACCGGATGCTTGGCGGGTAAATCAAAGGAAGAGAGACTTTAGTGTTGAGAAGAATTTGATCATCCGAGAAGAAATAGAAAAGTTCCTGGAGGCCGACCACATACGTGAAGTTCAGTTCCTGAGTTGGCATGCCAATGTAGTGCTGGTCTCCAAACCCGGGAATAAGTAGAGGGTCTGCATCAACTTCCGAGACCTCAATAAGGCTTGCCCAAAGGACTTCTACCCCCTACCTCGGATCGACCAGATGGTGGACTCCATTGTCGGATGCAAGTTGATATGCATGCTGGACGCGTATCAAGGATACCATCAAGTGTCGCTCACCCGGGAAGATCAAGAGAAGGTCAGCTTCATCACAACCGATAGTACATACTGCTACAATGTTATGCCGTTCGGACTGAAGAATGCTAGGACCACGTATCAAAGACTGATGAACAAAGTGTTTCGGCAGCAGATCGACTGCAATATGGAGGTATATGTGGACGATATACTAATTAAGTCCCTCCAAGCTACTGATCTTTGTGCAAATGTCACGGAAACGTCCTAGACGCTGAGGACATACGAGATCAAGCTAAATCCGAACAAATGTCTGTTCGGCGCGAAGAGCAGGTGATTTCTGGGCTACATTGTTACTGATGTGCGTATATCTTATGATCATTTATACATATTTTGACGCACATTCACTTACTTTATTCACGTATATATATTCTATGCATGTTTTGTTGGAGTGTATACTGAAAGCCTAAGCTTTGTAAACATTCATTATGAATAAAGAATCACATTTGGTCAAATTGTCTATATTTAGTTGTAGTTGTTCAATTAATTTATACTGTAGATAACATAGTATGTGGTGCCACATGCAGAAGATGATGTTATCAGTACCTTATAAATTATAAACAGTAGCTCACAACCAAAATGGAAAGGAACAAATCATTAGAAGGTCGTAGTGTAATTAGGTATCAGTTTATCTTGACTGTATAATTACACTAGTACACTTAGAGTGTAATGAGTAGGCTCATTTGAGGTCATTTCTTTTATACTGACTTTATAAAGAAACAAAGACCTCGGTTATTATGAAAGTGTGTGCTCTTAATCCTAATATAATAACAAGCACATATATTTGATATTTATTTCTTTCATTTATCAATGGGTGAGATTTAGTTCGATGAATCAATAAGCCCGATAAGTTGGGAAATGGTATCACTTATAGTGTGTGTTGTTGATTATAGAAGGAAACTGTGTCCTAGAGATACTAGGTTGATAATGTCCTCAAGAGGAGCTCATAAGGATTGTCATGTTAAACCCTGCAGGTGGACTTAGTCCAACATGATGATAAGGTTGAGTGGTACTACTCTTGGACTAAGATATTAATTAAATGAGTTGTCAGTAACTCACTTAATTAGTGGACATTCGATATCTTAAACACAGGGAGACTAACACACTCATAATAAGAAGGAGCCCAAAAATGTAATTTGGGATTGGTGCGGTAGTTCAATAATAGTTCTCTAGTGGAATGAATTATTATTGATAAAATTAAGTTGTGTGTTCGGGGCGAACACGGGATGCTTAATTTTATCGGGAGACCAAAACCAATTCCTCCTCTCGGTCCCTATCGTAGCCTCTTATTTATAGAGTACATAACCACCTATACCCACTTTCTATACTCACCTAATAGGGGCCGGCCAAGCTAGCTTGGGAACCAAGCTAGGGCCGGCCTAAGCATAAATTGGGGTGGCCGACCCTAGCTTGAACCCAAGCTAGAGGGGCCGACCATATTAAATTTAAAAGGATTTTAATTTTAATTTTTATTATGTGGAAGATATAATTTATTAAATAGAATTAAAATTAAAATATCTCTCTTGTAAAAGATCTACAAAAGATTAAAGAAAGATATTAGATCTCTTTCCTTATTTGTAGATTGGTGAGATATTTTATTTTCTCTTTAAAAATTATTCACATGTTGTTAAATTAAAATTATAGAAATTTCTTTTTATCAACCATGAAGAGATTTTTGAAGAGAAATTTTATTTTTTAAAATTTTCGGAAACAAATTAGGAAGATTTAATTTGTTGATTAAAACTTGTATAATTTATTTCTCTTGATGTAGCCGACCAATATTGTTTTAATTGGAAATTTTATTTTATTTTTCTCAATTAAATCATGTCAAGGAAATTAAGGAAATTTTATTGTAATTAAATTTCCTAATTTGCCTAGGCCAAGGAATATAAAAGAAGTGGTGGGGGTGCCTTCATGAGATACAACCTCTATTATTTCTCTCCCTCTTTTGTTCCTTGGTGTGGCCGGCCATCATCATTCTCTCCCTCTCTTCCTCTTGTGGTGGTCGAACCTCTCTCTCCCCTTGGAGCTCTTGTGGTGGTCGGATACTACTTGGAGAAGAAGAAGAAGAAGGAGAGAAAGCTAGCATCTCTTGGAGCTTGGTTGGTGTTTTGATCTTCTTCCTTGGTGAAGCTTCCTTGTTGTGGCCGAACCTAGCTAGGAGGAGAAGAAGGTGGTTGGTGGTTTCTCATCTCGGAAGATCGTTGCCCACACAACGTCCGAGGTTAGAAGAGGAATACAGTAGAAGATCAAGAGGTCTTTCTAGAAGGTATATCTAGTAGTTTTTCCTTTTCCGCATCATACTAGTTATTTATGGAAATAATACTAAATACAAGAGACTTACGTTCTAGTATTTCGAATATGTTTTTCGATGTTGTGTTTTTTTTTATTTATTTTTCCTTGTGATTTGATTGTTCTTTTCGGTTAACCTAAAGTTATTTTAGGAAATTAAATATTAGTTTTCCATAAAAGGTTTTGTCTAGTCGGTGGTGGTTGCTCCCATATCCAAGAAGGTCATGTGCCTCGCCACGTCAGTACTGGGAACCAATTATGAAAATTAATATTTAATGGAATTAATAACTTAAGGTGATTTGGATCGAACGTGTTAAGTTCCGCAGGAGATCCAAGTCTAAACCTAAAAGAACAAATAGATTAAGTTTTGGATCAAACGTGTTAAGTTCCGCAGGCGATCCAAAATTTAATTTAAAAGAACACATGGTAGCTAGGAAAAGGTTCAGACCTTTGTACAAAATTTTTATACAGTGGAACCTCTAGGTTTTCCGAGTAGCAACCAACAATTGGTATCAGAGCTAGGGTTTTGCCTCTGTGTATTTGGTATTAATTTAATTATGCACATGTCATACATAATTTAGGCAGGATAATAGTAGGATGTACTAACTTTGTGGATGCAGGATTCAACTATTATGACTTATAGTTTTATGTGTGTGATTGGACCCTTGGACATGTCAAGGGCATTTATATGTGTGTGCATGATTGTATTAAAAATACAGCAGGAGCTGTATTTAGTTTTAATTAGGAATTTATTTTTGATCTAGATATATGTACATTCCTTTTATGGAATATAGGATCAAAAATGTAAAATTCTATTTATGTCGCGGATCAAATCTTGCAAAGCGTGGAACCTTCTAAGGACCAGAGGCACAGCGGAACTAGGAGCAAGATGGATGCGACAGCTAGACCTGGTGGCAGTGGCCTTGGGATGACAACACACGGAGGACAACTATAGATAAAAGCCATAATAGTTGAAAATTAGATTTTCTATTTATTGCTTTTATATTGTGCTGTGTGTGCATGTTGGTATACACGACTAGTAGGCTAGCATAGTTAAAATTCCTCATTTATAAATAACTAAGTGGGAGAGGAATTTTTAAATAAATCCCATGGTCTTCATTACTGGTTTGTAAGTGATACAAACAAGCTTGCGCGTTGGCTCTGAGTGCCTTCCTCCATAACGGATGAGCTTGTTTGTGGATCACTAGAACAGACTTCCATTTTTGGATGACTATAGGAAGTTAATTAAGAGCGTGTGATCTTCCCCAACGGAAGGGGCATAATCTTATTAATGAACTTAGTGTCAAGTAATGGTATACACTTAGACACATCTAATAGTATCCTCCCCATCGGAGTCACTGCTATTATTTGTGTGTCCAAAAGACACCAACTATTAATTTTATTTATCAAAAAGTTAGGTTGACAAGATAATAAAATTAATGGGTTAAAACCCTCCTTTTACAAATGTTGAATTTGTATACGTCCACACTAACGTGGCATACAAAATTCACGGTGTTTTGAGGTGTTGGTTAATTTAAAATAGTATTGTTTGAGGAATCAATATTATTCTAAATTTAGAGTTCTGACCAAAAGTTATTTGTGATTCTTAGGATGACTTTCAACCCACTGTCCATCATACTTCAACAGAATAGACTTATTGGACCAAATTACATAGATTGGAAAATAAACCTGGACATTGTTCTTACTGCTGAAGGCTATAAATTTGTACTGACTGAGGCTTGCCCTGAAGCACCTACTGGTGAATCTACCCAAGAGGAGATTGAATATCATAGGAAATGGGTAAAAGCTGATGAGATGGCGCGTTGTTACATTTTGGCTTCAATGTCAAATGTATTACTACATCAGCATCAAGATTTACCAACAGCTTATGATATTATGAACAATCTCAAGGAACTCTTTGGTCATTAGGATAGGGCTTCTAGGCAAGAAGCCATGAGAAAGATAATGACAGCCACCATGCAAGAGGGTACTCCTATAAGGGATCATATCCTAAAAATGATGGCTTATCTGAACGAACTACAGATCCTTGGAGGAGAAATTGATGGGGAAACCCAGATCGATATGATCCTCCAAACGCTACCGAGAAGTTTTGAGTAGTTTCGCCTGAACTATAATATGAATAAGAGGATTTATTCATTAGCGGAACTACTGACAGAACTTCAAGCAGCAGAAGGATTATTTCGTCACAATGCTCAAATTCACTATGCTGAAAATGGTTCTACTTCTAAACTGAGAGGAAAGAAGAAGAAGAAACAAGTCGGTTCAGCAAAGAAAGTGAATAAGTCTTAGAGTACGGGATTTAAAGCTAGAGTGAAGAAGCCGAAGGGCAAGTGCTTCATCTGCAAGCAGGCAGGACATTGGAAGGCGGACTGTCCTCGTAGGAACCAAAACAAAGGTATATCTCATGCTCTAGTTGTTGAAACATGTTTAGCGGTGTTATCTACCAACACCTGGTGTGTAGATACGGGAGCCACTGATCATGTCTGCAATTCCTTGCAGGGGTTCCAGGAAACCCGACGACTATCTGAAGGAGAAATTACCGTCTACATGGGCAATGTTACTAAGGTGGCAGCTGTTGCAGTGGGAGACGTCTACTTATCTTTTAGTAGAAATAGAAATTTGGTTTTAAGAAATTGTCTTTATGTACCCAGTTTTAGAAAGAATTTAATTTTAGTTTTAAACTGATTTTAGATGGATATTCAGTTTCTTTCAGTAACGATGTAGTTATTAAGAGAAATAAAGTGATTATCTGTTCTGGTACATTAGTTGGCAATTTGTATACTTTAAATCCAATTTCTTCCACAAAGCAAAACATGGAAATTTATAACTCATCTTCTAACTCAAATAAAAGAAAAGAACCTTCGGAAATGAACCAAGCATATCTTTGGCATCTAAGGCTTGGTCATATTAACTTAAGTAGGATTCAGAGGCTAATAGCCGATGGACTTTTGGGTTCATTAGAGTTGGAAAATTTTCCAACTTGTGAATCTTGCTTGGAAGGTAAAATGACTAAGAGGCCATTCAAGGCCAAAGGGTATAGAGTCAAAGAAGTGTTGGAATTGGTTCATTCTGATTTGTGTGGTCCTATGTCTGTCCAGGCAAGAGGTGGTTTTGAATATTTTGTCTCTTTTATAGATGATTATTCAAGATACGGATATATTTACCTAATACGCAGCAAGTCTGAGTGCTTTGATAAGTTCAAAGAATACAAGGCTGATGTGGAGAAACGATTAGGTAAAAGTATCAAGACACTACGATCTGATCGTGGTGGCGAATACCTCTTAGGAGAGTTTAGGAATTACTTATCAGAGGCCGGGATTCAATCCCAATTGTTTGCACCTGGAACACCCCAATAGAATGGTGTAGCAGAACGAAGGATTAGGACTCTTATGGAGATGGTTAGATCGATGATTGTTAGGACCTTCGGATGGCTAGAGAGGGGGGGGGGGTGTGAATAGCCTCCTTTCAAACTTAAAGAATTTTCTTGCAAGAGTTTGTTAGCACAACGGAAATAAGTAAAATGAAAACTGATGCAAAGAAAAGAAACAAACCACCACTAACAAAACGATGTACGAGGTTCGGGGATAACTTGCCCCTACTCCTCGGCGTGTCCGTAAGGTGGACGATCCCTTGATCTTTCGGTAGATCACACCCCGGACAAAATCCGGCTAAGTATCTCTCCTTCTCAGTGGAGTAACCTCTCCATAAAGTCACAGAAATGATTTGAAACGAAGCACAAGACTTACAGAGTTTTGTGGCTAAAAGAATGAACAAATGAAACTTACAGCCACGAAGCAAAATGCAAAGACAGAAGGATTCCACAGCCAAGAGCTCAACAACACAACACACTTGCTTTGGTCGACAGAGAGTTTCAAAAAATCTTGCCAAACCTCTCTTCTTCCTTCTTCTTATTCTGCTTTCTCACTGTCTTCAGCCAAAGCCGAATCACTGTCACCTGTATCGAATCACTGCGACCAACTCAGGCGTTGCCAATCACTCTTTCTCCTTATCTGGTTCTCTGAACTCACACCAATATCATCCATGGTCTTCACTGGTGTCTCTGAGCTCGAACCAATAAGCAAGAGTCAAGCTGTAGCCACTGATAGCAGCCAGTGAACGTTGATGCTCCAAATGCACCATTTGCAGCGAAACACAGTGGAAAGATCACTTGGTCTTATTCTTCTGATGGAGCTTAATTTGAAATTAACCATTGGCATGACACCTGCAACCTGTAACTTAAAAAAATCTCACAGCAGATGATTTGATCAGTGAATCAGAAATCGCAGAGAAACAGCAGAAGACAAACGACATCGTTGTGGATCGGTCGTCAGACCGATCCATAGTCTTCCGGACCGATCAGGACACATCCTGATCGGTCTGGGATGATTCTGATCGGTCTGTGGACCGATCAGCCTATAGGTGGATCGGTCCACAGATCGATCCCCTATAGTCTTCCAGAAAACATCGCTTCCTTCTGATCGGTCTGTAGACCGATCAGATAACCCACAGAATGCTTCTGTGTGGTTACTGATCGTTCACGAGACCGATCAAAACACTCGAGTATCACTGGATCGGTCTGTCGACCGATCCAGTCAACCAAAGTATCACTGGATCGGTCAACAGACCGATCCAATGTCTCTGTGTTAGTTTTAGAGCTTCCCAACCCTAAACCCTAACGTCTTCCTGGTCCAGAGAACGAGCTACCAAGCCCTCTCTGACCTAGTCCGGAGAACGAGCTGCCGAGCCCTCTCCAACTTCCACGTCCGGTTCAGAGACCGAGCTACCGAGCCCTCTCTGACCTAGTCCGGAGAACGAGCTGCCGAGCCTTCTCCGACTTCCACGTCCGGTCCAGAGACCGAGCTACCGAGCCCTCTCCAACTTTGCGTGCCAAGTATCCGTACTTGGACTTTTCCTCTCCACATGATCAACCTTGATCATTAATCAGTCTGAGTTTAATTAACATCTGATACAAATTTAAATCAATGTCAACATCAAAACAACAGCCAGGTCAGACTGTATTAACAATCTCCCCCTTTTTGTTGTTTGACAACACGATTTAAGTTTGGATCAAAAATGTTCATATTTTCCTAATTTTAGGGGAATCAAGATCCTCCCCCTACGATAGATACAACACCATGTAAGGATAGGGGAATCATGATCCTCCCCCTAAAGCCAAACTTTCATTTATCTCAAACTTTCATTTATCCTCTCCCCCTTTGTCAAACACCGAAAAGGTGTGAATTAGGTAAGACCATGTTAAAGGACTCCCCCTGAACCCATACTGTCTTTTTCTCAATCTCCTAGAATGCCCTCTAAGTGTATTATAAGACAGTAATAAAGAAATAAGAGACATACAAGACATGACATATGAACAGCAAATTAATAGCAAATAAAAAGTGAAACGTAAAGAAAAACAAGAAAATGAGTAGCATAAATATCAGTAAGTATCCAGGTCAGACATAAGTACCCAACAAACAACATCCAAAACACAGATAATCAAAATGACATCATAGAACAATGTGTATCAATCAGCCTCCTCATCATGAGGAGCATCTGCATCGTCAACGGGAGGAGTGGGTCCCTGAGGTGGCATGCCGCTGCTTGATGGATAGCCCGGGAAGTACTGCGGAGGTGGGTATCTGGCCATCCAATCCATAATCGCCTGATGTGTCGCCAGCTGCTGACTGCGTAAATCATCGTAGCGCTGGTCAATCCGGACGCGCAGCCCGTGGAGCTCAGCAACCAGCAGCTTATCGTGCCGATCAAAGCGACTCTCCAGCTCGGCGATCTGCCAGCGCAGATCAGGATCTGCCTCTCCATCGTCAGCAGCAGCAGCAGGAGGAGCAGCAACAGGAGCAGCCGCAACCTGTCGTGGAGGTCCCCGTGATAACTCACCTAGAGCTCTCCCATCCTTCCACCGAACATCCCCATTTTGTCCTATGATGCCAGACTTGGAAAATGCCCGCTTCCCAAGTTTGCAGTCCTGCCTGACCATCTTGACTATTCTACCCTTGGAGACATCAATCTGAAGGGTCTCGAGCCAATCTGTAATTATATGCCCATAAGGCATATACACAGTGAAGCTATTTGGCTCGCTATAGGAGATGATCAAAGAATAGATGCTAGACATGATGTCAAAGTCGAGACGCCGACGCAGTCCATAAAGCATCAGGCAATGATATGGTCGGATTTCAGACAAGGGTTTAGATGTGATAGGTAGAAGGCAGTTCGTAACAATCTTAAAGAGGATGTAATCTTGGGCAGATAATCTCAAAGCTGCAAAAGTAGGAAAATCAACATCTAATTCATCTAGCCCACCTGGTCTCGGATGTCTGAAGAAATACTCATAAATAGAGTCAGGTGTGACATCAAAAGGTGAAGGTAAGGGATCTGGTAAGTCAGGATATATCGAAAAGACATTTCCGGAACATCTCCGGCAACCTAGATAGTCAAAGAAGGCTGAAAAGCTGAAATCAAGAGTCTGCTTAGCAACTTTTGTTTTATAACTTACATCATTAGTTTGATGAAGATTGTTATAAAACTCAGATACTAAGTCATAATTGATATCTCGTTCTAGGTAGACAAGTGAATCAAGTTTGTAGTAGGCAATGATTTTTGACACTGTTGGACAAAATTCGTCCATGAATTTTCGATCAACAGACCTACAAGGGAGTAATTTAAAGGTTCTTTGTTTAAAAGCTTCCTCAAAATGGTGGTTTGGAAACCTCCCAGAGACAGACGGTTGAGGTCAGGAAGGAGTCTTAGACTTCGACTTCTCAGGTGACTTAGACTTAGAGGTTCCTTCACCCACTAGTTTCTTCCTAAGGGTTAACAAAGTGATATAATGGGGCAAGTAAGTGAGCACCGGAGCCACCAACACCCGAAACAAAAAGCACATATATGGTGAGAAATGAAACCGAAATGCCAAGTTCTAGAGAAGTATGGAGTTACCTTGGTGCCATTGAAGTGTCTTTTGGCTAGGGCTTTGGCAAGGGTTCCGGCGTGCAAAGAGAAGAGAAGAGGTGAGGTGTAGGGAAGTGTCGGTTAGGGCTTCAGCGTGAAGGGAGAAAAGAAAGGATAGGGAAGCTTTAAGGGAGAGGGAGATGGGTGTCCAGGTGTCGAAATGATCGGACGGCTGTCCGATCAGGAGACATCAGGGGCCTCCTGATCGGTCCCTGGACCGATTCGGGAACCTCCTGATCGGTCTGTAGACCGATCAGGAGACGATCAGTAGCCGCTGATCGGTCCCTGGACCGATCAGGGAACCTTCTGATCGGTCCCTGGACCAATCAGGGAACCTTCTGATCGGTCTATAGACCGATCAGAAGGCGATCAGTAGCCTTTCTTTGCCCCAGACTGACCTGATCGGTCCCCGGACCGATCAGGGATCCTTCTGATTGGTCTGTAGACCCATCAGTGTCTGATACTGAAGTTTCCAGGAGTTTCAGTAACTGAAATCCGTAGAAGTTTTTCCAGTAAAACTTCCAAATCCAGTACCTAGACCCTGAAGAATCTATAAGCATAACTATTTCCTAAAGATTATGGTCTGAGATTGTTTATAGCCCGAGAGTTTTAGACATTTCGAAAAACAGACAACTCAAGGCTTGAGAATTGAAATTTTCCGACCTTGTTATGTACAGTTTCAAATTTGTCAAAATATATTCAAATTGCTATCATTACTTCAATAGCTTGTCTTATTTTCAATCAAAATCATGAACGGTATCGATCAAAGATATCAATCAACTCATTAACCAAGGTTAGATAAAATCTTAGGTAAAAACCCAACCAAGTTTCCTTGGTTGGAATATATGAGTAAGATCTAGGAACCAAGTACACATGAATTATGTAATGGTCTTCCCCATACTCAATTTATGTCTCTTCAACCTAATTATTCAAGGGATGCATGATACATTTTGAATAATTCTACTGATCCTAGCATCTCACCCCATTTCTAGCAAACAAAAATCATTTGTTAACCTTATAGTTTGTGTGAGATGTTCCCAAGTTGCCCAAATTAATTTCCCAAATTCTCTTGTTGTTTTAATTGTCCTTATTGATCATGATGGGGTCCTAATGGCCTATTGAGCCAAACACATTCCCAATTCTCTCCTCAAATGACTAAATTCATTTTCCGGAAGAGGTTTGGTGAAAATATCGGCTAGGTTTGACTTTGACTCAACATATGTGAGTGCAATGTCTCCCCTAGCTACGTGATCTCTAATGAAGTGATGACGCACTTCAATATGTTTGGTCCTTGAATGATGGACTGGATTTTTCGTTAGGTTTATTGTGCTGATGTTGTCACACAACACTTGCACTCCCTTATACGAAAGTCCATAATCTTCTAGAGTGTGGATCATCCACAACAATTGTGATACACTCTCTCCCATGGCAATGTATTCAGCCTCGGTTGTGGAGAGAGCAACGCAATGTTGCTTCCGACTTGACCAACTAACTAACGATGAACCTAAAAATTGGCAACCCCCACTAGTGCTTTTCCGATCCAATTTGTACCCAGCATAATCGGAGTCGGTATAACCTATCAAATCAAAAGACTCAGTACGAGGGTACCAGAGACCTACACTAATTGTGCCCTTAAGATATCTCAGAATCCTCTTAACTGCAATTAAATGAGATTCCTTGGCACATACTTGATATCTAGCGCACATGCCCACAGCAAAAAGTATGTCCGGTCGACTAGCTGTGAGATATAGAAGGCTACCAATCATGCTTCTATATTGCGTTAGATCAACTGGTTTTCCATACTCATCATTGTCAAGGCGAGTGTTCGTCGCCATTGGAGTGGATACTTCCTTAGAGTCACTCATTTTGAATTTCTTGAGCATCTCTTGAGTGTACTTCGTTTGATGGACATAAATGTCATCTCGAGTTTGTTTAATTTTAAGTCTAAGGAAGAATGTCAATTCTCCCACCAGACTCATCTCAAACTCACTTTCCATGTGAGTGATAAATTCATTCAAATAGCCCTTGTTATTTGAGCCACAAATTATGTCATCGACATACACCTGGGCTACAAATATGTTTTCACCATCTCTACGCAGAAATAGTGTTGGGTCTATTTGACCTCTTACAAAACCCTTTTCTAGTAAGTAAGTTGACAACCTTTCGTACCAAGCTCGAGGTGCTTGTTTAAGCCCATAAAGAGCTTTCTTGAGCTTGTACACGTGGTTTGGAGCTTCGGTATTCACAAACCCCGGTGGTTGTTCAACATAGACCTCTTCTTTAATGAAACCATTTAAGAAGGCCGATTTAACGTCCATTTGATAGAGCTTGAAGCCTCTATGTGCAGCAAAAGCTAGCATTAAACGAATGGATTCTAATCGGGCCACGGGAGCATAGGTCTCATCATAATCGAGGCCTTCGACTTGACTATAACCCTTGGCTACAAGTCTTGCCTTGTTTCTTACGACTTCTCCCTTTTAGTTTAACTTATTTTTGAAGACCCATTTGGTTCCAATAATGGTGGTCTTCTTAGGTCTAGGAACTAAGTCCCACACTTGGCTCCTTTCAAATTGACCTAACTCATCTTGCATAGCTATGATCCAATCAGGATCGTGCAATGCCTCATCAACTAGTTTTGGTTCGATTTCTGAGATCAAGGCGACCTCATTAGACTCATTTCTAAAGAATGATCTAGTCCTAACCCCTTGTTGAATGTCTCCCACAATCTGGTCTTGGGGATGACTAGAGGCTATCCTAGATTGCCTTGGTGTTGGCGGTGCCTTATGAGTGGTCTCACTAGACATAGGCAAGGGCTCAGTATCGGTAAAGAATCAGACTGAGCCCTCTCTTGCCTTTGCTCATCGTCATCGGAGTCAAATTCGACTCTTTCTATGTTTTGATCATTTAAACTTAGATTTCTAAGTTCAAATTGAATTTCTCCTACATCCCTTGATTGATCATTTGATTTAGGGATTTCTTCAAATGCTACATCCGAGGACTCTTCAATCAATTTAGTTCTATTATTGTAGACTCGATAGACTTTGCTGATGAGAGAGTACCCGACCAGTATCCCTTCATCAGCCTTAGCCGTGAACTTTCCAAGATGATCCTTGGTGTTCAAGATAAACACCTTACAACCAAACACCCTAAGATGTTTAATTGTAGGGGGTTTCTCAAACCAAAGTTCATGGGGAGTCTTTCCTAAAAACCTATGTATCAAGACTCGGTTTTGCACATAGCAAGCGGTATTTACAGCTTCAGCCCATAAGTAGCTCGGTAGTGAGTACTCATTGAGCATACTTCGTGCAGCCTCTTGCAAGACTCGGTTCTTTCTCTCCACAACCCCATTTTGTTGTGGGGTCCTTGGAGTAGAGAACTCATTCCTATATCCTTTTTCTTGACAAAATTCTAAAAATCTATGGTTTTGAAATTCTCCACCATGATCACTCCTAATTATTTTAATTGTTGTTGATTTTTCATTTTCAGTTCTTCTACAAAAAGAAACAAAAACATCTATGGTTTGATCCTTATTTTTCAAAAAGAAAGTCCATATATATCTAGTAAAATCATCAATGATCACTAAGCAGTATCTACTTCCATTCAATGAAATAACATTACTGCAATCAAACAAATCCATATGCAATAAATCTAAAGCAGTAGATGTACTTACAGCGCTTTTACCTTTATGAGACGCTTTTGTTTGCTTACCCTTTTGACATGCATCACATAATTTTGTCTTTTGGTACTTGATGCTTGGTAAGTCTCACACTAATCTTTTGTTGGCTAGTTTTCGAATATTCTTCATGTTCATATGGGCCAACCTCCTATGCCACAGCCATGATTCTTCTTCTTTTGACATGAAACACTTAGCAGAGGCATTAGTAGCACTTTTAAAAGATACTTGGTAAATGTTATCTACCCTTGTGCCTACTAATACTGTGTCAAGTGTGTCAATGTGTTTGACCAGACATTGACTTGAATGAAACTCAATTGTGTAACCCGTATCACACAATTGGCTGACACTTAGGAGATTAAAGGTCATCCCCTTGATTAGAAGGACATTTTTGATTTGGAGACATTCGGATATATGAATATCTCCAACTCCTATCACCTTAAGACTACCATTATTACCAAAGGACACATTACCTCTATTTTTGTTTTGAAGGGTAGTAAAAAGTGACTTGTCCCCGGTCATGTGCTTGGAGCATCCACTATCAACAAACCAAGTTGATAGATGCTCCCCCTTGACAAATGCCTACAAGACACGAAAGATAGATGTTTTAGGTACCCAAATCTTGGGACCTAATGCATCTATAATGAAAGACCTAGGCACCCATGCCTTGGTCACACCCTTCCTAGTCTCATGAACCCTAGAAGCATGTGATCTATGAAATTGGGTTCTAGACACTAAGGAAATGAAACTAGACTCCTTAGGTTGATATCCTAACCCAGCCTTGTTGTAAACCGCCCTTTGGGCATTTAGAATCATATCTAAGGTCTTAGAGCTAGTTGAGAATTTCTCAAGCATTTTCTTGAGTTTCTCAACTTCACTCTTTAAGGC
Organism: Zingiber officinale; assembly: GCF_018446385.1. Lineage (NCBI taxonomy): Eukaryota > Viridiplantae > Streptophyta > Magnoliopsida > Zingiberales > Zingiberaceae > Zingiber > Zingiber officinale. Next base: position 123,701,459 of record NC_055997.1, read on the forward strand.
TTTGTTTTCATCCTCAAGAAGCTCTTGATGTAGGTCATCAACCTCATCTTCCCTAAGAGTCTCCAAGTGTTCTACTTCATCTTTTAATGATTTAATTTCAGTTTTTGATTTCTTAAGCAAAGTAGATAAATGTGCAATAGTTTTATAGCATTTTTCTAAGTGAGGAGAAGTTACCTCTTCATCATCCGAAGATGATGAAGCCGCGGTTGATGTATCACTTCCGGAGTCCGATTCCTCCCTTGCCATGAGCGCTAATTGGCGAGTGCTTTTCTCCTTCTTTTCTTCCTCCGATGAACTTGAGGAGGATTCATCCCAAGTAGCTTTGAGAGCTTTCTTCTTCTTGGCCCTTTCCTCCTTCTTTTTTAGTTTTGGACACTCGCTCCGATAGTGTCCTTTCTTGCTACACTCATAACATGTAACATTAGTCTTATCAACATTTTGATCAATAGACTTACCTTTCCCTTTGTATCTCCGGCTCCTTCTCATGATTCTTCTCACGAAGTTGGCCATCTCGCTTGATGATGATCCACCTTCATCATCGGACTCGGAGGAGGATGAGGATGTAAGAATTTCTTTCTCCTTCTTTTCTTTCTTCCTTCTTCCATCCTTGCTCTTTTCTCCTGCAACTAATGCAATACCTTTCTCTTTTTGACCCTTGTTAGCAAGTTCATGAAGTTCCATTTCACAAAAGAATTCATCTAATTTAACAATTGAAAGGTCCTTGGAGACCTTGTAGGCATCTACCATAGATGACCACAAGGCATTCCTCGGAAAGGCTTTGAGAGCGTACCTTACGAGATCGCGATTCTCTACGCGTTCATCTACGGAATGAAGACCATTGATGATCTCTTTGAACCTTCCATGTAGTTCACTTACCGTTTCGTTCTCCTTCATGGTGAGATTTTGCAGTTGGTTTAGGAACAAGTCTCTCTTGGCGATCCGAGAGTCTCGGGTTCCTTCTTGGAGCTCGATGAGCTTGTTCCACAAATCTTTTGTACTCACAAAAGGACCTACCTTGACAAGTTGATCTTTGGCTATCCCGCATTGTAGAGTGACCACCGCCTTGGCATCGGCTTGTCCTTTGCGAGTTTGCTCGGCGGACCACCTTGACGACTCTAGTTCCTTACCTTCTTCGTCCTTCGGAGGTGTGAACCCTTCCTTGACCGAGAACCACATGGAGATGTCGGTCTTGAGGTAGTACTCCATACGGCTCTTCCAATATTGGAAGTCCGCTCCGTCGAAGTAGGGTGGACGATTGGTGCTAAAACCTTCCTTCATAGTCATCTTCTTGCTCTTTAGGGTGTTAATCCGGATGAAGAGCGCCTTGCTCTGATACCACTTGTTAGGACCTTCGGATGGCTAGAGAGGAGGGGTGTGAATAGCCTCCTTTAAAACTTAAAGAATTTTCTTGCAAGAGTTTGTTAGCACAGTGAAAATAAGTAAAATGAAAACTGATGCAAAGAAAAGAAACAAACCACCACTAACAAAACGATGTACGAGGTTCGGGGATAACTTGCCCCTACTCCTCGGCGTGTCCGTAAGGTGGACGATCCCTTGATCTTTCGGTAGATCACACCCCGGGCAAAATCCGGCTAAGTATCTCTCCTTCTCGGTGGAGTAACCTCTCCACAAAGTCATAGAAATGATTTGAAACGAAGCACAAGACTTACAGAGTTTTGTGGCTAAAAGAATGAACAAATGAAACTTACAGCCACGAAGCAAAATGTAAAGACAGAAGGATTCCACAGCCAAGAGCCCAACAACACAACACACTTGCTTTGGTCGACAGAGAGTTTCAAAAAATCTTGCCAAACCTCTCTTCTTCCTTCTTCTTATTCTGCTTTCTCGCTGTCTTCAGCCAGAGCCGAATCACTGCGACCAACTCAAGCATCGCCAATCACTCTTTCTCCTCATCTGGTTCTCTGAACTCACACCAATATCATCCATGGTCTTCACTGGTGTCTCTGAGCTCGAACCAATAAGCAAGAGTTAAGCTGTAGCCACTGATAGCAGCCAGTGAACGTTGATGCTCCAAATGCACCATTTGCAGCGAAACACAGTGGAAAGATCACTTGGTCTTATTCTTCTGATGGAGCTTAATTTGAAATTAACCATTGGCACGACACGTGCAACCTGTAACTTAAAAAAATCTCACAGCAGATGATTTGATCAGTGAATCAGAAATCGCAGAGAAACAGCAGAAGACAAATGACATCGTTGTGAATCGGTCATCAGACCGATCCATAGTCTTCCGAACCGATCAGGACACATCCTGATCGGTCTGGGATGATTCTAATCGGTCTGTGGACCGATCAGCCTATAGGTGGATCGGTCCATAGACTGATTCCGTATAGTCTTCCAGAAAACATCGCTTCCTTCTGATCGGTCTGTAGACCGATCAGATAACCCACAGAATGCTTCTGTGTGGTTACTGATCGGTCACGAGACCGATCAGAACACTCGAGTATCACTGGATCGGTCTGTCGACCGATCCAGTCAACAAAAGTATCACTGGATCGGTCAATAGACCGATCTAATGTCTCTGTGTTAGTTTTAGAGCTTCCCAGCCCTAAACCCTAACGTCTTCCTGGTCCAGAGAACGAGCTACCAAGCCTTCTCTGACCTAGTCCGGAGAACGAGCTGTCGAGCCCTCTCCAACTTCCACGTCCGGTCCAGAGACTGAGCTACTGAGCCCTCTCTGACCTAGTCCGGAGAACGAGCTGCCGAGCCCTCTCCAACTTCCATGTTCGGTCCAGAGACCGAGCTACCGAGCCCTCTCCGACTTTGCGTGCCAAGTATCCGTACTTAGACTTTTCCTCTCCACATGATCAACCTTGATCATTAATCAGTCTGAGTTTAATTAACATCTGATACAAACTTAAATCAGTGTCAACATCAAAACAACAGCCAGGTCAGACTGTATTAACAATGATAAGTTATTCAGAATTACCAAATTCGTTTTGGGGATATGCTCTGGAAACAGCAGTGTATGTTCTGAACTTAGTACCTTCTAAATCAGTTTCTTCTACTCCCATAGAATTGTGGAATGGGCGAAAACCCAGTCTAAGACATATTCAGATTTGGGGTAGTCCAGCACATGTGCTGAAACCAGATGCTGATAAGTTAGAATCCCGTACAGAAGTTCGTGTGTTTGTAGGATATCCCAAAGGAACGAAAGGTGGTTTATTTTATAATCCTAAAGACCAGAAGGTCATTGTTAGCACCAATGCCCAGTTTTTAGAAGAAAACTATATAATGGATCACAAGCCCAGTAGTAAAGTTGTTTTAGAAGAACTAAGGGAGTACACGTCTACTTTAGTACCAACAGTACAAGATGAAGTACCACAAGAGACTGCAACACGTGTCACACATGATACACAACCACAGACAGTGCCTCGTCGTAGTGGGAGGGTTGTGAGGCAGCCTGAGAGATTCATGTTTTTGGGAGAGTCTTCAGACTTGATCCCGGGTAAATATGAACCTGATCCCCGGACATATGACGAAGCACTCCAAGATATAGATGCAGCATCTTGGCAAAAGGCGATGAATTCTGAAATAGAGTCTATGTACTCTAATAAGGTCTGGGAGCTTATAGAACCACCTGATGGTGTAAAAGCCGTTGGGTGTAAGTGGATCTACAAAAGGAAAAGAGGGACAGACGAGAAGGTAGAAACCTTCAAAGCTAGGCTTGTTGCGAAAGGGTACACTCAGAAAGAGAGAATCGATTATGAGGAAACCTTTTCACCGGTAGACATGCTTAAGTCTATCCGGATACTCTTATCCATTGCTGCTCATATGGATTATAAGATTTGGCAAATGGATGTCAAGACAGCTTTCCTTAATGGAAGTCTTGAGGAAAACATCCATATGAGGCAACCAGAAGGGTTCATTGAAAAAGGCAAAGAGCATCTAGTGTGCAAGCTCAATCGGTCCATTTATGGACTGAAGCAAGCTTCAAGATCTTGGAACATCCGATTTAATGAAGTAATCCAGTCATATGGATTTATTCAAAGTCCGGATGAGTCTTGTGTATATAAGAAGTGTAACGGAAACGTGGTGGTATTTCTTGTACTATACGTAGATGATATTTTGTTAATTGACAACAATGTCAAGGTATTATCAGACGTAAGGGTATGGTTGTCCAAACAATTTGATATGAAGGATTTAGGAGAGTGTGCACACATTCTTGGGATCAAAGTAATAAGGGATCGTAAGAAAAGAATGTTGTGTCTGTCCCAAGCTTCATACATAGATACAATCCTTGCTCGTTTTAATATGCAGGATTCCAAGAAAGGTTTCTTACCTTTTAGGCATGGAATAGCTCTATCTAAAGAGATGTCTCCAAAGACATCAAAGGAGATAGAAGACATGAAAGTGGTTCCTTATGCTTCGGCTGTAGGAAGCCTTATGTATGCAATGCTATGTACGAGACCTGATATCTGCTTTGCCGTGGGCATGGTCAGTAGATATCAGAGTAACCCTGGACAAGGACATTGGACTGCGGTAAAGCATATATTAAAGTACCTGAGAAGGACTAGAGATTATATGCTAGTTTACCAAGCAGACGATTTGCTCCCTGTGGGTTACACGGATTCAGATTTCCAATCAGATAGGGATAGTAGTAAGTCTACATCAGGCTATGTGTTTACTTTAGGAGGTAGAGCCATTTCATGGAGGAGTGTTAAGCAGAAATGCATTTCGTACTCAATCATGGAAGCTGAGTATGTAGCAGCCTCTGAGGCAGCTAAAGAAGCAGTATGGCTCAGGAACTTTCTAATGGACTTAGATGTGATTCCTGGTTTGCCCCAAATCATCACAATTTATTGTGATAATAGTGGTGCAGTCGCAAACTCGAAGGAACCACGAGCTCATAAGGCAAGTAAACATATAGAGTGCAAGTACCACCTGATACGAGATATCGTGAAGCGAGGAGAAGTTGTCATCGCCAAGATTACATCAGCGGATAACCTGGCAGATCCTTTCACTAAGGCCCTTCCGACGAAAGCTTTCGATCGGCATGTGGAGGGAATGGGAATCAGATGTATGGTAGAAGATATGGCAGCTTAGTCATTAGTATAAGTGGGAGATTGTTGGAGTGTATACTAAAAGCCTAAGCTTTGTAAACATTCATTATGAATGAAGAATCACATTTGGTCAAATTGTCTACATTTAGTTGTAGTTGTTCAATTAATTTATACTGTGGATAACATAGTTTGTGGTGCCACATGCAGAAGATGATGTTATCAGTACCTTATAAATTATAAACAGTAGCTCACGACTAAAATGGAAAGGAACAAATCATTAGAAGGTCGTAGTGTAATTAGGTATCAGTTTATCTTGACTGTATAATTACACTAGTACACTTAGAGTGTAATGAGTAGGACCATTTGAGGTCATTTCTTTTATACTGACTTTATAAAGAAACAAAGACCTCGGTTATTATGGAAGTGTGTGCTCTTAATCCTAATATAATAACAAGCACATATATTTGATATTTATTTCTTTAATTTATCAATAGGTGAGATTTAGTTCGATGAATCAATAAGCCTGATAAGTTGGGAAATGGTATCACTTATAGTGTGTGTTATTGATTATAGAAGGAAACTATGTCCTAGAGATACTAGGTTGATAATGTCCTTAAGAGGAGCTCATAAGGATTGTCATGTTAAACTCTGCAGGTGGACTTAGTCCGACATGATGATAAGGTTGAGTGGTACTACTCTTGGACTAAGATATTAATTAAATGAGTTGTCAGTAACTCACTTAATTAGTGGACATTCGATATCTTAAACACAGGGAGACTAACACACTCATAATAAGAAGGAGCCCAAAAATGTAATTTGGGATTGGTGCGGTAGTTCAATAATAGTTCTCTAGTGGAATGAATTATTATTGATAAAATTAAGTTGTGTGTTTGGGGCGAACACGGGATGCTTAATTTTATCGGGAGACCAAAACCAATTCCTCCTCTCGGTCCCTATCGTAGTCTCTTATTTATAGAGTACTATACCCACCTATACCCACTTTCTATACTCACCTAATAAGGGCCGACCAAGCTAGCTTGGGAACCAAGCTAGGGCCGGCCTAAGCATAAATTGGGGTGGCCGGCCCTAGCTTGAACCCAAGCTAGAGGGGCCGGTCATATTAAATTAAAAAGGATTTTAATTTTAATTTTTATTATGTGGAAGATATAATTTATTAAAGATAATTAAAATTAAAATATCTCTCTTGCAAAAGATCTACAAAAGATTAAAGAAAGAGATTAGATCTCTTTCCTTATTTGTAGATTGGTGAGATATTTTATTTTCTCTTTAAAAATTATCACATGTTGTTAAATTAAAATTATAGAAATTTCTTTTTATCAACCATGAAGAGATTTTTGAAGAGAAATTTTATTTTTTAAAATTTCCGGAAACAAATTAGAAAGTTTTAATTTGTTGATTAAAACTTGTATAATTTATTTCTCTTGATGTGGCCGGCCAATATTGTTTTAATTGGAAATTTTATTTTATTTTTCTCAATTAAATCATGTCAAGGAAATTAAGGAAATTTTATTGTAATTAAATTTCCTAATTTGCCTAGGCCAAGGAATATAAAAGAAGGGGTGAGGGTGCCTTCATGAGATACAACCTCTATTATTTCTCTCCCTCTTTTGTTCCTTGGTGTGGTCGGCCATCATCATCCTCTCCCTCTCTTCCTCTTGTGGTGGCCGAACCTCTCTCTCCCCTTGGAGCTCTTGTGGTGGTCAGATACTACTTGGAGAAGAAGAAGAAGAAGGAGAGAAAGCTAGCATCTCTTGGAGCTTGGTTGGTATTTTGATCTTCTTCCTTGGTGAAGCTTCCTTGTTGTGGCCGAACCTAGCTAGGAGGAGAAGAAGGTGGTTGGTGGTTTCTCATCTCGGAAGATCGTTGCCCACACAACGTCCGAGGTTAGAAGAGGAATACGGTAGAAGATCAAGAGGTCTTTCTAGAAGGTATAACTAGTAGTTTTTCCTTTTCCGCATCATACTAGTTATTTATGGAAATAATACCAAATACAAGAGGCTTATGTTCTAGTATTTCGAATATGTTTTTCGATGTTGTGTTTTTTATTTATTTATTTTTCCTTGTGATTTGATTGTTCTTTTCGGTTAACCTAAAATTATTTTAGGAAATTAAATATTAGCTTTCCATAAAAAGGTTTTGTCTAGTCGGTGGTGGTTGCTCCCATATCCAAGAAGGTCATGTGCCTCGCCACGTCAGTACTGGAAACCAATTATGGAAATTAATATTTAATGGAATTAATAACTTAAGGTGATTTGGATCGAACGTGTTAAGTTCCGCAGGAGATCCAAGTCTAAACCTAAAAGAACAAATAGATTAAGTTTTGGATCAAACGTGTTAAGTTCCACAGGCGATCCAAAATTTAATTTAAAAGAACACATGGTAGCTAGGAAAAGGTTCAGACCTTTGTACAAAATTTTTATACAGTGGAACCTCTAGGTTTTCCGAGTAGCAACCAACATGTTCACCTCTTTTAGTACATATTTATCATAAATACTCTTTTATTTGGAGATCTGCTCTTTTGTGTGTTTTCTGATTGATAGGACATGATTTAGAGTAAAAACGAAACCTACATGAAGTCTAGAGCTTCCAGAGTGTCACGAGCAGGCGAAGACTAAGTTTTCTTCATGTTCTGGCCGTGTAGAACCCACACGGCCGTGTGGAGGCCGTGTGGGGGACATGTGAGGTTGTGTGGAATTTCTAGCACTGTAGATCAAAAGTAAAATGACCATAACTTTCTGATCGGTTGGAGTTGTGAGCTTTTCTAAATATCAAAATGTAGATAACTTCAAGATCTACAACTCTTATGAAGACTCTAACTAGAGAAAACTAATTCTTGAAGGTCTAAATTTCGTTTCTATGAGACACGGCCTTGGCACACGACCGTGTCAAATCCTGCACTGCACATGAAGAGTAAAACAGCCAAAAGTTTGTGGTCCGTTGGAGTTTTGGGCTGTTATTTATACCAAATTGTAGCTAACTTCAAGACCTACAACTTTCATGAAGACCACATCTCAAGAATACCACGCTAAGAGGCAATAAAATGGCTTACAAGAAGAGGCACGACCTTGATACATAATTAGAGCAGTGGAAGAGCATGGCCGTGCGGAATTGCACGGCCGTGCGGAATTGCACGGCCGTGCGGAATTGCACGGCCGTGCCACTTAACCAGAGCAGCGGAAGAGCATGGCCATGCGGAATCACATGGCCGTGCCACTTGACCAGTGCAATGAAAGAGCATGGCCGTGCGGAATCACACGGTCGTGCCACTTGACCAGTGCAAAAGGAAGACACGGCCGTGCAGCTTCGCCAGAAGGGAGGATGGGCATGGCCGTACCAACCTTGCACGACCGTGCCACGTGCCGTGCGGCACCTATACCCTAGCTTATAAAAGGGTCAAGAAACCTATTTTCAGGGATCTCTTTTGGTTCGGGACTTCGTCCATCCCCTCGGGGAAAGCCGTAAAGCTTCATCCACCGCCGTCCCTTCATGATCCGTCCATCTCCGGAGCAAGGAGGCATCCCCAAGACATCGGAATCATCGGCAAGCATCTCTTCTTCCCTTTCTTCTCACACCTAGGGTTGTAAGTATACTTTTCTTTATGTTCTGGGATTGTTCTTCCCCCACAATGGAGTAGACGTCCTCTTCTAGGATTAGGGAGTATTTGTAATGCGATGGTAGATTCACTTTGTTTCTATACGATGACTTGTTAATGTCTTGTTCATACTTGTGTGAGATGTTTATATTTCTATTCTTTGATTGATTGATATGGAGGATTGTTGATCCCGCAAAGGGGATACCTTAGACCGTATTGACCAAGGTACCCTAGTGACAGGGGTAACCCTTTCCGGACGTCTAAGACGTTCCCTCAAAAGGAGAGACAATCCCTTAGGAACTGTTGCTCTCGTAAAGAGAGTGCTCTAGATTGTATACCCGAGGGGCCCTAGTGACAAGGGTAACCCGTTCACGGATGTCTAGGACATTCTCTGAAATGAGAGGCAATTCCTCCATAAGGAAGTAGGTAACTGTACCGAACCTCTACCCTTATCCTTATTGTTCTTTACTAGATATGTATCCCAATGATCTACCGAGACGCCCTCGTGACAGGGGGTTAACCGTTACAGGATTTCACAGGGATCGTCTCTATGTGATACTGGCCAATCTAACTTCCTGCAAGAGCATTGACATAGAGGATAGAAACTAAGCAATCTATGTAGTATCTCCTAGTATTACAATGAAACCGAAATCCTAGAATCCATCTCCCGAAGCTCATTCCATCCAAGATCAATTCTTTCTCTTTCTCTCATCCTTCTCTTTCCCTTTTCAATCACCCTCGTTAGTTTACAAACGCCAAAGCCAGCTTTCGACCGTCTAGATAACTTACCTTGCGACATCTCTAGTGCTTAATCAACAATCTCTGCGGATTCAATAATTTTATTACTGACGATGAAACCGTACACTTGTGGTTGCATACCAGTTATCGAACGGGGAATCGAAGCAAACCCTAGTAAGGTGAAGGTGCTACAGGATATGCCACCCCCCAGAAACCTGAAGGAAGCCCAACGTCTCACCGGTCGGATAACTGCATTGTCTCAGTTCATTTCCAAATCGTACGACCGGAGCCTGCCCTTCTTCAAGATATTGCGTTGAGCCACCAGATTTCAGTGGGATGAGGAGTACGACAGGGCATTCGAGGAACTCAAGGCGTATCTGAACTCGTTGCCTGTACTGGCTAAGCCAATTGCTGGTGAGCCGCTCCGAGTCTATCTATCCACGATCGAGCATGCTGTCGGCTCGGCACTAGTTCGTCAGGATGGCGAAGAACAACCAGTGTATTTACTAAATCATATATTAAAAGACGTTGAGTCCCGCTACACTAATCTTGAGAAGCTTGCTTTTGCATTAGTACTCGCCGCTCGGAGGATCCGCCCGTATTTTCTAGTGCACACTATCATTGTGATGACCAATAGTCTTTTGAGGAGAGTCCTCCTCAATCCTGAGGCTTCTGGGTGGTTGTTCAAGTGGACAACAGAGCTCAGTGAATTTGACATCCAGTATCATCCCTGAGCGGCCATCAAGGCACAATCCTTGGCGGATTTCGTCATGGAGGTACAAAATCCTGAGCCTGACTCAATCTGGAAAATATATGTGGATGGGTCATCCACTCGCCAGGGGAGCGGGATTAGCATATTGCTCATCTCCCCCCAGGACGAACGGATGGAGCTGTCCGTTCGACTGGACTACAGGGCAATAAATAATGAAGCTGAATACGAGACGCTGATAGCCGGTCTGCAAGCCGCTCGGCACGTTGGAGCCATTAAGGTTCTCATTCACTCTGATTCTCAATTAGCCACTCAGTAGCTTACTGGGACATTCGAGATAAGTAACACAAGGCTTAAGCTCTACGCTGAAGCTTTTGAAAAACTGAAGGCCAATTTTCAGGAGGTCACTATACAAAATATCCCCCGCGCGGAGAACCAAGCTACAGACGAATTGGCCAAACTAGCCAGCTCTCTATCCCCGATCGTCATATCATAGACGATCGAGCAGGTGTCCCTGGTGGCCCACATTGATCGGATGGAGGGGCTCACCTTCCCAAGCGACTAGAGAATGGCGCTGGTAGAGTTTCCGCGATCGAGAGCTACACCCTCCGATCGGGAAGAGCCAAACTTATTGAGAAAAAGAGCCGGGCGGTTCACTCTGATCGAGGATCAACTCTACAAAAAAGCCTTCGCCAGACCTCTTCTTAAGTGCGTCAGATCGGAAGACGCCGAGTACATACTATGAGAGATGCATCAAGGATCCTGCGGTGGCCACTCGGGCGGCCGCTCATTAGCAAGGAAGATCCTCCTGGTCGACCCTCCAGGATGACGCCGCTCGGACAGTCACCACCTGCTTGTCCTATTAGAAGTATCACACCTTCTCGCATCGGCCGACCAAGGAAATGAAAGCGTCTACTGTGTCTTACCCATTCGACCAATGGGGCATGGATATCGTGAGACCCTTCCCAATGGCGATAGGTCAGCGGAAGTGCCTGCTTGTCGCGGTCGACTATTTTTCCAAGTGGGTTGAAGTCGAACTGCTGACCAGGATAACCAAACAGATGGTTAAGAAGTTTATCTGGCAGCACATCATTTGTCGATTTGACATCCCTCGTCGGCTCGTCTTGGATAACGTGAGACAGTTCGTTGGTCAAGAACTTAGGGAATAGTACGAGGGGTATAACATCCAGCAAGCCTTCACCTCGATAGCATATCGTCAGAGTAATGGGCAGGCAGAAGTCGTCAATCAGGAGATATTGCGGATCCTACACGCGCGGCTCGATCATATGGGAGGGAGCTGGGTGGATGAACTCCCCAGCGTACTGTAGGCGATTTGCACGCCCCCAAAGAAGGAACGGGAGCAACCCCCTTTCACTTGGTGTACGGCGGCGAAGCGGTCACCCCCGTTGAAGTTGGAGTAGAGTTCGACCGGATATAATACTATGACAAGGACAATGCCGAGCGGAGACTCCTGGAGCTAGATTTGGTGGACGAGGCGCGTGCTAAAGCCGCTGTCCGGCTTATGGCTTACTGATAGAGGATGAGGTAGAACTACAATCGAAGGGTAACTCCAAGATCATTTCAGCTCGACGACTTTGTGTGGAAGAAGGTAAAGTCGATCGACAACATCACCAAGTTGGAAGCTCCATGGGCCGGACCCTTCAGGATCATGAAAAAGCTCCGCTTGGGTGCCTAGTACCTAGAGGATGAGGATGGACGATGATTAGAATGCCCGTGAAGCATGAACCATCTCCAGCCATACCGAGTCGGATGAGAGGTGCGCTGATGTAATCAATGAATTTTCTTTATCCCTACGTCCTTTGAGTGCAGGACTGAAATCAAAAGCAAAAGGTTGCCAAATTTTGACCCGAACGGCAAGACAAATTGTCGAGCGACGATGTTAAACCCAGGTCTCCACCGACGGTCGAGCGGTGACCTTAAACCCAAGTCTTCATCAAATCATCGAGCGGAGACGTTAAACCCAAGTCTCCACCGATGGTTGAGTGACGATCTTAAACCTGAGTCTTCATCAAATTATTGAGCGGCGACATTAAACCCAAATCTCCACCGACAGTTGAGCGATGACCTTAAACCTGAGTCTCCATCAAATCATCGAGTGACGGCGTTAAACCTAGGTCTCCACCGACGATTTAGCGACGACCTTAAACCTGAGTCTTCATCCAATCGTCAAGCGGCGATGTTAAACCCAGGTCTCCACCGATGGTTGAGCTGCGACCTTAAACCCGAGTCTCCATCAAATCGTCGAGTGACGATGTTAAACCCAGGTCTCCACCGATGGTCGAGCAGCGACCTTAAACCCGAGTCTTCTTCAAATCGTCGAGTGGTGGCGTTAAACCCAGATCTCCACCGATGGTCGAGTGACGACCTTAAACCCGAGTCTTCACCAAATCGTCGAGCGACGATGTTAAACCCAGGTCTCCACCGACGGTCGAGTGGCGACCTTAAACTCTTTTTTGATAAAGGGTAAATTATCAAATAGATGGAGCGAAAAGAACATACAGCAACCTATGGCACATATGTCCTCGTCTGTCATATCCGGACAAATGCTGGATCGGAACGAAAATCCATAAGGCCGCTGAATGATACCATGCTGCACAAGGCTAGGCATTGGTATCGCAACACTAGGTTGATGCATGCAGACACCAACCGTCATCACAAGTACACAAGATCTCGGGCACAAGCCCAACCAGACAACCATACAAACAAACAATACTCTCACTACTGACTGTATCAGCATAGCCTCCACTGTGTCCTCCGTGGCTCTCTATCTCCGCAAGCTGATGTCGGTCAACCTCCACGCCTGAGATACAAACTAACCCAGCAGCTCCTCAAATGACAACTCTGTTCCACTAAATCCAATGTGCCCTCAGCCCCGTCCGCACTAATGTTGTCGGAAGCTTCAAGAATCTGCTGGTCACCGGAAGAATCTGCTGTCGGCTGTACCCTGTCAAAGCATGCCCTCTTGCCGACCAATGAGCACCATGGCATCACCAAACCATTGCCCTTCACTCCCGGTCTCTGCAACCACAGCGGGACATCCGGTGAACTGATCGGCAGGCGCTCTCTGTGATGTACGCCAAGAAACAATTACTTGCGATCGTCTGCACAATCCTTAAATTCGAGTCTTCATCAAATCGTCGAGCGGCGACGTTAAACCCAGGTCTCCACCGACGGTCGAGCGGTGACCTTAAACCCGAGTCTTTATCAAATCGTTGAGTGACGACGTTAAACCTAGGTCTCCACCGATGGTCGAGCGGCGACCTTAAACCTGAGCCTTCATCAAATCGTCGAGTGGCGACGTTAAATCGAGGTCTCTACCGACGGTCGAGCGGTGACCTTAAACTCCAGCCTTCACCAAATTATCGAGCGGCGACATTAAACCCCAAAGTTGAGTGACAATTATAAACCCTCGGGTCGAGCTGCGACCTTAAACTCCAGCCTTCACCAAATCGTCGAGCGGCAACGTTAAACCCAGAGTCGAGCGGTGACTATAAACCCTCGGGTTGAGTGGCAACCTCAAAACCCAGAGGTATGACCTTGATGAATTTATCAATGATCAAACATTCAAATGTTATAAAATCCCTCCTCACTCAAGATAGTCGAAGACTTCATCCGACATTGAGTCGTTCAGCTGAGCCCGGTCGATGACGCCGTCAGTTAGAGAGCTTGAAATATGCCCGTTCTCCTGCAACTGGTTGAACGTCCCAGTTATGGCCAGCTCGAAACTCCGGACGACCCGATTAACAACTATGTCAGTAAATTTCTCCGAGCGGAGGTATTCTTGCTTCATGGTCTTGAAGCGGTTCGGTTCGGCGTCCTGGTAAGTCTTCAAGGCATCACGGGAGGACTCCAGAGCACCTTCAAGGGTCCTCGCCTGCCCTTGAAGATCAGCCTCCCTCGCCAAGTGGTTGTTTCGTTCGATGATCAGTAAGTTCTCCGCCTCCTTGAGCTTTGGTGTGCGTAGATATTATGATTGTTTATGCATATTTTAACACACATTCACTTGCTTTATTTGTATATATTCTTCGTGTGATCATCTCTCCTATTGTTTATTCAGTATTAATTACTCTTTTATTGGAGATCTGCTCTTTGTTTGGTTTTGTATTGACAGGGATAACTTTTGGAGTGAAAACGGTGATTGTTGATGCATCGGAGTAAAAGCAGAAAACCACTTGACACCGGCCGTGCAACCCTGTATAGTCGTGCGGCCATTCCCGAGAGAGAGCAGCACACAACCGTGCTATTAGGATGTATACTAAAAGCCTAGCTTTTGGTATAAACATTTATCTAGAAATAAGAATTATATTGGTCAAATGTCTACATTTACGATAAATGTAGTTGCTCAATTAATTTATATTGTAGATAACATGGTGTGTGGTGTCACACACAGAAGATCATGTTATTGGTTCCTTATAAATTATAAACAGTAGCTCACGACCAAGATGGAAAGGAACAAACCATTGGAAGGTCGTAGTGTAATTAGGTATTAGTTTATCTTAACTATATAATTACACTAGTACACTTAGAGTGTATTGAGTAGGACCATTTGAGGTCGTTCCTTTTATACTGACTTTATGAAGGAACAAAGACCTCAGTTATTATGGAAGTGTGTGCTCTTAATCCTAATATAATAACAAGCACTTATATTTGATATTTATTTCTTTAATTTATCAATGGGTGAGATTTAGTTCGTTAAATCAATAAGCCCGATAAGTTGGGAAATGATATCACTTATAGTGTGTGTTGTTGATTATAGAAGGAAATTGTGTCCTAGTGATCTAGGTTGAGAATGTCCCCAAGAGGAGCTCATAAGGATTGTCATGTTAAACCCTGCAGGTGGACTTAGTCCGACATGACGATGAAGTTGAGTGGTACTACTCTTGGAGCTAGATATTAATTAAGTGAGTTGTCAGTAACTTACTTAATTAGTGGACATTTGTTATCTTAAACACAGGGAGACTAACACACTCATAATAAGAAGGAGCCCAAAATGTAATTTGGGATTGGTGCGGTAGTTCAATAATAGTTCTCTAGTGGAATGAATTATTATTGATAAAATTAAGTTGTGTGTTCGGGGCGAACACGGGATGCTAAATTTTATCGGGAGACCAAAACCAATTCCTCCTCTCGGTCCCTATCGTAGACTCTTAATTATAGAGTACTATACCCACCTATACCCACCTTCTTACCCATCCCATAGGGGCCGACCAAGCTAGCTTGGAGACCAAGCTAGGGCCGGCCAAAGTTTGGTTGATGGGTGCTTCAAGGTGGCCGACCCTAGCTTGGGTTCAAGCTTGGTGTGGTCGGCCCAAATTAAAATAAAAGGATTTTTATTTTTAAAATTTTTCTTATGTGGATAACATGATTTAAAAGAGAGTTTAAAATTTAAATCTTTCCTTTTATAAGATTCTACAAAAGATAAAGAAAAGAGTTAAATCTCTTTCCTTATTTGTAGATTAAAAGGTTGATTTTAATTTTGGTAAAAATTTTCCTTTTAACCATGTTCATGATTTAAAAGAAAGTTTAAAATTAATAATTCTCTTTTATTAGTTTCTACAAAAGATTAAGAAAAGATTTGATATCTTTCCTTATTTGTAGATTGAAAGGAGATTTTAATTTTTGAGATAACTTTCCGGAAATTATCCACATGTTTAAAGAAAAATTTAATTTATAAAATTTCCTTTTAACCAATCATGAAAGGATAAAAAATTATTGGAGAAATTTTTTATAAAATTTCCGGAAGCAAATAAGGAAGTTTTAATTTGTGTTTAAAATTTTTATTTGCTTGGAGATTTGGTGTGGCCGACCATTATAATAATGAGAAGAAAAATTATTTTTAATTAAATAAAATTTTCCTTTTCATGGCAAAAGAATTAAGGAAGTTTTTATTAAAATTTTCTTATTTGTCAAGACCAAGGATTATAAAAGAGGAGGTGGAGGAGCCTTCATGGGTGAACAACCTTTATTCTTTTCCTCCCTCTCTTCCTTGGTTTTGGTGGCCGACCCTATTTCTCTCCTCTCCTCTTGTTGGCCGAAACCTATCTTCTTGGTGGAGCTCTAGTTTGTGGCCGGATCAAGGAAGGAGAAGAAGAAGAGAAAGCAAGCCTCGTCTCTAGCATCCCTTGGAGCATTGGTGCTGGCCGAAATTCTTCATCCTTGAAGAAATTTATTGTGGCCGAAATCTAGAAGAAAGAAGGAAGGTGGAAAGGTGGTTCTCATCTTGGAAGATCGTTGCCCACACAACGTCCGAGGTTAGAAGAGAAATACGGTAGAAGATCAAGAGGTCTTTGTCTTCAAAAGAAAGGTATAACTAGTAATATTTTTCCGCATCATGCTAGTTTCATTTCTTTGTAAAATTACCAAATACAAGAGGCATGCGATTCTAGTATTTCGAATTTATTTTCAATGTTGTGTTCTTTTGTTTTTCTTTTTCCTTGTGATTTGATTGTTCTTTTCGGTTGACCTAAAGTTATTTAAGGAAATTAAATATTAGCTTTCCTTAAAAGGCTTTGTCTAGTTGGTGATGGTTGCTCCCATATCCAAGAAGGCCATGTGCCTCGCCACGTCAGTACTGGAAGCCAATTTTAGAAATTAATATTTAATAGAATTAATAACCTAGATGATTTGGATCGAAAGTGTTAAGTTCCGCAGGAGATCCAAGTCTAAACCTAAAAGAACAAATAAATTAAACTTTGGATCAAACGTGTTAAGTTCCGCAGGTGATCCAAGTTTAATTTAAAAGAACACATGGTAGCTACGAAAAGGTTCAGACCTTTGTACAAAATTTTGTACAGTGGAACAATTAGGCTTTCCGAGTAGCAACCAACACGTGCGACCTTACACGGTCGTGCCTCACAACCAAAGTCGAAGGAAGACACGGCCATGCGAATCTCGCATGACCATGCCACTCTACTCGAAGAAGGAGAGGAGCTAGGAGCTGGCCGTGCGGATCTCACATGGTCATGGCACGGGTCGTGCGGTGGCCGTGCCATAGCCTATAAAAGGTCTCTTAACCCTTCCCCTTGGAGGGGGGGGGGGGGGGGGGCCGAAAAAGAGAGATACACCTTGGTGTCATTCCGTGCCGTCCCGGACCTCTGTTCGACGATCCGAGATCACCTCCATCACCACATCAACTCCAGAAGCAAAGGATTAGATCCGAAGATCACTCAACATCATTGAATAAGCATCTCTATTCCCTCTCTCTTCTTGTCTGGGGATTGAATGTTTAATTATACTATATCTTTGGGGTTTCCCATGTGTCTATGGAGTAGATTCTTTGTTCTAGGATCAGAGAGTAGTTGTGAATAGGTTATGATGTAAGATTCATACTTATGCTTTCACTCATTGCATGATTTCACTTGTTTTGTTTCAATTTGATATGCATGAGACTTGTTTGTCATGTCGTATTAATTGATTGTGTTGGGATTGCTAATTTTGTAAAGAGAGGATCTTAGATCGTATACCTGAGAGGCCCTAGTAATAGGGGTAACCCATTCATGGACATTTAGGATACTCCCTCAAAAGGAGAGGTAATTCCTCCACAAGGAACTAAGAAACCAAACCAAATCCCTATCTCTATCTTTAATGATACTGATCAGGTTTGCATTTTTGTGATCTACTGAGGTGCCCTAGTGATAGGGGTTAACTGTAACAGGATTTCACAGGGATCTTCTCTATTTAGTGCTTAAGGGTAGTAGCTATAAGTTCCGACGAGTACATGCTGATTGACAATAAGGAAAGGATAGAACATGATGCATTAGTTACCACCACAACGAAATCGAACTCCTAGAGCTCTTCCCAAACCAAGTAAAACTCTCTCTCTTTCTCTCTCTCGCCAGTTCTCACATCTACTTCCCAAGTTCTTTTTTTCTCAAGAAACAGTTCACTTACAACCATCGGTAGTTTAGCTAATTCTACATGAACAATCACTAATGCTTATAACCAGTCCTCGTGGGATCGATAATCTTTTATTACTGACGACGTATCTGTGCACTTGCGGAAGCATAACAAGTTTTTGGCGCCATTACCGGGGACTGCGCCTATA
This sequence comes from Zingiber officinale, assembly GCF_018446385.1. Lineage (NCBI taxonomy): Eukaryota > Viridiplantae > Streptophyta > Magnoliopsida > Zingiberales > Zingiberaceae > Zingiber > Zingiber officinale. The sequence continues at coordinate 123,719,608 of NC_055997.1, forward strand.
ACATTAGTGATAATCATATTGGATTAGACTGGACTTTGTTATTTCTGAAATTTTATTTTCTACACTCTACTATCTCTCCATTTTATTATTGTTTTTGGATAATTCAATACCATGCCTTGGCATGTGAAGAGTTAACCTTGCAAGAGACTCAACTACCTCCCAGGTCTATCTATTTCGCACTTCCGGTTTGTTCAAATAAGACATGATGTTAAGACCATTAAAGGATTATGGGGCTCCGCAATCTGCTAAAGAGTTAGGACCCATTGTGTTTCCAGTAATCTCAGTGAAGAATTTTATGCTTAGACCATCTTTCATCTCCAAGGTTCAAGAAAATCAGTTTAGGGGATTAGATTCAAAGAATCCTTACTTGCATCTCTTGGATTTCCACAGTTATTGCAATACACTGAGATTTGAGGGGGGGTTCCAACTAATGCAATACGACTTATAGTTTTTCCATTCAGCCTCAGAAATAATGCAAAGGTTTGGTTCAACACCCTGCAATCGAGAAACATCAAAACCTGGGATGAATTAGAAAGAAAATTTTTAAATAAATATTTTCCTCCAACAAGGACCACCCAGTTGAGAGATCAGATTTTGCACTTCAAGCAACTTGACAAAGAAACATTGCATCAAGCTTGGGATATGTACTTATTAATTTTGTATTAATGGCCGCATCACGGTATTGAGAACTAGTTGATCCTTCATGTATTCTACATTAGATTTTCATTCCAGAACAAGAGTCTTTTGGATGCAGCGTCTGGAGGGGCGTTTATGAAAAAAAGTTTGGATAAAGCACAAGAAATAATCTATGCGGTGGTACTAAATCTCAACGATTCGTTAGGACAAGATGTGATAAACTTATCTCTATACTTTATCAAAGCAGGAGAAGATATGGGAGTGTCAATGGAAGAAAATAAGTTAGGAACTAAGGTTCAGAAAGAATTAAAGGAATCCATCAAGGTACAGTGCAAGGATGTACAAAATCTATTTCCTTGGTGTGGAGAGGACTTATTAAAATCACTGGGATGTTTGATATCTACCTCAGTATCATTTATGGAAGAGAACTTGGATGATGATGATGATAATATGTAAGGAATAGCTCAAGGAATTGAGGAAACGGCAGAAGAAGTTGTGGTAAACGAGGAAATACGGTTATTAGAACATGAACCAACCTTGCCTGAGATTATACCACCTCAAGTGGAGTTGAAACCTTTGCCGCCTAATCTCAAATATGCGTTCCTTGGCCTAGATTCCACTTTCCCGGTAATAATTAATGCAAGTCTGACTGAGATGCAAACATAGAAATTGATCAAGGAGCTGAGAGCACACAGAAAAGCAATTGGATACACCATTGATGACATAAAAGGAATCATCCCTTCCATCTACATGCACAGAATTTTGTTCAAAGAAGGATATAAGAATTCGATTGAGCATCAAAGAAGGTTAAATCCTAATTTGAAAGAAGTTGTGAAGAAAGAAGTGTTGAAGATTCTAGATGCTGGAATTATTTATCCCATATCAGATAGCGAGTGGGTAAGTCCGGTACATGTAGTCCCCAAGAGAGGGGAAATGACAGTGATTAGAAATGAAAGTGATGAATTGATTCCAACAAGGACAGTTACAGGATGGTGGATGTGTATTGATTATAGAAAGCTAAACAAGGAGACTAGGAAGGATCATTTTCCCTTACCGTTCATTGATGAGATGCTAGAAAGATTGACAAAACATTCTTATTTTTACTATCTGGATGGATACTCTAGTTTTTTTTTTCAAATTCCAATACATCCCCTAGATCAAGAAAAGACCACCTTCACATGTCCTTTTGGTACCTATGCTTATCGACGAATGTTGTTTGGACTCTGCAATACGCCAGCTACATTTCAGCGATGTATGATGGTAATATTTTCAGATTTTATAAAAAAGATTATGGAGGTATTCATGGACGATTTCTCAATTTATGGGAATGACTTTGACTCCTATCTTTTGAACCTTTCTAAAGTTCTCTAGAGATGTGAAGATGTAAACTTAGTTTTGAACTGGGAAAAATGCCACTTCATAGTTAATGAGGGGATTGTCTTGGGACATAAGATTTCAGAACGTGGAATTGAAGTGGATAAAGCCAAAATAGAGACAATTGAGAAACTACCTCCACCTCATAATGTAAAAGGGATTAGAAGTTTTCTAGGACATGCTGGGTTTTACAGGCGTTTCATTAAGGATTTTTCAAAAATTTCCAAACCATTAACTAATCTGTTGATTAAATATGCGCAATTATGCTTTGATGATGACTGCAATGAGGTGTTTAAGAAAATCAAGAATGCTCTTATCTCAACCCCCATAATTCAAGCCTCGGACTAGGAACTCCCATTCGAAATCATGTGTGACGCCAGTGACTTTGCAGTGAGCACAATTTTAGGACAAAGAAAGGACAAAGTACTGCATGCAATCCATTACGCAAGCATGACACTGGATGCAACCCAAATGAATTATTGTACTACTAAAAAGGAACTATTGGCCATAGTGTTTGCAATCGACAAGTTTATGTCCTATCTAGTGGGATCAAAAGTGATAGTATATTTCGATCATGTTGCCATACGATATTTGCTTAATACGAAAGATGCCAAACCTCGCTTGATTAGATGGATTTTGCTTCTTCAGAAATTTAATCTGGAAATTAGAGATAAGAAAGGAGCATAGAATGTTGTGGAAAATCATCTATACCGAGTATGGCCAAATGGGCAAAAAGATGTGGATTTTGATCCACCCATTAATGATGATTTTCCTGACGAGCATCTGTTGGCAGTAAATTATGAGGAAGTCCCTTGGAATGCAGATTTTGTTAACTATCTTGCAAGTGGAGTACTTCCCCCAAACTTCACCTGGCAGCAAAAGAAGAAGTTTTTTTCAGATATCAAACACTACATATGGGACGAACCACTACTTTATAGGAAATGCAGAAATACAATTTACCGAAGGTGTGTGCTAGAAGACAAGGTCAAAGACATTTTATTTCATTGTCACTCATTGTCTTACGACGGACATTTAGGAGTTTTGAGAACAGCTGCAAAGATTTTACAAGCAGGATTTTTTAGCCAAATCTATTTAAAGACACAACAAATTTTGTGCAGTCTTGCGACCAATGTCAAAAGACCGGAAACATCACCAGGAAAAATGAAATGCCACTGAATTGTATCCTCGAAGTGGAACTGTTCGATGTATGGGGAGTAGACTTCATGAGCCCTTTTCCCTCATCATGTGGAAATAATTATACTTTAGTAGCAGTGGATTATGTATCGAAATGGGTAGAAGTCATAACTTCTCCTACCAGTGATGCTAAAATAGTGATCAAACTATTTAAGAAGGTGATTTTTTCCACGGTTCGGTGTACTGTTATGTTCCACAAGTGTACGGAAATGTCACAAGTAATATAAAAGATTATCGTATCCACAGGGACTGGAATAAGCACTAGAAATATCTCAAAGCGAATTAGCTAAACAACTAATCAATTAGTTTCAAATGCTAAGGATGAAAAACAAATCTAAAATGAAAGACTAACAAACAAGAATTTGGGGGTTTGAGTTATGATAAAGGGAGGTTCTAGGAGTTTTGGTTTCTTGTAAGATCTCTTGAATGTATATGGTTTACCAAGTCTTATTTCTCAATTGTCTAATAATTGTAGAAGGTTGTCGGTTCTCTCTTGCAATAGATCACCGGCTTAGGACTGAAAAATATACCTAAATGTAATCAATTAGATATGAACCTACGTTGTCCTTACACAGGATTGCACCTATTACTATGCTTCCCTCAGATATCAACATAGAAGTTCATAGCTTCTTAACCCATAAAGATACAAGGATTGAATCATAAAATCTATCCTACCCTCTTGAATATTCTCATTTCCCCTTCAAGATTATCCCCCAAACGTCCTTACACGGCCTTGCACCTGTCACGTGGATCCCTCGGAAAATTGAGTGAGGGTTTATCCCTACAAAGTCTATAAGATATCCAAACGATTAATCAAGAATGAGAATTAAGCCCTAATCACAATTAATCATTCAAGATCCAATCGATACAAACTAGGCAACATCATAGAAAACAAGAAATGACAAATCCACAAGGGTTTACATCAATTTATCTCACAAATACTCCCTCCATCCTAGAACAACAAGATCTACTCCATAAAACGAAGGAAGAAGACCAAAGATAAGAATATTACAAGCATTCTTCAATCCCAATCCAAGAAGAGGAAAGAAAGAAAACTTATCTACAATATAGCTCCATCTTCGGATCCAATCCTCGCTTCCGGAGTCGAATTCGCCAAGATCTCCCTTTAAATTGCCCAAAAATCCTCCCAAGAATGGGAGAAATCCACCAAATCTTGCTTTCTCCCAAAGGGGAGAAGATCCCCTTTCAAATCTCCAAGGAGGCCTTAAATAGAGGGAAGCTTTTGGGCGCCACACGGCCCCGAGGCATGGCCGTGTGAGGTTCACACGGCCAGAGCCTTTCCCCTCTCTGCCATCTACACACGGTCGTGTGTGGTACACGACTATGGACAACTCTCTTCAAGACCTCCTAGCACGATCGTGTAGATCCACACGACCTAGACTGCCCTAGCTTCTGGAAACTTGGCACGGTCGTGTGGTGCACACGACTAGAACACTTTTAAGCTCTGGGAACCCTGCACGGCCGTGTGGTGCACACGACCAGGGCCTTCTTAGTCTCTGGAAACCTTACACGGCCATGTAGATCCACACGGCCATGTAAGGATTGAACTTTGATTTGCTTCAAAACTTGATACGGCCTGGACTTCTTCCTTTGCTGTTGCTGTCACACAGCCTCTGAACTCCACACGGCCAGAGCTCCCTACCAATACAAGGCCGTGTCTGGTACACGGCCAGGTGCTTTCTCGCTTGCTTAGCTCATAAGTTTTATCCAAGAATGCAGAATCTTCACCGAATTCGACTCCTGTGTACAGAAAATGCACAAAAGCAGATCTCCGAACAAAAAGAGTAAATATGCTAAAAGGAAGACTGGAAGTACAAAAATGCATAGATCACGCATGCTTAAAGTATGTAAATGTGTGTCAAAACATGCATAAAAGTATATAAAATCTATGCACATCACACCCCCAGACTTAAACCTTTGCTTGTCCTCAAGCAAAATGCTGCAATCTAAATTCATATGTTCTACAACGCATCCATAAACCCTAATGTACTTTCCTAACTCTATCAAAGAGTTCCAATAACAAGCATAATCATGGAAACAAATCAAGTATGGCTTAAGCTTAAGCATCCTGTGCACAGTGTAAAAGTAACTCAAAATCCCTTCAAGTTTCAATCTATGTCCTAGTCAAGTCGTCATCAAATTTGAATTCCTAATGTTTCCGGTGAGAGACAAATAACCAGTGATAGGCACTTGCCACTCACTTGGTTCATATTTCTCAATCAACCCAAGGTCTCAAAGGTGTGCTCAATCTCAAGAGAAACTAAGCAGTCATTTCCCCAGTAACCTAACTCGGTCTCAAAGGGGTGACTTGCTAGATTCCACTCACGACAACTATTTTTTATATCCTATATTCACTTCTTCTTTTTTTAATTTTTTTCATAAACATTTACATTGTGCAAATCTTATTTCACAAGTATACTTTAAGCACAAATGTTGGGATATTTTGATTTTTCCAAATGAGCTTGCATGAGTTGAGCCTCATCCAGTAACCAAAATGAAGTTTGAAAAATCACCATGGAAACCAAGTACTAAGCAAACAAGATGAATCATGACTATTTCAATGATATCAACCATTCAAGCATCAAGTCAAAGTGTAGTGAAAATAAGATTCTTAAGGTCAAGCCAAGACTAAAGCTCATCTCCATATGGTTCTTAGCTTATTTCATGCTACCCAAGATAGAGAAAAGAAGTACATAAAGCTTACTACTAGCATCATTTACAACATCATGAATCTAGATAATGAATGTGCTAACATTTTATCTTAAAGACAAGAAATCATATAAGTGAAGTTTTGATGCTCTCAAGATGTTTGCCAAAATTATTTCAAAAACAAAAACTCAAGCAAGACAAAAACTACACATGCAGAAAAAAAAAATCAAAAACTGAAACAAAAAGAAATCAGGTTTGACACCCCGGGACTCAAACTTTTCATCATCCCGATGAAATCAATATGGTGGAGGTGGAGGAGGTGGAGGTAGATCAGGAAATTCAGTATGGTGGAGGTGGAGGAAGTTCAGGAAATTTAGGCAGAATAAAAGGGAAATAATCTATAAACCACCTTACTTCATTTCTAACAAACATATGATATTCGAAAAGTTTGTCAACATCATCTTGGAAAAACCTCATAAACCCCCGAAAATCTTCATTAAACTCAAAATGGGTCCTATAGGAATTCATAAATTGAGAAATCTTTTCACACAATTCCCTCTCACTCCTAAAACAATCTTGTAACTTTTTAAATTGTTCCTCTTCCATGTGTTCCTTACTTGTAAGGAATTCATTAGTCGAGTCTAAATCATTATGAATATTGTTCAAAACAGAGTGAAGTTCTTGGAAAATAAAACTATGGACATCTTGACTAGCCTTGGGAACATTCCTTGGGGTAAAAGGTGACAATGTTCTAGATTGTTGCCTAGCTAATTTCAAACACCAATTTTATTTATCATGGATGGTAGTAAGATCATGATTTGGCAATTTCAAAGGAAAACCATTTTTAATAATTAGACTAAATCCATGTTCTTCACGCTTAATCATTTTAATTGCTAAACATGAATCTAAATCCAATCCAAAAGAATTTTCAACCATTTCCAATTCGCTTAAATCACACCCTAATATTAAAGCCACTTGAGTAAGTAATCCTCCTAGAACAATGGGTGTAGTAGAATCCGATTTTCCTAATTTCACCAAATGTTTAAGAAAGAAATAACTAGAATTAATTGGTGCACTTTCAACCATTGCCCACAAGCAATACAAATCCATAAGTCTTACCGATCCCTCTTTATCTTCTCTTCCAAATATGATATTCTTCATGACCAAATAAGCATATTTAAAAATCAGGTTAATAATGTGAAGAGCTTTGGAATTATGAGGGTTAAAGTGTGATTGTTTAGAAATGTGTTGCCAAAAATGTGAACTTTTAAACTGAGATAAAATTGTACACAATTCATTCTGAGGCAACTCATAACAAGTGTTAAAATCGCTTAATGTTCATTCATAATCATCATTAAATAGTCAAAAACTTAGTTTACCCCCACCTTGAACATTATCAACCACTATAGAGCTTAAAAATTCAAAAATAATTTTAGGGTAAGTAGGGTATTTCATATTCATTAAACCATTCCAATCTATTCTTTCAAATAACCAATTCAAATCATCCCTAAACCCTAGAGTTTCCAAAGTTACTTCATCAATAAACTTAGTGCTCACAAGAGGACGTTTACATAAAGAAGTATATCTAAGTTGTTGCTCTTCACTAGAGAAAATGATATCAAAGTTATTAGAGATACCTTTAAAACAAGAATTCCTCCCTTTTATTGCAACCATCTTCTCTTTTCCTTTTCCCATGGATGAAGTCTCCTTAATCACATTTGCCATGAAGAAACGATTCAATCCTTTCAAAAAGAATGAGAAAGAAAAGTTAGAAGAAGTAGTTTGAAATCCTAGAAATAGCAAAATGAGAAAGGAGGATAAAGAAGAGGATATGCGGCGGTACACGGCCGTGTACCACCCACACCCTTCGCCCTAACCCTTTTAGAGGGTATAGGCTGGGTCGTGTTTCATTACACAGCCTCATTCACGCCCCATCACACGGCCGTGTCTGGGACACGGCCATGCCCATCTTCTTTTCTAGAATTTTTTACACGACCGTGTCTGAGACACGGCCACAACTTCCTTATTCTCGGCTTTCCTCGCACGACCGTGTCTGGGACACGGCCAAAGAACTCTCCTCTGGATTCTTTGCACGGCCGTGTCTGGTACACGGCCATGCTCCCTTCCTTCTCTGCAGACTTCACACGGCCGTGTCTGGTAGACACGACTAGATCCTTTTCCTTCTCTGCATCCTTTGCCTGGCCGTGTGCAGTACACGACCATGCCCTATTTTATTCCATTTTATGTTTACTCTCCTAATCCACTTCTCTAATACTTCCATGCCCATGAAGAAGTCATGGCTAGCTCATGGAAGTAGATTTCAACCTGGAAACAAAACTAAAACATAGTGAAAACAAAATAAAGATGAAAATACAAAATACAACTAACAAAAAGAACCCTTGGGTTACCTCCCAAGATGCGCTTGTTTAGGGTCTTTAGCGCGACCAATCCAACTTATTCTTCTCGTTTCCTTGCCCTCGGAGGGCAAACATATTTTTCATTTTTGTTGGGAGTTCTCCTCCCAACATCCTCCACCAAATTGTTCTTTTCATTAGATGACCTTCCATGAGGATGGAAATTCCATTCCTCAAGTTTGTAAATGCTTGCCCTGCTACAAGCATTTAAAAGAGAAGAAACATGGTTAGAGACATTAGAAAAATCATACTCCAACCGTTCCTTACCAATTACCAATGCCAACTTATGATTTTTAACATCAATAATTGCTCCAGCTGTAGCAAGGAATGGTCTTCCTAATATGATAGGAATTTTGGGGTCCTCTTCCATGTCCAACACAACAAAATCTGTGGGAATAATACTAACACCAATTTCTACTGGCACATCTTCAATAATACCCATAGGGTATCTACAGGAATGATCAGCAAGTTGTAGTGCCATAGTAGTAAGTTTAATGTTTTTGAGACCTAACTTATTACAAATTGAAAAGGGAATGAGGCTAACACTTGCCCCCAAATCACAAAAAGCTTTTTCAATGAATTATGTTCCTATATTGCAAGGAATATAAAAGCTCCCTGGATCCTTCAACTTCGGGGAAGTGTTCTTCACCAAAAGAGCGCTGCATTCCTCAGTAAGTGCAATGGTCTCTACATCTCCTCTTTTTCTTTTGTTTGACATGATGTCCTTCAGGAACTTGGCAAACTTTGGCATTTGAAGAATAGCATCTATAAGAGGAACTTCAACGCATATCTCTTTAACCTTCTCCAAAAATTTTCCAAATTCTTCATCCTTTTTAAACATATTGAGTCTTTGGGGAAAAGGGATAACTTTACTCTGATGATTCAGTGGGAGAGTCTCTTTAACCTCAATGGTATTCTCCTCATTATTAAAAATCTGATTAGGTGTAGGAGGAGAGAGCTCTTCTTCATTTTGTATCCCTTTTTGAGTAGTCACTTGGGGATTTCCCAAGGTCCGTCCGCTCCTAAGCTCAATTATGTTGCAATGCTCCATAGGATTTACATCAGGTTTTCGAGGAAGTTGTCCTGGTGCTCTAGAAGATGAGGAAGCTAGCTGGACAATTTGACTATCCTGAATCTTTTGATGCTTTTCAGAATTATCCATTCTCTGAGTAAGCTTCAATAGATCCTGCTTCATTTCATTTTGAGTGGAGATAATTTCTTCAAGCATCTTTTCAATTTTGGATGTAGGAAAGCCTTGAAAAGATTGTTGCTGGAAATTTTGTTGCCCAGATTAAAAATTTGGTCTTGCCCCCATAGATAGTCCTTGATCTTGATTATTTCTGTAAGAGAAATTTGGATGATTTTTCCATCCAGGGTTGTAAGTATTTGAGTATGGGTTGTTCTGTCTTTGATTGAAACCCATGATTGCATCGCATTGCTCCAATTGATTAATTTATGCAGTGATAGCTCCCAATGGACATGAGTCATTTGAATGTTCTGAACTCCCACATACTTCACAAGATACAGCAATGACATTTACCATATTTGAACTAGTCCCCACATTCTCAAATTTCTTTGTAAGAGCATCAAGTTTTACAGCCAATAAAGTCACTGCATCAACATCAAACTTTCCTGATGCTTTTGTTATTGGGTTTATTGAAGAATGACCACCACTTCTTTCATTTGCCCATTGATGATGATTTTGTGCTACACTCTCTATGATTTCCTCAGCTTCATCCAAATTTTTATTCATGAGTGCCCCTCCAGTAGCTGAATCAAGGGACACTTTGGTATGATAATTAATACCATTATAGAAAGTGTGCAACACTAACCATCTTTCCAAACTGTGGTGAGGGCACTGTCTGAGCACACTATTGTATCTATCCCAAGCTTCAAATAGAGATTCTGAGTCAGCTTGTTTGAAACTTGCAATCAAATTCCTATGAGCAGTTTTACTTGGGGGATAGAACTTATCAAGGAATTGTTGCTCACATTGTTCCCAGGTGGTGATACTGTTAGGAGCCAAAGAATTCAACCATTGCTTGGCCCTATCTCTCAAAGAAAACCCAAATAATAATAACCACACTGCTTAAGAAAGAACACCATTCATTTTCATTGTCCCACATATTTCATAAAAGACCTCTAAGTGCTGATTAGGGTCTTCATGTGGTCCTCCACCAAATTGATTTTGCTACACCATGGAAATGATTGCAGGTTTGATCTCAAAATTATTTGCCTCCACTGAGGGTCTTGAAATACTAGATCTAAAACCCCTAGCATAAGGTGCTGCATAATCCTTTAGTGGTCTATTAGCTATGTTCAAATGCTCTTGTTCTTCAATTTGTCTCTGTAGAATTCTTCTTCTATGAAATGTTCTATCAATTTCAGGGTTAAGAGGAAAAAGTTCTCCTGCAAAGTTAGATCTTCGCATACACAAGAACAAGATTGCAATAGAAACTAAATTGAACAAAGAAATTTAAAATAGAGAAAACTAAGATTGGAATGTTAGAAAACAAAAGAAATGCATAATTAAAATTGCTACAAAAGAGTTTCCAAGAAGTTAGAAAGTATACAGGAAAATGAAAACATAAAACTAGAGATTAGTTACAAATATGCAAATAAAAAAAATAGAAATGTTATGTTTAGTCTAACTCAATTGATAATTTCCAATGTTATAGCGCAGTCCCCGGCAACGGTGCCAAAAACTTGTTACGTTCCGCAAGTGTACGGAAATGTCGCAAGTAATATAAAAGATTATCGTATCCACAGGGACTGGAATAAGCACTAGAAATATCTTAAAGCGAATTATCTAAACAACTAATCAATTGGTTTCAAATGCTAAGGATGAAAAACAAATCTAAAATGAAAGACTAACAAACAAGAATTTGGGGGTTTGAGTTATGATAAAGGGAGGTTCTAGGAGCTTTAGTTTCTTTGTAAGATCTCTTGAATGTATATGGTTTATCAATTCTTATTTCTCAATTGTCTAATAATTGTAGAAGGTTGTCGGTTATCTCTTGTAATATATCACCGGCTTATGACTGAAAAATGTACCTAAATGTAATCAATTAGATATGAACTTACGTTGTCCTTACACAGGATTGCACCTATTACTATGCTTCCCTCAGATATCAACATAGAAGTTCATAGCTTCTTAACCCATAAAGATACAAGGATTGAATCATAAAATCTATCCTACCCTCTTGAATATTCTCATTTCCCCTTCAAGATTATCCCTCAAACGTCCTTACACGGGCTTGCACCTGTCACGTGGATCCCTCGAAAAATCGAGTGAGGGTTTATCCCTACAAATTCTATAAGATATCCAAACGATCAATCAAGAATGAGAATTAAGCCCTAATCACAATTAATCATTCAAGATCCAATCGATACAAACTAGGCAACATCATAGAAAACAAGAAATGGCAAATCCACAAGAGTTTACATCAATTTATCTCACAAATACTCCCTCCATCCTAGAACAACAAGATCTACTCCATAAAACGAAGGAAGAAGACCAAAGATAAGAAGATTACAAGCATTCTTCAATCCCAATCCAAGAAGAGGAAAGAAAGAAAACTTATCTACAATATAGCTCCATCTTCGGATCCAATCCTCGCTTCCGAAGTCGAATTCGCCAAGATCTCCCTTTAGATTGCCCAAAAATCCTCCCAAGAATGGGAGGAATCCACCAAATCTTGCTTTCTACCAAAGGGGAGAAAATCCCCTTTCAAATCTCCAAGGAGGCCTTAAATAGAGGGAAGCTTTTGGGCACCACACAACCCCGAGGCATGGCCGTGTGAGGTTCACACGGCCAGAGCCTTTACCCTCTCTGCTATATATACATGACCGTGTGTGGTACATGACCGTGGACAACTCTCTTCAAGACCTCCAAGCACGGCCGTGTAGATCCACACGACCTAGACTGCCCCAGCTTCTGGAAACTTGGCACGGCCGTGTGGTGCACACGACTAGAACACTTTTAAGCTCTGGGAACCCTGCACGGCCGTGTGGTGCACACGGCCAGGGCCTTCTTAGTCTCTGGAAACCTTACACGGCCATGTAGATCCACACGACCATGTAAGGATTGAACTTTGATTTGCTTCAAAACTTGACACGACCGTGTGAGGTTCACACGGCCTGGACTTCTTCCTTTGCTGTTGCTGTCACACGGCTTTTGAACTCCACACAGCCAAAGCTCCCTACCAATGCAAGGCCGTGTCTAGTACACGGCCAGGTGCTTTCTCTCTTGCTTAGCTCATAAGTTTTATCCAAGAATGCAGAATCTTCACCGAATTCGACTCCTATGTACAGAAAATGCACAAAAGCATATCTCCGAACAAAAAGAGTAAATATGCTAAAAGGAAGACTGGAAGTACAAAAATGCATAGATCAAGCATGCTCAAAGTATGTAAATGTGCGTCAAAATATGCATAAAAGTATATAAAATCTACGCACAACATGTACCCAGGGCAGTTATTAGCGATGGGGGTTCACACTTCATTGAAAGATAGTTTAAAAAGTTGCTAAAGAAATACGGGGTAAGCCACAAAGTAGCGATGCCCTACCATCCCCAGACTAGTGGACAAGCTGAGATTGTCAATAGGGAGATCAAAATAATATTAGAAAAGACAGTGTCCAATTCATGAAGAGACTGGTCATTGAAATTGGATGATGCTTTATGGGCATACCGTACTGCTTTCAAGACTCCAATTGGTATGACCCCGTTCTGACTTGTGTATGGGAAGCCTTATCATCTTCTAGTAGAGTTGGAATACAAGACCTATTGGGCGATTAAACAGCTTAACATGGACTTGAAGTTAGCGGGAGCTAAAAGGAAACTCCAATTGAATCAGCTTGATGAGTTGAAGATGGATGCCTACGAATATGCCAAATCTTACAAAGAGAGAACAAAGAAATGACATGATCAACATATCCTGCGGAGAGAATTCAAGGAAGGAGACTCAGTATTATTGTTTAATTCAAGATTGAAGTTTTTTCCTGGGAAGTTAAAATCAAGATGGGCAGGACCATTCCAAGTTAAAAAAGTTTACCCGTTCGGAGCAGTTGACATCTAGAATGAAGAGCGTGGAGAATTTAAAGTAAACGGACAGCGTTTAAAAAAATATCTCCATGATGTGTAGGCTGAGGGAAACACGCTGATATACTTTTCGAATCCGCACCCACTTGAATAAGTCGAAAAGGGGAAAGACCTAAAAGAAGCGCTTCTTGGGAGGCAACCCAAGGGTTTCGTTTTAATTCGTTATCCATTTGTTGTTCTCTTAGATCAACCAAGTATTTTTTTGTTGGATCTTTGTTTTCAGGGTGTGCATTGGCCTCCACGAGCTGGCCGTGATCGTTTCATGGGTGTGGGGGCGTCGAGGGGGTCAAAAAGGAGGAGAGCGAAACACTACGCACGTAAGGGAGTCGACCATGTGGCTCTACATGACTGTGCGAAGCTGACAGAGGAGGAAATGTCACAGACCGTGTGAACCCACACGATCGTATGACTTTTGTAGAAAAGGAATGACACACGGCCGTGCCAACTGGCACGGCTGTGCAAAGCCGCCCGAGAAGAAGAAAGCACAAGCCGTGTTGATTGACACGGCCGTGCAAAGTTACGAGGGAGAGGGCGTGTGGAGTCTTACATGGCCTGATCCAACCCCACTTCTATTAGGGCACGAGTGTGCGGAGGCTTACATGGTCGTGCCACCAACTTCATCCCCCTCCTCATACCCTCCTTCTCTTCCCTTCCCCCCACAAGTTCCCAAATTGCTACCACCCACCACCTGTCATCCGTGATGTCGAATATCATCGAAGGAAGCTCTTGTCAAAGGAAAGGGAAAGAGCTATTGGTTGTCTCAAACGAGGGAAATGCACGCCTCAAAGGTATATCTAACAACTTCAGCATTACTTTCTCTAGTGATGAACAATTGCATCGTTATTATTCTTTATCTAAACATTCTATTTTAAGCACTAGGTTTATGGACCAAGAAACCTTGGAAGTGTTAGGATTTAGGAATAATATTGATTGGTTGCTTGATAGAATAGGCTGGACTAACTTAATGACTACGAAGTACCCAACTTATCCTCGTATCGTCTTAGAAATTTTAAGATCAATCGCTGTTGATAATGTTCAAGAAGGAGGAAAATTAAAATTCCGTTTGTTTAATGATGACTATGAATGGAGTCTTGAGGATTTTAATGCATGCTATGATTTGCCTAGGGATGGAGTTTATACAATTCTACGTGCTTTTGAAAATTCAAACTTATGGCAACAAATTGCTGGACAGTCTCACTTTAATCCACATGTTTAATGGCACTAGTATCATTAATCCAATTTTTCAATATATCCATTTGATGATGAGAAACACGATATTTGGAAGGGCGGTAAAGAAGGAATTGTAAGACTTTCTAACTTGTATTGTCTATGGGCAATGATAGAAAATATGTCTATTAATTCTGGATACTTCTTTTTAAAGCACTTGGTAACATTAGGGAAGACTTTTTCCTCTACCCCCATTGTTTCAGGAGGATTGCTTACTCATATTGCAGTAGTGCTAGGTTATGATCTTAGTGGTCTTGAAATGATTGAAGGTGTTTATCGAATGGATCTAAATTTTTGTTTAACCACTCATTTGATTCGTCGTGAGGAATATGAGTATAGTCTTGTGATTAAGGATAGTTTTCCCCTTAGATTGCCCAACCCAGCTTTGACCACGATCCATATTAAGGAGAATTAGCGTTTGACTTTAGCGAAGCAACAGTTTAACCCACCTCCATCCTCCGTTCCTAGAGATATGCCTTCGGTTAGTCGAGATATTTTATGATTCAATTTCCAAGAATTTCGTCACATTATTAACTCTCTTCATCTTGACTTGGAACAAATTAATAGATTGTTTACTAGAAACATTTGCATGAAGGACGAGCAATTTAAGGGCTTACAGGACTGTTTTAAGAGTGAGAGAGATTCATGCACACGAATGCTTGAATTCATGGATGCTCATAGGAAGAGAATGGTTTAGAAGGAGGATTTTGTTAGCTAGAGCCCTAGAGCCAATCATTTGATGATTGTATTATGGACTTGTTGTATCATATTCTATATAAATAAAAGCATTTGGTTTTTAGTTATTATACTTAATTGTATTGGTGCCAAATAAACTAAATATAATAGCGTCCTTGAATAGAAGGTTCTTACCAATATAAATCGATTGGTTGAATCGATAGTGAGATGATATAGGGAACACTACTCTTAATCATTCCTGGTCGAGTATTAACATTCAGGGACAATGTTAATACAATAAGACTAACATGTAGGTCAACTCGATGACTTGATCTCACAAGTCATGGATATAGAGATATCAAGTTGACACATGGGTATGTATTGGAGAATGTATACTGAATGACCCGCCATGAGAAAGTATCATGGATCATTATATGAGTGTCATATACTTTCTCATGTGGCTATTAGTATGACTATTAGTCCTTAGACCTAAAGTCACCATGGTTCCCTACATAAGGAGTTATGTACTTTGGTTTCGTCAAACGTCACCCGTAACTGGGTGGATTATAAAGGCGATTACTGGGTATGTAACAAATTATGCAGAGGGATGTGAGTGATGTAGATAGGATCTATCCCTCCTATATGACGGGAGAGACATCGATATTCTTGATAGAGTGAGACCATGAAGTGCATGGCCATGCCCAAATGAGTCAATATGAGATATTGAGCTCATTTGATTGAGTGAGTCTACTTGAAGTTCAAGATTTAGATTGATTAGAGGATGACACGGTCTATGCCTCACATTGATCAATCTAGATGTCTAGGATAGAAGGACACTTGTCATATATTGTGAGGAGTCATAATTAGTAGTCACAAGGTGATGTTAGATCTCAACATTCTTGTAACTTGGGTAGTAATGATGTATTGCTAGATACCGCTCATTACTTATGCTTCTAAATGAGTTTAGGGGCATTGCCAATGTTACAAGAACCTATTGGGTCACACACAAAGAATAAGTGGATAGAGATTAGGTTCATATGATGAACCAAGAGGATTAGATTCATTTGATGAATCAAATTGGATTAAGAGTAATCCTAATTGGGCTAATTGAGTTGGACTCAAGTTGATTCATGTGTTCAATGAGTCTAATTTAGATTATGACTCATTGAATCAATTTAATTAAATGAATTAGATTCATTATATTAAATTGGCTTGAATTAAATGGTTGGATTAGATCAACCATGAGAGAGATTAAGTCAAGTTTGACTTGACTTGAGAGGAAGAGGAAGAGTCAAGTTTGACTTGACTTTATGCCACATCATATGTGTGACTTGGCATTAAGTGGCCAATGATGATGTGCCACATCATCATAGTTAATACATGATTGTGCCACCTAATGGAAGTTACATCTTCTCCTTTGCTTTAATGTGGCCGGCCACATTAATGAGAGGAGTTATTCTTGATGTGGCCGGCCACTCAAAATGAATGGGATTCATTATTTTTCATTCAAGGCTAATTGCATCTTCTTCTTCCTCAAGCTCTCCCTCTCCTCTTCTCTTGGCCGAAAGTTTTCAAGCAAGAAAGAAGGTGAATGAGTTTGAGTTTCATGAAGAAAAAGGTAGAGTGATTGTCACATAGAAGAAGAAGAAGAAGAGTGTTCATAAGATCCATTCTATTTCTCTTCTCTATCCTTTTTCTTTTCATTCCCATCCGAGAGCCCTAGAAAGTGCTAGCACACTTGTGGTGCTCTCTTCTCCATCCTTGTGTGTTAGAGAACACATCTTGTTCGTGTGGATGCTTCTAGAGGATTGTCTACGTTGACAATCTTGAGATCCGGCGTACCTTGGACTTGCGGGATTGCGAAGGGCTTCACTTCAAAGGTATAATCTTTTTCCCTTGTAGATATAAGTGTAGATCTAGGTAAACTCGTACTCATAGTTTTTCGAAAAAAAATTTTCTTTGCACGGATCCGTTGGCTAGGGAGTTTCGGGGTTTCCGCGACGTGAAAAAGCGATTTTCGTGGCCCGAAAAACCCAACAGTGGTATCAGAGCCACGTGCGAAGACGAATACGAGTTTATTTTGGTTTTTATGAAAAATAAACATTCTGTGAATTTCTGTAATTTTAAGTTTTTAATGGTTTTTATGAGTATTTTTCTCGTAGAAGCGAAGCACAAGTGTTTCGACACTTGTAGGCTTCGACTACCGAGAAGAATTTTCCAAAACGGCAAAGTTTCACCCCAAAACTTTTTGGGACAGCGGGCTAAGGCGCTCTTGGATCACAAAGGAACCCCTCGCGATGGTTAGATCGCGGGTAGGGGTGCTGCCCTTGGCCCCGCAAGGGGATTCGTTCTACGATTGCGCCCGAAAATCGCTAAACGGGACCGCCGGAAAATTTTACTCATAAAAAATTGTAAAAATTATGAAAAATTACAGAAAATTATGAAAATATATAATTTTGAATTATATATTATTTTTATGATAGTCATGGCCCAAAAGACTCAATATGATTGGATTTGTGTTGTAATTTATAATACGGTCTGCGTGTCATCATGTGTTTATGTGTGCTGTATTTGATACGCGACCTGCGCGTCGTGCCTCCCTATTTATATTCTGGTTGTAAATTAGATTTAGACTCGAATGTAACTCGAGTTTCAAAATTGTAATGTAAATTTTGAAGCGGTGGAAGGTCCACTGGAGACGGAGTTACGAGGAGGGCGCGAGCAACACGAGGTGGTCAAAGGAAGGAGCTTGAGAAGCTGTTGACCTTAGGTTGACCATCTGATCTTCTCATTGGCTTGAGAAGATCGTAGTAGGGTCATGACATAATCACAAAATTTAGTTAATTACTTGTGTATGTGATGCATGTTTAATTAAGTAATTAATTAGTGCCTAACGATTAAGATTAGATCTAAATCGTGCACAAGATGCACCCTTACGATTAGATTAGATCTACATCATGTACAAGATGCACCCTATCGATTAGATTAGATCTATATCGAGTATATGATACAACATCGACGTTTAGATTAGATCTAAATCACGTCAACTCTAATGCCTACCGTGCCGTAATACCTATCACTACCTCGATCACATGTGTTGTTGAATCTGCCAAAGCAGAGCAACACATATTATCTTGGTAGGGTACGGAGGGACAATCTTGGTCCCGCCTATCAATGCATGGGTGAGTACAACTCAATTAGATTAAGTAACTAGTTAACTAGGATGGATCGAGTACAACTATAGGCATTCTTCCAACGGTTGGAAAGATAGGACATAAATCACATTTATATTAATTCTTGGGCGTATTAGCCAAAGCTAACTCAAGTTTTAATATAACTACGGATAATGATCCTATAAACAAGAGTTGCATAGAGATGTAATTGGTAATCGTTACCTACCGATCATACTAAATCTTGGGCGTATTAGCCAAAGCTAACTCAAGGGTTAGTATGATATGGATCTTGTCCCACATGAATTATAGAATTCAGTGGGAGCATCATTTAGTTGAAGGTCTAATTAAATGATTTAAAAGAATATGATATTTATTTCTGCATTTATTTCTATTGTAGAATTTCCATGACGTCAAACACGAACAACTTCTCTCTGCGTTCTGTCCTTAAGAAGGACAAGCTCAACGGAGCAAATTTCCTGAACTGGTACAGGAACCTGAGAATAGTTCTCACCCAAGAACGTAAACTATACGTTCTGGAGCAGCCCATTCCGGAGGCTCCTCCTGCCATTGCCACGCGAGCAGACTGAGATGCTTATAAGAAGCATCAAGATGACGCATTAGATGTGTCCTGTCTTATGCTCGCGACCATGAACTCTGAGCTTCAGAAGCAACATGAGTTGATGGGCACTTACGATATAGTTGAACATCTTTGTCACCTATATCAACGACTAGCAAGGCACTGGAAGAGGAACTCCAAAAAATACCTGGAAGATCTTAAGAAGAAGAGAAATAAGATTTCTACTTCAGGTATACATGTTATAGAAGTCAACCTCTCTATTTCTTCATCGTGGGTATTAGATACCGGATGTGCTTCGCACATTTATACTAATGTACAAGCACTGAAAAATAGCAGGGCATTGACGAAGGGTGAGGTAGACCTACGAGTAGGCAATGGAGCACGAGTTGCTGCTATTGCTGTAGGAACTTACTATTTATCTCTACCCTCTGGGCTTGTACTAGAATTAGATGATTGTTGTTATGTGTCTGCCTTGACTAAGAACATAATTTCAGTTTCTTGTTTGGACAAGAAAGGATTTTCGTTTACAATAAAGAACAAATGTTGTTCCGTCTATTTAAACGATATGTTCTATTGTAGTGCACCTCTGATGAACGGACTCTATATTCTAGACCTTGAGAGCCCTATCTATAACATAAATACCAAGAGGTTCAAGTCAAATGACATGAACCAAACCTACCTCTGGCACTGTCGCTTAGGTCATATAAATGACAAGCGCTTATCCCAGTTCCATAAGGATGGTTTGCTGGACTCATTTGATTTTGAATCATATGAGATATGCGAGTCATGCCTACGAGGCAAGATGACCAAGACTCCCTTTAGTGGGCACAGCGAGAGAGCGACTGATTTGTTAGGACTTATACATAGTGATATATGTGGCCCTTTCAATGTTGCTGCTAGAGGAGGTTATAGGTACTTTATCACATTTACTAATGACTTCAGTAGATATGGTTATGTGTACTTGATGACACATAAGTCTGAATCCTTTGAAAAGTTTAAAGAATTCAAGAATGAAGTACAGAACCAGCTTGGCAAGAGTATTAAGATACTTTGATCAGATCGAGGTGGAGAATACCTTAGCCATGAGTTTCGTGACTATCTAGCTGAGTGTGGGATCCTATCCCAACTCACTCCTTCTGGAACACCACAGTGGAATGGTGTATCCGAAAGGAGGAATCATACCTTATTAGATATGGTACGGTCTATGATGAGTCACACAGATCTTCCGACATTCCTTTGGGGCTATGCTCTAGACACGACAGCTTTTATACTCAACCGAGTTCCATCCAAGGGCGTGATAAAGACACCATATAAGATATGGACTGAGAGAGATGCCCAGGTGTCTTTCATGAGGATTTGGGATTGTGAGGCTTACGTTAAACGTCAAGTCTCAGATAAATTAGGACCCAAATCCAACAAGTGCTACTTTATAGGATATCCCAAGGAAACTAAGGGATATTACTTCTACATTTCCAGTCAGCACAAGATAGTTGTGGCAAAGACTGGAGTCTTTCTAGAAAGGGACTTTGTTTCTAGAAAGACTAGTGGGAGTACATTCGATCTTGAAGAAGTTCAAGATGCGGATCCTAGCACTGAAGCCTCGATGGAAGTTGAACTGGAACCACAAAGTGTTGTGGATGATGTTGTTCCACAAAGAGTTAAGGAACAACAACCAGTTCAAGTAGACCTACCTCTTCGCAGGTCTGATAGGGTACGTCGTCAGCCTGAGAGATACTCATTTCTCTTGTCTAACCATGATGACGTTGTGCTCATAGAGGATGAGCCTACCACCTATCAGGAAGCTGTGATGAGACCATATTCCGAGAAATGGCTAGAGGCCATGAGATCCGAAATGGAATCCATGTACACCAACCAAGTATGGATTTTGGTTGATCCACCTGAAGGGGTAAAACCCATAGGGTGTAAGTGGGTCTTTAAGAGAAACACTGACGTGGATGGACTTATCTATAAGGGTCGCTTGGTAGCTAAAGGTTTCAAGCAGATTCAGGTCATCTGGATTTCCTCGTGCCAAGTATCCAATCAATCCTTTGACCTACTTGGGCTTCCCAACACCAGGTGTTCGGTTAATCTTGACCCACCTAGATCTCCACGTGCCTAGCTTCACTCACCAGGTCTTTCCATCTGCCTAGCTTCACTCACTAGGACTTCCCATCTGCCTGGCTTCACTCACCAGGACTTTCACTAGCTTCACTCACTAGGGTTTTCACCTAACTTCACTCACCAGGATTTTCTCACTGTCCGACTTCACTCGCCGGAACTTTCACCGGCCTAGCTTCACTCACTAGGTATTTCACCTAGCTTCACTCACCAGGATTTTCCACTGCCCAGCTTCACTCACCAGGATTTTCCAACTGTCTAGCTTCACTCACTAGGTCTTTCACCGAGCTTTACTCACCAGGATTTTCCCTTGCCTAACCTCCAGTTAGGACTTTCCCAATCAAACAACCTTAACCTACTTGACTCTTTTTCACATCAAACTAGTCATCCCTTGACCAGATGGGAATTGTATCAACAATTTCCCAATCGGATGATTGTGTAACGACCCGCCTTCTACTACTAGGCTATAAGGCGAATCGCTACAGTTGTACTGTGCTAAACTATACTGTGCGGAAAGCTGGGCTAATTAAAATTTTACTCTACTATAACTAAGACAGCTGATAAGAAAGGTCTAAAGACCTCCTTTGCTGGTGTACATGTGCTAAAGAGGGGAAACTAAACATCCCAACTTAGCTAGGGACTCATAATTTACTTCCCAGCTAGCTGCTGATCGATCCACGATCGATCGATCGGACTGCATCGATCAGATGTCCGGATCGGTCGGCACCGATCCAGAACCCGGAATTCTCCTAAGTTATCAGATATACCGGATCGGTCGGTGACCGATCCAGTATGTCTGGATCGGTCGGCACCGATCCAGGAACCGGAATTCTCCTGGTTATCAGATATACCGGATCGGTGGCGATCGATCCAGAGGACAAGAGTATATCAGATCCGTCTGGATCGGCAGCGATCGATCCAAGGGCACGATCAGCTCGATCGGTCCGAGACCGATCGAGTCCGATTCGCCCGAAAATCAGACTTGACACTTGGCGTGCCAAAATACAATCTAACGACTACCTACTGCATAATAAACTATTCTAACAACATGTAATAACATTCTAACATGATTATCGACATTTTAAAACATTCTTTCATAGTTCAATGCGTTCCAAATCTAAATTGCATGAAAATGAAAGTATCAAAACTAATAAGCTGAAAGTGCTGAACGTAAATGCTAACGAGTTCTAATGCATAATTAAAACTTGTTAGATCCCTGAGATCTTTCATTCCAGTTCCACACACACACATCATCATCTGCATTGACCTCCAGCCTCCACTGCTAATCCACTTTTCTTTTACCTGTATCTGCAGTATAAGAAAAGTAGTACCTGTAAGCTAACGCTTAGTAAGAAACCATCTACCTCACAAAATCATGCATACGATGCAGTTATGATTTGAAAACATGCTATTCGAAAATATTTTGAAAGGCTAGCATGGCATGGCATACAATCATAGAAACATGGCATACTGAACAAGTCATGGCATAGCATACAACTAATCATAAAGCTAACATAGAGAACTGAACTGAAACATAATACTGAGCTAAACTAAACTAAACTGAAGCTGAAATCAACTCAACTAACATAACTGATTTTGAGTTTGAAAACTAGTACATAATAAGTGAAAATAATAAACATCTTGTTGGGCCCGATATTGTACCACTTGCACGCATCCCTACTAGACCCGGGGTTGCAAGTCCCGAATTTAGGTGGTTTACTAGGTTATGAACCTAGGGACGACTGTGGAGTCCAACCCAATGGATATCTAATCCGATACAGTGCCGCAAAATACTGAAATAGCTAATACATGCTTTTTCATACTATTCCTAGGTTATCTCGAACCTAGAGCTAGGTTATCTAAACCTAGAGGCGATTGTGGGAGCCCACCCATTGGATATCTAATCCATATAAGCTGAAATAAACTGAAAATACTGAATAGATACCTCTAAAGTATCTAACTGAGCTGTTACAAATGCCTATGGTGCATTTTTACTAAACTAGCTATTTTATCGAACACCTGGGATGCTCTAACTCTTCTTCCTATTAGGGAGACCACCTCTAGGCACCCGACAACATCTAACCTCCTATCTGAAGAGGGAAGACATGCCCGGCCCATCTAAAGGTGCTCAACTAAGTCCCTAATCTGCGAAGAGAGTTAAATACACCCTAGATATCGATAAAAATCCGCATACATCCTAACTAAAGTATAAAAACTCAACCGGAAGCTATTATACTGCAGGTGAGGGGTTTCTTACCTCTTGATCGTAATTTCTTACGATTCTATTCGCTAGAACTCCGGTGGAGATGATCCTCTCGACGATCCGATCACGTCTTCGCGTTCCTCTCGCGGAGAAGAGCCTCTTTCGTGTTGGAGTCGTCGCCGGAAGATGAACCTAGGGACCTTGGGCTAGGGCGCCGAGAGAAGGAGGAGGAAAGAAGAGGCGGCGTGAGGTTTTGGGAGAGGAGAAAAAGTGGCGTGAGGTTTTGGTTGAGAGATTTCCAAACCAAAACTAAGTTAAAATAAACCAAACCCACTTGAACCTCCTATTTATATTAAGTGGTAATTTCCGCCCAAACCTAACATAAATATTATTGAATCCCTTTCCTTTCAGCACGGCCCTGCTGGGTTCACTGGTTTCTAACATTATCCGTAAACCGTAGGTCTCGGGTTCAATTCCCGCTTAGGCCGTTTTACGATTCTATTTATTTTTGCTACTTCCGCTACTCGGAAAATTCCGGAAAAATATCTAAAAACTCCAGAAAAATCATAGAATAATTCTAAAATAAATTCGGGAATTTTTCGGGCTTTACAATCCCCCATACCTCATAAAAAGTTCGTCCCCGAACTTAAAACAATTCTGGGTACTTCTGTCTCATGCTGGCCTCTGTCTCCCAAGTCGCCTCTGCTGCTGTGTGATTTTGCCAGCTGACTTTAACTAATGGTACTTCCTTGTTCCGTAATTTCTTTACTGCTCGGTCTATTATCTGAATAGGCCGACTGTCATAGCTAAGATCATCACGGACCTGTACCAACTGGGGCTCAATCACCTGGGTGGCGTCTGGGATATGCTTCTTCAACATGGAGACATGAAATACGTTGTGGACAACTGACATCTCCTGAGGTAGCTCTAGCTCATATGCTACCTTGCCCTCTCTCTTCGTGATAGGGTATGGTCCCACATATCTGGGAGCTAGCTTGCCCTTCTTCCCAAAACGCATGACTCCCTTCATGGGAGCTACTCTGAGGAAAACTGTATCCCCAACTGAAAACTCTAGGGGTCTGCGGCGTGTATCGGCATAGCTCTTCTGACGGCTCTGTGCTGTTTCTATCCTCTGGCGAATCTGCTGTATAGCTGCTGTGGTATCTGCCACTAGATCTGTCTGAAGCTCTAGCTCCTTCTGTTCACCACTCTCATACCAGCAGATTGGTGATCTGCACCTCCGCCCATAGAGTGCCTCATAAGGAGCCATGCCGATAGTGGCTTGATAGTTGTTGTATGCAAATTCTGCTAGACTCAGATATTTGCACCAACTTCCCTTGAAATCTAGGGCACAAGCTCGGAGCATATCTTCGAGTACCTGATTTACTCGCTCCGTCTGACCATCTGTCTGAGGATGGAAAGCTGTGCTGAATTTTAACTGGGTGCCCATAGCTGACTGAACACACTTCCAGAAGTGTGATGTAAATCTGCTGTCTCTGTCTGAAATGATGGTTCGTGGGACTCCATGTAGTCTGACGATCTCCTGGAGATACAACTGAGCTAGCTTCTCCATGGAGTAGGATATCTTGATAGCTAGGAAGTGGGCTGATTTAGTCAACCTGTCAACTATTACCCAGATGGCATCAAAACCATTTGTGGTTCTGGGTAGCCCCACTATGAAGTCCATCGAGATATCCTCCCACTTCCATTCTGGAATCTGTATAGGCTGCAGAACTCCTCCTGGTCGCTGATGTTCTGCCTTGACCCTCTGACAGGTGAGGCAGATGCTAACATATCTGGCGATGTCTCGCTTCATCCCGGACCAAAGTGTTTCTTCAGGTCTTGATACATTTTGGTGGAGCTCGGATGCATCGCTAGGGAGTCCTGTGAGCCTCACCTAAAATCTGTCTCCGTAGCTCCTCCACGATCTGGAACACATAGTCTGCCGCCAAAATACAACACCCCGCCATTGGACACTCTGAATTCTCTACTTTCTGATTACGCTAGCCCTTGCTTGATTCTCTGAATCTCGGGGTCCCGAGCTGACCGAATATCACCAAGCAAGGTAGACTCTAGGGTCATAGTAGAGAGCTGTCCCACGATGAGTTCGAGACCGAAATCCACGATCTCCTTCTGTAGGGGCGGTGACATGGCAGTAAGAGCTAATAAGGTAGCACTAGATTTCCTGCTAAGTGCATCTGCTACTTATTGGCTTTTCCTGGTGGTAGAGGATGTCTATATCGTAGTCCTTGACCAGCTCTGAGCTGTCGCATATTCAGATCCTTCCGAGTGAAGAAGTACTTGACTCTGATGTCTGTATACACTCTGCACCGAGCTCCATATAAGTAATGTCTCCAAATTTTGAGAGCGAACACTGCCGCAAGCTCAAGGTCATGAGTAGGGTAATTCTTCTCATAATCCTTGAGTTGTCTGAGGCATAGGCAATCACCTTGCCGTTTTGCATCGATCGCTCCTAGTCCCAACTTAGAGGCATCACTATAGATGTCAAAGCCGGTGTGTCGGTAGAGCCAAAATAGAGCACCGTCAATCTCCTTTTAGCTCATCAAGTCGCTTCTCCGTCCCACCTGGAATTTCCTGTTCTTTCGGTAAGAGCTGTCAGGGGAGGCTACCCGAGAAATCCTCTACAAACTTCCGTAATATCTCGCTAATCCCGAAGCTCGATTTCACCGGCGTTCTTTGGCGCTTCCAGCTATTTATCGCTTCTATCTTGGGATCCACCATAACACCATCCTTTGAGATGATGTGACCCGTAAAGGACACTGATCTAGCCAAAATTCACATTTCGTGAACTTGGCGTAAAGCTGATTCTGCTGAAGTGTCTGCAATACTAGTTTCGGTGCTCCGCATGTTCTTCCTGAGTTCCTGAGTAGATAAGAATGTCATCGATAAACACAATAACAAACTTATCTAAATACTCCCTGAATACTCTGTTCATGAGATCCATGAATGTAGCTGGAGCATTGGTCACGCCAAAGGGCATGACCACGAACTCGTAGTGTCCGTATCTGGTTCTGAATGCTGTCTTCGGTATATCCCCTTCTTTAACCTTTACCTGATGATAACCTGATCTGAGATCTACCTTAGAGAACATTGATGCCCCCTTCAGTTGATCGAATAGGTCATCTATTCGGGAAGAGGATACCTGTTTTGATTGTGACTTGGTTCAGTGATCGTAGTCTATGCATCGATGCTTCCATCCTTCTTCTTCACGAACAACACAGACGCTCCCATGGTGAGTGACTCGGGCGTATGAAACCTTTGTCAAGAAGCTCCTGAGTTGCTCTCAAGTTCCTTGATTCTCTGGAGCCATGCGATGCAGTGCCTTGGAAATTGGATTTGTGTTGGGGATGAGCTCTATCTCAAATTCAATCTCCCTGTCTGGTGGTAGCTCCTCCGGGAAGACTGCTGGGTAGTCGCAAACGACTCGAACCTCTGCTAGCTGTTGGTCATTGGTGCTGACTACGTGTGCTAAGAATCCCGTGCATCCTGAATCCTGTGCCTTCATAGCTGAGAGAAACCTCTTGGCCTTTCTCCTTGGTTCCCGGCTGTATTCAACTTGCACTTGGAATGTGACTTTCTGCTTACGGCACTCGATAGAGGCACCGTATTTGACCAAAAAGTCCATTCGAGATAACGTCATAGTCGGTCATTTCTAGCACTATCGATCGCAAAAGAGCTCCTCGCTATAATGACCACCGCCTCGAGCCAGCGTGACGCCATGATCTCCTCTGAAGGTAGCGCCGTCAAAAACTGACCGGTATCTCTGGGGTACCTCTAATTTTTCGGAGAACATCCGGCTATATATGAATGGGTTGCCCGAGTAGAATAGAAAGAGCACTATAAAAAATGCTAATCGACCTGTGACATCTGCCGAGGCATTTGCTACGTCCTCTCGGTGAGTGAGTAGATCCTCGCATTCGCCATAGCCGGGGGCTTCTAATGCCCTGGCTGATATGTGGGCCTTCTAGAGCTGCATCCGATATAAAGCCGGTGGCTGCATCAATCTCTGGCCGAGGAAGACCGCCTTGTTCGCACCTTGCAGCCATGTGCCCTTCTTGTCCACATTCAAAGCATCCTCGTTGCGACAAACCCCAGGTGGAATTTCCCACAAGTAGCACACTTTGGATAACCGGGTCGCTTGCTAGATGGTCCTCCTTTTGCGCTTGTTGTTGGAGTTCCCTTTCCGGTTGGAGCCGTGGCCCTGCTGTTTCCGAGTGTGAGAGCTTCCTTGGCCTTTGGACTCGAGGAGACTTGCTTCGCTTCATCTCGTAATGCTCGTGGTCAAGGCACCGCTCACTAGCTCCTCCGTAGTCGCATGGCCTATGAATGCCACCGCCACGCTCTCCTGGTCTCGATCTCGGAGATCAGCATCAACCGACTCGCCCTTCTTGCTGACTAACTCGACATAGGCAGGCCAACTGTTGAATTTCTTCACGGCTTCCTCCGAAAGGTTGCCCTGACGAAACTCCGTGAACTTCGTCGTAGTGGCGGTTTGTAACCGCATGTGAAAGAACTCCTCAAGAATTCTCTCGAAGTCTCCCATGACATCTCGATTCACGGGCGCTTCGTTCGATCCTTTCCCACCACATGCGTGCATCTCCTGTCACAGTAGGAGGCACACTTCACCTTCTCGTGTTCGGCCAGTCCGGAAGCTCCATCGTGCTCTCCGGTGTTTTGAACCAGGCTTGAGCATCCCATGGTTCACTAGTGCCAGGAAGTTCTCCGGCTTGACTATCGCCACTGGATTAGATAGGCTTCCTTCCTTGGCTCAGCTGCTGGGACTCTTGGCTGTAGGCTGGAGTGGTGGAACCTCTAAGACTACCGGAGTTGTCAAATTCGGTTCGTGGGGGTACTTTGCCGATTAGCCTTTAAGGTGGCTATCTCCGCTGTATCGAGCCACTAATCGTAAGGTCCGGAGGAGGCACCGAATGCCTCTTCTTTGGGGCTCGAGCTAGTGCCCTTCTAGTGGCGCCCTCGTGCCATTTCTAATGACATAGAGAACATATGTATAACTAATACTATCACAGTTATATAATTTCTGACATCCTGTTTAAACTATCATGTACTAACTGGCAATAAGCATATAACATGAACTGTAACTATAAACAAGAACAATTAAGAGAGTAGAGGTATTCTTACTTGGAAGTCTGCAGTACAATGCCGATGTGTGTGTAGGAAGTATGGAACATTGCTCGATACACATCTGTAACAACCCGCCTTCTACTACTAGGCTATAAGGTCGCAGTTATGTGCTAAACTATACTGTGCGGAAAGCTGGGCTAATTAAAATTTTACTCTACTATAACTAAGACAGTGATAAGAAAGGTCTAAAGACCTCCTTTGCTGGTGTATGTGCTAAGAGGGAAACTAAACATCCCAACTTAGCTAGGGACTCATAATTTACTTCCCTAGTCACGATCGATCCGCGGATCGATCGCGGACCGCTACGATTCATCTCACCGGATCGGTCGGCCGATCCAGTATCTGATCGGTCGGGACCGATCCAGAACCCGGAATTCTCGAAGCTATCAGATTACCGGATCGGTCGGTGACCGATCCGGTATGTCTGATCGGTCGGCAGACCGATCCAGAACCCGGAATTCTCCTGGTTATCAGATATCGTCGGTGGCCGATCCAGAGGAGATCTGATATCAGATCCGTCTGGATCGGTCGGCGAGGATCGATCCGTTGGCAATCAGCTCGATCGGTGCGGAGATCGATCGAGTCCGATTCGCCCGGAAAATCAGACTTCAGCACTTTGGCGTGCCAAAATACAATCTAACGACTACCTACTGCATAATAAACTATTCTAACAACATGTAATAACATTCTAACATGATTACTGACATTTTAAAACATTCTTTCATAGTTCAATGCGTTCCAAATCTAAATTGCATGAAAATGAAAGTATCAAAACTAATAAGCTGAAAGTGCTGAACGTAAATGCTAACGAGTTCTAATGCATAATTAAAACTTGTTAGATCCCTGAGATCTTTCATTCCAGTTCCACACACACACATCCTCATCTGCATTGACCTCCAGCCTCCACTGCTAATCCACTTTTCTTTTACCTGTATCTGCAGTATAAGAAAAGTAGTACCTGTAAGCTAACGCTTAGTAAGAAACCATCTACCTCACAAAATCATGCATACGATGCAGTTATGATTTGAAAACATGCTATTCGAAAATATTTTGAACAGGCTAGCATGGCATGGCATACAATCATAGAAACATGGCATACTGAACAAGTCATGGCATAGCATACAACTAATCATAAAGCTAACATAGAGAACTGAACTGAAACATAATACTGAGCTAAACTAAACTAAACTGAAGCTGAAATCAACTCAACTAACATAACTGATTTTGAGTTTGAAAACTAGTACATAATAAGTGAAAATAATAAACATGCTGTTGGGCCCGGCAACTGTACTTGTTGTGCGCGACCCGGGGTTGCAAGTCCCGAATTTAGCAGGGTTTACTAGGTTGTCTGAACCTAGGGACGACTGTGGGAGTCCAACCCAATGGATATCTAATCCAGTACAGTGCCACTGAAAATAAAATACTGAAATAGCTAATACATGCTTTTTCATACTATTCCTAGGTTATCTGAACCTAGAGCTAGGTTATCTAAACCTAGAGGCGACTGTGGGAGCCCACCCATTGGATATCTAATCCATATAAGCTGAAATAAACTGAAAATACTGAATAGATACCTCTAAAGTATCTAACTGAGCTGTTACAAATGCCTATGGTGCATTTTTACTAAACTAGCTATTTTATCGAACACCTGGGATGCTCTAACTCTTCTTCCTATTAGGGAGACCACCTCTAGGCACCCGACAACATCTAACCTCCTATCTGAAGAGGGAAGACATGCCCGGCCCATCTAAAGGTGCTCAACTAAGTCCCTAATCTGCGAAGAGAGTTAAATACACCCTAGATATCGATAAAAATCCGCATACATCCTAACTAAAGTATAAAAACTCAACCGGAAGCTATTATACTGCAGGTGAGGGGTTTCTTACCTCTTGATCGTAATTTCTTACGATTCTATTCGCTAGAACTCCGGTGGAGATGATCCTCTCGACGAT
Source organism: Zingiber officinale (assembly GCF_018446385.1). Taxonomy (NCBI): domain Eukaryota; kingdom Viridiplantae; phylum Streptophyta; class Magnoliopsida; order Zingiberales; family Zingiberaceae; genus Zingiber; species Zingiber officinale. Next base: position 123,750,085 of record NC_055997.1, read on the forward strand.
CCGATCACGTCTTCGCGTTCCTCTCGCGGAGAAGAGCCTCTTTCGTGTTGGAGTCGTCGCCGGAAGATGAACCTAGGGACCTTGGGCTAGGGCGCCGAGAGAAGGAGGAGGAAAGAAGAGGCGGCGTGAGGTTTTGGGAGAGGAGAAAAAGTGGCGTGAGGTTTTGGTTGAGAGATTTCCAAACCAAAACTAAGTTAAAATAAACCAAACCCACTTGAACCTCCTATTTATATTAAGTGGTAATTTCCGCCCAAACCTAACATAAATATTATTGAATCCCTTTCCTTTCAGCACGGCCCTGCTGGGTTCACTGGTTTCTAACATTATCCGTAAACCGTAGGTCTCGGGTTCAATTCCCACTTAGGCCGTTTTACGATTCTATTTATTTTTGCTACTTCCGCTACTCGGAAAATTCCGGAAAAATATCTAAAAACTCCAGAAAAATCATAGAATAATTCTAAAATAAATTCGGGAATTTTTCGGGCTTTACAGATTGTATCTGCAATCTCCATATATTGTCAAATATCGAGACTCAAGCTTGAGTCAAATCAAGCTTAGTCAAACAGGCCAACCTTGACGTAGGGATATTGCACCAACAGGAAACCAATGCCCTACTCATAAGATTCGGATGACACAACCGGAGAAATCAATTCCAAGAGTCCGGAAAGAAAAGGAGCACATTGAATGCTTCAAGTGCAAACAGATGGGTTACTACAAAAGTCAATGCTCAGAAAGAAGACTTAAGAATCTAGGGGAGAAATCAATGTTAGTAAATTTATATTACATAGAAATCTAATTTTTGCAATACATGTCGGTACTCTGACTAATCCTGATTGCACTAGTTTAGATTTCTCTCAAAAATTAAATATGCATGTTAATAATGCAATGAATAAAGTTCATTCAAAATTATTTAATAAAAATAAGAAATTAACTCTTAGAAAATTAGAAAAATAAAATAATAATTTAAAAGATAAAATTGATAAATTAGAAAAGATTGTTAATAATTTAACCAAATCACAAAATCTAGACTTGAATTACAAGTCTAAGATGAAACTTAAACTCTACAAACCAAGTTATAATCAAGTGTCTTTTAATTATGAAACCAATCAATAAACACTAAATTAATCAGTAAACTCAAAACCCAACTTAAAAGTTAACTTAAAATTGTAACTTGTTAATTTAACTAATAAATTCTTGATTTGTTTAATCCATGCCTAATTATCATGAATATGTATATAAGTAATTAATTGATAAATGTCATTCATGATTACTAATTGCTTAATCTAGAAAGGATAAATAAGGACTTAGACTTGATTCAACTTGACTAATTATACCTAGGACTTTAGGGAAGAAAATTAAATAGTCAATTTCTTTAAAAGGCTTTGTTTAGAAGTGGTTGATAGCCCAATACCTAAGAAGACCTAGTGCCTCGCCACAGCTTAGAAGCTAATTATTGAAATGAATATTTAATTGACTAGCTGTCAAACATTGGTCTAACTCAAATGTAAATCAATCCTTAGATTTGAATTTAAATTAAAGATTAAATTAACCATCTCACAAAACTTATAAGATTCTCTGATTGAAATTCTAAAAAAGGGTGAGATGGACTTAGGTTTAAAATAAAAAGTAGTTAATCAAACCCAAATTAATTAAACTCAATTCAATTAAGTTGACTTAATTAAAATTTAACTAAAGTTAATTCAATTTAATTAACCTAAGTCCCAATAATTAATTTTAAAGTATAATTAATTTCAAATTCTTTGATTAATTTCAAAAGTATAATTCAAATTCAAACTTAATTATTTCCAAATGTTAATTAAAATTTCAAACTTAATTATTTTCAAATCATTTTCAAAATATTAATTATATTTTAAATCATAATTAATTTTCAAAATCTTAATTATCATCAAATGTTCAAATCTAATTAGTCTTTAAATTCTAATTAATTTTTAAATTTAAACTTAAAATTCAAAATTCAATATTTAAAACCCAAATTTAAATTCAAACTGAATTTTTAAAATTTTATATTTTTGAAATCTAAATTTAAACGTAAACTTAAATATTCTTCAATATCATAAATATTTTTCAAAGTGATAGATAAAATTAACTTCAAAATTAACTTAACCCTATATCACATAAACTCATAAGTTGAACATGCTTGATAACATAGAATGAGTGAGATCGAAAATTAGCAAACTAAATAATTACTTTTACTTTAAACTTGTGTTTTAACCTTGAACTCTCATGCTTAGACTCTAGGATCATAAAACTTAAAGCATTCATTTTTTTTTTGCATTAATTAAGGGGGAATGAAAGGAAGTTCAAAATTTCTTAACTATTTTTCTTAAAAGGGGAGTGACATTAATTTTCCTTAAATGTTTTCTCAAAGTAATGGTGTTCTTTTTCAAGATTTCAAATCAAAGTATTTTTCAAAAAGGAAGTTCAATTTTTTTTTTGGCTTAACTATTTTTGAAAAGAAAGTCTAACCATTTTTGAAAAACAACTTTAAAATTTTATTTGAAAAAGGAAGTTCAAATATTTCTAGCTAGAAAACTAAGTTTTTGAAAAGTATTTTTAACTAAATTTTTATGTACTTAACTAAGTGTTTTAAAAATCTTTTCAAAAAGCAAAGTACTTGATATAGTGTTTTTAACTTAGCTAAGTATTTTTTAAAAAAAAAAACATTTTCTTATCTAAATATTATTACAAGGAATTCTTTTCAAAACTTAAATTTAGCTAAGTTTTTTTAACTAAGTTTTTATCAAAATTTTTTTAAAAGCTAAGTACTTGACTAAGTTTTTGTTAAAATTCTTTTAAAAACTAAGTATTGAGATAAGTTTTTTAAAAGCTAAGTATTGAGCTATTTTTTTTAAAAAAAATCTTTTAAAAGCTAAGTATTGGGCTAAGTGTTTTTAGGAAAATCTTTTCAAAGCTAAGTATTGAATTAAGTATTTTTCAAATATATCCTTTTCAAAGTTAGGTATTTAGCTATTTTGTTTAAAAGATAAATGATTTTTAAGCCAAGTAAGTGCTACCCTTCAGGGAGAGTTTAAAAGATTAAAAAACTAGCCTTTCAGAGTTGAAGATTCTTTTTCTCTCTAACTTAGTACCCTTTTTTTGATATATAGAAAAAGGGGAGAGAAAAGTTAAAGTTAAGAGTTACACATAAAACATGAGCATAAGGGGGAGTTTTTTTAAATATGTCAAAATTGTTGCACTTTACTTATGCTCATGCTTAAATTCTTATGCTCATGCTTAAATTACTTTTCATTATATTACAATAAATATTGTTATGTTTTACTTAACTTTGAATTTTATTGCCATAATTAAAAAGAGGGATATTGTTGGTGCGGGAAGCACCTGATGATCTAACCTATGTTTTGATAATGACAAAGGATTCAAAGTTAAGTTGTCTTGTTATCTAACAAGTGTGATCAAGCTTGCAGGAAAGTCCTAAGTGTTCTTAGGTAAAAGTCCCAGTGGATACTAGGCAGGTGGAAACCCTAGGGGGAGGTAACCCTAGGTCCTAGGGGATGATAACCCTAGGTTATGGAAAATCCTAGGGAGAGTTAACCCTAGGTCCTAGGGGGTGGTAACCCTAGGTAGAAAGTCTTGACGGGTCGTGGACTTTGGGCGAAATCCTAGAGTCAGGGACTCTAGGTGAAAATCTTGGTGGTCGCCGACCAGGTGAAAGACTAGACGAGTCAGAGATAGGACATCTAGCGGGAAAGTCCTGAAGTCTCAGGCACTGAGAAAAAGTCCAATCGGTCTGAAGGACCGGTCTAGCAATAGGTAAACTCTCCTAAGAGGAGTAGGTATGAACGTGTTCCCCGAAAAGGGAACAATAGGTGTCGGTTCTACCAAGGGTTTCTAGAGGAAGTCTAAAAGTCAGAACCAGACAGTCTGGAGTTGTCAAAAGTTATTATTTTATATTGTTTCATTATTTTCTAGTTGTCTAACTTTGTTTTACAGGAAACTAACACTTTTTGCAAGGTTAGATTCGGCCTTGATCGGTTGACCGAAGGTCCAGATCGGTTGACCAAACACTCAAAAAGAAGGATCAGATTTCCAGCGATCTGATCGGGTTCGACCAAGGAATCGGTCAACTGAACCTGGGGTTCAATCAACCGAATAGTGGATAGACATTGACGTGGTCAAGCTAAGTTGATCAGAACAGATGAGCTGGGGATCAGTTGACCGAACAACGAGATCAGTCATCCAAACGAAGACTTCTATTTGAGCAGCAGAACCTGGATGAGAAGCCGGGTCGATTCAGGCAGGATCAGTCGACCGATCTAGCAGATTAGTTGATCGATCAGAGTTGGGTCAAACCTAATCCTGAGATCAGTGGATCTGGATCAGGTCTAAGGTCGCTATAAAAGGGGTCTCGGCTAGCACTTCAGAGCACATTCAGAACAATCAATTAAGAACAAGTTAAGCCCTTGTGCACATCCCCGATGACGACTAATCTAGAAGATTAATTTCACCAAGTCGTCAGTAACAAGTTGTATTTCAATATTTGTAAAGCTTCTTACTTGTACTTGTTCTATGTAAAGACTTTTTGGATCTATAGTGATTGCCCAATGAAAGCGATCAACAATCGCGGGCTTTGGAGTAGGAGTCACCACAGACTCCGAACCAAATAACCAAAAGTGTTAGCGATTGTTCTCTTCTTTCATTCTATCTTCTGCTGCATTATTCCATGTTTTCCGAAACGAGTGAAAAGGAACCGAGTGTTATTCACCCCCCCCCCCCCTTCTAGCATGTCATCGATCCTACATTCTATCTATCATCCTTTAGTATGTTGCTCCTACATTTTTTAGTTCAAATGACATAACTGTGCAACAGAAAGTACTATTCAAGGTGATGAAGCTAACCTTCTCTTGGTCCTCTCGAGCGAGAGGGATTTGGTGATATCCCTGATAAACATCCAGCATGCAGATCAACTCACTCCCCAATGTAGAGTCCACTATCTGGTTGATTCAGGAGAGCAATAATAGTATTTAGGACTTTCCTTATTAAGGTCATGGAAACAATGCAAACCCGCCATTTGTTATTGGGTTTAGATACCAAGACTACATTAGTGAGTTAACAAGAAAATTGCACCTCTCAAATGTATCCTGCTTCTAACAACTTGTCGACCTCCACTCGGATAATTTTTTTTTTGATCAGTAGGGAAATCTCTTTTCTTTAGCTTGATCGACTAGGAGGTGGGAATAAGGTGGAGTTTGTGCTCCATCATAGTTAGGGCTACCCTCATCAGTTCTCACAAAGACCAGACGAAGACATCCCGATTTTGGGTTAAACACTCCACCAGGCTCTTTTTGACCTCTAGTGGGATGTCGATTACTATCTTCGTAATGCTTTATAGCCAATCAGGATGTATATGCACCTCCTCTTATTTGACCTACTCTTCATCCAAAGGCAATGACTCTTCTCGGATGGCGTGCACTCCTCCATCCTAAATCTTCTGGGCCTTGCATGCTTTTGTTTTTACTACGTCTATGTAACATTTCTTTGTGGTAAGCTGCTCTCTTCTTACCTAACCAATCTAGCTCGCTACCGAAAATTTTACCTTATGGTGGAAAGTAGAGACAGCCGCATGGAATTCATGCAAGGTAGGCCTCCCCAAGATGATGTTGTAGGTGGATAGAGCATCCACCACAATAAATATGCTTCTTCGAATTCTCACCAGGGTCTCGATACCCAAAGAGATAGCCCGTTTGATTTGGCCGATTGTCTGTGCCTCATTCCCTATGAACCTGTATAGGACTTTGGCCATCGACTGAAGCTCGCTTGCATCAAGCTACATCTTATCGAAGGCATTTTTGAAGAGCACATTGATAGAGCTTCCGGTGGTAATGAAGACTTGAGCCACTCGGTTGTTAGCAATTATAACCTTGATGATGAGTGCATCATCATAAGGGAGCTCTACTCCCTCAAGGTCTTGAGGCTCAAAGATGATTTGGGGTCCGACTGCTTATTCTTGGTTGTAGTCGACCATATGAATCTCAAGTCGACAACCATGAGCCTTCCTGGCTTTGGTTGAATCACCGTAAATGGAGCCTCCAGAGATCATACCGACGTCTTTTACCATGACATTTCCCTGGTTCTCTTCTTCCCGAGTCTACCACAGTTCCTTGCCTTAGTCATTTGACCGACCCCTAGTCCTCCATTACTTGAGGCATTTTGGCCAGACGACCAGAGGTGCTGGGATTCAGAGTTGTTTATTCAGGAGCTGAGGCACGATTTGTGGCAGTGTCAGGCCTAGCTCGACCGCCCTATGTGTGTCATGAGAGATCTGATAATAGTCCCTAGTATCGTGGGTTTTGGATCAATAGAAGGTGCAATATCGAGATACCCACTAGGGGGTTCAACAAAAGAGGTTAGAATGACCTCGACATGTTGTACTGCCCTTATTTCCTCGACTAACAGAAGATTCGATCAAGGGTCTCTGGGGTGTACTGGAGGTGGTGGTGGTTTCCAATCAGCCTGGCCGGTCCGAGCTGGGATAGTCACCTCCTTCTTCCAGGCAGCTTGATCTTCCTCTACATTAACGTATTGATCACCTTCCCCAGCAGGTCGTTAAAGTCTTTTATGGGATTTATGATGAGGGCTTGGAAGAATTCTCTCTAAAAGGCCTTGAGAGAAAACACTTATTAATATTTCTAAAGTGACGGATAGAACATCCAGCGCCACTTGATTGGAACATTTGATGTATACTCATATGGACTCCTTGGCCCCCTACTTGAGTGCAAACAGACTCAAGCTAGTCTTTTGGTAACTACGGCTACTGGCAAGTGGTGCAAAGGGTTTTTCTTTTTTAATTCCTTAAAACAAGTAATAGATCTGATCGACAATTAGTCAAACCATCTTTACACCGAGCCTAAGAGAGTGATTAGAAACACTTGGCATTTGATGGCATCACTATACTGGTGCAGTAGGGAAGCATTCTTATTGTTGCTGGAAGTACCAGCTAATCAAAATTGTGTTTTGATATTGACAAAAGTTCAAAGTGAAAATGTGTTGTTATTCTAACAAGTTTAACTGAGTGTGCAAGAAAAGTCTTAATTGAGGTTAGGCAAAGAAAGTCCTAATAGATACTAGGCAGGTGAAAAGTCCTAGTTGCGACTAGGTAATGAAGTCTTGGTTCGGGAGACTGAGTAATATCTTGGCAGGTCGAGGACGTCGAACGAGATCCTAGGGTCATAGACACTAAGTGGAAGTCCTGGGAGTCGCGGACACCAGGCAGAAGACTGATAGGTCTAGGTTCAGATGTCCAACAAAAAGTCCTGATGTCTCAGACATTGAGCAAAAGTCCAAACGGTCTAGAGGGCTGGTTTAGCAAAAGGTAAATTCTCCTAAGAGGAGTAGGTGAGGGTGCGTTCCCCATTGAGGGAATACTAGGCATCGATCCGACCAAGGGTTTCACTTGAAATCCGAAAGTCAAAATAGACAGTCTAAAGATTGTTAAATTATGTAAGGAACTAAAACACTAAACACGCTTATGCGCAGCAGAAACCATCTAGTTCCTCCAGGAGATCCATACGAAGGGAAAGAAAAATATACTAAATTTTCTAAAAGAGCGTGAAAAAGTTATACCTTTGGTGTATGCACACGGACTCTAGATAGCTTGAATCATAGCACGATCACACGTTCATGCATCTATGGTATCCACACGAACAAGCCTTGCCTTTGTTTGTCTCACAAACTCACAAGTTGGAGAAGGAAACCACATAAGGTTATGCTAGAAACCAAGAGTAGGTGTTTCGGCCAAGAAGAGAAGAGAGGAAGGAGAGAATGAAGATCTACACAAAAAATAAAGAGAAAAATGCTTAAGTATTTTCATCCAATGAAAATACTTAATGAGCATTAATTCAATTAATAAGCCTTAATGAGTATTTACACTCCATTAAGGACCACACTTGAAACTCCTCATTTTAAATTCAATTTCGAAAATTGAATGAAATGATTCATTGAATTTCGAAATTCAATAAATATCTCCATTAATACTCACTTGAGTCTAACTCAAGTCTAATTCACTTGAGTCTAACTCAAGTCTAATTCAATCGAGTCTTACTTAATTAATCTCATGCAATTTCAAATTTAATGAATCACATTTCATTAATTTGAATTGACTCCTTGAGTCTAGTTTGAATTGGACTTAATCCAATAATTAGATCCAATTGAGTCTAACTCAATAAGTCCAATTCGGATTAGGCTTAATCCAATGATTCATCATATGAATCCATCTCCAAATCTACTTATTCTTTGTGTGTGACCTAATAGGTTCTCGTAACATTGGCAATGTACCCAAATCATTATTTAGATACATAAGCAATGAGTGGCATCTAGCAAGGAATCATTGCTACCCAAGTGACGAGAAAGTCGAGATCCGACTTAACTTGTCCATGGCTATTATCTTGTATAACTTGGTCCCTCTATCCTTGATATCTAGATTGATCAATAAGGCATAGAATGTGGCATTCTCTTATCAATTTTTGTGTTTCTTGATCTCTAAGTAGACACACTCAATCAAATAAGCTCAATATCTCATATTGACTTATTTGAGTATGACCATGCTTTCTTGTGTCCTACTAATCAAGGAGCCCATAGATATCACTTCCGTCATATGGAAGGGATAGATCCCATCTACATCACTCACATCCCTCCGCATAATTCATTACATACCCTGTGATCGACTTTATTGTCCACCTTGTTACAGGTGACATTTGTCGATACCAAAGTACACAACTCTTTATATAGGGAACCGTAGTGACTTCAGGTCTAAGGACTATTCATACCAATAGTCACATGAATGTTTATGACACTCATATAACGATCTATGAAACATTCTCATGGCGGGTCATTCAGTATATATTCTCTAATATATACCCATATGTCAACCTGATATTTCATATCCATGACTTGTGAGATTAAGTCATCCGTTGACCTACATGCTAGTCTCAACGCATTAATATCATCCTTGTATATTAATGCTTGATTAGGAATAGTTAAGAGTAGTGTTCCATGTATATCTACAATGTCTCACTATCAATTCAACCAATTGATATGTTGTAGATTAGAACCTACTACCCAAGGACATTATTATACTTATGCAACTGGCACTGAATTGAAACAAATATAATAACCAACTTTATCTTTTATTAATAATGAAATATGATACAAAATGAGCTCTTTAAAATCATCTCATAATTGGTACTAGGGATAATACTAACAAATTATTCATATTTTATTGTGATAACTTTATTTTACAAGGTATCTTTAGTATTTTGGACTAACATGCCTTACAAGAAGTGAAATACATAAAGAAGTTTTGGGTGAATAGTGCTCGAGGCGACTCTTATGGTGATGGAAGTGCCTCGGACACCCTGGTCAAAGGCCTCGCGCAGAAAGGTACGGAGGCACCTCCCATGTGATTGGAGGCTCCTTGAATCTGGGCACGGAGGTGCCTTGGAGTGCCTAGAAGGCACCTTCAAAGGAATAAACAACACAGATTGTGGAGGTTATCAAGTTTGAGGATAAGGGTATAATATCTACTGATGGAGGCACCTTGGATGAAACTAATTCTATTTACTCCCCTGAGTTATAGCTTAGATATGATCTATCTAAAAGATAAATTTAACTCTTAGGGACCCAGTACTGATCTAGTTCAATTTGGTTAGTTAAACATGATTTATGGATCCATGCTTGGACTCGAGTTCTACCATTTTGACTAAGTAAAGACAAGTATGATTTGTTAGTTGTGTTTGGTTTGTATCCAAGTCCAGATTTGTTGTACATGGCTCATTGAGACCCAAGCACCATGTTTATACATTTGGATGCCAAGTTGAACTTTTCCAACATCTTCTTGAGTTGATCCACTTGACCTTTCAGGTTAGAATGTTCTTCCTCAAACTTTGCAATTTAAATTGAAGTTCCAACTTAAACTTGGTTAGTCGAGTGATTCAACCTCACTTGCTCCTTAAGATGGTCAATTTCCTTAAGTAATAAGTAATGTTGTTCCTCAGATTTTGTTAATTTTTAAACAAGCATTTAATTACTTTCAACATTTCAGACTTCAAATTGAAAGTTACCTTATCAGGTCTTTCGAAAATGGATGCGGATCCATGGCTTCTCTCAGACTCGTCGTTGGACTTTGACTTGTACTTGTCTTCAGGCTCGGATTTGGACTCTTCGGTCTTTGCCATAAATGCTATATGACTCAAGTGCTTTGATTCTGATTTTGATTGAGACTTAGCTTTCTTGTTTGGTCCTGTATACAAAGCTAACCTTTTCTCGATTTGACTCAAGTTAGTCTACTCATGTAATGTTAATTTGTAAAATAGTTCATCTAATTTAATAATAGAAAGATTTTCTCAACTTTATAGGCATCTACAATAGATGCCCATAAGGAGTTTTGAGGGAATGAGTTAAGTGTGTACTTGATGATATCATGATTCTCAAGTTGATGACCGATGATATGTAGTCCATTAAGGATGTCCTGAATCCTCATGTGTAGTTGACTTGCCGACTCACCATTTAGCATATTTAGTAATGAATTTAATAAAAGATCATGCTTTATTACCTTTGTATCATTTGTCCCTTCTTGTAATTTGACTAACTTATCCCATAAATCTTTTGTATTGTCGAAGGGGCCAACTCGATTTAATTCTTCTTTTGATAATCCACATTGTAAAGTGTTGAGTGTCTTAGAATCTATTTGTACCCCAAGGTGTTTTTAATGTGATCAACTAAGTCAGGTTAGGTCATGTTCGTTTTTAACCCTGTGTCTAAGTGTGCAGGAACTTAGGAGCATAGGAAGTCAAGTAAAAGACGCAGCTAGTGAGAAGGACGATGTAGGAGAGAGCTGATGGGCTCAGTGCGTCTGAGGGACGAGATGCTGTGGAAGAGTACATGGGTGAACGAGAAGGGAGTGTGCGGTGTTTCTGAGGGACGAAAAGCCGGAGCGGAAGGTTACTTGAGGAGATAAGCAAAAGATGCAGCCAGCGAGAAGGACGACACAGGAGAGAGCCGACGAGCTCGGTGTGTCTGAGAAACGAGGTGCTGCGGAAGAGTATGTTGATGAGCGAGAAGGAAGCATGCGATGATTTCGAGGGATGAGAAGCTAAGAGAGGAAGGTTGCTCAAAAAGGCCGAAAGTTGGGTTCGGGTGAGCCCTATTCCGAATGGCCGAGATCACCCAAGCGAGTGGAGCCAGAGTGGAAGACTCAGACCAACGCGAGTGCAACCAGAGGTAAAGATCGGGTTCCAAAAGTCAACAAAATGTTGACTTTTTAGTTCGGGGAACCACGACTCAGTGCGAGGCACCCGGATCTTCTCGAGGCACCCGGACCAGTCTGAGGCACCCGAAACCCTTTCGGGCGCCCGGACCTTGATGTTTATCTGGAATGCGTGAAACGTGATCCGTTACGATGGGGATAAAGTTTTATCCCCCCTCCAGACGCCTGGAACCCTTCTTGGTGCCCTGACCAGGGTTATAAATACAGGTCCTAGAAACTATATAGGGACTTGAGAAACACTTGTAATTGATTCTAGGTTTATTATTGTGAGCCATCAACGTTGTAAGAGGCTTCTCTGCCTGAAAGAGACTTTGATAGTGAGCTTCAACTACCTTGGATTAACAACCTAGTAGGTTGTAACCAAATAAATCGTTTAAGCATCTTCTTTCTTTTAGTCTCTTATTCATTATATGCAAGTGTTAGTTTAATTTAGCTATAAAAGATCGAGAAAGGTTGTTTTAATTTTGCAGGGCTATTCACCCCCTCTAGCCGGCCGCCCAAGGGTCCCAACAAGTGATATCAGAGCGAGGACACCTCAGAAGGACTAACCGTCGATTGAAGCAAACAAGAAATGGTCGGAGCTAGCATCTACCCACCAACATTCGAGGAGGAGTTTGCGTTTTGAAAGCGACGAATGGAGGTATTTCTTAAAACATATTTTAATATTTTATTAATAATGAAATATGGTTATGAAGCACCAAAGAACACGAATGGAAAAGAAATCGAAAAACACCTCTGGACCAAAAAGTAGTGTGACGATTTTATATCAAATGGTAAGACTGAAATTTCATCTTTTAAGCATACTACAAATTGAAGATCTCGACAAAATTGACGACTACCAAAGTGAAAAAGAACTTTGAGAAAAGTTCTTGAAGCTCCATGAAGAACCAAAAGAAGTTGAATCCAACTCCTCGATGGACACCAAGTCATCATCAGAAGAATCTGAAATCGAGAAAATCGTCGGAACAGCTCTAATAGCTGATTACCTACAAGAAGACAAAGCAAGCTCATCCTCAATGAACAATGAAAGCATTGATGAAGAGGGAGTATCGTCAGAGGAAAGCATCAGTACAAGGGGAGCATCAGAAATCGATATAGTAAGTCAGGTAAGTAAACTTCCTCCGGAGCAATTATATAAATTTGTACAAATGCTAAGTAAATCATTGTACAAGAAGAGAACAAAGATATCAAATCAAAGAAAGAATTTGCATGTCTAAAATAAGAATTTGAGAAATTAATAGATGAAAATGTAAAATTAAAAGATAAAATAGAAATATTAGAAAAGGATAAGTCATGCATTAATGTTTTTGTTGCTCCAAAAAGAAATTTCAAATATCATCAAAAGATGAATTGGTATTATAAATTTCACAAGGGGTAAATTATAAAATTATTTAGAAAACATGTTCCTAAAAAATTCTTGATAAATCAGTAGGTAGGAACCTATATTGGGTTCTAAAATCATGTTTAAATTAAATATCTTTGCATGATTTATGTTAGAAATTAATTAGAACTTAATTTTTTTTAGAAAGAAAACTTTTTTAAACTTTTTTTGTTGGTGAATTTTCTATAAACTCTCTAAAAGTCAATTATTGAAATTTTATATTTCTGCAAAGTCACTTGCTATTATATATTCTCAGAAAATATCTCAAATGTTTTAATAACTATGCTTAAGTATTTTTTTTTTGACTTTATGTAGAACAGAAGTTATTTTTGCTGAACATTATATTTCCTTTCTGCTCTACTATTATAAAATTTTCAGGATTTTTTTTTCACTAAGTCTAAAAAACTAGATTTTCAACTGCTTAAAATTCTTAATTTTTTGATTTTTTTAAACCCTTAGACTTTTTAAACCTTCCAAGTAATATGTTTAACAAACCCCACTTTTAATGTGATTAAAAGGGGGAGTAGTAAAGATTAAGTCTAGGGGAAGGATAGTACAAAATTTTAAATTTTAATTTTTGCACTTAATTTTTGTACTTGCAAAATTTAATATTTTTACACTTGATTTGTGTACTTGGAAATCTTTTTTTATAATTGCTATTTGTTTACCCTAACTTAACTTGGGTTTGATCACATAAAAAAGGAGGAGATTATTGGTATCCCAAGGTGGTTTTGATGTGATCAATCAAGTCAAGTTAGATCCTATTGGTTTTTAACCCCGTGTCTAAGTGTGCAGGAACTTAGGAGCGCTCAAACACAGGAAGTCGAGCAAAAGACACAGCTAGCGAGAAGGATGACATGAGAGAGAGCCGACAGGCTCGGTGTGTTCGAGGGACGGGATGCTGCGAAAGAGTACATGGACGGACGAGAAGGGAGCGTGCAGTGTTTCTGAGGGACGAGAAGCCGGAGCGGAAGGTTGCTCGAGGAGATGAGCAAAAGATCAACCAGTGAGAAGGACAACACAGGAGAGAGCCGACAAGCTCGGTGCGTCTGAGGGACAAGGCGCTGCGAAAGAGTACACCGGTGGATAAGAAGGAAGCACGCGACGATTCCGAGAGACGAGAAGCCAGGAGAAGAAGGTTGCTCGAGAAGGCTAGAAGTTGGGTTCGGGTGAGCCCTATTCCAGATGGCCGAGATTACCCAAGCGAGCGGAGCCAAAGCAAAAGACCTAAACTAATGCGAGCGGAACCAAAGCCGAAGATGGGGACCGAAGGTCAACAAAATGTTGACTTTTTGGTCCAGGGTGCCTCGACCCAATCCGAGGTGCTCAAAACCTTTCCGGGCACTTGGACCATGATGTTTATCTGGAACACGTCAAACATGATCCGTTGCGATGGGGATAAAGTTTTATCCTCCTCCAGGCGCCCCCGCCGCCCCCCCGAGTAGAGCTATAAATACAGCTCTGGTCCTAGAAACTATATAAGGACTTAAGAAACACTTGTAATTAATTCTAGCTTTGTTAATGTGAGCCATTAACGTTGTAAGAGGCTTCTTCGCCTGAAGGAGACTTTGATAGTGAGCTTCAACTGCCTTAGATTAACAACCTCTCCGGTTGTAACCAAGTAAATCGTTTGAGCCTCTTCTTTCTTTTAGTCATTTGTTCATTATATGCAAGTGTTAGTTTAATTTAACTATAAAAGATCGAGAAAGGTTGTTTTAATTTTGCAGGATTATTCACCCCCTCTAGTCGACCGCCCAAAGGTCCCAACAGAATCAATTTGTACTTTCTTCTTATTTCTTCAGTCCATTCTTCTATGTTGTTGACTGGTGATGTGTAGCAGCATCGGATAATGAGCCATTGGTTAATGTCCATTTTGAGAAAAACTCCATCCTCTTTTTCTAGTATGGGAAATCACGTCCATCGAATAGAGGAGGACGCACGGTGGAATATCCCTTGGATTGTGTCATTTATTCTTGCACCAAAAATTGAGAAACAAAAAGAATTTCCAAGACTCATATCTTGGGATTAGTAGTGTAAGATAAAGAAGAAAAGAGAATATAAAAAAAACTTTTTAGCAAAAAGAAAAGAAAAGACAAGATTTTTAAAGTGCTTGAAAAACGGTTAAGTTATTTTAGAGCTACCAGGCTCTGATACCCATTGGAGGATCAGAATAGTGATACAGGGGGGTTTGAATACCATCCATTAAAACAATCTTTTCTTATCATAGAAATAAAACAAAGTAAGTAGCAACGGAAAATAAAGAACACACAAACTCAAAGACACAATAGAATTACTAGGTTCAGAGCCCAGCCGACTCCTACTCCAAGGGCTTTTTAGGCAAATGACCTTTTTAGATACCATGTCTATGAAAAGTGGGGAGCTGAACCCCGTATGTCTGACTGGCTCTAGGATCATCCGGATTTATGCTAAGAGTCTTGCTTGTGAAAAGTGAGGAGCCAAGCCCGCAAACAACGTAAAAATATTAATTTATTTATATACAAATGACCTTTTTAGATTTTTTATTTTCTAAATATTAATCATATGCCATAAAATTTCAAGGGTTTTTGGTAGGATTGTACGATTGTATGATCCAATTTTGACTGATTCAATCCAAATCGATCCTGCATAGGATCATGATTTTACAAACTATGGGTGTGGCCCTCTTATACGATGATATGATACTTTCCCTGCCGTGAGTACGATGCCCCATTAATCAACACTTGGAGAGAGATACCATTCCATTCCTTTAGTAGTAATATAAAAGAAGCTCATTCCTACGGGCAAAGGTACACATATGCACACACACTTAACCACTCATAAACTACCACTAGCATCTCCTCTTTACTGTTCTTCTTCTCCATCTCACTTACCGGAGATTGACTTGAGTATGAGAGTGGCTGAGCTAGGACACCCTTGGCTTCTATTTTAACTTCCCCTCTCTCTTGTAGAAATTAAGGAGAGGAAAAAGCTAGCCATATTATTCAATTCAAAAAGAATCCTAGAAATACAGAGTATAAAGTCTTATAAAGTTAAACAAATAAATATATATAATCTAACATCCCTCCTCCTCAAACTCACGATGCTACATCTAAAAGCATTGAGAGTTTGTCAGACAAAAAATAAAAGTGTGAAGCGAAATATGTCTTGGTAAACATATTAGTAATCTATAGAAGGATGAAAGGCAATGTGATAGTGTCAATCTGAAGATGATAATGAGTAATGTGATAATCTATTTCAATATGTTTCATCCTCTTATGAAAAATTGAATTGTGTGCAATTTGAATAACACTCTAATTATCACAATATAATGGAGCGAGTTGATAAAGAGAGATACTCATATCTGCAAGCAGCCAACACAACCAAACTATCTCACAAGTAGTTGAGGTCATGACACGGTGCTCAATTTCTATGGAAGTTCTAGAAATAACATTTTATTTCTTACTCTTCTAAGAAATGAGGGAATCATCAAGAAAAATGTGGAAGCCAATGGTAGATTTGCGATCCGTAGGATCACCAGCCCAATCAGCATTAGAGTATGCACGCAACTCTAAAGATGAAGTAGAAGGAAATAAAAAGACTTTGAAATTGAGTGCCCTAAAGATACCTAAGAATATGAAGAACAACAACCCAATGAACTATAGTTAGTGCAGTGACAATTAACTAACTACATGAATAGCACAATATCTAGACGAGTCACGGTGAGATAAACTAAGCTTCCAACAATAGTTCAGTGCAAACTAAGATTCGACAAATGTGAGTCATCAGATGAAAAATATCGAGCATTAGTCTCAATTGGAGTATCAATGACTCTATTATCAGTAAGAAGTGCACAATCTAATAGATTAGATATATACTTTGACTGGATAAAAGATAATCTTTTGGAGAATAGACGACCTCAATGCCCAGTAAGTAGCATAGTATACCCAAGTTTTTCATAGCAAAATAACGAGCTAACTTAGACTTCAAGGAAGCAATTCCATCATAATCATCACTAGTAACAATCATGTCATCAACATATAATGATAAAAACATATAACTTGCACTTGTACATCTGTCAAATAATACTGAATCATGATTACTAGGATAAAAACCAAGCGAAGTAATCACTGTAGAGAACTTATCAAACCAAGCACGAGGTGCTTGTTTGAGATCATAAAGTGCTTTATGAAGCCTGCAAACTTCACTAGGTTGGTGTGAAATACTAGGAGGAGATGTCATATAAACTTCTTTATGAAGATCACCATTCAGAAATGCATTCTTGATATCTATCTGAAGTATTCTCCATCGGCAAACAGAAGCAACAACAATCAAAGTATGAGCAGTCGTCATTTTGCAATAGGATCAAATATTTCTTCATAATCCATATCATACTCCTAAGAATAACCTTTAGCAACAAGATGAGCTTTGTATCATTCAATAAATCTATTAGATTTAGTTTTGATCTTGCATACCCAACGAGAACTAAT
Source organism: Zingiber officinale (assembly GCF_018446385.1). Classification (NCBI taxonomy): domain Eukaryota; kingdom Viridiplantae; phylum Streptophyta; class Magnoliopsida; order Zingiberales; family Zingiberaceae; genus Zingiber; species Zingiber officinale. The sequence continues at coordinate 123,767,234 of NC_055997.1, forward strand.
AGTGTATTTTCTTGATGGCAACGGTACCAAATCTTATATATGAATCTTGTGTAGAGCAGTTAGTTGCTCAGCCATAGCATTATACCAAAATAAGTTACGAACAACTTCTCTATAGGATACAGGCTAAGAAAGACAATGAACAGATATAACAAATGAAGCAAAAAATGAGAATAACAAGAGTAAGTAAAATCTGGTAATTTACTAGACTTACAAACATAAGTGGACTGATGATGGTGGAGAGAAGGATCATCCGCAACCTTAGGAGATGATTGGGTAGTGGCAGAAGGAGGAGCATGTGGAGCGGATATCTCGTGAACTAAAGTACCAGATTCAATTGAGGTACCAATAGGAGTTATGGGTGAAGCTTCCTTAGTGCCGTATTGAAAGGATCAATGCAAAACAGATATGATTTTGTCATATTATGTGAGCCAGCATGAATAGAAAAAAATAGAATTTGCTCAAGAAACACTACATGATAAGAGACATATAATTTTTGAATAACGGGATCAAAGCAACGATATCATTTTTTACTAACACTATAATTCAAAAAGACACAAAGAGCATACTAAGGGACTAACTTATTACGCTGGACATGTGAATGAAGGACGAAGCAAATACAACTAAAAACAAGTAAAGATGAATAGACAAGAGCATGCCCATATAATTTTTCAAAAGGTAACAAGCATGAATTGTGTGAGATTGGAATTCTATTAATCACATGAGCAACACTAAGGATTGCTTTCCCCCAAAAGACACTAGGAACACTGGCAGATAATAAAAATGAACGAGTTATTTCAACAAGATACCTTTGTTTCCGTTCATCCATACCATTCTGTTCAGAAGTATCTGTACACGAGGTTTGATGAACGGTACCATCAGAAGTAAGTAAATGTAAAAAATGATTCGAAGTGTAGTATCCCCCAAATCACAATGAAAGTACTTTATGATACTAGAATGTTGGGTTTTCACGAGAGCTCTAATTAAAGTTGTTGAAAATGGTAAAATAATCAGACCTGTGTTTCATAAGATATACCCAAGAGTAACAAGTGTAATCATCAATAAATAAAATATAATAACTTGACCCCCTCCTCCCCTTTTGTCAGAATAAGAGACGGTCACCACATATCTGAATAGATAAGATCAAATGGAGCAAAAGAAAAAAAAAGACTTCTAGAAAATAGTAAAATAAAAAATTTGGACAGTTTACAACCACCACAATCAAAAATATCAAAACTTTTTAAAGGTCCTCATACTCCTGTAGAAGCTAAAACTACAAACGAGATACTGAAATATAACCAAACAAGAGTGTCACAAATAAAAATCAGAAGATGAACAACTCTAACGAAAAGATGATAAATCCACACTTGAAACTACAATTTTTGTTACTTTGAGTTGATCGAAAACATAGAGTCCTCCTTGCCTACCGCCTGTTCCAATCAGTTTCTGAAATCGCGAGTGATCCGGCGGAAAGAATGGGGGACCCATTTCCTGAAGGGTCTCAGCTTGAGGACCGATGAAGGGCTGACTAAGCGGTTAATGGCCACACCGAGCAGCTGAGTAAGTCCGAGCGGAGCTAGACATAACCCATCCAGGGGTTTGGGTTTCCGACGCCAAGGCAGGAGGATCGAAGGGCCGAGCGGGATGCCGCTCGGCTGGAACCGAAGGGCCGAGCGGGTCGTCCGTTCGGCCAAGATAAGGCGAGGGTACAAAGGGGGCCGAGCGGCCTATGCGCTCGGCTCGGGATATGGGATATCAGCTAAAGCATGTCTGATGATGAGGCCGTACACAAGATCGCACGATGGAGGACCTTGCCGTCACATCATGGAAAGGTTGATACAGTAGCAGTATGGCCTCATGGACATCTTCCTGACAGATCCATATCTGGGCATGGCCCTTCTGACAGACCCATACCTGGGCATGGTCAAAGGCAGGTGGTTACTTTGATTGGTGCGCCCAGGCTTCTTCGGGAGGTCTATATAAGGCCTCCATTTCTTCACCGGAGGTATGAAAAATCTTGATTTGGAGACCACCTTCTTGTTATTCCTCGCCTGACTTGAGCGTCGGAGGGCCGTCGCCGGGACACCCCTCCCAGCTCGGTTTTGCTGCAGGTTCACCGGAGCACTAGAGGACCCAGCAAGGAGCGCCGCATCCCCAGCGTTCGTTGACCCTTGATTCAAACAGGATCAGCGAGTCCTGAACATAACAATTGGATGAAGAAAAAGATATTAGGTATCTAGACTCACATAGTTGGCTAAAAAAAATAAGATTTAAAGTAAGACTCAGAATATAATAAACATCAGTAAGAGATAAATAAGATGTAAAAATTGAACTAACACCTACTAATGACATAGTAGTATCATTAGCAGTCACAATAGATATAGATGAACTAGAAGACAAAGCAATAAAAGATGATAAATTAGATGACATATGATGGGAGATGCCAGAGTCCAAAATTCACAAGGATCAAGATATACTTGAAATACCAGACGATGACAAACCTATATGAGAGCAAGCTAACATGGCAGAGGGTTGTGAAGGAAGGAATTGTTAAAACTGCTCAAGCATATATGGCTTAGATTTGCATGAAGTATCTGTATAACCAGGTATGATGATAAAACGAATAATGCTCAGAATAACCAAATTGTATGGATATCTTGACACGAATAATGACCAGGCATGGTGATGCTCCTCGAAAACTAGTGTTAGGATGACACATGGTCACACGAAGAACTTGAGATAGAAAAAGACGTTGGCGTAGAAATCAACAGCACAGGACGTCGGTACTAAAATCAGTAGAAAAGAATGCTAGTGTCAAAATCAGTAGTACAGGATGTCGGTGTCAAAATCAAGACGTCAGCGCTGAAATTGGTAGAAAATTATATCAGTGCCAAAATCGACAGCAGTAGTAGGAGACGACAATAGCAATAGGAAATGATAGCAACGAGCGGCAGAAAAATTAGGTCAAAGAATGAGAACTTTACTTTGATACCATATAAAAATTAAGAAGAGAAAAAAAAATTAGCCGTATAATTCAATCCAAAAAGGAATCTTAGAAATATCGAGTATAAAATTTTATATAGCTAAATTAAGAAACCCTAAATACTAAATAGAAAGAAAAAAAATTAAATTATCCTAAAAATTATAAATAAATAAATATATATAATCTAATATTTATTTTAGATGGCCCACCTTCCCTTGAGGATAAGGGAAACAACTCACCATTGCCTCATTCATCGATAATCTTAGAAAAGAACATACAGTAATATCTGGCATAAGTTAATTCCAAGGGATTTACATAAATAATAGCTCCCATGGAAAAGTTGAATAATACTGTTACTAAATGAAATCAGCTGGAACCAAATCACTCATTCCAAGTACATTTTCAATATTGAAATCAATAGTGTCGTAGAACAACATAAATTGGAGATTTATGATGGATGAAAAGATCACGAGTGCTTTAAATTTTGTTACAGATAATTAATATTAGTATTAACACTAATGCATTCTCCAAAAACACTTGTATTATTTATAATTATGCCTGAAGGAGATTTTCATATCTTTGGATTTAGAACATGTGCATTTAGTTAAGAGTCCATATTTTGATAAAAACATGTTTAATAAATTACTCGTGGAAATTGATTTACGAAATAATTTTGCCTTGGATGCATTTACTAAGCTTTCTATTGAGAAAGGTTTTTTTTTTTTTTTTTTTTTTTTTTTTGTGTGTGTAGGTTTTTTTTGTGTGTGTAGGAATACCAAACGATTAAATCTGTATTTTGATAATGACAAAAGGTTCAAAATTAAGATTACTTATTATCTAGCAAGTGTGATTGAGCTTGTAGGAAAGCCCTAAGTATTCTTAGGTAAAAATCCTAATGGATTCTAGGCAGGTGGAAAACCCTAATGGGAGGTAACCCTAAGTTATGAATAGTCCTAGCTGCGGTTAGGCAATGAAGTGTTGGCGGATCGAGCACTTTAGGAGAAATCCTAGAGTTAGGGATTTTAAGTGAAAATCCTAGTGGTCGCGGACCAGGTGAAAGTTTAGACGGGTCGTGGAGCGAACGTTTAGCATGAAGACCTGAAGTCTTAGACGCTGAGAAAAAGTCCATATGGTCCGGAGTGATGGTCACCGATAGTCGACTAGAAGGGGGGTTGAATAACCCTGCACAATAAAAAAAATGAACCTTTCGCGGACTTAAAAGAACACTTGCATAAATTGTTGGGACCGAAAATGTAGCTAGAGGGGCGGTGAATAGCTCATCGCGTGCTAGGTGCTCGTCGTTACTTGTTTCTTCAGAAATATGCAGCGGAAAATACAGAAACAAACTACACAATGCTAACAAAGAGGGTTTACTTGGTATCCACCTCAAAAGAAGTGACTAGTCCAAGGATCCACACCCACTCACGCACCCTCCACTAAGAAATCACTCCTTTTCGGTAACTACCAAAGGCGAAGAAGCCCTACAAGCTCACAGTACAAGAAGAAAGAAAGGAAAACAAATACAAGCAATAACTTACAAGTTTTACAACTGAAAACTCTAACCCTAGCTTTCTTCTTCAGCTGTAGATCCGCCTCTTAACTTGGAAGACCTCCAAGAACCTTCAAGAACTGGCGATCTGAACTTTGTGGAGAAGCTCTGGGAGCACAGTGAAGATCTGAGATGAATCAGTGAAGTTCTGCTTAAGGAAACTCTCGCCTGCAGCTAAATACGACGCCAACGATCGGATCCCGATCGATTGGATTGTTCCAGTCGATCGGGAAACCTTTGGATCGATCGACCGATCGATCCAAAGTGCCTCTGTACTCTCAGGGAAATGCCTGGATCGATCGACCGATCGATCCAGAGCTTATCGCGCGAAATCAACTCTCTCCAATCGATCCACTGATCGATTGGAGCCTCTGATTGATCGGCTGACCGATCCAAAGAGGTTCTGTTCGTGCGACATTCCTCCCCAATCGATCCACTGATCGATTGGGAGGATCCCTATCGCGGGGACTCATCTGATCGATCGGTCGATCGATTGGACATGAGCCAATCGATTGGCTGATCGATCTAACTCTTGGTTTTTGCCCTAAAACAAAGTCCAAAGCCCCCTAAACCAACATCTGGTCAACCCTTGACCTGTTGGTACATGTGTCTAGCATCCGGCCACCCTTGACCTGTTGGTACATGTGTCTAGCATCCGGCCACCCTTGGCCTGCTAGGACTCCCTCACCAAGTGTCCGGTCAATCCCTTTGACCCACTTAGACTTTTCTTCCTTGTACCAAGTATCCGGTCAATCCCTTTGACCTACTTGGACTTTCACCAGATGTCTGGTCAACCTTGACCTATCTGGATTTTTGCGTGCCTGGCTTCACTCACCAGGACTTTCCTTCTGCCTAGCTTCACTCACTAGGACTTCTCATCTGCCTGGCTTCACTCACCAGGACTTTCCTTCTGCCTGGCTTCACTCACCAGGACTTCCCTTCTGCCTAGCTTCACTCACTAGGACTTTCTTTTGCCTGGCTTCACTCACCAGGACTTTCACCTAGCTTCACTCACTAGGATTTTCACCTGTCTTCACTCACCAAGATTTTCTCACTGTCTAGCTTCACTCACTAGGTCTTTCACCTGGCTTCACTCACCAGTATTTTCTCACTGCCTAACCTCCAAGTTAGGACTTTCACCTGGCTTCACTCACCAGGATTTTCTCATTGTCTAACCTCCAAGTTAGGACTTTCACCTGGCTTCACTCACCAGGATTTTCCAGTCAAGTATCTGGTCAACCTTGACCTACTTGACTCTCCTTCACAATCTCTCCACATGAACAATTGCACCTGCAATCTTCATGTGCTGTCTCAATGTATTGTTAAACATCGAAAACCAAACATCAAGACTCGAGCTTGACTCAATTCAAGCTCAGTCAACTAGGTCGGTCAACCTTGACCTAAGGAATATTGCACCAGCAATCTCCCCCGACCTAGGAAATATTGCACCAACAATCTCTCTCCCTTTTTGATGTTTGACAATACCATATTTTCAATTTCTTTAAGTTAGGCTAATCTCATAGCCTAAACCTCCTTTATGCCACTAGGTAATGAAGGCATAAGCTAAACCCTTCATTCTCCTCCTAAGAGGGCAAATTCCCTTTTAGATAATGAAGTCCTAACTTAAACCCTACATTCTCCCCCTATTGGCACACATCAAAACAAACTCTCCCCCTGAAGAGTTACTTAACGTTGTTCACAACTTCACTAGTTGTGATCAACCCGATAATGAAAATCCCATACCTTCATTTATCCTTAACCCTACATTCTCGCCCAATGTAGACAAATGCCCAACCTTGAGCATTTATAACTTAAACAATGAAAATATCCACTCTCCATTGTAATCCAATGCTCAACCTTGAGCATCTTTCACTAAGGAAGGTTAACCACCTTCCACAGTGTATGAAAATTTAGTTTTCATGTCCTTAAAGAGTAACTCCCCCTAAAGACATGGTCGTGACTTCTGTCATTGCACCAACAATGACTTGGAATCCCTAAATCTTTAGGAAACCTAATTTAGAAGTTTTGAGGTTCAAAAATTCAATAATGAAACCAAACCTCAACCTAACTTCTACCTAGTCTCCCTTAACCAATCCATCCTTGTTTTCAATCTGAAAACACCTTTTTCATGTATACAAATGTATTTTGAGGGGTTAGGAATGGTTTCCTAGACTAAACAAGGGTCAAACCACTGAAAATCAGCTTTCCCAGCTGAAATCAGGTTCCCCAATCGATTGGAGTTGGGTCCTAATCGATTACACTACCTTGAATCGATCCACTGATCAATTCAGCCAGTCTGGATTGATCGATTGATCGATCCAGCGAGCTTCTGTTCGCGAGAATGACCTTCTCAATCGATCGACTGATCGATTGAGGCACTCCAATCGATCGGGTGATCGATTGGAGACCAGAAATTGCTGAAATTCAATTTCGGCCAATTTCAGAAACCCCTAGAAAATTCTACAAAATTCCAAAAATCATGAAAATCATTTTAGACATTATTTAGGGCATATATTATCATAGAAAAATAGTTTTATAAGAAAATACTTCATATTTTCAAAGATTGACACAAACTTGAAAACGTGTAAAAACTTTAGTGTTTTCTTCAAGTTTGTGCTCAACTATTCAATGATTATTACTATCAAAAGATAGCCTTCACCAAGGTTTTCCAAAAGCATTTTAAAATGATTTTCAAAACAAATATCCAACCATGTTCCTTGGGCTCAATGCACATGACTTTTACATTAGCTTTCCCAATGATTGGAAAACACATAACTATGTGTTTTGATGAACTTAAAACTCACAATAATGCGCTAAATCAACATCTTGAGTTTTGTTCATCATCCTAATATCTCACTTGTATTTAATGTGTACGAAACCACATACAAGTCACCTTATATTTCTTTTATGAGATGTAAAGTTTGGTTTTGCCCTAATTTAGGGATCATGCATATCTATCTAGGCATTTTGAGGTTATGAACATCCACCAAAGATGTTATTTGTTAATAAATGTCATTTGTCCTTAAATTGCAAGGAATTAAAATAATGCATGATATGTTATGGCATACATCAAAAAGAAATAATTTTCAAAAGAAAATATCCTATAATTACATGATGTATGTATGACATGACATGGTATTTTTGTAGTTTTCATAATAAAGTATGAATGCAAAAATAAATATGATGTCATGGCATATGATGGGCAAACAAAGCATGGCAAGTTTTAGCATTAATGAAATATACATAGATTACCTATCTAAGTATTCTTAATCCTTAGCTAAATTAAAATTTCACCCTAGATTGCCCACTATTTTCCAGGAAAATGCCAAAACCCAATTTTGACATTTCTTTTGCTTTTCCTAATTTTGTGCCAATTCAAATTAAGCATATTCCTCAAATGTTGGCACATATTACTCTCTCAAGGAGTAACCACCTGAGTTAAGGCATAAATTGCCTTTAATTTCCTAAGAACATACCAAAATCCCAACTCGGTAGTTCTTATGATTTTCCCAATTTGTGTCACTTAAATCATTCAATTTCTCAAAATGTGACACCTTTACTCTTACCAAGAGTAAGCATTTAATCCTTATCATTTTCAAAGGTTAACAATAACCTTGAAAATGCTCTTAGAGTGTCAACTTTATCATGATTGGGTTAACTACCCTTTCAATTAGAGTTGACACTCTCTAACCCATCTAAGGGATAGAGAAAATGCTCCTAGGAACCCAAAATCTATTTGTGCTCCTTGGATACTCTAGGTACTCGCTAGGGATAACCTCCCTAGATACCTTTCTAGTGGCCTTGTTAGGCTTCATAGAAGCCTTGGTCACACTTTCTAAGTCAACCCTAGGGATTTTTTCCCTTGTGATATTTTTAGTGACTTTGTTAGACTTCTTAGAAGTCTTAGTCACTTTAGTTGTAAAAATACTCCTAGGGATAACTTCCCTTGTACTTTTGACTTGACCCTTAGACCTAGGGTTGGTTCCATAACTATATGGAACCCTATGGTAAGAAATTACATCCTTCTTAGTCGTAGGTTTGTATCCCAAACCTCTATGGCCGTTGGATGTCTTTTGTGCTCCTAAACCTAGGTTTTGCTCATTTTGCCCTTTTAGGATATTTTCCATCCTTTTTAGGGTCTTTTCTAATTTATCAAGTCTTGACCTCGAGACTTGATTTTCCACCATTAAGTCCTTAGTTTTTGGTTTTTTCTTAAATCCTTGAGCATTTCTATTTCTAAGCTTATAACTAAAATCCTTAGAGTTATTGCCTAAATTCTTATCTACCTTCCTAAACCTAGGTGTGGTAGTTTTAGCATGAAGAGCCATGTGTTTTTCTTTAAAGCTCTCATGCTTTCTATTCTTATGGTAAATAGCATTAAAATGATAAAAATTTGAACTAGCATGCTTTTTACCATTATCCAAGGGAGTATGCTCAATAAATGATACATTTCATTTTAACTTGGAGGCTCCCCCTTGAGTTGAGATTCCTCCTTGAGCCTTGACCGCTTTCTTCCCCTTGGGACATTGACTCCGATAATGTCCCTTTTGATTGCAAGAGAAACACACAATGTGCTCCTTGCTCTTCTTTGTTCCGGGAGCGGTCTCCTTGGGCTTCTCTTTGCCCTTTGGTGCCACTTGGCCCTTCTTCTTGGCCAATTTGGGGCACTTGCTCTTATAGTGTCCTTTTTCCCTACATTCAAAACATATGATATGATTTTTATTAATAATTGACACAATTATACCTTTAGATGTAGGGGTGGCTTCTTCTCCTTTGGATCCAGATGTGGAGGCTTCCTCTTGATCCGATGATGATTCTCCTCCAATAGATTTGACTCGATTTATGAAGGTGGAAGCTTCTTCATCCTCTTCTCTTCTTGACTAGGATGTGGAGACTTCTCCTTCTTCTTGATCCGGTGTCACCAAAAATTGCTCCCCCTCAATCCTAGAGGTGGAGGCTTCTTCATCTTCATCTTGTACATGAAACAAGGAGTATGCCCTCTCCTTGCCCTCTTCATTGCATTCCTTTGAAGATGAGGCTTCTTGGACTTCTTCTTCTTCGGAAGTTGAGCATCTCTCAACTTCGGAGTCCTCTTGATTTTGATCCATGGAGTCACCCTCTTTGGATTCTTTGTGATTTGCTATAGTGGAGGGGATCTCATGAATCTTTGCCAACTTGCTCCATAGCTCTTTGGCATCCTTGAATTCCCCAACTTTCTCCAATATGTTGCTCGGCAATAGATTGACCAAAAGCTTGGTCACTTTGTCATTGGCCTCACATCTTTGGATTTGTTCTTGGCTCCATTTGTTTTTCTTGAGAGGCTTGCCCTTGGAGTTTGTTGGAGCTTCAAATCCTTCCATGAGAGCAAATCATTGCTCTATCTCCATCATCAAGAAATTCTCGATCTTTGATTTCCAAAGATCAAAGCTTGTTGAAATAAATGATGGAGGCACCCTTGTATCGAATCGAAGCCCGTCTTGGAATTCCATTTGAAGTTGAGCTTCTTGTGATGAAGTCTTCGACTTGTAGAATTGCTTCAACTTCTTCACCCTCTAGCTTATTGACCCTTCCGACGATGATTCCGGTGAAGAGCGGCCTCGCTCTGATACCACTTGTTGGGACCGAAAATGTAGCTAGAGGGGGGTGAATAGCTCGTTGCGTGCTAAGTGCTCGTCGTTGCTTGTTTCTTCAGAAATATGCAGCGAAAAATACAGAAACAAACTACACAATGCTAACAAGGAAGATTTACTTGGTATCCACCTCACAAGAGGTGACTAGTCCAAGGATCCACACCCACTCACGCACCCTCCACTAAGAAATCACTCCTTTTCGGTAACTACCGAAGGTGGAGAAGCCCTACAAGCTCACAGTACAAGAAGAAAGAAAGGAAAACAAATACAAGCAATAGCTTACAGGTTTTACAACTGAAAACCCTAACCCTAGCTTTCTTCTTCAGCTGTAGATCCGTCTCTTGACTTGGAAGACCTCCAAGAACCTTCAAGAACTGGCGATCTGAACTTTGTGGAGAAGCTCTGGGAACACAGTGAAGATATGAGATGAATCGGTGAAGTTCTACTGAAGGAAACTCTCGCCTGCAGCTAAATACGACGCCAACAGTCGGATCCTGATCGATTAGATTGCTCCCAATCGATCGGGGATGCTTTGGATCGATCGACCAATCAATCCAGAGTGCCTTTGTACTCTCGGGAAAATGCCTGGATCGATCGACCGATCGATCTAGAGCTTATCGCGGAAATCAGCTCTCTCCAATCGATCCACTGATCGATTGGAGCCTATGGATCGATCAGCCGATCGATCCAGAGAGGTTCTGTTCGTGCGACATTCCTCCCCAATCGATCCACTAATCGGTTGGGAGGATCCCTGTCACGGGGACTCATCCGATCGATCGGTCGATCGATTGGACATTAGCCAATCGATCGACTGATCAATCCAGCTCTTGGTTTTTACCATAAAACCAAGTCCAAAGCCCCCTAAATCAACATCTGGTCAACCCTTGACCTGTTGGTACATGTGTCTAGCATCCGGCCACCCTTGGCCTGCTAGGACTCCCTCACCAAGTGTCCGGTCAATCCCTTTGACCCACTTGGACTTTTCTTCCTCTTACCAAGTATCCGGTCGATCCCTTTGACCTACTTGGACTTTCACCAAATGTCTGGTCAACCTTGACCTATATGGATTTTCTCGTGTCTGGCTTCACTCACCAGGACTTCCCTTCTGCCTAGCTTCACTCACTAGGACTTCTCATCTGCCTAGCTTCACTCACCAGGACTTTCCTTCTACCTGGCTTCACTCACCAGGACTTCCCTTCTGCCTAACTTCACTCACTAGGACTTCCTTCTGCCTGGCTTCACTCACCAGGACTTTCACCTAGTTTCACTCACTAGGATTTTCACCTGGCTTCACTCACCAGGATTTTCTCACTGCCTAGCTTCACTCACTAGGTCTTTCACCTGGCTTCACTCACCAGGATTTTCTCACTGCCTAACCTCCAAGTTAGGACTTTCACCTGGCTTCACTCATCAGGATTTTCTCACTGCCTAACCTCCAAGTTAGGACTTTCACCTGGCTTCACTCACCAAGATTTTCCAGTCAAGTATCTGGTCAACCTTGACCTACTTGACTATCCTTCACAATCTCTCCACATGAATAATTGCACCTGCAATCTTCATGTGTTGTCTCAATGTATTGTCAAACATCTCGAAACCCAAATATCAAGACTCGAGCTTGACTCAATTCAAGCTCAATCAACCAGGTCAACCTTAACTTAAGGAATATTGCACCAGCAATCTCCCCCGACCTAGGGAATATTGCACCAACATAAATAAAATTAGAAATAAACCAAAAATACGAGGCTCATAAATTTTATTTGGTTACAACCGGGGAGGTTGTTAATCCAAGGAAATGATCGCACTAAGTATCTCCTTCAGGCGGAGAAGCCTCTTATAGCAGTGAAAGCACAAACAGAGAAAGCTAAACTCACAAAGTGATGCGCACAAGTGTTGGAACTCAAATTGCTTATCGATGTTTAGCTTCTAGACCAAGACTGTATTTATAACCTTGGTTGGAGCGCCTGGAAAGGTTCCAGGCATCTGGAAGGGGATAAAACTTTATCCCTATCGCAACAGATCACGGTCAAATGTGATTTCGATAATATCGCATTCCAAGCACCCGGAAGAGTCCGGGCCCTCTGCTCAGGTGCTGCTCGCTTCAGTCCGGGTCTTCCGCTTCGGCTCTACTCGCTTGGGTGATTTCGACCAGCTCAAATAAGGCTCACCCGAACCCAATTTCGGTCTTCTCCTCGAGCAGGCTTCCGCTCCGGCTTCTCATCCCTCGAACGTCGTGCACATTCTTCTCGTCCACCAGTGTACTCTTCCGCGACCCCTCATCCCTCAGACACACCGAGCCCGTCGGCTGTCTCCCGTGTTGTCCTTCTCGCTAGTCGCATCTTCCGCTCGACTTCTTATGCTCCTAAGCTCCTGCACACTTAGGTACATGAACAAAAACCAACATGACCTAACTTAATTTGTTTGATTACATCAAAACAGCCTTGGGATTCCAACAATCTCCCCCTTTTTGATGTGAGCAACCCAAGTTAAGTTAGGGTAAACAAATAAAATTAAAGCAAAAATAAATTTTGCAATAAAGCACAAAAAATAGGAAATTTATTTTTTTAAGTTACGTCCCCCTAGACTTAATCTTTTGTTGGAACCCCAAGGTTGTTTTGGTGTGATCAGCAAGTTAAGTTAGGTCCTGTGTGTTTTTAACCTTGTGTCTAAGTGTGCAGGAGCTTAAGAGCACAGGGAGTCAAGCAAAAGACGCAGCTAGTGAGAAGGACGGCATGGGAGGGAGCCGACGGGCTCAGTGCGTCTGAAGTATGAGGCGTTGTGGAAAAGTACGTGGGCCGACAAGAAGAAGGCGCACGACATTTCCGAGGGATGAGAAGCCGGAGCAGAAGGTTGCTCGAGAAGGCCAAAATTGGGTTCGGGTGAGTCTTATTTCGGTTGGATGAAATCATCTAAGCAAACAGAGCCAGAGCGGAAGACCCGGACCGAGGTGAGCAACATCGGACCAGAGAAATCGGACCAAAAGTCAACCCTGTTGACTTTGGGGCTCTGGGCGACCGGAACAGTCTGGGGCGCCCGGATCGAAATTATATCCAGATCTTAGTCAAACCGAGATCAGTGCGTTGGGGATAAGGTTTTATCCCCCCAGGGCACCCGAAATCCTTGCATACGCCCCAACCAATTCTATAAATACAGCCTTGGTCCAGAAGCTTGAAATCAACTCAAGAATTGTAATTCCAATACTTCTATGCTTCCTTTAGAGTTTAGCTTCTTTCTTTTTGCGCTTCCACTGTTGTAAGAGGCTTCTCCGCCTGAAGGAGATATTCTAGTGGGCTCCACTCCTTGGATTAACAACCTCCCCGGTTGTAACCAAGTAAACTTCTTGTGCCTCTTCTTTTCTGTTTTAATTTATTACTTTTCTATTTTATGCAAGTGTTATTTTGAAAGTTCGAGAAGGGTCTCTTTTTGTTTTCGCAGGGCTATTCAACCCCCTTTCTAGGCGGCCGCCGCGATCCAATAAGTGGTATCAGAGCGAGGAAGCTTCAGGAGGACTAACCGCCGATCGAAGCAAAGACGATGGTCGGACCGAACATATACCCACCGAAGTTCGAAGGGGAATTCGCTACCTAGAAAAAGCGAATGCAGGTATTTTTCAAAACCGACTTTGAATTACTTCTTATAATGGAATTTGGTTTTGTAGCACTGGAGGGCAAAGGAAATATCAATGGACGAAAAAGGAGCAGGCCGACTACGTGGCAAACAGCAAAGCCGAGTACCATCTGTTGAGCGTTCTTCCGCCACAAGAAGTCATCCGAATCGGCAACTATGACTCCGTGAAGGAACTTTGGGAGAAGTTCCTTGAGCTGCACGAAGAGACGTCCGAAACTAAGCTCGCAAAACGGGATCTATTTCGCAACCAGCTCACCAACTTGCGACTTGGAGAAGATGAAATAACTACGCATCTACACTCAAGAGTCAAAGAGCTTATTACCGAACTTTCGAATCTTGGAGAAAAGGTAAGTAACCAAGATTCACTCAAGTACGCACTAAATTCTTTTCCTAGAAATACGAAATGGACATCACTAGTAGATACTTTTTATATTTCTAAAGATTTAGAAAAAATTACTTTAGAAGAATTATTCTCGACATTTGAAGTGCACGAATCAAGATGTGCAGGTACGAAGGAGCCGAAGAGCAACGTCGCCTTCAAAGCATCGAGAGACGAACCTGAGTCAGAGTCCTCTCTCGACGACGAGGAAATGGTTATGATGGTAAGGCGTTTCAAGAAACTTTGTAAATCTAAGAATACTAACCATTCGCAGGGTAGAAAGAAAAGGGCGATCCGCTGCTACCACTGCAACAAAAAAGGGCATGTTAAGGACAACTGCCCCAAGCTGAGGAATAAGGACAAGGACAAAGCTAAGAAGCTTGTTAAAAAGCACAAGGCCTTAAAAGCGACATGGGATGATATGTCGTCCGAATCGAAAGTCGAGGCCTTCTCCAGACTTGCACTAATGGCAAGTCATCAAGATGACGACTGTGAGCCAAGCTCTTCCGAAATGAGCATCGATGAAGGGGGAGCTACATCAGAAGATAACAGCAGTTCAGGGGGAGACACGGACAACGAGATCGACAAGGTAAGTCAGATATGATCTCTTCCTCTAGATAAACTATTTAAGTTTATTAAACTGTTAACTAAGGATTGCTGTAAATTTGAAAAAGAAATTAAAAATTTAACAGTAATACTTGCTAAATCTTGCCCTTTAGAGGAGTTAGACAAATTAAAATTAGAAAATAATAATTTAAATATACAAGTGAATAACTTGAAAAACCGTGCATGCTCTTCTAATACAAATGTTAGAAAATTTAATAATCTAAATTGGTATTTTAGATATCACAAGGGACAAATTAGAAATATCTCAAAAAGGTATGTCCCCAAGAAATTTTTAGTCAATCCAGTAGGCTGGAACCTATATTGGGTTTCAAAGTCCTGTTTAACTTGAACTTAAACTATTAGATTTAGAACTTTCAGCAAGAAAATTAGACATTAAATTTCTTTATGAGGTTTTGTCTAAGAAAGTGGTTGTTGCTCCAATAACCAAGAAGGCCTAGTGCCTCGCCACTGCGTGGAAGCCAAAATATTGAAATAAAATGTTTAATTAACTTTCTGATAAAGCATTAAGATTGAAATTTAGTAATACTTTAAAAGTTTTTCAAATATTTTTTTGGAAATGTTTCAAAAATATTGCTTTTTATCTAACTTAGATTTTTTTTTTTATTTTTTTTAAGAAACTTAGAAACATTGTTGAAAATTATTATAAATTTTTAAGTAAAATCTTTGAAATTATTTTCAAAATTATTTTCTAAGTTTTCTCCCTTAGATTTTTTTCTCGGACCCCCATTTTTTATATGATCAAAGGAGGAGAAGGAAAAGTATAAGTCTAGGGGGAGATAGACCAAATTTTTTTTTACAATTTCTCTATCTTTTTGCACTTTATTGCAATTTCTTTTTATGTCTATTTACCCTAGCTTAACTTGGGTTGCTCACATCAAAAAGGAGGAGATTGTTGGAACCCCAAGATTGTTTTGGTGTGATCAACAAGTTAAGTTAGGTCCTGTATGTTTTTAACCTTGTGTCTAAGTGTGCAGGAGCTTAGGAGCACAGGGAGTCGAGCAAAAGACCTAGCTAGCGAGAAGGACGACATGGGAGGGAGCTGACGGGCTCGGTGCGTCTGAGGTACGAGGCGATGCGGAAGAGTACGTGAGTGGACAAGAAGGAGGCGCACGGCGTTTCCGAGGGACAAGAAGCCGGAGCGGAAGGTTGCTCGAGAAGGCCGAAATTGGGCTTGGGTGAGCCTTATTTTGGTTGGATGAAATCACCCAAGCAAGAGAGTCGGAGCGGAAGACCCGGACCGAGGCGAGCAATACAGGAGCAGAGGGACCAGACCGAAAGTCAACCCTGTTGACTTTGGGGATCCGGGCGCCCGGGCCAAAATTATATCCTGATCTCGGTCAAACCGAGATTCGTGCATTGGGGATAAAGTTTTATCCCCCCCTAGGGTGCCTGAAACCCTTCCAGGCGTCCCGACCAAGGCTATAAATACAACCTTGGTCTAGAAGCTTGAAATCAACTCAAGAATTGTAATTCCAATACTTGTGTGCTTCCTTTAGAGTTTAGCTTCTTTCTTTTTGCGATTCCACTGCTGTAGAAGGCTTCTCCGCCTGAAGAAGATATTCTAGTGTGTTCCACTCCTTGAATTAACAACCTCTCCGGTTGTAACCAAGTAAACTTCTTGTGTCTCTTCTTTTCTGTTTTAATTTATTGTTTTTCTATTTTATGTAAGTGTTATTTTGAATGTTCGAGAAGGGTCTCTTTTTGTTTTCGCAGGGCTATTCAACCCCCTTTCTAGCCGGTTGTCGCGATCCAACATCTTTTTCTTCTCCCCCTTTGATCACATAAAAAATAGGGTACAATAAAAATTTAATGGCAACTTTTATAAAACTCTGAATTTCCAAAAAAAAAATTCAAATAAAAGGATTTCTAAGTAAACTATGATTTTGGAAATATTGAAAATAATTTTGATAGTGCTAACAATGTGATAATTTTAGAAACATTTTCTAAGTAAAAAAATGAAAAATTTCCTCAGTTAAAGAAAATTTTCAAGAATTAATTTTTGTAGAAATTTTGGTAAAGTAAAAAAAAATCTATGTAAAAAAATTTCTAAGTAAAATACATTTTTAAAAAAATAACTTAAAAGAAATTTTAACTAAAAATGAATTTAAAACAATTTCTATGTTAAAAAATTTTCTAAAGAAAGATTTTCTAAGAAGTTAGATAGATTTGCAAAAAAAAAAAAAAATTGAATTTTCCAAGATAATTGAATAATTATTCATAGCATTATCTAATTTCAATTTTAATACTTTATTAGTTAGTCAATTAAATATTTTATTTCAATATTTGACTTCCAAGCTATGGCGAGACACTAGGTCTTCTTAGTTATTAGATCATCAACCACTTCTAGACAAAGTCACATAAGCTGAAAGATCTAAGTCTAAATAAAGTTTAAGTTAGGCAAGACTTGGGAACCCAATATACGTTCCAGCCAACTGGATTGATTAGGTATTTCTTAGGGACATATTTCTTTGAAATATTTTTAATTTGTCCTTTGTGATATCTAAAATACCAATTTAGGTTATTGAACTTTCTAAAACTTGTATTATATGAGCATGCATGATTTTTTAATTTACTTATTTCTTTTTGCAAAATATCATTTTCTAATTTTATTTTATCAAACTCTTCTAATTGACAAGATTTTGCTAAAATTAATTTTTAATTTCTTTTTCAAGTTTACAACAATCTTTGGTAAATAATTTTACAAACTTAAACAACTTGTCAGGTGGGAGAGATCATACCTGACTTACCTTGTCGACTTCGTTATCCGTAGCTCCCCCTGAACTGCTACTTTCTTCCGATATAGCTCCCCCTTCATCGATACTCTCGATGCTCATTTCGGACGAGCTTGCTTCGTGGTCATCTTCTTGATGACTTGCCATTAATGTAAGTCCGGAGAAAGTCTCGACTTCCGATTTGGATGACGTATCATCCCACGTCACTTTTAGAGTCCTGTACTTGTTCATTTGGATAGGCTTCTTTCCTTTGTCCTTATCCTTGTTCCTAAGTTTGAGGCAGTTGCCTTTAACGTACCCTTCTTCGTTGCAGTGGTAGCATCTGATCATCCTTTTCTTTCTACCCTGCAGATGGTTAGTTTTTCTTGATCTAAATAACTTTTTAAAACGCCTTACCATCATTGATGTTTCTTCATCCTCGAGAGAAGATTCTGAATTTTGTTCGTCCATCCTTGCCTTAAAGGCAATGTTGTGCGTCGGTTCCTTCTTCGTATCTACACATCTCAACTCATGGATTTCAAAAGTTAAAAACAACTCTTCTAGGGTAATAGTTTCTAGATCCTTAGAGATATAGTAGGCATCTACTAATGATGCTCATTTAGTATTTCTAGGGAAAACATTAAGTGCGTACCTTAGCTAATCCCAGTTACTTACCTTTTCTCCGTGATTCGAAAGTCCGGTGATTAGCTCCTTGATCCTCGAGTGAAGGTGGGCTATAGTTTTGTTTTCTTCAAATCGGAGGTTGGTGAGTTGATTGCGAAGTAGGTCCCGTTTCGCAAGTTTCACCTCTGAGGTTCCCTCATGTAGTTCCAAGAATTTCTCCTAGAGCTCCTTTGCGGACTCGTAAGCTCCGATCCAGTTGACTTCTTGTGGCGGTAGTACGCTCAGCAGATGAAATTTTATCCTGCCATTTGCCACGTAGTCGGCTTATTCCTTCTTCGTCCATTAATACTTTTCCTTGCCCTCGGGTGCTTCAAAACCAAATTCCACTATTAATGATAAATCAAAATTGGTTTCGAAAAATACCTCTATTCTCTTTGTCCAGCTCACAAACTCCCCCTTGAATTTTGGTGGGTAGATGCTTTGTCCGACCATCGTCTTTGCTTGGATCAACGATTAGTCCTCCTGAAGCGTCCTGGCTCTGATACCACTTGATGGTCCTCGGTGGCCGGCTAGAAGGAGGGTTGAATAGCCCTTTATAATAAAAAAAAGAAACAAACCTTTCTCAGACATAAAAGAACACTTGCATAAATAAAATTAGAAATAAACCAAAAAGACGAGCCTCATAGATTTTACTTGGTTACAACCGGAGAGGCTGTTAATCCAAGGAAATGATCGCACTAAGTATCTCTTTCAGGCGGAGAAGCCTCTTACAATAATAAAAGCACAAAAAGAGAAAGCTAAACTAACAAAGTGAAGCACACAAGTGTTGGAACTCAAATTACTTGTTGATGTTTAGCTTTTGGACCAAGGCTATATTTATAACCTTGATCGGGGCGCCTGAAAGGGTTCCAGGCACCTGGAAGGGGATAAAACGTTATCCCTTTCGCAATGGATCGCGGTTAAACGCGATCTTGATAATATCGCATTTTGAGTGCTCGGACCCTTAAAGTCAACACTATTGACTTTTTCCGGTTCAGGCCCTCTGCTCCAGTGTTGTTCGCCTTGGTCCGGGTCTTCCGCTCCAACTCTGCTTGTTTGGGTGATTTCGGCCAACCAAAGTAAGGCTCACTCGAACCTAATTTCGGTCTTCTCCTCGAGCAGGCTTCCACTCCGGCTTCTCATCCCTCGAACGTCGTGCATGTTCTTCTGGTCCACCGGTGTACTCTTCCACGGCGCCTCATCCCTTAGATGCACCAAGCCCGTCGACTCTCTCTCGTGTCGTCCTTCTCGCTAGCCACATCTTCCACTCGACTTCTTATGCTCCTAAGCTCCTACACACTTAGGCACAGGGATAAAAAACTAACATGATCTAACTTAACTTGTTTGATCACATCAAAACAGCCTTGGGGTTCCCATATGGAGGGCTGGTATGGTAAAAGGTAAATTCTCGAGAGAGGAGTAGGTGAGGACACTTTCCTCGAATAGGGAACAATAGGAATCGGTTCGACCTAGAGTTTCAGCAAAACTCAAAGTCATAACCGGTTAATCGAAGGCTGTCAAATTCATATTCTATATACTATTTATTGTCTGGACTAACTTTATTTTACAGAAAATGAAGGGCTGGAAAAAGTTGATCCAGACGCTCGAAGCTAGAACCGCAGACTTCATCTCTTCACCATGCTGGAGCACACTGATTGGACGGCCCAACGTGACGGTCTAAGCGCCCGGAAAGGATCTAGGTGCCTAGAACAGCTTATAAAAGCAACATTCTACCAACACCTAAAACACAACATTCTGAACAACTTTTGCTTCCTCTTGCTGCTCAAAAAATGCCTTCTTGATGCCCGAAAGGTGCTCCGATGACGACTACGCTGAAGATCTGATCCTTCAAGTCATCGGTATTGTTTTATTCAAGTTACTTGTGTTTAAATTATAATAATCTATTGTAACTTTTCGATTGATTAGTATTTGCCCAACAAAAGCACTCTAACATGCAAGTCTTGGAGTAGGAGTCGTCATAGGGTTCGAACCAAGTAAAAGAAATGTGTTGGCGATTTCTTTGTTTTCTTTCTTTCCTATCTCTATTCCGCTATGTTTTACTCAAATATTTTTAAACGAACATGAAAGTCACGAGCGTTATTCAGCCCCCGCATCGATCCTACATTTTGTTCTTTTATATGTCAAAATAAGTGATCCTGTCTGGAATCTGAGTCAGACGAAGGCTAGCTGAGGTGTTGTCGGAGAGGCGACTCGAGGACACCTGGCATATGTACACCAGAAAATAGACCCCCACGTGGAACTGAAGGGCATCGATGATTAAGTTAGCGTTACTTAAGCTCTGCACACACTCAGACAAGCACACGAAGCGTTAGAGTCCAGACACCAGGGAAAAAGTCTCCAACGTAGGCCCTCCGACGCTCAAATCGGGTACTTTTTCACCGGAAGAACAGTGTACGAAGGAAAAAGAACTGTAGAGGACAAGTGTGAATGTGTGAGAGAGCATACCTGCTCAAGGGAGAGGACCTTCCTTTTATATGACTGTGTGTACCTCTGGAGTCTGACCGATATCAGAGAATGTCGGGTGTCAGGATATGTCGGGTGCTAGAAGACACGTGGCACCCTCCCATGGATTGGAAGAAGGTTCCATTCGCAGACGACCGCAGATCATTGGAATATTCCCTGACATACAACAGTTATTCTTTGATAGGCAGTTACAATTCTTTGACCTTGTTGTCGCCTAGTGCCTTCTATCTTATCCGAGTTTGACTAGGGGTAGCTCGGGATGATCTGTTAGTATAACACCTAGCTCGAGTCTTGATGAGAAGGACAAGCTATGGCGAGAGCCTCATCTTCCCTTTTGGATTGCCTAAAAGCTGACCGGGAGTCAACCTACCGAGAGCACCAGGCTTAGATATGATTGAGCTGAGAAAACCTGACCAGTTAGAGTAGGTCGGGCATTATCCCGGTTGCACATCATGTCTCAGATCTGGGATCCTGATCTGTAAGCACCAGACCAGGAATCATGCGGTTGATGACGTTAGGCAGTCCCACTTCTTCTTTCCCTAACTACTGACTACCACATCCTCCTGACTGCTAACTGCCACATCCCCTTGACTTCTGACTACCATGTCCCCTTAATTTCTAACTATCTAGCTTTATCGAACCCATCGTTATGCACCGTATCACAAGTCTCCCCTCTAACTCTAGTTGAAGGAGACTCAGATCCGATTGACTAGACCTAGACCCTAGTTTCATTTACTTTGCCATTATGACTATAAATGCTACTCCTTTTCCCAGACTCTCAGTTTTGTAACCTGTTTAATTGCTCAATCAACCTAGGAGGAAAGGTCACTTTGACTCCTGCATAAATTGCCTTCTCTTTCTCCTCTTCTTTAAAAGGAGGTTGATCGCCATCCCTAGAGTGGTACTTTCTTCCTGTTGACGTCCCTTAATCATGGATTTGAATTTTGAGTCGAATGAACTACAGGGTCTCCATCAACAATTGGATTAGATGACTCAACTGCTTACCCAAAGGGGTATGACCTTATCCAAGATGACGCAGGATAGAGATCTTTAATCTTCTTTTCGTCGAGAAATTGAGGAATTTTTGTTAGTCGCTAAATCTCAGGCCCAGGTTGAAGTGGCGCTGAAACAGAAAGCATATTCAGACTTGGAAAGCCAAGCCCAATTTATGATGAGAAACACGCTTCTTCCATATCGCTTCTTCAAGAAGAAAATCGGATCAAAGATGAAACCATTGCTCAGCAACGTCGCATTATTCAGTCGACTAAGGCTAAGCTGACACAGGCTCAAATCCATCTGGAGCAAGCAGGTCAAATGGAATACTTTTGTTTGAAGTGCCGACCGACTGCTAATATTGGAAGAGTACACTGATCGCTTAGATGTCATAAATGAAAAAATGAGCTTTTGAGGAGTGTCTTCTATATTTCATTAAATAAATGTAAATCTGGTTGAGTTTCAGTCTTTATTCATGTTTCTTTTTCCTTTCCTCCCTGAAACTTTCTCACTTTATGTAGACCCTGAGGGGGGGGGGGGGGGGGGGTTAGTAAAGGCTCTGCTTGCTAATAACTCACTCGAGAGCAAAAGTGTAGAAAGTTGGCCCATGAGTTGTTAAGTGCGAGAGTATGCTCGCTTATAACTCACACTGGGGCGCAAGTCTGGAGGTGTGAGACCATGTTCACTTATAACTTGTACTGGGGTGAGAGTCTGGAATCCCGACCGGGAGATCGTTGGTCGCGAGAGCATGCTCGCTTATAACTCATACTAGGGCGAGTTTGGAGGCATGAGAGCATGCTCACTTATAACTCGCACTGAGGGCGAGAGTCTGGAGGCATGAGAGCATACTCACTTATAACTCGCACTGGGGCGAGAGTCTAGAGGCGTGAGAGCATGCTAACTTATAACTTACGCTGGGGCGAGAGTCTAGAATCCCGATCAGGAGGTCGTTGGTCACAAGAGCATGCTCTCTTATGACTCGCACCAGGGCGAGAGTCTAGAGGCATGAGAGCATGTTGACTTATAACTTGTTGATGCAGGAAGCATCCGACGATCGAACTCGTGTTTTGATAATGGAAAAGGATTCAAAGTTAAGGTGTCTTGTGATCTAACAAGTCTGCTTGAGTATTTCAGGAAAGTCCTAGCTGCGATTAGGCAAAGGGAAAAACCCTAGGGGGTGGTAACCCTAGGTCATAGGGGGCGGTAACCCTATGCGTAAAGTCTTGGCAGGTCGATGGCTTCAGGAAAAAGTCCTAGGGGGTGGTAACCCTGGGTGGAAAGTCCTGGTGTCGCGAACCAGGTGAAAAACTGGACTAGCCGGGAAGCGGATGTCCAGCAGAAAGTCCGGAAGAGTCGAGTGCTGAGCAAAAGTCCAGTCGATCTGGAGGATCGCACTGGCAACAGGTAAATCTCCTGAGTGGAGTAGGTGAGGACGCGTTCCCCGTAGAGGGAACAGTAGGCGTCGGGTCGACCTAGGGTTTCCGGTCGAAAATCCGAAGTCAGACCCGGACAGTCCTGAGACTGTCACAATATTCTTAATCATATTTATACTGTCATTTTATGCTAACTTTGTGCTGCAGGGTATTTTTGTGATTAACATATCTTGGAGGGACCAAAGTGCACAATTACTCTCGGATGAACAGTGTCCGAGGCGCCTCCATGGAGTTTGGAGGTGCCTCGGTTACAAAACCTGAGCTGGCTGCAAAGCAAGCTTGGAGGCGCCCTGAAGGAAGCCAAGGCGCCTTGGACAGCTTGATGAAGGTACCTTGGAGAGGTTGGAGGTGCCTTGAACCTGATAAGGTTCGACCAGTTCAGCACTTATCTCCGCGGCTGACTCGGCTCATTCAAGGCACCTTGGTAAACAGTAGAAGGCGCCTTGAACACCCTTTATAAGGGATCTCGACCAGCAGCTCAAAACATCAAGTTCCAGGCTTTCCTTCTTCGACGTGCTGCTAACAAGATCATTCCGAAGTGCTGCTGTGACATTCCGACGACCCGGAGCTCCATAACTTGTGATTTCAATACTGTTGTTGGTATAATCGTAGTTCTTTCTATTGTACTTATTTGCAATACTTGTACTCTATTCGAAATTATAGTTGTTGCCCACGGAAAGCTATCAAGGATCGCGGGCTTTCGAGTAGGAGTCGTCTTAGGCTCCGAACGAAGTAATTCCTTATGTCTCTGTGTTTCTTTATTTTATTTTCGCTTATTCCGCTGCACGTTTTCACTCCGATAGTTTTGTGATCCGAAAAATGAAATAACCGCGAGCGTTATTCACCCCCCCCCCCCTATAGCGCGTCTCGATCCAACAATTGGTATCAGAGCGGGGTTGTTTTGAATTAGGTGCAACCACCATTCAAAACATTTTTTTCATGGTATTTTTTTTTATTTTTTTTCGGAGTCAATTAGAAATTAGCTTAGTGGCTAAAATTCTAATTCTTTTCAAAATCGATGTTGCTCAAAGTTGGTCAAAACCACTTGAGCTCGTTTTTTTTTCTATTCTTCCCGCATTACTAATCCAAGACTCAGTCTTGGAATAGATCTTCTTGTTTTTATTTTTGTAAGATTTATATGGCCCAACAAGAAGGATATAGCACTGTTCGTCCCCCACTATTTTCCGGAGAAGACTTCGGATATTGGAAGGAGCGAATGGAGATATATCTGAAGATCCAGTTCGACACCTGGATGATAGTCAAGACGGGACTGCGACTACCAACTGATGCAGATGGCAAGCCTACATCCTGTGAGAACTGGGAGCCAGACCTTATCAAAAAGGTGGAAGCCGACGCCAAAGCCACCTGCACCCTCCAGTGCGGTCTTACCAAGGAGGAGCTCAACAGAGTCGGTCCGTTCTCTTCCGCAAAAGAGTTGTGGGAGAAACTGATCGAACTCTACGAGGGCACTTCCGACACTAAGGTAAGTAAAAGGGATCTTTTACTTAATAAATTGTATAACTTGAAAATACAGGAAGGCGAGATGGCGAGTTCACTACACGCGCGAATTCAAGATATCCTTAACTCCCTCCACGAAATTGGGCAGAAGGTCGAGAATAGGGACATCATAAGGTATGCACTCAACTCATTTCCTAGGAGCACATTATGGGCATCAATGGTAGATGCCTACAAAGTCTCTAAGGATCTATCTTGTATTAAATTAGATGAACTATTTTCGGAATTCGAACTTCACGAGCACACTAATGCACAACCATCCGAGAGAGGTGTAGCTTTGCTTGCAGGTACCAGTAGAACGCGCGAACCGAGATCCCGACGAAAAATTGAACCGGAATCAGAAGACGAACCCGACTTAGAAGATGAAGAAGATGAGCTGACCAGCGAACTAGTGAACCTCGTGAAGAAGCTCTACAAGAAGAAGAAGGGCTTCAACAAGAAAGACCTGAAGAAGGCAGTGCAATCCAAGGAGGCTCAACCGAGACCGAAAGTAAAGTTTGAAGTTACCTGCTACGGGTGCAACCAGAAGGGGCACATCAAAGCCAACTGCCCCAACCAAAAGGAAGCCAAAAAGCAAAGAAGAAAGAAGGCCCTGAAGGCAACCTGGGATGAATCTTCTTCAGAGGACGACGACGACGAACTCGATCAGACGAACTTACTCGCATTGATGGCCCGGGACCAGATCGTCGAATCCGAGAGCGAGAGCGAGTCAGAGGCCGAGTCCGAGCGAAGCCACAGATCCGCATCCGTTTCTGAAGGGCCAGAATCCACTGTAAGTATTCCTAGACTTAACAATTTAGTCAATTATTTATTATGCAAGTTAGCTAAGTCGAACCTTAAAATAAAGTCACTTCTAAAGGAAGTAGCTGTACTTAAAGAAATGACTAACATTAAATCCATACCTGATCAAGTTCAGACTGAAAATTCTACTCATGTTCAAAAACTTGAGGAAGAAAATTCAAGTTTGAAAAATCAGGTTAAGGATTTAAAAAATACGTTAGAACGGTTTTCTTTAGGTTCCAAGAATCTTGACCTAATTCTTGGGACACAAAGAGCCGTTTACAATAGAACTGGGCTAGGATATAAAATTAAAAAGAAATATAAATCTTATTTATCCTTAATAAACAAACAAAATAGTAAATCAGTCCAAGCATGGGTTCCTAAGTCCAAATTGGTCAATCAAGTTGAACTTGGTCAATACTGGGTCCCAAGGATCAAATACACTACCTCGATAGACCATATCGAGGCTACGATCCAGGGGGAGTTAAAAGAAAAATGATCTTCATAAAACAAAATTAAAAAAAATAAAAAAAATCAAATTCAAAATTCAAAATTCAAACATTAATTCAAAATTCAAATTAAATTCAAATATTAACTCAAAATTCAAAATCAAATTAAAAATTCGAAATTCAAATATTAATTCAAAACTTAAAATTCAAAATTCAAATTAAAAAATTGAAAATTAAAATATAAATTCAAAATTCAAAAAAAAATTTAAATTAAAAATTCGAAATTCAAATATTAATTCAAAATTCAAAATCAAATTAAAAATTCGAAATTCAAATATTAATTCAAAATTCAAAATCAAATTAAAAATTCGAAATTCAAATATTAATTCAAAACTCAAAATTCAAAATTCAAATTAAAAAATTGAAAATTAAAATATAAATTCAAAATTCAAAAAAAAATTCAAATTAAAAAATCGAAATTCAAATATTAATTCAAAATTCAAAATCAAATTAAAAATTCGAAATTCAAATATTAATTCAAAACTCAAAATTCAAATTAAAAAATTCGAAATTTAAATTTAAATTCAAAATTCAAAAATAAAATTCAAAATTCAAAATCAAATTAAAAATTTGAAATTCAAATATTAATTCAAAATTCAATAATCAAATTAAAGATTCGAAATTCAAATATTAATTCAAAATTCAAAAAACAAATTAAAGATTCAAATTCAAAAATTCAATATAGATGGAGGATCCAGACTAGCTGGCACCTCTAACTGAACTACCCGATAGGGTACTGAACCTAATCTACCCGAAATAGGTAAAACAAGAGTAGATTACCCGGCAGGGTAATTAAGGTTAGATTAAAATAGGCTAGGTTTAACTTGACCCACAGTACTGGTGAAGTTTTTGGATGATAGTACGTTAGGGAAGCTTGGGCATCGCATGTCTAGGAAGATATGGCTTCAACCTGGTGCATTTGGCCAAGTGGAACTGACCGAAGCTACCCTTAAATGGATCCTAACTAGTTAGACAAAGGTTTAGTATTAAGCTCAATGGGTAGGACTATTTGGGAAACCTCGAAGGCATGGTTACTTTAATGAGTTCCTTGTGACTCACCATAGCCCAGAAGTTTATCCAAAGAATGCTTACTTGTTGAACCCATAACTAAACCTGAATCTAACACAAAGTTAAATCTTACCCTAAAATTCAACCATAATTCATCTCACAATATTTATAGGATTCCCTGATCGAAAATTTAGATTGGGTGAGATGGCTAAGAAATTAAAATTAAATTAAAATTCTTTTCAAAACTAATTAAATTAAAATTCTTTTCAAAACTAATTAAATTAAAATTCTTTTCAAAATTATTTTAAAAAACTTAATTTCAAAATGATTTTTAAAACTTAATTTCAAAATGATTTTAAAAACTTAATTTCAAAATTATTTTAAAAAAATTAATTTCAAAATGATTTTAAAAAACTTAATTTCAAAATGATTTTAAAACTTAATTTCAAAATTATTTTACAAACTTAATTTCAAAATTATTTTAATTTTAAAAGTATTTTAACTTAATTTCAAAATTACTTTAACTTAATTTCAAAATTTTAAAAACTTAATTTCAAAATTATTTTAAAAAACTTAATTTCAAAATGATTTTAAAAAACTTAATTTCAAAATTATTTTAAAAACTTAACTTCAAAATGATTTCAAAACTTAATTTCAAAATTATTTTAAAATTATTTTAAAAACTTAACTTCAAAATTATTTTAAAACTTAATTTCAAAATTATTTTAAAATGATTTTAAAAACTTAATTTCAAAATTATTTTAAAAACTTAATTTCAAAATTATTTTAAAAACTTAATTTTAAAATGATTCTTAAAACTTAATTTTAAAATTAAAAAAAATATATTATTAATAAAGGACACATGACGCCTCATGGAGGCGCCTCCCACATGGGAAGGCGCCTCCAAGCGCGGTGGGAAAGTTCCCACCGCATCTTCTTAAGGCGCCTCGGATCGATCCGAGGCGCCTCCAAAAAACTACTTAAGGCGCCTTAAAATGCTTAAGGCGCCTTCAATCCCCAACTTTAGAAAACGAACAGATTCTTTCTGTTCGTTTTCTGCCGACGCCGAGCACGACTTCCGCGTGCGATTTCTAGCACCAAGGCGCCTTCAACCCGTTTGATCTTCCCTCAACACTTAGCAATGCCTCCTAGGTATAATCTCAATCCTTCCCGATCAAATTTTACATAAAATTTCTGCTTATTTTTGCAAATTTTTGGTAAAATCGTTGAAAATAGGAAGCGTCGTCACGTTGATCCTACTCCAGCTAGACTTCCATCAGCAGATATCATATTCCCTACTGTACATCTTAGGGATACCTTTGTTAATTACACTTTTGAACCTATCAAACCTAGATATGTAAATAGGACCTTTTTTACCCAGTTTTGTCAGCCATCTATCCAGATGATAGAGCACTATCAGCTGGATCAACTAGTTTACTGCACTGATACAGTAAATCAGGAATTATGTGCACAAGTTCTATCACAACCTTGAGAGGGTTGATGATAGTAGGTACTCCACCAGAGTTGTTGGCGTTGACATTGAGCTTACTCCCACTTTGTTATGCACCACTCTAGGACTTAGGGCTTCAGAGTCTACTTTCCTATGCTATCCCAGTAGGGACCTACCATTTGGCGATCCTTACTCCCATATTACGTTAGATACTATCTATACGTATTTCTTTGGGGAAGAGAGACCTCTTGGCCTGACTAAGTTCAGGTCAGTCTCTCTTCGGGTTCAAGACTACGTGATGTATAGGGTCCTGACAGCATGTATTTTGTCGATCTCATCTCGGGATATCCCGAAGATGAGACCATCACACTCATTTTTCTTGTACGCCTTGTGTCATCGATTAGATATCGATATAGCCTTGCATATGTTCCAGAACATTATTTGTGCATCTGGGACAGTCACTTCCAGAATAGTACACATGCCCTATTGTCATATTTTGACACGCTTCTTTTCGACCATAGAGGGCATAGATGTGACCAGGGGAACAGTCATTCCTCTAACTATATACGACGAGCTAGGATCCCGTAGTTGTAGACTAGCCAGTGCTGATATCACCGCTGATGGAGTTCTAGCCTGGACAGGACGACCACAGCCAGCGGCTGCCCCTATTGCTCCAGCAGCCGAGGATATACCAGGCGAGGGAGAGGAGTGGGCTGACTTCTTAGCTGAGGATCTTTTCACGGATCCTTCCCCGTCTGTCGGACCATCCACCTTAGATGGACCTTCGACCTCTGCATCACTCTCTGTCGAGGATAGACTAGCTCGACTCGAGGTCGAGTCCATCCAGACACGTCGGATAGTTCTCTCCATTCGATCCGAAATGGCTACCGGATTTACGTCCCTCCGTGACGAGATACGATGTCTAGGTCAGCCAGCACCCGAGCAGCCCCATGCACCACCTCCCACTAATGACCCGCCTGCTGATGCTCCTCGAGTAGATGATCCTGCTATTTGATATGACCCTTTTATGCATTGTACTATGGATTGTTACCTATGGACACCTTCACTTCACTATCTATTTATTTTTTTAGACCTTGTTGAAGTGATATACTTATTTGCATGCTTAGTCATCAACTTACTCAGTTCAAATAATCTGGGTTTACCTATCATTTTAAAAGTTCTAGGAAAAATAGTTTTTAAAATCCCTTTTCTTAGAAGTTTCAAAATTGGACTTCGCTTAGGCTTTCCCCTAGAAATCATGCTCCCCTAAACTTAAGCCAGAGCATCTCACAAACACCTAGGTATACCTTGATTGTGTTTGAAAAACATAGAACGGTGTGAGATGCATAGGGTACAGCCTGGACTCAAGAATGCTTATATCTGTGCATCAATATGAGTCTGGGCATTAAACATGCAACATACATCAATCAAGTCAAGTTTACCAGCTCTAACTGGACCAAATTGACTTAACTTGACTAACCATATGAAAGTTGTTGTCCTGTAGGCAATCAGCAAGTAGCTAAAGGTTAGACAGTTGGTAAAGGACACTCAGTTTTTTGGTTAAGCATGTTTGATCTTTAGGGCTCTGATACCTCTTAAAGTAAATCTATAGAACTTGACTCATGCTTGGACTTAAGGACCAACTGACTTTGAATAAATAACCTAAACCATGTTGTTGGCTACTCTACTCCCTCCTTGTCCTAAATTTAATAAGTATTGTTTAAAATTAAGCTAAGTTTTTTTAACCTAAGCTATAGATTTTAAAATCCAATACTTGTAAAGAGCTAAGCTAAGTTCCAATCTTTATTTTCAAAATTTTAAAACTTAGCTCACTTTGAAATCTAACTTTGTAAATTCTTGCTTTCCTAAGTAAAGCACAGTTTTGCAAAATTCAACTCATTGCTTTAAAAAATTAAAAAGCGACTTCAAAAATATTTTCTCCAACAAATTTTCAAATGTATAGTTTTACTAGCTTTTCAAAAAGGTTCCACCTTCGAGTAGTTTTATAATTTCCAAAGAGCTAACATCATTTTCTCACTTAGCTATTAAATTGTTTCAAAATCTTGTTAAATCAAATGACTATTTTTGCTTATTTTTGATATATGTCAAAGGGGGAGAATAGCAAATACTTAAATTCAAATACTTCAAACTTAAAATAATGAATATTAAAGGGGGGGCAACAGTTAAGGGGGAGCCTATACTTTAAATTCATAGAGTTTACCTTAGCAAAATAAATTGCTAAGCTTGCTTTAAATGTTTTCATCTATCTGCTGTTTGATATCTGTTTACTTAACATTGAATTTGAGTTGTCATAATCAAAAAGGGGGAGATTGTTGATGTGAGAAGCATCCGACGATCGAACTCGTGTTTTGATAATGGCAAAGGATTCAAAGTTAAGGTGCCTTGTGATCTAACAAGTCTGTTTGAGTATTTCAGGAAAGTCTTAGCTGCGGTTAGGCAAAGGGAAAAACCCTAGGGGGTGGTAACCCTAGGTCATAGGAGGTGGTAACCCTATGCAGAAAGTTTTGGCAGGTCGATGGCTTCAGGCAAAAGTCCTAGGGGGTGGTAACCCTAGGTGGAAAGTCCTGGTGCCGCGAACCAGGTGAAAGACTGGACTAGCCGGGAAACGGATGTCCAGCAGAAAGTCCGGAAGAGTCGAGTGCTGAGCAAAAGTCCAGTCGATCTGGAGGATCGCACTGGCAACAGGTAAATCTCCTTAGTGGAGTAGGTGAGGACGCGTTCCTCGTAGAGGGAACAATAGGCATTGGGTCGACCTAGGGTTTCCGGTCGGAAATCCGAAGTCAGACCCGGACAGTCCTGAGACTGTCACAATATTCTTGATCATATTTATACTGTCATTTTATGCTAACTTTGTGCTGCAGGGTATTTTTTGTGATTAACATATCTTGCAGGGACCAAAGTGCACAATTACTCTCGGATGAACAGTGTCCGAGGCGCCTCCATGGAGTTTGGAGGCGCCTCGGGTGCAAAACCTGAGTTGGCTGCGAAGCAAGCTTGGAGGCACCCTGAAGGAAGCCAAGGCGCCTTGGACAGCTTGATGAAGGCGCCTTGGAGAGGTTAGAGGCGCCTTGAACCTGATAAGGTTCGACCAGTTCAGCACTTATCTCCGCGGCTGACTCGGCTCATTCAAGGCGCCTTGGTGAACGGTAGAAGGCGCCTTGAACGCCCTTTATAAGGGATCTCGACCAGCAGCTCAGAACATCAAGTTCCAGGCTTTCCTTCTTCGACGTGTTGCTAACAAGATCATTCCGAAGTGCTGCTGCGACATTCCGACGACCCGGAGCTCCGTAACTTGTGATTTCAATACTGTTGTCGGTATAATCATAGTTCTTTCTATTGTACTTATTTGCAATACTTGTACTCTATTCTAAATTATAGTTGTTGCCCACGGAAAGTGATCAAGGATCGCGGGCCTTCGAGTAGGAGTCGCCTTAGGCTCCGAACGAAGTAATTCCTTATGTCTCTGTGTTTCTTTATTTTATTTTCGCTTATTCCGCTGCACATTTTCACTCCGATAGTTTTGCGATCCGAAAAACGAAATAACCGCGAGCGCTATTCACCCCCCCCCCTCTAGCGCGTCTCGATCCAACATAACTCACGTTAGGGCAAGATTCTAGAAGAGTGAGAGCATGCTCACTTATAACTCGTGCTAAGGTGAGAGTCTGGAGGTGTGAGAGCATGCTCACTTATAACTCGCACTAGAGCGAGAGTCTGGGACCCAACCGGGAGGTCGTTGGTCGCGAGAGCATGCTCGCTTATAACTCGCGCTAGGGCGAGAGTCTGGAGCCCGACTAGGAGGTCGTTGGTCGTGAGAGAATGCTCACTTATAACTCGCACTAAGATGAGAGTTTGGAGGCATGAGAGCATGCTCACTTATAACTTGCACTGGGGCAAGAGTCTGGAGCCCGACCGAGAGGTCGTTGATCGCGAGAGCATGCTTGCTTATAACTCTCGCTGGGGCAAGAGTCTGGAGCCCGACCGGGAGGTTGTTGGTTGTGAGACCATGCTCACTTATAACTCGCATTAGGGCGAGAGTCTGGAGCCGTGAGAGCATGTTCACTTATAACTCGCACTGGGGTGAGAGTCTAGGACCCGACTGAGAGGACGTTATTGATACTCCAATCTGACACTGGTGGCGATACTCTGGTCCGAGACCAGTGGCGACACTCTGGCCCGAGACCAGTGGCAACACTCTGGACCGAGACCAGTGGCAATAGCTTGACCCCAAATGGGGGAGGTGAAGCCCTGAAGTCCATAGAAGCGGAGCCCGTAATAGTATGAGGGGCGAGAGCCTTTATCATACCTAATCGTGAAGTGGTGTTGACCGGTTGAGGATCTGTCTCGGTCCCTCGACTTCTGAATACCCATAGAGTTTAGGAAAAAATATAATGGAAAAACTAACCTGTCGGCTAGCTGAAGCTCTAAGTCAATCCCTCGACTCCCGAATACCCGTGGAGTGAGGGTAGAAGATAATATGTTCGTCAGGATCCTCTGAGACTATGATAATGGCAGAGAACCTTCTGACGTCGTCCATCTTCCTGTTCCAGAATAAGTGGAGAAGATTCCCACAGACGGTGTCAAATTGATCCTGTCCGGAATCTGAGTCAGACGAAGGTCGGCTGAGGTGTTGTCGGAGAGGTGACTTGAGGACACCTGGTGTATGTGCACTGGAAAACATACCCCTACGGGGATCTGAAGGACGGTGATGATTAAGCTGGTGTTACTTAAGCTCCGTGCATACTCAGACAAGCATATGGAACGTTAAAGACCAGACACTAGGGAAAAAGTCATCGGTGCAGGCCCTCTGACACTCAAGTCAGATACTTTTTCCTCGAAAGAACAATGTACGAAGGAAAAAGAACTGAAGAGGACAAGTGCGAATGTGCGAGAGAGTGTACCTGCTGCTAAAGGGAGAGGACTTCCCTTTTTATATGACGGTGCGTACCTTTAAAGCCTGACCGATGTCAGACAATGTTGGGTGTCATGACCTGTCGAGTGCTGGAGGACGCGTGACACTCTCCCATGGACTAGAAGAAGGTTCCATTCATAGACGACCGCAAACCATTGGAATATTCCCTGACATACAGTAATTATTCTCTGACAGACAATTACACTTTCCTGACCTTGTTGTCGCCTAGTGTCTTCTGTCTCGCCCGGGTTTGACTAGGGACAACTTGGGATGATCTGTCAGGTATAACATCTGGCTCGAGTCTTGATGAGAAGGACAAGCTGTGACGAGAGCCTCATCTTTTCTTTTAAATTGTCCAAGAGTCGACCGGGAGTCGGCCTACTGAGAGCATCAGGCCTAGATATGACCGAGCTGAGAAAACCTGATTAGTCGAAGCAGGTCAGGCATTACCCCGGTTGCACATCATGTCTCAGATCTAAGATCCTGATCTGTAAGCACCCGACCGGGAATCATGCGGCTGATGAGGTTAGACGGTCCCATTTCTTCTTTCCCTAACTGCTAATTGTCATGCCCTCTTAACTGCTGACTGCTATATCTCCTTGATTTCTAATTATCATATTCTCTTAATTTCTGACTACTTAAGTTTATCAAACACCATCATTATGCACTGTATAAATAAGCATCATCGATACTTCAAATGAATTGATAAATGAGAAATTAAAAATTTTCATTCATTCTTTTATCCTAGCATGTATTTATTTCTCTCACGAGCTTAATGATATTCTTAAAATATATTTATGCATTTGTTCTGCATAGTTAAAGCATTTTCTCATTCACAATATTATTTCGAATTGGATTTTTTTAAAGAAAAATATTTTCGCATCTTTATGTTAAAAAATATTGAAAAATAAAACGTACTTAGTATTAATTTAGCATATATTAATTCCTACGGTTGAAAATTAATATCTCCATTTATTCAAATGGTTTCATTTTCTCAGATGTACCTATATCTAATTAATACGAATATCCCATCCTTTTCATTATTATTATTATTATTATTATTATTATTATTATTATTATTATTATTATTATTTTATAATTTAGATATCTAATTTTTTAAATCATTAATTTTAGAGATAATTGATCTAATTCTACTAACCAGATAAATCAAAGATACATTTAAACAATCAGAGTTATTAAAATTATCATTTTACTAAAAAAAAATCTATACGATGTGTTAAAGCTAAGATTCAATACTTAACGGTTTAAAAAGCGTAACCTCTGCTCTATTGGCTCGTGACAATTTCATTCCCATTGTTGAATGATGAGTTAATATTATATTAGTAAATAATAATAATAAAAAAAAGAACAGTTGGAAACCCCTCGTTTAAACTCCTTTATGGGCACGGATTCGAAGGTATCTTTTTTTCTCGGTCATCGTCAGAACATGTGCATGACTTTTTCAAGAAACAAGTGTCTGAGAAGGTAGATCGCACTACGTTTTTAATGAAACAAGTGTATGAGAAGGTAGATCTAACGACTTTTTAACGAAACTAGTGTATGAGAAGGTAGATCTGGCCAGCAATAGAAGCTGTAATTGCTGCCAACCGACAGTTGTCTCTGTCGAACAGCCGGAGAGAAAGAGACATCTAAACTGGTAGATAATTAATCTATGGATGCGTTTGCGAGAAGCAATTAAACCACAATAATTGTCCAGTTAAAATTGGAGAAAGTAGAGCATACAAACCAGCTCTCCATCTCTGTGTGTTGCAGAAAAGTTAAGATGGATGCACCCAGCGCGCAGGAGATATCGTACATGGAGCACGTCCAGAAGAGACACGAGGAGAAGGGCTGTCTCTATGCCTGGTACGTACGTAGAAGCCAAAAATCATTTAATCGCCTTCTTTTGGTGGCGGTGATTCTTAATTATTCTTATCTTTTCTTTTTCAGTCTGTTTACCGCCTGTTGCTGCTTTTGCTGCTTCGAGACCTGCGAGTGCTGCCTCGAGTGCCTCTGCTGCTGCTTCTGATCAATTTTAGCCGCTCACGCAGAGCCTGAAGCTCTGTCGATCAATAAAGGAACATAGTGTGGTAGCTGTTTTGCTGGTTTATTGATTTGGATCCGAACTCTGCTCGAGTTCCCCCGTGTAGTGAGTGCTGGAATTGTTTGTGAATTCTGCTTCAGTTCCTTGTTTGTCAGTAATATAAAGTATCCCTCCACGTTAATCAGAATTATGGAATCATAACTTCGTCTCCTTTTGATGAATTTGATGAATTAGGATTTTGACTTGTTTTAGAATTCACACATCTCGACATCGAATGCCCATAATTCTACACTGTAGCTAATTGTTTGATTGAAATTAGTCAACTTTCATTAAGATTAATCAGGGGGGATCTTCTGCTGTTCTGAACTAGTGTTAAATTTTGGGTGAACGATCCTTCCTTTTCAAAGCTTCATGAACTTTTTTTTAAAAAAATAAAATAAAAAGAAACAACAAACAACTGCTCTACTAAACTATCAATTTCAACTGCTCAAAGAAAATACAAATTAAGTATCCCTTCATAAAATATATAATATGATGCAGATTCAATCTAGTTACTCATATTGTATGGGAGTAGGACTCACACACCACTAACAATCCGCAGATTTGTCATCCACATCTCTATAAATAGCACACCTAAAAAAGTGATGATTGTCATGACATCAATTTATAATTCCGTCTTTCTTTTTTTACTATTCTTGTTTTTCCATGATTCATGCTTGACTCAAGAGGGGCCTCGCCTAGATGACTCCTAGCGAGGCTTGGGCCTGACCACACAGACGATCCACAGGTCCAACCACGAGAGAATTCTTTTTTTTTTTTTAATTTTATGAATATTTTTACCATTGCACTACATCATTTGAGACTAGATCGAATTCTATATCTATTGAT
Organism: Zingiber officinale; assembly: GCF_018446385.1. Classification (NCBI taxonomy): domain Eukaryota; kingdom Viridiplantae; phylum Streptophyta; class Magnoliopsida; order Zingiberales; family Zingiberaceae; genus Zingiber; species Zingiber officinale. Next base: position 123,803,431 of record NC_055997.1, read on the forward strand.
CGTATCTGGGTTAAGTAAAGCTGTGTGACATCATTGGCCGTGTCTAATGTTGTTAGTTGCGTGAAAAGTATAAAGCCCACACCTATTGCTCTAGTTTCATGTTTCTAGACTTTTATCTCCCTCGTTAGTCCTGGGACGGACTGACTGAGGCTGGACGTCTTTATTATTATTATTTTTTGGTACATAATGTTTCTAGATTACATTCTATTACCGCATAAAGTTCGCGAGATACATGCCCTATTTAATTTCCATGTGGTGCAATATTACAAGGGATGAGGTCCCCAAGACGAGAACTCCAAATGGGTGGGTTGTCGCTTCCTTCCTTTCTAGGGGTGGGACCGACAAGAAATCTTACCGTTGCACGGATCCCACCAATAGCATTGCCGTTTAGCAGATCCGATACGCCATCTCCACCAATAGCATTGACATCACCGGAGGCGCATTTGTACGCGGTCCCCTCGTCATTCCGTCCGTGTTGCCTCTGTAGCTTTCTCTTCTCCCTCCCGAGTCCCACTTACCTACCCTTTTAAAAAACTAGGCGCGATTTTTTGATTCCAGAGGTCCTCTTTTGGTAGAATCTCTCTCTAGCTAGTTCGCTGGCGCAGCGTCCGATGGGCGCAGTAGCCACCAGGACAGCATGCGCCTGCGGCTGCGAAGCAGACGATGCTTTCCTCTGCCACGCCCGCGATGTCTCCGTGCATTCCACGAATCCGCTCGATTGCAGTCACTGCCGCATCCGCATAAGCACCGCTTCGTCGTCACCATCCTCGTCGTTGCATATTTGGGAGGATGATGATTTGCACGAGCAAGGAAATCCCGAGTGGCTCCACCTCCATGGTTTTATGTGCAAGCCTCGAACCCTTCGACGAGGCCGGAAGCCGAGCAATAGAACTGCCAAAGAAGAGGGTAATCTTAATGTAGTGCCGGGCTTCGAGGAGGACGACATGTCAGCGGAGGAGAACCTCCAATCCACCAAGGTGGTACAGCAGCAACGGATGATTCACTGCGTACCGATCTTCGACCCTGCTGTCCTGGTCGAGTTCTTCTCGCAGCTTCATCCTCAGCTAGAGGCAATCGAAGAGAATGACTCCTCGAGAGCAGAGGTTCAGGTTGTAAAGCACGACCAAATGGCCTCCATGGGCCGCCTTGATTACTGCTTGGACCTCGAGAAGCTTGAGCCGGACATGGAAACCTTGCTCGGAGTTGGATGCGACGGATACGCTAAAAAAGATGAATACAGGGCATCTGCCGACGGCCCAGGTGAGACGACGAGGAGGATGTTACTGAGATTGGACTACGATGCTGTCAGTGACGCATGGTCGTCCAGTAACATCGGGTGCTCTCCGTGGACGGACGGTGAAAGGCCGCAGTTCGAAGACACATGGCGAGACTTTTTCGCGGTACGATATCAGGTCAATGGAAGAGGAGATCATGAGGGGGCCGGTGGAGTGTACCGGCTGGACCGTGGGGTGGTGGGCGTGGAAGGGAGGGAGGCGCGGGTGTGGAGGTACCGGGAGAAGCGGCGGACAAGGCTGTTCTCCAAGAAGATCCGATACGAAGTGAGGAAGCGAAACGCAGAGAAGAGGCCAAGGATGAAGGGCCGCTTCGTCGGAGTGCAGAAGTAGCAGCGCCACCAGATTAATTCCTTTATTACCCTGCCGGTGAAATTCCATTAGTGGAAATTGTATTTTATGATTGATATCCATATGATAAATGTTTAGGCAAGTAACAGAGAGGCTAATATTCCTTTAATCTTATCTTTTTGTGGTAATGGTATTGAACGTTCATGTCTCATTTCCAACTCTTCCAGTTTTTTTTTTTTTTTTTTTTTTTTTTTTTTTTGTGCATTCTCTCAATTACTTCGGTTGTTGCATACTCATTACTCAATACGGTTAAGAAGAAGATTTCATTCCTTCATATCAAAGTTGCAAATTTTATAGTTTCAAACAATAAATAAAAAAGGCAAAATTATTGAGTTGGGTAATTTCAAAGTGGCATGTTGTAACAATAATCTCTTTCTCAGACACGCGTAACTGTAGCATCTTTGCAATCTGAGTTCGGGTTCGGGTCCGGGTCCGGGTCCGTGTCCGAAACAGTCACTGCAGTATCCAAAACGTGCTGAATCAAGAGCGTCAAGCTCTGGTAAGACGACCCATCTGGTTCCATCGCCCTCTTCGCCTCGATGGCCAGTTGCTTCGCCCTCTGTCTTCTTGCATGCGCCTCTTCTCCTTCATCCATCACCGCCTCAATCGCCAGTTCCACGTCCTCTCGTGAGATCAAGCCCTCGCTCTCCCTCAATACTGAAGGCGTTTTCATTTGGGGCTTCAGCGCCACGCCGGTCTGCAGAACCTTCACCACCAAATTCTCGTTCAGAAACTGGTCCGTTAGGTGTGGCCACGTGATCATGGGAACACCGAGGGACACCGCCTCCAGCGTCGAGTTCCAGCCGGAGTGCGTTAGGAATGCCCCCACGGAGGGGTGCGAAAGTATCGTCACCTGCGGCGCCCACCCCTTCAGTATCAGCCCCCTGGACCTCGTTCGCTCCTCCAACTCCGGCAGCCATTTCTCCACCTCCGGCGTTATGTCCCACTGCTTGATCACCCAAATGAACGGCCGGTTGGACGCCTCCAACCCAGTTCCGATCTCCAAGGTATGTGAGGGGCTATTCGAGACGATCGTCCCGAAGCTGACATAGATGACGGAAGCCGTGTCCTTAGCGTCGAGCCAATTGGAAATCCGCTGCGCCTCTTCGGCTATAGTCTTGTCGCCGCGAAAGATTGCGTCTTCGGGTTTCTTGTTGGAGAGGCTCACCGGTCCGATATGCCATATCGTCTTGCCGAGAGCCCTCTGGTAGAGGTCGAGGAAGGGAGACTCCAACTCACGGAAGGTGTTGATGATATGCCCATCAGCCGTGGCTTCGGCCTCCGTTTTCTGTTCTAGAAATTTCTCCCACCCGGGGTAGTCAAAGAACCTCAAAGCCTGCACTCTGACCACCTCTATTTTCTGAGGCAAGCCGGGGACGAAGAAGGGCTGGAAGAAGTCGCCGGGAACATCTCCGGAGGATGCGTATTCGTGAACATTGTGGCTGCAAAGGAGGAAGAAGCAGGAGGGCCCGTGGAAAATAAAGCGGAGCAGGCCTAGCTCGCGCGCGACATCCCTCGTCCAGGGATTGCTCGAGTCAGAGACGAGGCACGTTGGCTTGGGCCACTGCTGGCGAAGGTAGGCAACCAATGGCTCGGTCAGCATGCTCGTCGCCAGGAAGAACTTATCTATCTTCTCGGTTTCCATGACGAGGTCAACGTTCTCGGAGCCCTCCGGCAGACCGACCTCGGCGCAGGGGAATTGGAGTTCAGCAAGGCGGATGACGAGGCCATCAGCGTTGGCGCAATCGACGAAGGACTTGATTCGAGTAGTGTTGACTGGAGTAGTGACGATGGTGACGAGGGCCCCGCGGGCGGCGAGGAGGCAGCCAAAGTCGACCATGGGGATCATGTGCCCCTGAGCGAAGAGCGGCACCAGCACGAAGTGAGGCTTCTCTTGCCCGCTGCTGGGCTCGATGATGTTGTTCATCTTCTTGGTCATTTCTTGAGAATTGAACCTGCGTCGTGATTGAATTGCACTGCCGACTAGGTATATATATCCCTCCCTCCAACGACTCAATGAAATCGAACGCGACAGAACAATTTCTCTCGTATTGTATTATTAACAATTTATTAAAAAAAAGTTTACATTGTAAATATAGCATATAATTATATTTTTTAATGGGAATTATGATTTTCTAATTGTAATATTAATTACATATTATTTTATGATTGAAAATTAATTATGGCTAATATTTGTATGACAATTTTTGTTGTAATAAACTATTTTATTCAAATAATTAATGAGGTCTTTTTATCGAGGTTCTAGAAGGCTAAATAATATGACAACTGCTGAGGTCAAAAATAGTTTCGAGTTCAATCATAACAAAATAAGAGACATATTATAGTAACTAGAAGAATGCCGTCTATATATATCATCTTTTTTTTCAAACCCTTCCTATGTTGACATTTGAGACAATAAATTATTGTCATATTACTCTGGATAGATGTACGGGGAATTGAAGTCCTTATATATATATATATATATATGAGAAGTGATATGCTGCGGACAAAGTCGTGCGGATCGTTATAGACATGCCTTCCTAATTGGTCACCAGTTCGATCAGGGAACCTCTTGATCGGTATGTGGACCGATCAGGGAACCGATCAAGTCCCGCAGGATATCACTGATCGGTTTGTGAATCGATCAGGACATATCCTGATCGGTCCACAGACCGATCAGGATATGTCCTGGTCGGTCCACAGACCGATCAAAAGCCTCCCAGACCGATCAGGATATGTCCTGATCGGTCCAGAGGGCATGCCGCGTCGACGTCGCGCACAGTCGCGCATCTTAAGTCCCGCAAGATATCAAATTTGATATATATATATATATATATATATATATATATATAGTGGATTGATATGCTGCGCGCCTGCAAAGTACGTGACTGTGCGCGACTTGCCTTCCTGATCGGTCACCAGACCGATCAGGGAACCTCCTGATCGGTCTCTGGACCGATCAGGGATTCCTGATCGGTCTCCGGACCGATCGGATACTTATGAGACTAGACCGGTCATCCCAGACCGCATATATATATATATATATATATATATATATATATATATATATATATATATATATATATATATATATATATATATATATATATATATATATATATATATATATATATATATATATATATATATATACGGCGGTGCTCCCCTGCGGTTTGTCTCCTACGGTTTGGTGCGGCAACAGTGAGTTGGCAAGCCATGTCACCTTAGTTAAAATCCAAACTAAAAAAATTACAAGGAAAGCAAAATATCAAAGTCGCAGGCTAGGGTTTTTTTTCCCATCTCTCGCCGCGAAGGAGGTTTCGTGCGTCGTTCCCATCTCTCGCCGCGAAGTCGCTCCTCCCTCTCTCGCCGAGAAGCTTCCCTACTGTCGCTCCTCCCTCTCTCGCTGATAAGCTTCTCTACCGTCGCTCCTCCCTCTCTCGCCGATAAGCTTCTCTACCGTCGCTCCTCCCTCTCTCGCCGAGAAGCTTGCCGCCTCCCTCTACCGTCGCTCCTCCCTCTCTCGCCGAGAAGCTTGCCGTTTCGCAGTCTCTCCTCCCTCTCTCGCCGCCGTAGGAACAACTTCACCGAGACGCAAGACAACCTCCTGTGAGTTTGCCCTAAAAATTTTGCTCGCATTTGTCAAGCACCAACATATTTCTAGCAACACAGTGTCAAGCACCAACATATTTCTTTTCCAACATTTTGCTTGCATTTGTAACTGTCTTATTGATAGGTTAAGGTTACCAGTAAAATCACAACCTATTGTTATTTCGGAAATCCTTTCACTATGCTCCTGCATCTTCTATTATTGTTATTAGTTAACCTAGATAAATAGTTTAAGGTTTTACTTCAGAGATAAGTTATCATGAATCCTAGATAAATAGTTTAAGGTTTTACTTTAGTTAACCTAAATCCTCTTGTGGTTGGTTGATTTTGATGTCTTCTCATATGATAAGTTTCCATGAAGTTGTTTTACACTAATCATCTTTCTGTATGGTTAAGCACAGGGCTCCAACTTGTCTTCTTTTTAACTAAACATAATCTATAGTGTTAGTTCCATAACAAATTATCTTCAATATTTCTTCTGCATAATGTTATAATATTTATTTTAATTTAAGTAATGGAAAATTGATTATTAGGTTGCTATTTCATGGCATCATCAAGTTTTAGCAGCATAGAAAATACAAGACTTCAACCTGTAACATGCAGGGACTGCGGACAAAGAACATTGGTGTGTGTTTCTAGATCAACCAAGAATCCTGGAAGACAGTATTACAGCTGTAGGCAACATGGATGGCAAAAGTGGGTGACGCCCGATACTAGTTCATCTAGTAATATTGAAAGTGAACACAATGCTTTTCATGGACATAACCCAAGAATAATCCAAGTACCGAAATTCATTTGGATATCAGTGATGGTCAACTTGATTCTCTTAGCCATAATCTTGATTGTGTTGTTAGTTTATCTTGTTAGTTAGTGTTAAGTAATGTTCATGTTGTAATGTAACTGGCTAAATGTTTGTAATTCTGGACCAAAGTTAATTTGTTAGTTGGTGTTGGAAACATTAAACATTGTTGCATAATATTGGTGTTACAATTGTGATGGAGATCAACTCTAATCCTTAATATCTATATATGACTATTCCATTCTAGCAATGCAAATCTTCTCACTTCTGATCTCGAACAGCTGAAGTTTATCATCATCGTCGTTTACATTTCATCAGAAGTAATTTCATTTTTATATGTGGTGGCAACAAACAAGTTCAACAAGAATCAAATTATTGAGGCTGGTGGTCGTTGAACGGTATGCAAAGGAATCTTGAACGATAATTGGACTGTGGAAATAAAGAGACCTATGATCATAGTAAAGCTTTTGGACTGTTGTCTGGAAGTGGAACACCAATGCTGGTCTTAGAGTTCATCCCTAGTGGAAGCTCACGACAAAAGAATGACTGGAAGTGGACCGCATGCTGGACTTAGAGAAAGGCTTACGACAAAAGAGGTGGCAGAAGAACTTTCAAAATTTAGAAAATTGAATCAGAAGAAACTTTTCAAGCATTCCAGAACTTCATTGTAATTTTCTTTAACTTTCTTTGTGCTACATTGTAAACTCCAAAGTGATTAGCTATTTTGGAGGTGATCCAACTGAATAATCGATAAGTAGTGTAGAAGATGAGGCTACCGAATCATGTTAAATCCAGGTGTTTAGTTTGTTTGTGTTTTCATTTTTTATTCACTGTTCACCACCTAGCTAGAGACCTCATTTAACTTTTTTCGACAGGAGATAGAAAATGGATTGTTAGTGCACTTAATTATATTGTAATACATCAAAAAACATTACCAGCAAGGCAACCACGAAAATACCTTTTAGCAGTATAGCATCCTAAAGTTTAGCTATCAAGCATACACTTTCAGAAAATTTCACAACAGTATCATTTACATTATTCTTTGACCTGATCGGTCCACAAGACATCTGATCGGTCTGTAGACCGATCAGGCCCAAGGCTGATCGGTCTCCAGACCGATCTCCAACTTTGAGTTGGTTCCAAAGCCTGATCGGTCTGTGGACCGATCAGACTATAGGTGGATCGGTCCACAGACCGATCCCCTCCTATCGCCTCTGAATTCCATCGGTTCCAAAGCCTGATCGGTCTGTGGACCGATCAGACTATAGGTGGATCGGTCCACAGACCGATCCCCTCCTATCGCCTCTGAATTCCATCGGTTCCAAAGCCTGATCGGTCTGTGGACCGATCAGACTATAGGTGGATCGGTCCACAGACCGATCCCCTCCTATCGCCTCTGAATTCCATCGCTTCCTGATCGGTCTACAGACCGATCAGATAACCCACAGAAAGCTTCTGTTTGGTTACTGATCGGTCACCAGACCGATCAGATAAACCAAAGTATCACTAGATCGTTGACCGATCCAATGCCTACGTAGGTTTTAGAGTTTCCCAGCCCTAAACCCTAAAGAAGCACATTGAGTATTGCAAATTAAAGAAGCACAGTGAGTATTGCAAATTAAAGAAGCACATTAAGTATTGCAAATTCGAGTGCCACCGTTTTAGTTTACATAGTCAAAATTATCCACCGTTTTAGTTTACATAGTCAAAATTATCAATAAAATCAGGAACTAAAATTTCTGATCTCAAAACGGTTGAAGGCCACCCCAAGTTTGATGCAGCATGACATCAATCTGGAAAGTTAATATGTGTTGATAGTCTCCAATACTTCAATGCCGCAAGATCATATGCCCTACCAGCTTTTTCCTCCATATCATAACCGCCTGAGAGGCCGAAATGACAAAGATAAACAAATATTGAAACAGAAGAAATGAAGATGAGTTTTTGAGTGCAATACTGATGCTCACATAAAAATGTTCTACTCATATATTGGATTAATGCATGAAAAATACTTGCAGAAATCAACAAACCAGTGCAATAAAGATGCTCACATAAATGACCATGAAAAATACTTGCAGAAATCAACATCCTAGCGCATGTTGTTAGAACCTGCAACAATAAAGATAATTTATTAATTTTATTTTCTCAATAAATAATAAATCACTATAATTTAACAAATTAAAACTTTGATAGTACCAGCTATAGATCCCAAATCAGGTTCATATGCATCGTCAAGACTGATATAATTATTATCTTCAATTGTTCTGATAATTGACACATTGTCATATATAAAATATATTAAAATATAATAAAAATTTAAAATTAATCGATTCATACCCTTGCTGTAAATACGGACAGTTACGTTTGTCATGTGATATTCCCCGACGTCCACATGCACGACAAAGCCTGGAATTCGATGTTGATTTCTCCTTTGATGATTTTAATCTCTTCCCACATCCCTTAGTTCTTACTGTAGAAGGATCAATAATACCAATGCCCTCATCAATAGATTTCTTTTTTTTGACTTTTATCACTGCATGTTGTACTAATGGACATCTCTTGAATTTTGTTGTAGATATAATCAAATTGTTCATCCAAGAAGGTTGCCCTCTCATTACTCAAAGATGCATCATCAACTAATACTGAAGCTTTATAGGATAACCTCGAGTGCCTCGACATCAAATACCTTTCTGAATCTGGATCATCAATGAAATGTTGCTCCCCTAAAGTATATATTGCTCCAACTTTTGCATCTCGTGTCCATCGTTTGAGTATATACGTATCAGGCAAAATAAACACTTGGTTGATACGAAAAAAAGCTAACATATGTCTACATGGAATGCCCTCAAACTCAAATTTCATGCAGCTACACGATATGTAGTCTCTTTGTTTGTCATGCGTGAGCACTCTTGGTTTTGAGGAAGAAGAACTTTGAAATTTCATCACATTGTAAACCGCTGATGTAACTCCTGTAAATGTTTGTTGCACATAATAACTATGACTCTCAGTCATTTCACTTTGAAACTCCAACCATTTCTTTTTTGTGTATAGCTTAACCATTTGAGTTTCCATTGGCCAGGTTGTCTTAACCTTGGGATGCTCATTTATATCAATATGGTCTGCAACTAACTCATTGTGTCTTTGGTGTCTCAGTGCTCTATTAAAACGGGTGATAAAATCCATTAATGAGTTCTTATTTGAGACATATTTCTTGAAAAATGCATGTGAGCCTTCAGATCTTTGACTACTTGACATTCCTGCAGAAAATACATGACTAAAATATACTGGAACCCATCTGTGTCGCAATTCATACATCAAGGATAACCAATCATTTTTCTCTAGGTTAGCACACTTGATAGATTCTTCCCATGACTTCTCAAAATCATCAGGTGTTGTAGAATTTGTAATGACATTCTTTATGCTGTGATAGTGGTTTCGAAAAGTCAAAGGGTCTAATTTTTCTGGGAATTTGTTCAATATATGCCACAAACAATATCGATGCACTATTTGAGGGAATACCTGTGCAATAGCTTTTGTCATAGCAGGATCTTGATCAGTGATGATAATGTTTGGTGCACCTTTAGGCATGGCTTCTAAAAACTTTGTAAGCAACCAAACAAAAGACTCAGTTTTCTCATCACTAATAAATCCACAACCAAAAAGAATCGTCTGATGATGATGGTTAACTCCTACCAATGGTGCCAAAATTAAGTCATATCTATTGATGTTATATGTAGTATCAAATACAATTGCATCACCAAATACACTGTATGCCCTTCTTGATACATGATCAGCCCAAAAGCACCTACTAAATTTGTTATCTAAATCAGTCTCGTAATCAAAGAAAAAAATTGAATTCTTTTCTTGCTCAGATGTAAAAAACTCAATAAGTGTTTCAACATCAATACCCTTTTGTTCATCTCTAAGATTTCTCTCAAAGTTTCTAATATCTTTTTCTGTGCAGCCTACCCACTCAGGGCCTCCATACTCTATCTCTAATAAACATATTTGTTGGCAAGTTGGTACATTGGCTTCTGAAAATTATTTTGTCAATGCTTTCTTGGCTACCGAAACACTACGATTTGAGCGTAGCAAATGCACCTTTGATGGAGTCGAGAGCAGATGATTATGGTTTTCTATGAAGTTACAGACAACCCAATTAGGACCCGTCTATTTCTTGGCAAATGAAACATTTGACTTACAACTCATTCTAACTGCGACACGTGCTCTTTCCCTTATTACTTGATTAGGGTTTGGATGTTTATTGTTCCGCATTAGATCTGTATACCTTTCTTCAAAACATACAATTTGTTTCCATGTCACTTCATTTGTCATCTTATTTTTCCTGCTCATGCTATTCCTTGAACTAAATTCGGCTTCTTGAGCATATTGGTTATAGAACAAATATGCATCCTCTAGTGATGGGAATTCCATTCCAATTTTTGGCTTTCGAGCATCTGCAACTTGGGGAATGAATTCTTGATCATCATCTCTATTTTCTTTCATTTATATGCGCCCTCGCATTATATTTGACAATAGATAAATAAATAATGAACAAATCATGCAATTTCTAAAGCAACACAAAGCATGTAATTTCTAAAGCAAAATAAAGAAGCAAACTAATAGTTTTCTAAAGCAAAATAACATAAGCAAAATAATTTAATTTCCTGCTAGTATAAAACAGAAAAAAAATCTGAGCAAGAACAATTGGGACATTATCAGTGACATGAAATACTCAAGAATACATATTTACATTGATATGAAATTTATTTCCCTGCTATGACAAAAATACAGATCAAGATCCTGCATCACTATTTAATACAGATCCTGCTATGACAAATTTATGACAAGAACTTATTTCAATGATGTAGGATCCTGCTATGACAAATACTGTGACAAAATTTGTGACAAATTTGTTCAATATGTCATCGATCTTGTCATAACAAAAATACTCAAGCATTTTGTCATAACAGGAATTTATTTCCTTTGAAACATGAGTATTCTTTGATACAAAAAATACAGATTTTGAAAATTCAAAACAATACTCATATAACTAAGACTGATGTATCAAATATTTGTTGAACAATTGAAGATAACAAAAATGAAGCACATGTTGTTAGCTAAGACTGTTATAGCGTAATTATCTTCAATTGAAATGACCACATAATCCTGATGTAATTATTATCTTCAATACTCATATAGCTAAGACTGTTATCCCAAAAATGTTGGAAAAGAAATATGTTGGTGCTTGACACCGTGTTGCTAGAAATATGTTGGTGCTTGACAAATGCGAGCAAAATTTTTAGGGCAAACTCACAGGAGGTTGTCTTGCGTCTCGGTGAAGTTGTTCCTACGGCGGCGAGAGAGGGAGGAGAGACTGCGAAACGGCAAGCTTCTCGGCGAGAGAGGGAGGAGCGACGGTAGAGGGAGGCGGCAAGCTTCTCGGCGAGAGAGGGAGGAGCGACGGTAGAGAAGCTTATCGGCGAGAGAGGGAGGAGCGACGGTAGAGAAGCTTATCAGCGAGAGAGGGAGGAGCGACAGTAGGGAAGCTTCTCGACGAGAGAGGGAGGAGCGACTTCGCGGCGAGAGATGGGAACGACGCACGAAACCTCCTTCGCGGCGAGAGATGGGAAAAAAAACCCTAGCCTGCAACTTTGATATTTTGCTTTCCTTGTAATTTTTTTAGTTTGGATTTTAACTAAGGTGACGTGGCTTGCCAACTCACTGTTGCCGCACCAAACCGTAGGAGACAAACCGCAGGGGAGCACCGCCGTATATATATATATATATATATATATATATATATATATATATATATACATTAAAAATGGATATCATTTTTTTAAGACTTACTATCAACCAATTATTGGTTGGAATAGAATATGTTATCGGAGATTTTTAAGGAACTTAATTGAATTTAAAAAATTACATAGAATTTAAATTCAACTTACAGTTGAACTAACCTGAGCAGATGATCTCAGACTACCAGCAAGAGCTGATTTTTATCTAAGTGTCAATCTCAAAGTGACTGAGTGAGCAGAGCGTCCCAGCAAAGAGACCTGTCGGACGAGACAGACAAGCCGAGTAGGAGAGGCCGGTCGGGTCGAGCAGACAGACTGAGCGACAAACAGGCCGATCGAAGCAGACAGGTCGGGCTGTCAGAGAGGTCGGTCGAGTCGAGCAAACAGACCGAGTAAAGCAGACAGGTCGGGCTATTAGAGAGGTCGGCCGAGTCGAGCAGACGGGCCGAGTGAATCACCCGAGCGGGCAGAAAAATCTGTCGGTCTGACAAAGAGACCGACCAGGCGAGCTGGCCGAGGCTTGCGAGTCGCAGTTTCCTTTAACTAGATTCGCCCACCTCCGGCTGTACTTCGAGGCTTACAAGGGTCGTCTGTTTCCCAGGATACAACGGTCGACCATGAATCCGACCAAACACTGGTGGTCACAACGAGCTGAGTGGTACCCGAATACTACCACGGGCACTCCGCCAAGCAAGAGATCCATGACAGAGGAGGGGGAAGAAAAATGGAGAGACTTTGCTTTGCTCATTGTGTGTTTCCTTTGTCTATGATCGGAACCTCCTTATATAGGAGCTCGGATCAATGATCAGAGTTAATAATCTTAATAGTCATTATTAACCGAGCAGGAAAACGGTGGCATCGTTTCCAGCAAAAGATCTACGTAGTAAAATGTTAGTTGTTCCACTTTGACAAATTTTGTCTTGACCGGTTCAGCATTCATGTGCACATATCACGCTCGCACACAAATAAACTTAGTTCAATGCAATTCGGGCTTTGAATTTGCACCCTTGTGTACCCAAGTATGAGAGAGAATCTCTCCCCATGTATTTGTTCACATTCTCAATGTATGTGAATTAATATAAATCAACAAAAATACCTTGAAACTTTCAATGTGGAACTAAAGTTCCATTCATAATGAAACCTCTTTTCTCTTTCATTTCTCCCCTATTCACTTATTCAACATTGTAGATATGAATTTTTTAGTTGTCAAATGTTAATAGATGAAAACGTTCTTGCTTGAAATGTGAATGGAAATAATATAACTGGATGGAAATGTCTACCATATGTACAGGAATTTAGTCCCGTATCCAAGAATTTAGGGGTTATATGATTGATTTATATTAAATCATAATCAATAAAGATTGTGAATATATATATGAGGTGAGTACAAATTTAGTGTTCAAATTGTACTGAACTAAGATAATTTGTGTGAGAGCACTATTTGCATACATTGAATGTTAAATCGACCGAAGCAATTTTTTTTCAAACAAATCAACTAATATTTTACCATTTGAATCCTCTTTTTACTACTGATCAAGTATGCAACAAATGTATTAATGTGTCAATTTGAAAAAAGTCAAATGTTAATGGCAATCAAATTCATAACCACCCTTACAAAAGAATACGACAATTGTCATTATATCTCAAACATTGAATAATTTTTACTCTATCATTTAATACAGCTGAGAGTCGGAGTTCCAATAAAGAGGTTTGACTAATAGCAAATAAAGGTGTAGACACATAAGAAAAAGTGACACAGAATTCTTTCGCTTTCATTCCCTTGTCTTTTTCTTTATCAGGGACCTCGTTTGACAATTCTATCCGTGATAGTATTTATATACACATTCGGTTCACAATGAACCATTAGGAAATAAACATCCAACATGATTTTAAATATTATTGGAGGGAACGAATATATTTTAAGGAAAGTGCATCAAATGCATATCTCGATATCTTTTTCGCTTGACTTGGCTCTCAAGCAACAACAATCCATTCAAACTCGGCTGATTCGATTACCGGATAATACAATAATATCTCAGTATTCACTTGGGAGCCCTTAATGTTTAACTAAGTTGGCACTCAACCCAGCTCGACTCAATAGTTCGACCGACTCTGCAACTCAACGACTTAGCCAATTTAGTATTCGGCACTCGAGACCTCAGGTACTCGACAACTCAACCACTCGGCAGAGCTCAACAACTTGGTCAACTCAACTAAGCTCGGTCATTCCAGATCGTCTAACCAAATCAGCCAATCAATCTGATAGATAAATCTGATTTCGAATGTAATTATCTTTGACTATTTCAATATAACTACCGCATATTTCCGTTAGTATTGTTGAATGCATTCAACACTAATCTGGCGGTAAGAACAGGGACCCCCCTGAGGGAAGTCAACGCCACGTGGAAGTCAAAGGGTCAAACGTCCGACCGGAGAAGGGGAGACCGGTCGGCCGAACGGGGTCTCAGCGAAATCAAAAACAACCCGACGGGGAGTCGGGTCTCCGACGCTCATGGGGAACAGGGTCGCCGGGCCGATCGGGAAGCCCGCTCGACCGAGGCAGGAAATAGCAATACTGTGAACAGTCCGCAGAGCACCCGACCGGGAATCTCCTGAGCGGACTAGCACATACGACCGCCCGGACGTGAGGGGACTGCCGACCGGCCGAGCGCTCGGCATGGGGTAAGCAGAGACAAAAGGACAAGGGAACAGCATCTGACAGCGGGTATGTTCAACGATCAGGTCATACGCAGGATCTTATGACAGAGGGTTCCTTTGTCCCATCAGAGGTGTGCTCGGACTGTAGTAGTATGGTGTCAGGTAAGTTTTTCTGACAAGCACATACTGAGGTATGGGCTGAGGACACGTATTCGCCTCGGTATGTGTGCGTGAGCCCCTTCACAGCTCTATATAAGGAGCCTCACACTTCGCCGGAGGTACGCATTCTCTGATATTGAGAGCCACTTCTTTGTTGTCCACTTGCCTAACTTGAGCGTCGGAGGGTCATCGCCGAGAACCCCTTCCCGGCCCGACTTCCTTGCAGGTTCACCGAAGGTCCGTACGACCGGTCGGAGATCCACGTCAGCAGTTCGGAGAGCGCCACGTGCCCAGCGTCCGTTGATTCAGCGTTCGAACAGGATCAATTTGGCGGCGTCTGTGGGAACGCTCTTGCATCCGATCGGAAGCAATGGACGAAGTTGGACGACCGCACTCGGTAATGCTCTCCACAGAGGAGCTCGACGCTCTGATCGAGACAAGAGCAGCTAAGCTTGTGGAACAACAGAGGCAGAAGTCGCAAGCCGAGCGGATTAAGCAGCAAGCGACATCAGCATCAGGGGGCCGAGCGGAAGCATCCCCGACCACGGTTCCATTTCATCGGACCCTATTCCGCACGCCTCCTGAAGGCACGGTAGTTAATCGTGATCGAGGATCTTCATCAGATAAAGTACCAATACGAGACAACAGAAAAGGCAAGGCCCCCCCGAGCGAATCAACCGTCAATTCTCAGAGGTCATCCCGCGGGACCCTCTGCCAAAGCACTATGTGCCCCCGGCGATCGGTGAATACAACGGAACCACCGACCCGGACGATCATTTGGGTAAGTTCGACAACACAGCTACCCTTCATCAATACACAGATGGAGTGAAGTGTCGGGTTTTCCTAACCACCCTCTCGGGATCGGCTCAACGGTGGTTTCGGAGATTGCCGGACGGATCCATCACAAGTTTCAAAGACTTCCGCACGGCCTTCCAACACCACTTTGCAAGCAGTCGGCGTTATCAGAAGACAAGTGTCAGCCTGTTCGCCATCAAGCAAAAACCCCGAGAGCCGCTCAAATCTTATATCCAGCGATTCAACCAGGTGGCCATGGACATTCCAACGACCACCTCAGAAACGATGATGAATGCGTTCACGTAAGGCCTCGTGGACAGTGACTTCTTCCGATCGCTCATTCGGAAGCCGCCTCGAGATTACGATCATATGTTACACCGGGCCAATGAATACATCAACGTGGAGGAAGCCCAGGTGGCCCGAAGAAAAGAAGTCACAACTGACCGGCCAGCACCCGCCGAGCGGAAGCCTGTCACTCGCCAGGAGCCGCCCAGAGGACCGCAGGCCGAAGCAGTCCGCTCTCACCATGCGAGGTCTCATGTCCAAGAGGTAGCTGCCGAGTGGCCCAAACCAAAGAAGAAGGTATGGACCCCCATGTTCTGCTCTTTCCATCGGACCGATACACACAACACAAGAGATTGCCGAAGCCTTCCTCTGATCGCCCACCCCGTGCCCTGGGGTGGCCACCGTCGATCGCCATCATCCGACAGGCGACAGCGCCCTCATGAAGCCGATCGGATGATATCCGACAGGCGACAGAGACAGACTCCAGAGCGGCATCATACTCCGAGGTGTGAGGACAATCCCCGGATGTCTAGGGAGAGGCTCAGATCGGCCGCTTGGGAAGAAGAAAATAGAAGTAACACTTCCCGAGGCGAAATCAACATTATTGCTGGCGGGCCGACCGGAGGAGACTCCAACAGAGCAAGGAAGGCGAGCGTCAGGCAGCTTCAGATCCATGCAGTCGGCTGCAGCCAGGAACGTGCGAGCGGGCCCGAAATCAGTTTCGGGCCCAGGGACCTGGAGGGAGTCAAAGTGTCGCATGATGACGCTCTCCTCATCAAAGCGGTAATAGCCAACTACACTATTCACCGCGTTTTCATTGATACAGGAAGCTCGGTCAATATTATATTCAAAAAGGCCTTCGACCAACTACAAATTGATCGAGCCGAGCTGCTGCCCATGACAACCCCCCTCTACGGGTTTACGGACAATGAAGTTCTGCCGGTCGGACAGGTCCGACTGGCTATCTCGCTGGGAGAAGAGCCGCTCAGAAGGACGCGGACTGCCAACTTCGTCGTGGTCGACTCTCCTTCAGTATACAACATCATTTTGGGGCGACCGGCGCTCAGCGAGTTCCGAGCAGCCGTCTCCACCTTCCACCAGAAAATCAAGTTCCCGTTGGAAGATAAAGTGGGAGAAGTACGAGGAGATCAGCTGGGGGCTCGGCGATGTTACGTCGAGATGGTCCGAGCTGAAGCTAATTCTGCTCGAAAGACGCCGCGGATCGAGGTGAACGCTATAACCGAAAAACCACTCACTTTGGTTTATGGAGAAAAAGAGGAAGTGCAGATTCACCCGATCCGATCGGAGGCCACCACATTCATTGCGGCCGATCTAGAGGCAAGCCAGAAAGAGGAAGTAATCAAATGCCTCCAGAGAAACTGTGATGTCTTCGTTTGGTCGACGCATGAGCTGCCCGAAATTTTGCCGAGTATAGCGCAGCACGAGCTCTGACATTAAATATCGAGAGTCGAGCCGGCGACTATAAACCCTCCGAGCGGAAGACCGTCGAGCTCCGACGTTAAATATCGAGAGTCGAGCTGGCGACTATAAATCCTCCGAGCGGAAGACCGTCGAGCTCCGACGTTAAATATCGAGAGTCGAGCCGGCGACTATAAACCCTCCGAGCGGAAGACCGTCGAGCTCCGACGTTAAATATCGAGAGTCGAGCCGGCGACTATAAACCCTCCGAGCGGAAGACCGTCGAGATCTGACGTTAAATATCGAGAGTCGAGCCGGCGACTATAAACCCTCCGAGCGGAAGGTCGTCGAGCTCCGACGTTAAATATCGAGAGTCGAGCCGGCGATTATAAACCCTCCGAGCGGAAGACCGTCGAGCTCAGACGTTAAATATCGAGAGTCGGGCCGACGACTATAAACCCTCGGAGTGGAAGGCCGTCGAGCTCTGACGTTAAATATCGAGAGTCGAGCCGGCGACTATAAACCCTCCGGCCGGAAGAAGACATAAAGAGGGACTTTATAAGTCAATTTGGCCGATCAGTCAACTAACCAAAAGCACTTCGTAAATGTCCGGCGGAAATCCCGTTTGCAAAACAGGATATATTCAGTCGAGCGGACTAGCTATCCAAAAGACTTCGTAAAAATCCCTTTTGAACACGAGAATGGTGGGAGGAAAGGCGAATGACAAGGAGAATTAAGGGAATACGAACGGTAGTTGGTAATCCGAGCGGCTAGCACACATACTGATTAATAAATGAAAAAGCAAGCGAAAGGATAGCATTTAAAACCTTAAGGCCGAGTGCCTGAATTACAAAAAAGTGACCGTTTTTAGCCGAGCGACCGAATTACATATAAACTTCTATTCTAGATAATCATAAAGATCCTTCGGGATGTTGTCAAGGAGCGCCACTTGATCTGCGGCCGGGATAAGAACAGAGTCGGGAAGAAGACCCTTGGACTTCAAATATATTGTGGTGGTGGTCATAGCAAGGTCAAAGGCAGTGTACATCCGTTCCCAGACTTTCTCTGAAAATTCGGCCGAACGGATGTAGTTTAGCCTCAAGGCTGCGACTCGGCCAGGCTCAGCCTCTTGATATTCTTTGAAGGCCACTTGGGAGGCGACGAGGGACTCCTGCAGAGTTTTCAGTTCGTCCTTATGCTTAATTGCATCGGCCGAGCGACCTGCCTTCTCCCCATCGAGTTGCTCCATCAGCTCTTTAATTTTTTGCTCCAGCCCCCGAGCCTCTACATTCTTCTTCTCCAAATCGGAGATAGCCATGTTCTTCCGCTAGGTCGCCAGGCTTATCTTGCGATCCAGTGATTTATTCACGCGGTCAAGTTTGGCCAGATTGTGAGCCTGGTCGGTCGTCTTCTTCCGTTCGGCCTCCAACAGATCTTAGGTATTTTTGAGCTCCTTCTGAAGCTCGGCATATGAAGGGCCTTGGGAAGGAGCGCCGCCCGAACTCCCTAGCCTTTTGAGCTCCTCGTCCACCATGGCAAGCCGATTGGAAACAACAATCTCCTCCACCCATCTCTGACAAAAGAAAAATTGTTAGTAGCCAATCGGAAAGAATGTGTAAAGGACTTGAGAAAATGCACTTACCCTGGTGGCCTGATGCATGTGGCTATTGGCCAAGTTGCTGAGTGAAATCATCGCCACACGCGCCCGAGCTTCGGCCCACATTTCGGCTAAGGGCCCCTTCATTGTGATCATGTGCTCGGGCGCGGTGGGTTGATCGGCCTCGGTTAGCAATTCTTCGGTCGGGAGGTGAAGTGAGACTCGGATGGTGCGGCACCGACCGGGGGTCGTCTGGGCGGAAGCCGGAGAAGGAGCGGAAGCCGACGCAGAAAACTAGGACAAAATTGTAGAACGATGGACTTGGCGGGGAGCGGGCGGAAGGACGCTGACTGGAACGGCCTCAAGAGGGTTCGCAGACGCGTCAAGTTGGGAGGGAGTCCGATCAGACGAAATCGCCTCAATCTCTGGAGCTTTGCCTCGAGAAGCGGCGGTGACTCGCTTGGATGGATGGATCGCAGAAGTAGCTGAGCGAAGTGGCGTTTCCGCCCAACTTCTTTTTTGTCGGAGGGGCCGCTCTTCCTCTTGCGTTGAGCCCTCCTCCCGAGCGGAAGGCTCTCGACTTGCAGTTGCGCCAGCCGCTGGCTCTGGGAGAGAAGCCTGAGCGGCCGACTCCCCAGCATTTGTCCCGCTCTCCCCCTCATTAGAGCCGATCGGCTGGATGCCGAGCGTTTCCATCTCTTTGGCTGCCGCAGCTTCGAGCGTCGCCGCCTTCCTCTTCAAAATACCACCATCACTGACTCCATGACAACGTTTGCTGCAAAGGAAAACAGAGAAAATCAGTTAGCAATTAAAATGAATTCACGAAGTAAAATTCTTACCGAAGCCGCTCGGAAGGGGGGTCCTGATCGGACTCAGACCGAATATATACATCACCCCTTCGGGCAGGAACTTGTTGATGTCAAACCTCAGACCGGCCAGCATGTTGGCGGCATGAAGATAGTCCAGTCGGGTTTTGAACCTTTTGAGCTCTGGTGAGGTTGGTGGTCCGATCTGCCACTTCGTTAGGAAGGGGACCCGCTCGGGAAGGCGAATATAAAAGTAAAATTCTTTCCAATGCTTATTGGAAGAGGGTAGTTTATTGAAGAAAACTAAACCGGGCCGAGCCTGGAACATGTAGGTGCCCAGCTCGGACTGTTTAGGGTAGTAGAAATAGTATATCTCCGGTCGGAGGGGAATGTTATGAATTTTGAATAGGACGACAACGCCGCATAGAAGGTGGAAAGTGTTGGGGACTAGGCTTCCGAGCGGAATGCCAAAAAAGTTGCAAACTTCAATGATGAAGGGATGAATGGGGAGTCGCAGACCGGCAGTGAACTGGTCGCGGAAAACACAAAAGGCTCCGCGCGGCGGTTTGTGTGGCCGAGCGGAGGGAGTGGGTAAGATAATTTCGAGGTCAGAAGGGATGTCAAAACTATCTATCAGAATGTCGGCGTCACGCCGATTGAAGCGCGACTCCATGGTGGTATACCATGGGCCGAGGGCTTGGTCTTGTGGCTGTGAAGAGCTAGCCATTGTCCGAGCGGACGAAATCAAAAAAGGCGAAGAAAGGTAGAGGATAGGAGAAAGAAGACAGCAAACGAAACGATGCCCCGAGGATCGAAACTCGGGAAAGAAATGCAAAGAAAACACAAGAAACAAAGAGAGAAAGAAGGAAAACCTTACAGAAAAGAAGGAGGATCGACGAAGAACGCAGGATCACCGGAAAGGGAGAATCGGAGTCGCCGGAGCACTGAAAACGCCGAAGCTTCTAGGCATGCGAGAGCAGAAATGCGGTGAAGGCGGAGAAAGCGAAGGCTTTATAGGGATGAGCCCGAGCGGCCTCCACCATCGGGTTCAGGTCACGAGAACCGAAGCACGCATCGGGTCGTCCATTTCAAATCGCCTCGGTCTCGTCGCCTGTGATGCCGCCGTCGTACGATGACGACAGCAATGTCACGTGACATTCCACCACGGGAGAGCATTTAATAAGCGCCTTATCGAGGCACAGAGCGCGTGTTTGGCCTTAATGACGGAGATTGGCGCGAATTCCGAGGAGATCCGAGGGATGGTGGCGTTGACTGAGGCCGTAGTTAGCACCACATCGGCCGAGCGGAGGTTCTTGGATGAGCCGCTCGGCGAAACAATCGTCCAGTCAGTCGGACTAATTGCCTCATTGCCTCCTTCCACTAGACTTCCAGGGGAGGCAAGTGATCCAGCGATAAGAACAGGGACCCCCCTTTGAGGGAAGTCAACGCCACGTGGAAGTCAAAGGGTCAAACGACCGACCGGAGAAGGGGAGACCGGTCGGCCGAACGGGGTCTCAGCGGAATCAAAAACAACCCGACGGGGAGTCGGGTCTCCGACGCTCATGGGGAACAGGGTCGCCGGGCCGATCGGGAAGCCCGCTCGGCCGAGGCAGGAAATAGCAATACTGTGAACAGTCAGCAGAGCACCTGACCGGGAATCTCCCGAGCGAACCAACACATACGACCGACCGGACGTGAGGGGACTGCCGACCGGCCGAGCGCTCGGCATGGGGTAAGCAGAGACAAAATGACAAGGGAACAGCATCTGACAGCGGGTATGTTCAACGATCAGGCCATACGCAGGACCTTATGACAGAGGGTTCCTTTGTCCCATCAGAGGTGTGCTCGGACTGTAGCAGTATGGTGTCAGATAAGCTTTTCTGACAAGCACATACTGAGGTATGGGCTGAGGACACGTATTCGCCTCGGTATGTGTGCGTGAGCCCCTTCACAGCTCTATATAAGGAGCCTCACACTTCGCCGGAGGTACGCATTCTCTGATATTGAGAGTCACTTCTTTGTTGTCCACTTGCCTGACTTGAGCGTCGGAGGGTCGTCGCCGGGAACCCCTTCCCGGCTCGACTTCCTTGCAGGTTCACCGGAGGTCCGTACGATCGGTCGGAGATCCACGTCAGCAGTTCGGAGAGCGCCACGTGCCCAGTGTCCGTTGATTCAGCGTTCGGACAGGATCAAACACTATTTCCTCAATGGTTGCCACTAATTGTTCAAGAGAAAAAACGAATGATTAAATTCTCATTCCACGTACATAAACATAGTAAATACTCATTTTAAATATATCTTTTTTTAAGCAGATCTCCTTTTTTTTTAATTAGGGGATGGATCCCTCATAATTACGGTTGGATCATGACCGCAATCCAGCCGTAATTGGTTGTGATCCCTTCCTGGATTCACCGCCCTCTACATGTTATAGTTTGGTTCAGATAGGGCGGCCGGAGGTTGCCCGGAGGTTACCAACCTAGCCTCCGAGCGGCCTCCGACTGCCCTCTCCGAACTAAACTATAACCTGGAGGGGGCGATGAATCCAGGAAGAGATCGTAACTAATTGCGGCCAAATTATGACCATGATATGACCGTAATTATGAGTAATTCATCCCCTGATCCACAAAAAATAGGAGACCAAGAGATCTGCTTTACTCATGGACGTAGTGCCCGGCTTGGGCATTCGACAAATCAAGCGGGCTACGATCCAAAGACGTCACTCACACCCGATACGAGATATGGAAAAGAAATGAATGAATTAGGTTACCGTTGTCATGCACCGACTGGCGACTGTCGTCGTATAGTTTGTTTTTCCCGATATCATGTACTGGTCTCTAGTTAATTACTATTTTTTCCAAGTTATTTATGTGGTCAATAAATAATTTTTTATTGAACCATATTTTTTATTTTATCTCTATTAATTGATTAATTTTTTTTATTAGTTAAATCGATTTTACTCTGTGTCAAAATATCAAAATTTTGAAAAAAAAATAATCGACTAAATTTTTTTTTCCCAATTTTGACGTAACCATACAGTTTTGATTGGATTTCTTTTATTTTCGCATCAACTTGGTTTTATTTGTTGTTCAATTATTCGTGAGCAAAATTTGTTCTATCATCATGAGTGATCACACAGATGATTCACTTCAATCAATTAGTGTCCGATTGGATAAAAAAAATTTTCATATTGGGGATATGTTATGAAAAACTTCTTGCAGGGAAAATCTACATGGGATATGTTTCAAGTGTGCGAATTTAACCTACGGATAACAACGTTGATGATTATGTAAAGTCATTGGATGTTTGGGAGACCGATAATACGAAGATTATTACGTGAATCAATAATTCTATTTTACACTCCATTGGTGCTCGGTTTGTCAAATACGAGACAACCAAAGAGGTTTGAGATCATCTAGCAAGATTATACACACAGTTTAACTTTGTCAAACAATATTAATTGGAAGTAGATATCCACGTAGTTCGGCAGAAAGATATGGGCATTCAAGATTTTTATTTTACTATGTCAGAACTATGGGACCAATTGGCACTCACAGAATCCTCAAAATTGCGAGCATTCCCAGCTGATGTCACTCATAGAAAAGAACAATGTTTGGTCCAATTCTTGATAGCTCTTTGTGATTACTATGAAGGATTACGCAGAATAATTTTGCATCATAGTCTTCTTCCTTCCGTTGATTCAGTAGTATATGAATTGCTAGCTGAGGAGATTCGCCTTGAGCCTCAGGTTGATAAGAGGACTATTGCACCATCTACGCCATCTATTTTTGCAGCACCACAGCGGCCTATGCATCATAATCAAAGTAGGTCGACTTCAAAGGTTTCTAGTGATGAGTGTGCTTATTGCAAAGAAAAGGGACATTGGAAGTCTCAATGTCCATTATTATTGAACAAACGTAAACTACTGCAGCAGAAACAACCACCGTAACAACAATATCAGTAGCAACGACTTAATAGCCACCATTGCTATATCTGAATGCTTCATGGAAATATAATAATCAACTACAACAATTGTCATATAGACTACCTCATTCTAGTAATACAGTGGTTGCTTCCTCTTTAGATCCGCATATGCTTGAGCAGTTTCAATAGTTCATAGCCCTCTGTTATGTCTGCAACTTCTCATATAGATTTGTCATCCTCTGGTACATTAGGTATATCTTTCTCCTTGTGGATCTTAGATTATAGAATCTCTTATCATATGTCACCTGACTTGTGATTGTTGGAGCAGCGGGCCGACAAAAGGGGAGGGGTGAATTCCCTGAAATAAAAAAAATACCCTCCTCATTCTTTCAACTCTAAAAATGCAACAACAATAAAATAACAGAACTAAAGAAGACTCAACAGTTGACTTGGTTACAACCTGAGTGGTTGTTAATCCAAGGCGGTTGAACAGCTGGCTAAGAATTTTCTTTTTTGAAGGCAGAGAAGCCTTTTACACACTGAAAGCTCTAAGAGTTGCTAGAAAGTTAGTACAAGAGTTAATTCATTATTTCCTAACTTCATGGACCTTTTTATAGCTCCTGGAAATTCTATCTAAAAGCTTAAGGGCGCCTCCAAGGCAAGATGAGTGGATAAACTTTTATCCACTTGTAAACGATCAAGTTGACTGGGTTGAGGGTGCCCTCGATGGTATTAAGGGTGCCTCCAAGACATAGAGGGTGCCCTCCCGCCTGAAGAAGGCGAAGGCGCCCTCAACACTGCATTGAGGGCGCCTTCAGCTTGCTTTTCTAGCTCCTTTAAACCTTCGGAAGCTCCGATCGCTTGGGTGATTGCGGCCAACCAAAATAGGGCTCACCCGAACTTAATTTCCTGCCTTCTCCTCGAGCATGCTTCCACTCCGGCTTCTCGTTCCTCAAACGTTGTGTACATTCTTCTCATCCACCGGTGTACTCTTCCGCAGCTCTTTCGTCTCTCAAACGCACCGAGCCCGTCGGCTCTCTTTCCGTGTTGTCCTTCTCGCCAGTTGCGTCTTCCGCTCAACTTCCTACGTTCCTAAGCTCTTGCACACTTAGACACAGGGATTAAAACAACACAGGTTGATCACATCAAAACAACCACAGAGTCCAACAGTCATCTTTTATCTCTTTATCCTCTAATTCATCTTTATCAGTTGTGACTACTGATGGCACTCTGATGCTATTAATAGGTGTTGGTTCTGTTATGATAATTTGTTTGTCTCTTTCTGATGTTTATTATATTCCTAGTCTTACATTTAATCTTGTTTTTATTAATCAATTGTTTGAGTCTGGATAGTTAATATTTTCTTCTTCATCCAATTGTTATATGCAGGACTCATGATCTCAGAAGGTGATTGAGATAGGTTGTAGGCAAGGGGGACTCTATGTCTTGGATAAGCTTCAAATAACAGATGTTATAACTTCTAGTATCGTTTTGTCATCTTTTCGATTGAGTCGTTCTTCTTTTGATTTTTATTTGTGGCATACTTGTCTATGTCATGTTTTAGGATCTCGTTTATAATTTTTAACTTCGTTTGAAGTATTAAGAACTTTAAAAAGTCATTGATACAATGTTTAAGATGGGCCCCTTTGAGAGGGGGGGGGGGTTAAAATTTAGAAGGTTGGCTGATATGAAAGTCAAAGTCAAAGTTAAGGAAATGTCAACATCATTTAGAACAAGAGGAGGCCCAACCAAACCTCTAAGATGAATGGATTGTGAGTGTTAAACCAAAGGCTCACCTGATCAGGCCCTCCGATTAGACTGAACTCCAAATATGATCTCACAATCAACGATGAAATACGATGGAGTATGAAGTCAAATAACAATTATCTCGACCAAGTGCCCCAGCCAATCGGACGTATGGTTCGATCGGACATACTAGACATCTGGCCACAAATAGTTCAAGTAAAGAAGTTGAGTCGCCAATCACACTTATAAACATTGACAGGGTATTCCTAAAAAATTATAGTTGATCAGATTATATTAGTAATTTAATCAGTTGGTCAAAGCAGTCTATGGTGGGCCCCATAGCCCAACAAATTATTATGCTTTTTTTACCTTTTATGCCACAGAGGACAGAGGATATTCTGCAGACAAATCGTACTTTAGAAACTTAAGTTTGTCCAAGCATAGGGATTTACAGTCTTATTTTAGGAAAGATATCAAGGTCACTTTATGACTTGCTCTTTTTTAGAAATGCTTTGTAATTCATACATAGACATAACGGTGATATTATAAAAGAGAGTCTTCACCTAGAGGCGAAGGTATGCGATGCTACATTTTTCTACATGCATATTGCTATAGTCTTTTCACTATTCCTCTCCAAAATTCGATCACTGACTTGAGCGTCGGAAGGCCAATACCAATGACCCATCCTTAGCCTGGCACTAACACTTTTTGTGACACATAGGACAGTGAGAAGTTTTTATCTAGTCAACATCAAAGAGGAATTGGCAGCTAGCCATCTTCCCATCTTTTGGACAGGATCAGTCATGATATTTTTTATTCTAATAGTTGTAAACTGACAAAATTTTCTACATTACCTTTTAATAAAAGTCTATCTTATTTATTTTGATATGTGGGGGCCTTCTCCTGTTAGTACAAAAAGGGGATTAATATATTATGTTTCTTTTATTGATAATTGCACTCATTATACTTGGGTTTATTTTATGAAACACAAATCTGATTATCTTACTATCTTCAATAACTTTAAATCTCTTGCCAAAACTCAATATTCGGTTGTTATCAAGTGTTTTTGTTGTGATTTTGGAGGCGAGTATACTTCCAATATTTTGCTCTCATTTACTTGCATCAGAAGGTACTATATATCAAACCTCGTGTCGAGAAACATCTGAACAGAATGGCATTGAAGAGAGAAAGCAAAAACATCTTGTTGAGATTACCTGTTCATTTTTATTGTCTACAAATATTTTTAGTTTTTTTTGGGGAGAAGTAGTTCTTACTTCTACTCATGTAATTAATAGGATTCCAACTTCTTACAATTCAAGTTTGTCTCATTTTCAAAAATTGTATGGTTATGCTCTTGATTATTCCTCTTTACGTGTTTTTAATTGTACCTATTTTGTTCTCCAACCACATGTTGAGTGTGATAAGTTATCCTCTAAGTATGCTTTGTGTGTCTTCCTTAGTTATAGTGTTGGTCAAAAGGGATATCATTGTTTTGATTTAGTTAGTAAAAAATTATATGTCTCTCGTCATGTTGTATTTCTTAAAGATATTCCTTTCTTCTCCATATGTCTTCTATTACATAACATGACTCATGCAGATCTTATTCGCATTGATTCCTTCAGTACCGACACCGACGAAGCCTCCCTAACGACTATTCTTCCACATGATAGTTTCACTGAATCTGGTATTCTCGAGACATCTCCTCCACCTCCCCCTACTGTGACTATCCCATCACCTCGTGAGATTGCAGAAAATTCTACTCGTCGGTCTACACATCCTCGTAAGTCTACTTAATTACCTGATTTTACTTATTCTTGTTATTCTAATTCCTTTGCTTCTTTTATTGTCTCTATTCATTAACTTTCAAAGTCATTGTCCTATAGAGAAGTTATTGGTAACTCTCTTTAGTAAAATGCTATGGACGAAGAATTAACTACTCTATATCATACTCATACTTGGGATTTAGTACCACTGCCATTAGAGAAACATGTCATTGGTTCTTGTTGGATTTATAAGATCAAAACTCAATCTGATAGTTCTGTTGAATGGTACAAATCTCGTCTTGTTGCTAAAGATTACTCTCAAGAGTATGACACGGATTATGAGGAAACTGTTAGTACCCCAAGGTAGTTTTGATATGATCAACCAAGTCAGGTTAGGTTCTGTTGGTATTTAACCCCTGTGTCTAAGTGTGCAGAAACTTAGAAGCACAGGAAGTCGAGTGAAAAATGCAGCTAGCGAGAAGGACGGCACAGATGAGAGCTGACTGGCACGATGCGTCCGAGGGATGAGGTGTTGCGGAAGTGTATACGGGGGGATGAGAAGGAGGCGCTCGACGTTTCTGAGAGATGAGAAGCCAGAGCATTTCCTTATTATATATTAAATATTTGAAGTTCGTGAAATAAGATGTGCAGATCTGAATATGGAGCCAAAACACAACAGTGCCTTAAAGGCAAAAATGGACGAACGAGATTCTGAATCTTCTCTTAATGACGATGAAACGACACTCATGGTAAGAAAATTTTAAAAGTTATTTAAAATTGATAAATTTAATCAAGTGCAGGGTAATAGAAGGAAAAGAAAGATAAGATGCTACCACTGTAATGAAGAAGGGCACATGAAAGACAATTGCCCTAAATTGAAGAGTAAGGACAAGAACAAGGACAAGGAGAAGAACAAGAAGTCAACCCAGACCAAGTATAATCTAAAAGTGACGTGGGATGAAACATCATCTGAATCGGAGATAGAAGCTCTCGCCAGACTTGCTCTAGTGGCAAGTCACTAAGAAGACGAAGACGAAGCAAGCTCGTCTGAAATGAGCATCGAGAGCATCGATGAAGGGGGAGTGGCGTCGGAAGAAAGTAGCACTTCAGGGGGAGTTTCAGATTACGGGATCGACAAGGTAAGTCAGGTATGGTCTTTTTCTCCTGACAAATTATTTCAGTTCGTAAAAATGTTATAAAAAATTACTGTAATTTAGAAAAAGAAAATAAAGAATTAAAATCAACCTTAACTATATCTTGTCGATTAGAAGATCTCGACAAAATAAAAATAAAAAATAAAAAATTGAAAATAAAAATAAAATATTTGAAGGAACGTGTATGCTCATATGTTCAAAATATTAGAAGATATAATGGTTTAAATTGACATTTTAAATACCATAAGAGCCAAATTAGGAAAATATCATAGAAATATATTCCTATGAAATTTTTTATTAATCTTGTAGGAAGGAATCTAT
Organism: Zingiber officinale; assembly: GCF_018446385.1. Classification (NCBI taxonomy): domain Eukaryota; kingdom Viridiplantae; phylum Streptophyta; class Magnoliopsida; order Zingiberales; family Zingiberaceae; genus Zingiber; species Zingiber officinale. Next base: position 123,831,907 of record NC_055997.1, read on the forward strand.
TTTGGGTTCCAAAATTATATTTAGATTAATTATTTTTTTTTGCTTTCAGAGATAAAATTAAATATTTACTTTCATTAAAAGGTTTTGTCTAGAAGTGATTATTGCTCCTATATCCAAGAAGGCCTAGTGTCTCGTCACAATCTGAAAGTCAATTATTAAAATAAGTATTTAATTGACTAACTGTTAAGTATTTAGTTGTTATACAAGTACTTTTAATTGTTTGTTAAAAATTTTGTTATAAATTAATTAGAAGTTAATTTTTTCGAGGAAAATAACTTTATCACTTATCTATAAGAAAAATTTTAAATTTTCTAAATGCTAAATTTTTTTAATTATTACCAAAAAAAATTAATATGGAAAAGACTTTATTTCTATTTAAAAATAATTTTAACTTCATATGAATTTTTTTTTATGCCTTATATATGTTAAATTTAAAAAAAAAATCCAGATTTTTTAAAGCTTAAACTTTAATATTTTTCTGTAATTTTCCCTTAGACTTTTATTTTTTCAAATAACATTTTTAAATTACCCCATTTTTAATGTGATCAAAAGGAGGAGTGGTGAAGATTAAGTCCAGGGGGAGGGTAGTACAATTTAATTTTTGTACTTGCTAATTTACTTGCAAATTTTATAATTGTTATTTTTATAACTATTACTTTTGAGGTTTACCCTAACTTAACTTGGGGCTGCTCACATTAAAAAGGAAAAAATTGTTAGTATCCCAAGGTAGTTTTGATGTGATTAACCGAGTCAGGTTAGGTCCTATTAGTATTTAACTCCTGTGTCTAAGTGTGCAGGAACTTAGAAGCACAGGAAGTTGAGAGAAAGACGCAGCTAGCAAGAAGGATGGCACGGATGAGAGACGACGGGCTCGGTGCGTCCGAGGGACAAGGTGCTGCGGAAGAGTACGCGGGCGGACGAGAAGGAGGCACACAGCGTTTTTGAGTGACGAGAAGTCAGAGCGGAAGACTATCCGAAGGTCGGAAAATGAGTTTGGTTGAGCCTTATTCCAGATGGCCGAAATCACCCAAGTAAACAGAGCCAGAGCGTAAGACTTGGACCAATACGAGCGGAACCGGAGCCGAAGATTGGGACCGAAAGTCAAACTTTTTTATCCGTGGCAGCCCGACCCAGTCCAAGGTGCCTGGACCTGTCTGGGGCACCCAAAACCAAAAAATTAGCCAAACATGACGTAGCGCGTTGCATTGCGACGAGGATAAAGTTTTATCCCCCTAGAGGCACCTAGAACCCTTCCCGGCGCCCCGACCAAGGCTATAAATATAGCCCTGGTCCCAATGGTTCAGTATAATACTTGTAATTGATTCCATTTGAGTTTAGCTTTGTATTTTGAGTGCTTTAACTACTGTAAGAGATTTCTCTACCTGAAGGAGACATTAGTGAGCTTTTCATCTTTCTTGGATTAACAACCTTCTAGGTTGTAACCATGTAAACATTTTGTACCTCTTCCTTTTTTTTTATTTAGTCTCTTATTTCTTTTATGCAAGTGTTGATTCATATAAAGCTATAAAGTTCGAGAAGGGATTTTTGTTTATTTTATCGTGAAAGCTATTCACCCCCCCTCTAGCCGGTCACAAAGGGACCAACAGAAACTTTTACCCCTGTTGCTAAAATGACTACCATTCATATGTTAATTGTTGTTGTCTTTATTCGTTAATGGAAAATATCTCAGATGGATGTCAAGAATACTTTCTTGAATGGTGATCTTCAAGAAGAAGTGTATATGATGCCTCCTCTTGGAGTTTCTCATCGACCTAGTGAAGTTTGTAGGATTCGCAAAGCTCTCTATGGACTCAAACAAGCACCATGTGCTTGGGTTGCGAAGTTCTCCATGGTGATTACCTCGCTTGGCTTTCGTTTCAATAATCATGATTTAGCTTTATTTGTCAAGTGTACGCATGTAGATTGTATACTTTTGTCTTTATATGTAGATGACATGATAATTACTAGTGATGATTTTGATGGAATTGAGTCTTTGAAGTTTAAATTAACTCGTTGTTTCGCTATGAACAACTTGGGGTTACTATGCTATTTTCTGGGGATCAAGATCGCCTCTTCGCCAAAAGATTATCTCTTATCTTAGTTAAAGTACATAGTTGATCTATTTGAATGTGTACGTCTCACTAACAACAAGGTAGTTGATACTCTCCTTGAGACTAATGTTTGGTACTCTCTATCAAATGGTTCTCCTTTGCCAGATCCTAACATCTACCATACAATTATGGGAAGTTTGGTTTATCTCACTATAACTCATCCTAATATTGCCTATGTTATACATATGGTTAGTCAGTTTGTCACTACACTAACCATAGTTTATTGGGTTGATGTTCTTCGTATTCTCCGGTATCTTTGGTGAACTTAGTTTTGAAGTCTCTTATTCCCTTCTACTTTCTTGTTAGAGCTTTGTGCATACTTTGATGCTGATTGGGCGAGTGATCGATCGTAAGTTGACCACTGACTTCTATATTTTTCTTGGATATTCTCTTATCTCTTGGAAGAGTAAGAAGCAAGATGTTATTGATGTGCATAGATTGTATATACTTGTTTAGCATGTTTTGACGCATATTACTATATTTTACGCATGTTTTATCTATGCATTTTCATACTTCTTGCTTACTTTTAGCATATTTACTCTTTTTTGTTCGGAGATCCGCTCTTGTGCATTTGCTGTCTACAGGAGTCAAATTTGGGGAAGAATTGATGTTCGTGGCCAATTCAACAATCAAGTGAAGGAAGAAGACACTAGCCATGAATGCCACACAGCCATGCCAAAGGAAAATGACCTTGGCCATGTGAAAATCGTTGGCCGTGCAGCTTCAGCAAAGAAGGAGAATGACACGTCCGTGTGAGAACCACACGACCGTGTCACATTTGAAGCAAATCCAGAACACGACCATGTAGATCTACATGACCGTGCAACCTTTCCAGAGCCAGAGCATGGCACGACCATGTGAGAGCCACACGACTGTGTGACCTTGGCCGAGAGGAAACACTGGTAGGTCATGTGAGATCCACACGGCCATGACACGGGTTGTGTGGCGCCCAAACCCCCCCTCTCTATATAAAGAGTTCTTCTCCTTTGAAAAAGGAGGGGGGGAGGGGGGGCTCTCCCTTTGGGGAGATCCAATCTTGAAGCTTTCTTCGACCTTTAGGTGTTGATTCTGGCGATCAAGAGACGTTTCCATCCAAGATTCGACTCCGGTAGCAAGGATTGATTCCAAAGATCACTCGCCATCTTTAGATAAGCATTTCTTTTCTATCTTCTTGATTTGGATCGAAATGTTTACGATCTTTTTGTCTTTGAATCTTTTCTTTTATTCCATGGAGTAAATCTCCTTGTTCTAGGATGGAAGAAGTATTTGTGATGTGAGTTGATGTAAGATCTCAAGGATTTGCCATCTTCTTGTTTCAATGATGTTATATTTTGTATCAATTCAATCTTGTATGGATTGTTGTGTTTTGAATATAATTACCATTCTTGATTGATTGTTTGTATTTCTTGTAGATATTATAGAGGAATTCTCTATATTGTATGACCGAGGGGCGTCGTGACAGGGTTGCCTCGTTAACGGATATTAAGGGATCACCTTGAAGGGTGATGCAAGAATCTACAAAGAAGAGGGATAGATAAATGTGTTATACCCTATATCTTGATGTGAATTGATTAGTGATGAGTTTCTATGTTGTATGACCGAGGGGCGTCATGGCAGGACTGCCCCGTTAACAGACTTCATAGGGATCATTTCTATTTAGTTGCTTAAGGTGTAGATTAATGTCCCTTGCCGGTGTTTTCTGCAGAAGATAACCGACGACTTCTTGCAAATGCATAACAATTGAGGATAGGGTTGGTAAACCATATTACATTGATAAGTATCACACAGCACCTGTTGCTACGGGTTCTTGCGCTTGGCGCTCGGCCAACACCTGTTGTTATTGCTGCTCCACTATCTTTGTCGCTCGAGCTTGTATCAGCATGTCAAGCTCCTCTTGCGTCAGCGACACCTTGGTGAATCCCACAGCATCCTCCATCTTTTCATTCGGATGCAGGCTATGTTCCCACAGATGACGCCAAAATGATCTTGCCCGAAAGTAAGAAGGTGAAAAGCTGGGATGTGGCGGCTTCGCTGACCAACTGTAAACCTTGCTCTGCTCTGCAAAACAAGTAACGTTAGTGCCGAGCCAGGGAAGAGGTCCCCGACATTGGTCCTCCGACGCTCAAGTCAGACACCAGAAGTGTAGAAGCAAAGCGGAACAACAGTAACGTAGGTGAAAACAATGAATAACACGTACCTCCGCCGATGATAGACCCCCCTTTATATAGAGCTCTGGTGGGCGACGTGCACGCTTCTCGAGGTATGAGCGTGTTCTCCAATATGTTCTATGAAGGGACCTATCAGTGAAGTACCTCTTACATCATACCTTAACAGTGCATGCATATCCCTAACAAGACAGTAGAAGCTTTCGCCGTACAATCCGTCTATCGACCATGTCTCGTGTCAGCGACACTATCTTCTAAAACAGTAGTCTCGTTGCTTGGCCAAGAGGGGTAGCCACTCGGCCAGGGCTTTGTTCGATCCATGGCCAGGTCCCGCTGCTTTGCCGAGCGGAGTAGCCACTCGGTTGGAACTCTTTCGCCCTGTTGGCCTCAGTTGCTCTTCCCTGCAGCGACTGTAGTAACATGTCCTTTCTCGTTCGAACGAGCTATCCGATCTCCTTTAGCGCCCTGTTGTTCTATACTGAGCGTCGGCTATCTTACGTATTATCCCGAACTAGACAGATGGTCCGCTCGGACATGTCTCGCACCAGTCAGACTTTGACTGTCCTGGCCGGCTATTACAATTGTTCTCCATTCGGCTCTTAGACATCCGGACGTTGATCCCCTTGATTTTGACTTTCACCTTAACATTTGATCTCGTACCATGTGGACCTTCCTCTATCGTCGCGTCAAGACCATTTGGAATAAATGATATTCTCTTTTATTGTAATTATAAAAGTATCATAATGTTTAATTAAAGTTTAATACCTTTACATTACTAGCAATTAGTTTTTTATAATGGTAGAAGCTATGTGGAATCACCAGAAGATCAAAATAAAATCACCAGAAGATCCCATTTATATTTTTTAAATTTTTTTGAAAAAAATAGATACTAATACAATGTCTTATCATTTGTGGCCCAATATTAATCTCTCAAGCATCAGTAACAACAGTATCATCTAAAACATGCTGAATCATGAGCGTTAAGCTCTCGTAAGACGAGCCGCCTGGTTCCATCGCCTTCTTCGCCTCGATCGCCAGTTGCTTCGCCCTCTGTCTTCTCGCCTGCGCCTCCTCTCCTCCATCCATCACCGCCTCTATCGCCCGCTCCACGTCCTCTCGCGCGATCAAGCCCTCGCTCTCCCTCGACACAAAACGCGTGTTCATTTGTGGCTTCAGAGCCACGCCGGTCCGCAGAACCTTCACTACCAAATTCTCGTTAAGAAACTGGTCCGATAGGTGTGGCCATGTGATCATGGGAACTCCGAGGGACAACGCCTCCAGCGTCGAGTTCCAGCCGCAGTGCGTTAGGAATGCCCCCACGGAGGGGTGCGACAGGATCATCACCTGTGGCGCCCACCCCTTCAGTATCAGCCCCCGCGACCTCGTTCGCTCCTCCAACTCCGGCAGCCACTTCTCCACCTCCGGCAACATATCCCTCTGCCTGATCACCCAAATGAACGGCCGGTTGGACGCCTCCAACCCAGTTCCGATCTCGAAGGTGTGCGAGGGGCTATTAGCGGCGAGCGTGCCGAAGCTGACATAGGTGACGGACGCCGTGTCCTTGGCGTCGAGCCAATTGGAAATCCGCTCCGCTTCATTAGCAGTCGTCTTGTTGCCGCGCAAGACTGTGTATTCGGCTTCCTTGTTGGCGAGGCTCACTGGTCCAATAGGCCAGATCGTCTTCCCTAGAGCCTTCTGGTAGAGGTCGAGGTAGGGAGCCTCCAGCTCGCGGAAGGTGTTGATGATCAACCCATCTGCCGTGGCTTCGGCCTCTGTTACCTGTTCTTGAAGCTTCTCCCGCCCTGGGTAGTCGAAAAACCTCAAAGCCTGGGCTCTGACCACCTCTATTTTCTGAGGCAAGCCGGGGATGAAGAAGGGCTGGAACATGTCGCCGGGGACGTCTCCGGAGGACGCGTATTCGTGAACGTTGCGGCTGCAGAGGAGGAAGAAGCAGGAAGGCCCGTGAAAAATGAAGCGGAGCAGGCCCAGCTCCCGCGCAACGCTCCTCGTCCAAGGATTGCACGAGTCGGAGACGAGGCACGTCGGCTTGGGCCACTGTTGGCGAAGGCAGGCAACCAGCGGTCCGGCCATCATGCTCAGCGCCAGGAAGTACTTGATCACCTCTTCGTGGGTCCTGATGTGGTCAAGGTTCTCGCATCCCTCCGGCAGGCCGACCTCGGCGCCGGGGAAGCGGAGCTCGGCGAGGCGGATGAGGAGACCGCAGGCGTTGGCGCGGTCGATGAGGGCCTTGAACCGGGTGGAATTGAAGGGAGTAGTGACGACGGTGACGAGGGCTCCGCGAGCGGCGAGGAGGCAGGCCAGGTCGACCATGGGGATCATGTGCCCCTGCGCGAAGAGCGGCACCAGCACGAAGTGAGGCTTCTGCTGGCCGCCGCCGGGCTCCATGACGTGGATCTGCTCAGTCATCGGAGAGCAATTGATTTCTCCCATAATTGAAAACGATGCCGTGATTGAATTCACGTATGTGTATATATAAATATATATCTAATATATGTTGACTGTTTGCGCGGACGTCGTAGTGTTTTATTCAAATTTGGTTGAGATGATTCCCGTTCTTTCGTCGATCTTCTAGAAGCCTAAATTAAACAAGTTCTATCGCCTTGACTGAATTAAGATGGATGGCTTTTCAGTTCATCGATAATGGCAATAGGAAAGTTGGCCGTCCCTTCCTGCTTCGCGATCCGACAATAGGCGCCTAGATACATCCGAAATTCCTGAGCTCACCCATGACGAAACGGGAGAGATTCGTTCCATCAAATAGTATTGTCAGAGATCTCCAAATTTTTCCATCTCCATTCTGAAAGTTCCTTGTTTAATCCGGAACTTTGTTTCGAATTTTAATGAATAAATTTATATGTTAAAATTATATAATCGTTGATTGTTCTGATATTTTTAATTTTATCATCAATCCAGTTTTACCGATCCTATGGATATTGAAGGAGATAAATATAGATATATAAGCGTCAAGGGCATAGTAGAATAAATCTCATATAGTCAATTCATAAAAATAGACCCTTTAGATATCATGAGTCCATCATCTATGTCCGATATTATCAACCCATTTCCATTTTCCACTTAGAAGAAGTCCAAAATACCTAGATGTAAGGTTCCGTCAATTACATTAAGAAGTTATGCCTATAGGTCAGATTAATGAATCTGATTTATAAGGCTGTTAAAAATAAATATCATCTGTCAATTTGATTTGAAAAATATCTGATTTGAGATGGAGGATTTTAGATTTTAGATTTAGATAGGAGGTTTTTCTGTTGATTTAGGTTTTGGTTGAATTCCGATTAGATTCAGATTAATTATATTTAGAATTTAAGGATTTTTTTATTAAATTAAATTTTATTTTAAAAATCAAAATATTTTATATATGTAAATAATAGAATGTCAATATAACAATGATATATATATATATATATTTTTGAACGAATGAATTAGTCCGGTTGATCAATTGGGTTATGTAGATTCGGATTTAAGATTTTTAAATTGAGTTCTAATTCGAATCCAATTGGAATTAAGATTTTATTATAATAGTCTGGCTTCAATCCGATCCAAATATATCCCAATCCACCAACACCCCTAAATGGCAGTAACCCTGTCAAAAAGGAAGATAGGTGACAAATATTTATTAGGGAAAAATTAAAATAGTCATTTTAACGAAAATGAAAATGAAAATAAAAATGTCATCCTATATTTTCATCTAAAAATATTTTCTAATTAAAACTGCTGTATTTTAAAAACAATATTTTTAATATCGGTTGAATTTGTTTGTCAAAACTGTTAAAATTAAAATAATTAGAAAATAAATAGGATGCTTTAAAAAAAATCAGTGTAAGAGTATGAGAATATCCTTTTCATTTTTAACGTATTTATTTTAAAATTTAGTATATCTCTTTCTAAATATTTTCTTTTATCAAAAAATAGATGAATGCGCTACCTTAGCACTCTCCTAGTATCGGGCTTACGGATATGAAGAGAGGTATATGCAGATACATAGCTATAGGCATATGATAGGATAAACTCCAGGTCATCAATTCCTGAGAATCGATCCTGACCATTACGTCAAAAAGGAGTAGATCTAGCCACAATTCAAAATTTACATTTTGGCGATTCAAAATTATATATCGATTTAACCATTTACTTTTTTTCCCTCCTTAATCTTAACCTAAAACAAATGATAAATCCAGCTAGTTCTAGGATGATCGGTCTAGCCCCATAAAATTTTTCCATTAACCATCAGAGTAAATCAGGAAGTACTTGTGGTGGGGCGACTAAGAAGCTCAACATCTTTTGGTTATGCGCTCCATTTAATCTTAGCTGATAATCGAACCGAGGGTACTTGGGTGACAACCTGGATACCTTGTCGCTCCACCATTGTCCCGAGGGTGAATGAGACGTGCAACCAAAGGATGATGAGCTTCTTAGTTGTCCGCAGTGAGTGCTTTATGATCTATCTGGATGATTGATAGAAAAAATTCGTATGGCCGAACCGATCACCCAGAGCTAGCTAGGTTTATCATTAATCTTAACCTCTGAAGAAAAAAAAAAAAAAGATAACTCCAGTTAGTCTTATTGATCATTTTTTGAGGTGATCGGTCTGCCCCTATGAAAATTTTCTATTAATCATCAGGATAAATCAAGAAGCTCACGCGATGGATAGCTCAAAACTCTAATATCTTTTGATTGGGTGGCCTATTTAATTTTTTTTTATAAATATATTATAATTGAAAATTAAACTATGGGTAAGTAATATTTTGAATATCTGTCACACAATAACCTATGACAATTTTAACCGCTAAAGGTCATTATGATTCATGGCTGATGATTGCCAATTACAATTCAATTCACGATTTATGATCATTCAAAATTACTATTTATGGTATTTTATCCTGGGTGAGTTGATAATAGTTTGGAATGAAATATATCACCTTTACTCTAGGATTATTATTGATTTTTTAAAAATATATATTTTAAAATTTATAAATGTAGAAAAATAAATATAAATTTATTTTAGTGGACTAAGTATCCCGTATAAGTGAATTAAACCCCGTGTAATCTGTTAGTTACTTTTTGTTAAAGTTAATGTATTGACCATCATTATGAGGAAGTTGGACCATCACTCTTCCATCGTGCATGCAATTGTTGTATGAATCAAAGAGTCACCTTGATAAGCTAAAGAGTCACCTTGATAAGCTAAACGGTTACTTAGCATTTAAGCTTACTTACCCTCTAAGTTTCTTTCAAGTCTATATAAAGGCTTTGTAATCAAAAGTTTATGATATAGAAAACAAAATATCTCTTTCTCCTCAAGAGTTCTACCAAAATTCTTCAATATTTGGTATCAGAGCCTCCAGGTTCTACCAATCAAAATCCATGGCCAGCTCGAGCTTAACAAACATCAACCATCTCATTCCAGAGTTTAATGGCGAAGACTATGATTTCTGGTATGTAAAGATGAAGACCATCTTTCGATCTCTTAACCAATGGGAGATTGTGGAGAATGGAGTGCAAGAGCCCGAGGAAACCACTGCCCTCAACGAAGCCGGTCTGAAGAAATTAGAGAAGTCTCGACAAGCCGACGCAAGTGCTCTCTCAATCCTTCAAAGAGCAGTCACTAAGGCTATATTTCCCAGAATCATGCGTGCCGACACTGCTAAAGAAGCATGGGAGATCTTGCAGAGCGAATTTCAAGGAGATGTGAAAGTGAGAGCGATTAAGCTCCAATCACTACTCAAGGAATTCGAAAATGCCAAGATGCAGGAGAAAGAAACACTCATGGAATTCTCAACCAGAATATTTGATTTGGTCAACATAATGAAATCTCATGGTGAAGATATTACAGATCAGAGATTGGTACGAAAGATTCTCATCTGTCTTCCTGAGAAATATGATCCCATTGTTGCCGTCATTGAAGAAACAAAGGACCTAACAACACTCACAGTTCAAGAAGTGATGGCGTCCCTAAAATCGTTCGAGCAAAGATTGTCCAGACATTCTGAAAAGCCAATAGAGGGTGCATTCCAATCAAAGCTCAAAATTGGTAACAACGAACGAGAGGGCCAATCACGAGGTGGATGGAAATCAAGAGGACGAGGTGGACGTAACTCAAAAGGAAGAGGAAAAGATAACTCATCGAATTGCAGCAACTGCAATAAGCCAAATCACTCCGAGAAGGACTGTTGGTTCAAAGGCCAATCGAGATGCAAAATATGCAATCGATTTGGTCACCTCACCAAAGATTGCCGAAGTAGGAACTCTTATCAGGCAAATCAGGTTGGAGAAAATCAAACAGCTGAGGAGACACATGGAACATTCTATGTATGTCACACAGCCACCAACAAGGAGCAAGGAAAATGGTTGCTAGACAGCGGATGTAGCAACCATATGACGCCGATCTCAGAAATTTTCTCTGAGATCGACAATAGCATCAATGCTCCTGTTCAGTTTGGAAACGGAGAGCAAACAAAGTCAAAAGGACTTGGGAGAATCGCCATCGAGACGAAGGAAGGTCCGAGCTGCATCAACAATGTCTTGTGTGTGCCGAGCTTGAGTCAAAATTTACTCAGCCTTGGACAATTGGTGGAAAATGGGTACAAGCTCTGCTTTGATAACAATGAATGTGTTATATTTGACAGGAGAGATAAGTCAAAGGTGTTCACAAAGATCAAAATGGTCAATCGAAGCTTCGCTCTCAACATCAATTATGCCGATCTAAAAGCTCATCGAGCTTCTACCTCGGACTACCTGACATCAACCTTATGGCATCGACGACTTGGTCATCTTAATTTTCAAAGCCTCAAAGAATTATCTGGCAAGAGTATGGTGCAAGGACTTCCTCACATAGAAGGAAAGCAACATATATGCGAAGGATGCGCGTTTGGAAAGCAACATCGACTTCCTTTCCCGAAAGGAGTATCATGGAGAGCTAAAGAAAAGTTGGAACTTATCCACACCGACGTCTGCGGACCGATGGACACCCTTTCTCATGCTCAGAATAGGTATTTCATTCTTTTCATCGATGATCACACTCGCATGACTTGGGTCTATTTCATGAGACAGAAGTCGGAAGTATTTATGATATTCAAGAAGTTTAAGAGTCTCGTCGAAAAACAGAGTGGATGCTTCATCAAAACCTTAAGAAGTGACAGAGGCAAAGAATACACTTCTAAAGAATTTCATAATTTTTGTGAAGATGAAGGGGTAGAAAGGCAACTAACGGTAAGGTACACCCCTCAACAAAATGGTGTTACCGAGAGGAAAAACCAGACAATCGTTGAAATGGCAAAATCAATGATGCACGAGAAAGGTTTACCCAAAATCTTCTGGGCTGAAGCAGTCTACACAGCCGTTTACTTATCCAATCGATGCCCAACCACGACCATACCAAACAAGACTCCGTTTGAAGCATGGAGTGGTAGAAGACCATCGGTGAACCATCTCAAGGTATTCGGAAGCATTTGCTATTCTCAAATTCCAAAAGAGAAACGAAGCAAACTTGACGAATCTAGCGAAAGATGTATTTTTGTCGGCTACAGTACCATGAGCAAAGGTTATAGACTATTTAACCTATAGTTGGGTCAAGTTATTATTAGCCGAGATGTTCAAGTTGATGAAAATGCTTTATGGAATTGGGAAGAAAACAAAGTTGAGAAGAAAGACATTTTGATCAGTACTGACAAAGAAGATGAAATTGAGCCAAGCACACCAGATTCAAGCTCATCTCAACCCAATGACGAAAGCTCAACTGATCCAACTTCATCAAACTCCTCATCCCCGAGCACAACTCCAAAAAGGTACAGATCATTAGATGATATATATGCTACATGCAATTATTGCTCCATTGAGCCTGAGAACTTTGATGAAGCAATCAAAGAAGAATTATGGAAAAAAGCAATGGAGGAGGAAGTCCGTGTGATTGAAAAAAATCAGACATGGGAGCTTGTTGATAAACCGACAAATAAAGAAGTCATAGGTGTTAAATGGATCTACAAAGTCAAGCACAACCCAGACGGATCCATTCAAAAACACAAAGCAAGACTAGTTGCCAAAGGTTATTCTCAACAGCCTGGAATTGACTATGGGGAGACATTTGCCCCAGTAGCTCGGCTTGACACAATCCGAGCTATAATTGCATTCGCCGCCAGCAAAGGGTGGAAACTTTATCAGCTTGATGTCAAGTCAGCGTTTCTCAATGGTGAATTGAAGGAAGAAGTGTATGTAGATCAACCTCAGGGTTTCATCCTAAAAGGAAAAGAAGGAAAAGTCTACAAACTTAAGAAAGCGCTATATGGACTTAAACAATCTCCTCGCGCTTGGTACAGTGAGATCGACAACTATTTCAACCAAACAAAATTCGAGAAGAGCAAGAGTGAACCAACTTTGTATGTCAAGCATCAAGGTAATGATGTTCTTATAGTCACTCTTTATGTTGATGATCTAATTTTCACTGGAAGCAACAAGAAGATGATCGAAGAGTTCAAAAATGACATGACTCAAAAGTATGAAATGAGCGATATGGGTCTACTTCGACATTTCTTGGGCATGGAGATCTACCAAGAAGAAGAGATAGTATTTATTTGCCAAAAGATATATGCAGAAAAGATTCTGAAGAAATTCAACATGCTGGGATGCAATCCTGTCTCTACACCACTTATTATGGGGGAAAAATTGAAAAAGGAAGATGGAGGAAAAGCAGCGGATGTCACTCATTACCGTAGCCTCATTGGTAATTTGTTATACCTCACAGCAACTAGACCTGATCTCATGTATGCTGCAAGTCTACTCTCAAGATTTATGCAGAGTCCGAGCCATTTTCATCTCGGTGCAGCAAAGCGCGTCTTACGATATGTTCAAGGGACAACCGACCTCGGTCTAAGCTTTCAAAAGAATCATGCACTTAACCTTGTCGGTTATTGTGACAGTGATCTTGGTGGATCCTTAGACGACATGAAAAGCACCTCGGGGTACTGTTTCTCTTTTGGTTCAGCAATATTCTCATGGTTGTCCAAGAAACAACAAAGTGTTGCACAATCGTCTGCGGAAGCCGAGTACATCTCAGCATCAGTAGCCACTTCACAAGCAATTTGGCTTCGAAGAATCTTAGCTGATCTCGGTCATCATCAAATTGAAGGAACCGTGCTATACTGCGATAACAAATCTGCAATCGCTATGGCTAAGAACCCAGTTCACCACAGCCGAACTCGACATATAGCACTCAAGCATCATTTCATTCGACAGACAATTGAAGATAAAGAAATTCAACTTGAGTTCTGTCGATCTGAGGAGCAATTGTCTGACATCTTCACAAAAGCACTTCCGAGAGAAAGATTTGAACAGCTCCGAGCCAAACTTGGAATCCGACAACACATTAAGGGGGAGTGTTAAAGTTAATGTGATGACCATCATTATGAGGAAGTTGGACCATCACTCTTCCATCGTGCATGCAATTGTTGTATGAATCAAAGAGTCACCTTGATAAGCTAAAGAGTCACCTTGATAAGCTAAACGGTTACTTAGCATTTAAGCTTACTTACCCTCTAAGTTTCTTTCACGTCTATATAAAGGCTTTGTAATCAAAAGTTTATGATATAGAAAACAAAATATCTCTTTCTCCTCAAGAGTTCTACCAAAATTCTTCAATACTTTTGTTTCAAAATCTTCTATTTTATCTTTTGAAAATTCATTTCTTTTATTCATTTTACAACTTTTTTCTAATCATCAAAACTCATTTGAGCTTCTAAAGAGGCAGAGCTAGACTTATATATATAAAATAATATCAGGCCCGACTTGTTTTTATGCGTCTGTGCACAGTTGAGGAGTCTCAACTCGATTTAAACCAATTAAATTTAACCTTTAGGATTAGATTGAACTATAGTGTTTAAGATTAAAAAAAAATTGAAAAAAATAGATGCTCGTGAGGTATAGGTATAGTATTTATTTTTTTTTGTTTTGATTTTTTTTTTAAGTTTTGAGTTTAGAATTTATGATTTAGAATTTAGAGTTTAGTGTTTAAGGTATATTATTTTGGGTGTATAATTTTTGTTTTATTTTTTTAGGATTTAAGATTTAAAATTTAGGGTATAATATTTGAAATTTAGAATTTAAGGAGTTTAAGATTTTTAAAAAAAATAAAAATAATAAAAAAGTAAAGAGCATATGTCGCGTACAGGAGCGAATCAAAACTCTATATACACACTGAGCACCTGAATATAACGGGGAATTTGAATTATTTTTGGTTGCCCCGAGTGCACGGGCCTAAAGTATATATAGAAAAGTTATATTTTTTAATTAATTTTTTATATATGATTTTATTATTGTATAAAATATGTTTCTTAATAAATTATTATTGAATATATCATAAGTCAAATATTCTTCATAAATTCAATAAATTAGGTATTGAGTGGATAAAAACAATAAAATAGTACCAATAAATAATCTATTAAGAAAGTTAAATGTTATTAATAAATTGAATTAGTTAAAGTTAGAATAGTTAAAGGCAAATAAATTTTAAAATTAATTTCAATAGAAAAGGGCCAAAGGGGAATAGTCTTGCATTAAAAAATTTAAAACAAAGAAGTTAATTTATATCCAACCATAATATTAATATTGTTAGAATATTATTAAATAAAAATATTTTATTGAAAAATTCGAACCAATTTAAAAATTATTATTTTTAAAATATTAGTGAATTAATAGTTTGAGCCGGTTGGTCTCTAAATGGGTTGAATACAATTCTGATCCATTGAATCAGGTCAATATATAATCGACCCGTTGACCAGATTTCAGTACAAGACCCAACCCTTGGTCTGGCCTACAAAAGTGGTGTACTCATGTTCCATCCATTAAACTTTATCTTGATTTAATAGGAAAATCATTTTTAGAATTTTGGCCTAATAAGTTAAACTATCAATGAAAATACAAACATAGTGATAATAATAATTTTTAGGGTAATTTATGTAACTTTAGGTGAAAAAAAATATAGGAAGATTCAAATCAAACAATGTACGAACACAAATAATTTATCTGTAATTAAGAAAATGCAAATTAATGTAAGTATGCTATTAAAAAAAACTCAAATATCTAATTCTCTTTGCAATATTAAAAATTGAGTATTCAATTTTAAAATGCTGTCAAAATCAGTTAATGAGTACATCAGATTTTATGGACAAGAAAACTCAAATAGAAATTACACCTATGCATATATTTTTTTATAGTAAACCAAAATATATAAAATTTTAAATTGTCTGGTCGAATTAATCCACCTGGTCTGATTTTGAAAGCCTTAAAAATAAATTTGTTAACTTGCAAGTTATAAGTCTTAATTGTTTGTCCAGATTATTTATTTTGTTTGTTTTTTCAATTCCTAACTTATAATTTGTAAAATAAGAGGGTAGGTACTTGACTCGGTTCATTGTCTTCTAATAAATAAATTATTCAACAATATGGATGACTTGTAAGTGTTTATTCAAGATCAACGTTGATCAATTGAATTATAAATCATGATCTCGATTAATTACAATCAATTGATATGTTAATACATATGTGTTGGTATTAAAAAAAAAACTAAAACTATATGATAAATTCATACGCTCAACTTTCACTATCCAGCATACATGTTCCACGTGAAGGGTTAATAGTTATAATCTTTCAAAATTTATCCAGTATATACGTTATAATAATTATGAAATTATAACTACGTACTATAATTATAAGTTTAATTTTAAAAAGTCATAACTTTGATTTAGATTTAAATATGTGACATATAATATATCAAATCAATAAATCTTTAAATGAGTTTCGATTTGATATATTGTACGTCTTGTAATTCAACCCAAATTAAAAGTTATAGCATTTTAAAATTATAATTTGTAGTTATAACAACTATGATTTTATAAGTATTACAACTTGTTATTGATCTTTATAAGACCAACAACAATATGTTGCTAATCTTTTGAAGATCAACAACAATATGTTGCTAATCTTTTGAAGACTAGTAATATAGTTTTCTGCAGACAAATAATCATTAGTCGGTTTCATCCTAGAAGTGGTCGATGGAACTAAAGATGTATGATTCACTCTAAATAAATTCCCATGTGCTCAATTCAGGCTCCTTATTATACTCATGTCATCAAACACCATCGTGATACACTCTATTAAGAGCAATGATTTTTTTTTTCAATTTGATTCAAATATGATTTTTTTCAACACAAAAACTAACAATAACATTATTGATGACTTAAATTTGAGATACCATAACTTTTGACAGAGATTGAATCACGGGACACACAATATATCAAATCGAAACTTGTTCAGAGATCTTCAATTTGATTTATTGTACGTCCCGTGGTTTAATCTGAGTCAAAAGTTATGGTCTTTCAAAATTTAAGTCAGCAACCCATTGTTATTGGTTTCGTAAGATCAACAACATGAAATTTGCTAGTCATCTGTGTTGGTGCGGGAAACATCTGACGATCGAACCCAAGTTTTGATAATGGCAAAGGAATCAAAGTTAAGCTTATTTGTGATTTAACATGTCTGATGGAGATTGCAGGAAAGTCCTAAGTCTTCTTAGGCAAAAGTCCTAGCTACGGTTAGGCAAGGTGAAAATCCTAAGGGGTGGTAATCTTAGGTCCTAGGGGGTGGTAACCCTAGGTGGAGGAAAACCCTAAGGGATGGTAACCTTAGGTCCTAGGGGGTGGTAACCCTAGGTGGAAAGTCTAGTCGGTCTGGAGGACCGAACTGGTATCAGGTAATTTCTCCTGAGGGGAGTAGGTGAGGACGTGTTCCCTGCAGAGGGAATAGTAGGCGTCGGGTCGACTTAGGGTTTCTGGTCGAAAATCCGAAGTCAGACCCGGACAGTCCAATGACTGTTGATCACTTGATTTATCATGTTTATATCTGTTCTAACTTTATCTTTCAGGGTATGTTGTTGTTTTGGGACTAACGTGTCTTGCAGGTATCAAGTTAGACTTGGTCAATATTGGGTCCCCAAGGATCAAGTACATTACCTTGATAGACCATATTGAGGCTATGATCCAAGGGGAGCAAATAGAAAAATCATCTTAATAAATAAAAGTTAAAATAATACTAATTAACCATTAAAGGAATATAACTCAAAATTAAAAACTTAAATCTCATTTATAAATTAAATAAACAAAAAATCTTAAACAAACAATCAATAATGTAGGGGGAGGCTCCAGAATAACTGGCACCTCTAAAAATAATCTACCCGACAAGATAACCAAAGATAACCTACCCGGCAGGGTAATTAGTATTAGAATAAAAAGGGACAATAGTTTAACTTGACCTGTGGTACTGGTGAAGTTTTGGATGATAGTACATTAGAGAAACTTAGTCTATGCATGTTTAGGAAGATATGGTTTCAACCTGGTGCATTTGGCTAAGTGAAACTGACCGAAGCTACCCCTTACGGATCCTAACTAGTTAGACCAAGCTTTTATACTAAGTTCAGTGAATAGAACTATTTGGAAAACTTCGAAGGCGTGGTTACTCTAATGATGTCCAGGTGACTCATCATAGCCCAGAAGTTTATCCAAAGAATGCATGTTTGTTGAGGCCAAAACTAAACCTGAATCTAACACATAGTTAAACCAAAACCTATAATTGAACCTAATTCATCTCACAAAATTATAAGATTCCCTAATTAAAAAATTTAGATCGGGTGAGATGACTAAACATTAAATTAAATTAATTAAAATTAAATTAATTAAAATCAAATAAAAAAACTTATTTAAAAATTCTTTTAAAAAAAACTTATTTAAAAATTCTTTTAAAAAAACTTATTTATTAAAAATTATTTTAAAAAAACTTATTTAAAAATTCTTTTAAAAAACTTATTTAAAAATTCTTTTAAAAAAACTTATTTATTAAAAATTCCTTTAAAAACTAAAAACTTATTTAAAAATTCTTAAAAAAACTTATTTAAAAATTATTTAAAAAAAACTTATTTAAAAAATCTTTCAAAATAAAAACTTATTTAAAAATTCTTTTAAAAACTTATTTAAAAATTCTTTTAAAAAAACTTATTTAAAAATTCTTTTAAAAAACTTATTTAAAAATTCCTCTTTAAAACTTATTTAAAAATTCATTTTAAGACTTATTTAAAAATTCATTTTAAAACTTATTTAAAAATTCATTTTAAATTTCATCACATTAAAAGTGTTGAATGAAGGCGCCTCTGCTATGGCAGAGGCGCCCTCCAGGATCGATGGGAAAGTTCCCGTCGAAATCCACTAAGGCGCCTCGGACCGAGTCCGAGGCGCCCTAAACGCGACATTGAAGGCGCCTTCAAAGAGCTTGAAGGCGCTTTGAAGGCGCCCTCAATGCTGACATATGCAGCGAACAGAGAGTTTGCTGCAAATCTTCTTCTCGTCGAACACCAACGATCCAAGGCGCCTTCCTCCCTTGCTTTCTGCCCTCTACCTCCGTTAACACCTCAGAATGCCTCCTAGGTATAATCTTAACCTATCTATTATTCGTATATATCACTTTTGTCTATTTCGTTTCTGTATGAATTGCTTGAATCAAAATAGAAAACGCCAAAACATTGATCCTGCTCCCGCTAGCATACCTTCCACCGATCCTAGGTTCCCCTTAGAGCGACATAGGATTGAGTTCACTAGACATAAGTTTACCACTATTAAACCTCGGTACTTGAATAGGGCATTTTTTGCTCAGTTTTGTCAGCCTACGGTCCAGATGATAGAGCACTATCAACTTAGTAAACTGGTTTATTACAGTCATGCAGTAAATTAGGACCTATGTGCTTAGTTCTTCAACAACCTCGAGAAGGTTAACGATATGACCTACTCCACCAAAGTTGGTGGACAAGATATCCAATTTACCCCTTCTTTGATTTGCACTAGTCTAGAGCTTAGATCATCTGCATGTCCCTTTTTGTGTTACCCAGCTAGAGATTTGTCATTTGATGACCCCTATTCCCACATCACATCAGACATCATCTACATGTATTTCTTTGGGGAGGAGAGACCAGAGATCCTGACTGAGTTCAGGTCACTCTCCCTTAGGATTCAGGACTATGTTATATACAGAGTTCTGAAAGCATGCATTTTGCAGATCACATCTCGGGATGTCCCGAAGATGCGACCTTCACATTCCTTTTTCCTGTATGCATTATGCCATCGCTTAGACATCGACATAGCATTACATATGTTCCATAACATTGTTCATGCATCTAGTCTAGTCACGTCCCTTGAGATCCACAAGCCCTACTGTCACATCTTGACATCTATTTTCTCGACCCTTGGGATTGATACCACCCAGGGGGCAGTTGTCCCTCTAGGACATTATGATGAGTTCGGACAGTGTAATCTCAGATTAGCCCACATAGACATCACCACTGAGGGGATCCTAGCTTGGAAAGGTAGACCACAGCCAGTCGCTGCTCCGATAGAGCTAGAGGCAGACGACGAGTTTGTTGCCTTCTTTGCTCCAGCCGAGGGAGAGGACTGTTAGAGTTTACAGCCGAAGATATTCATGGGCAGCCCTCCACTTCGGCAGGGCCCTCGACCTCGTCACGGCCATCCACCTCCTTATCGGTCGAGGACTGACTTACACGTCTCGAGATTCACTCCGCACAGACACGACGACTTATTCTTGACGAATTTCGCATGCTTCGCGCAGAGATAGCCTCCAGATTTTCTTCTCTTCGTCAGGGACAGCCTGCACCCGAGCAGCCTCTTGCACCACCTCCAACTGATGCTCCTACTCATTGATGCTATCTTTTCATGCATTGTACTTTAGACTTTGGACACAGACACTTTCATCTGCTATTCTATCATTGCCTAGTTAAACTTTTGCCTATTAGAATTTAGTTACTCAACCTATTTTTCTGCTTACTAGTTTTTGTTATATTGCTTAGTTCTGCACAAATTAGACTTTTGCTTAGTTTCTTTTAAAAAAATATTCTAGGAAAAGTGTCTTCAAATCCAATTATGGTTAGATTTTAAAAAAAATTGGACTTAGCCTAGGGTTTTACCTTTAGATATCCAGTTCTCTTAGTTTCAGCCAGAGCATCTCACAAGCACACTAGGCATATTTTTTTTTAAATTTAGTTGAGTTATTTTTCAAAGTCAAAATAATTTTCCTTGGCTAAAGTCATTTTTCAAACTTAATCAAGAATATTAATTTCTAAAAGTTAAAAGTTTCACTTAGCTAAAATTTTACAATAATATTAACTCCTAAAAGCTGAGTATTAAACGTTGGAACCCCAAGGTTGTTTTGGTGTGATCAACAAATTAAGTTAGGTCCTGCGTTGTTTCTAACCTTGTGTCTAAGTGTGCAGGATCTTAGGAGCACAGGTACTCGAGCGGAAGACGCAGCTAGCGAGAAGGACGACACGCGATGCGTCCGAGGGACGAGGTGCTGCGGAAGAGTACACCGGCGGACGAGAAGGAAGTGCGCGCGGTGGTTCCGAGGTACGAAAGTCGGAGCGGAAGATTGCTCGGGGAGCAAGAGACGCAGCTAGCGCGAAGGTCGGCACGGGTGCCGAGGGACGAAAGTCTGCGGATGAGTCTGTTGGTGGACGAGAAGGACACGCGCGGTGGTCCGAGCGAAGCCGGAGGGAAGCACACTCGAGAAGACCGGAAGATGGGTTGGGTGAGCCCTATTCGGATGTCGAGATCACCCGAGCAAGCGGGCCGGAGCGAAAGACCGGACGGGCGAGATGAACCGGAGAAGAGACGGACCAAAAGTCAAGCGGGTTGACTTTTGGCTCGGCGCCAGCTGATCCGGGCGCCGGAAGTGACTTTTTCACAGGATCGAGCTTTGACTCGATCCAACCATTGGGGGATAAATTTTATCCCCCCTAGGGCGCCCGGAACCCTTCCAGGCGCCCCGACCAAGGCTATAAATATAGCCTTGGTCCAGAAGCTTTTAAACAATCACGATCATTCTATTTCCAAACACTTGTATGCTTTAGTTGTAGTTAAGCTTTTGTTTTCTGTGCCTAAATGCTGTAAGAGGCTTCTCCGCCTGAAGGAGTTTTTGAGCTTAATCTTCCTTGGATTAACAACCTCCTTGGTTGTAACCAAGTAAACATCTGGTGCCTCGTCTTTTCTTTTATGTTTTTATTTATCTGCTTAATTCATTTTACAAGTGTTAGCTTAATCGTTCGAGGAAGGGTTGTCTGTTTTTAATTGACAGGTTATTTACCAACCCCCTCCTAGCCGGCCCAACGGTCCAACAAGTGGTATCAGAGCCGAGACACCTCAGAAGGACTAACCGTCGTCCGAAGCAACAATGGCCGGAGCTAGCGACTACCCACCAGCATTCGAGGGGGAGCTTTCTTCATGAAAGCAACAAATGAAGGTATTCCTTAACTCTGATATTGGTATTTCTCTAATAATGAAAACAGGTTATGAAGCACCGAAAGACACGAACGGAGAGAAAATCGGCATACGCCTCTGGAACGAGAAGCAACGTGAAGAGTCCATGGCAAATGCTCGGGCAGAGTTTCACATTCTAAGCGCAATACCAACTAAAGATTTCGACAGAGTCAGAGAGTACAAAAGCGCGAAAGAACTTTGGGAAAAGTTCTTAATGCTCTATGAAGAACCGGTTGAAGTCGTCTCCTCAATAGACATCGAGCCGTCATCAGAAGAATCCGAGACGGAAGAAATTACCAAGACAGCCCCAACAGCCGAAGTACATCCCGTGATCGATGAAGGGGGAGAATCTTCAGAAGAAATTAATTCAACAGGGGGAGAACCTACGGCCAAAAAGGTAAGTCAGGTATGGTCTCCATCTTCTAATCAATTGGTTAAACCAGTCGAAAAGTTGCCTAAAGATTTTTTGGAATTAGAAATTGATTCATCAAAAGAGATTTTCGGTTCAGAAAAACTTTTGTATAACAAATCTTGCAAACTAAATTCTTGCGAATTAAGTACTTTATCAAAAGATTTATTTCCAAATATGTTATCGAAAGAATTTTTCGGATTAAGAAATCGACTGTTAAAAGATTTTTGCAAGTTAGAATTTTTGTCGTCAAATTCTTGCAAATCACAAAATAGTCTTTCGAACGAATTTTGCACCTTTCCGAAAGAACTTCTTATATTGTCAAAAAATTTTATCAAGTTAAAATTTATGCTATTCAAATATTTTTGTGAAGTAAAAATTCAAAAAATAAAAATTAACATGATACAAATTTTTACATATTTAATACTTGCGGTTTTAAATCTGAAAAAGATTGATTTAAGAAATTATGACAAGTTAAAACGGGAATTTAAAACTTTCTGATAAATAGAATTAAGAACTAAATAAATAAATAAATGCATACAAATTTTTTTAATGTTTAAATTTTCTTGCATAAAAGTCTTTTTGGGCTTAGAAAGTTTTTTTTTAACTTAGAAACTTTTCAAAAAGCTATTGTTGACTTAGAAATATTTTAACAGATAACTTTTCAAAATTTCCTAAGTCTTTAAACCCTTAGAATTTTAAACCCCATTTTATTGTGATCAAAGGGGGAGAAGGAAAGTATAAGTCTAGGGGAAGGTACAAATTGAAAATTAAAAATTTCCGAAATTTATTTTTTTTCTATCTTGTTGCACATTATTGCAATAAATTGTTTAATTTCACATCTATTTTTGACCCTAGCTTAATTTGGGTTGATTACACCAAAAAGGGGGAGATTGTTGGAACCCCAAGGTTGTTTTGGTGTGATCAACGAGTTAAGTTAGGTCCTGCGTCGTTTCTAACCTTGTGTCTAAGTGTGCAGGAGCTTAGGAGCACAGGTACTCGAGTGGAAGACGCGGCTAGCGAGAAGGGCAGCACGGGAAGGGAGCCGACGGGATAGACCGGCGGACGAGAAGGAAGTGCGGTGGTTAAGCCGGAGCGGAAGATTGCTCGGGGAGCAAGAGGCGCAAGCGCGAAGGTCGGCACGGAGTGCGACCGAGGGACGAAGTCTGGATGAGTACGCTGGTGGACGAGAAGGGACACGCGGTAATTCCGAGGGACGAAGCCGGAGGGAAGCACGCTTGAGAAGATCGGAAGATGGGTTGGGTGAGCCCTATTCGGATGTCGAGATCACCCTAGCAAGCGGAGCCGGAGGGACCGGAGGCGAGCTGAACCGGAGAAGAGAGCACGGACCAAAAGTCAAACTGGGTTGACTTTTGGCTCTGGGGCGCCCGGCGCCGGAGCTGTCCGGGGCGCCCGGAACCCTTCCGGGCGCCCGGA
This sequence comes from Zingiber officinale, assembly GCF_018446385.1. Taxonomy (NCBI): domain Eukaryota; kingdom Viridiplantae; phylum Streptophyta; class Magnoliopsida; order Zingiberales; family Zingiberaceae; genus Zingiber; species Zingiber officinale. The sequence continues at coordinate 123,855,422 of NC_055997.1, forward strand.
AGTGACTTTTTCATAGGATCGAGCTTTGACTCGATCCAACCATTGGGGGATAAATTGTATCCCCCCCAGGGCGCCCGGAACCCTTCTAGGCGCCCCGACCAAGGCTATAAATATAGCCTTGGTCCAGAAGCTTTTAAACAATCACGATCATTCTATTTCCAAACACTTGTATGCTTTAGTTGTAGTTAAGCTTCTGTTTTCTGTGCCTAAATGCTGTAAGAGGCTTCTCCGCCTGAAGGAGTTTTTAAGCTTAATCTTCCTTGGATTAACAACCTCCTTGGTTGTAACCAAGTAAACATCTGGTGCCTCGTCTTTTCTTTTATGCTTTTATTTATCTGCTTAATTCATTTTACAAGTGTTAGCTTAATCGTTCGAGAAAGGGTTGTCTGTTTTTAATTGACAAATTATTTACCAACCCCCTCCTAGCCGGCCCAACGGTCCAACATTAAACGCCTTTATCTTTTCTAAATATTTTTTAAAAGTTAAAAACAAGCTAAGGCCATTAATCACTGTTCTTTTTTACTCCCTTGTTTATTTTGATATATGACAAAGGGGGATAGTAGGAAAATTCAAAGCAAAATTTAAAATTTAAATTAAAAAGAGCTCTTATTAAGGGGGAACCTTACATCGTTAAAAGTTTAAGTATGTTTTAGCTTAAGTTATACTTGCATTTAAATTTATTTACTTAACCTTGCTTATGTTTCTTACTTAAACTTTGAAGACCATTTATGCATCTATTTTACTTAACTTTGAATTCTAATTGCCATAATCAAAAAGGGGGAGATTGTTGGTGCGGGAAGCATCCGACGATCGAACCCAAGTTTTGATAATGGCAAAGGAATCAAAGTTAAGCTTATTTGTGATCTAACATGTCTGATGGAGATTGCAGGAAAGTCCTAAGTGTTCTTAGGCAAAAGTCCTAGCTGCGGTTAGGCAAGGTGAAAATCCTAAGGGGTGGTAACCTTAGGTCCTAGGGGGTGGTAACCCTAGGTGGAGGAAAACCCTAAGGGGCGGCAACCTTAGGTCCTAGGGGGTGGTAACCCTAGGTGGTGAAAATCCTAAGGGGGGGGGGGGGGTAACCTTAGGTCATAGGGGGAGGTAACCCTAGGTGGAGAAAAAACCTAGGGGCGGTAACCCTAGGTCTTAGGAGGTGGTAACCCTAGGCAGAAAGTCCAGTCGGTCTGGAGGACCGGACTGATATCAGGTAATTTCTCCTGAGGGGAGTAAGTGAGGACACGTTCCCCGCAAAGGGAACAGTAGGCATCAGGTCAACCTAGGGTTTCCCGTCGGAAATTCGAATTCAAACCTGGACAATCCGATGACTGTCGATCACTTGATTTATCATGTTTATATCTGTTCTAACTTTGTCTTGTAGGGTATGTTGTTGTTTTAGGACTAATGTGTCTTGCAGGTACAAAAGGAACAAGCTAAGCCTCGGATGAACAATGTCCGAGGCACCTCCATGGAGCTTGGAGGCGCCTTGGAGCAGGGCTTGGAGGCGCCTTGGACTGGCCATGGAGGCGCCTCAAGCAGGATAAGCGACGAAGGTTTCTGCGCCGATCCACGCGTCTGACTTGGGAGGCTTGGAGGCGCCTTGGATGAGGTTTGAGGCGCCTCTAGCAGTGTATAAAAGGGGTGTTCGAGCAGCAGCTTGAATAAATCAATTCAAAAGTGACCTTCTCTCATGTGCTGCTAACAAGATGACCCAGAAGTGTTGTTGCAAGTACCTGACAACCAGAAGCTGCGTTTTCTTCATCTCTAGTTGTCGGTATTGTTGGGGTTGAAAGGTTGCAAACATAGTCCCATATTGGAAATACATGGGAAAGATCATGGGTTTATAAGAGAAAAGATATCTTCATTAGCATGAGGCCTTTTGGGGAGAGCCCAAGAGCAAAGTCATGAGGGCCTAGGCCCAAAGTGGACAATATCATGCTATTGTGGAGATATCTAAATTCTTTTCGATCCTACAATTGGTATCAGAGCCCGGACTACCAGAAGGTTTAACCGCTGACTGTGCACAAGAGCTATTGTCTGATTGAGTCATGTGGGTACAATATTGACCTCGAACAAAGAAAGTAGGGGCTCCTATGTTCGGATCAAGAGGACCAGACACCAGGCAAGAAGTCCTAGTTGTGATTAGGCAAGGAAGTCCTAGTAGGTCGGGTGGACCGAGGGGCAGGAAGACCTGGTGGGTCGAGGATCGGACGTGGGAAGCCTATGGTCCTTTGTTTGAGGGGGGGATTGTTGGGGTTGCAAGGTTGCAAACATAGTCCCATATTGGAAACACATGGGAAAGATCATGGGTTTATAAGAGAAAAGATATCTTCATTAGCATGAGGCCTTTTGGGGAGAGCTCAAGAGCAAAGTCATGAGGGCCTAGGCCCAAAGTGGACAATATCATGCTATTGTGGAGATATCTAAATTCTTTTCGATCCTACAGGTATAAGTTTTCTTTTCTGTACATTTAATTGTAAACACTTTTTGTACTCTTATCGATTTTATAGTTGTTGCCCACCGAAAAGCGATAACGATCGCAGACCTTGGAGTAGGAGTCGCCCTAGGCTCCGAACCAAGTAAACTCTTAGTGTCTTTATGTGTGTTTGTTATTTCTTTCTATTCCGCTGCTTACTCGTCGAGTTTTTCGAATCCGAAATGCGTGAAAACGAGCGCTATTCACCCCCCCCCCCTCTAGCACAATCTCGATCCAACATTCTGAAGATCAACAACACATTATTATTGACTTAAACTTGAGAGACCACAACTTTTGATTCGGATTGAATTATATGATGCACAATATAACAAATTGAAAGTCATATAGAGATCTTCGATTTGATATATTATGCTTCTCATGATTTCATCCAAGTTAAAAGTTATGGTCTCTCGAAGTTTAAGTCAACAACATGTTGTTGTTGATTTTCTGAAGATCAACAATATATTGTTATTGGTTTCTTAAGATCACCAACACGAAGTCTAGCAACAATGTTGTTGCTAACTTAAATTTTGAAAGACCATAACTTTTGAATAGAATTGAACTATGGGACGTATAATATATCAAATTGAAGTTCATTTAGATATCTTTGATTTGATATATTGTGTGTCTTATAGTTTAATCCGAGTCAAAGCTTATGGTCTCTCAAAGTTAAGTTAGTAACACATTGTTACTAGTTTTCTGAAAATTAACAACACGTTGTTGCTGGTTTTTTAAGATCAGCAACACATTGTTGCTAGTTTCTTAACATCAACAACACGAAGATCAACAACAATATTGTGTTAGTGTAAGTTGCACTAATAATATGATTTTGATGTATGACATATAGGTTAAAATTAGATGTGATGTTTTTTTAACCTTTTCTACCAAGTATGCAGGAGTTGACTGGTCTGAGGGACTTGACACCAGGCTTAAATCTAGCTAGCTCTGCGGGCCTGATAGCTGGTGGAAAGTTCAGATAAGTCCGTGGGGCCTGATATCTGGCGAGAAGTCAGGTTGGGTCTGCGGGACCTAACAACCGGTCGAAATTCAATTGGGCCAACAGACCTGACAATTGGCGAAAAGACCTAGTGGGTCAGAGGCAAGTCAAGTGGCTGCAGTTGGTAAGTGAAAATAAGCAACTGGAAGAGAGATCCAGTGAGGATGTGTTCTCCATTGAGGGAACTATAGGCGTCAATCCAATTTAAGTCCACTTGGGAAGCCTAAGTTGAGATCTTAACTAGATCCTAGTCTTAATGAGATAGAATCTAATTATTACCTTATCTGCTATGTTGTGCTAACTCTATTTTACAGGGTAGATATAACCTTTAATTACCTGGCCTAACCTTTTCTTGCAGGGAAAAGGCTGCTGAAGAAAAGGAATCCGAGTGCCTGGACCAGCTCTGGGCTCTCAGAGCAAGCAGGCTATAGGGGCCAGGCGGTCCGAGCACCTAGACTCGGTCCAAGCACCCAGACCTAAAAAATCATCCATAAGCTGACGTGGAGCGTGTCGATTGGCCGAGCCACGTGGTACAGGTGTCCGGAGGGGTTCTAGGCACCCAGAATGGATCTATTTAAAGGCCTTCGACCTAGAACTTCAAAACAATAATTGTGACAAGTTTCCTTCTTGCTCAGTGCTCCAAAAAAGCTCCTGCGATGCTATGAAGCTCCTCCGATAACTGGCGACTCAGATTTTCATATTTTCCTTGCTGTCTGTAACCTTGTTTTTTAGTTCTTGTACTTATCTTGTAACATATTTTTGTGAACTATTAGTGGATTGCCTAACAAAAGTACTCAATAAGTGTGGGCCTTAGATTAGAAGTCGTCGAAAGCTTCGAACCAAGTAAAACTATCTTGTGTTAGCGTTGTTTGTTTCTTCCATTTTCCGCCGCGTAACTTAGTTTTAATTCAAATTTTTTGGCAATCGCTATTCACCCCCCTCTAGTATTATTTCTGATTCTACATATTGTTGTTGAATTAAATTTTGAGAGACCATACTCTTGGTCGGATTGAACCATGATACACACAATATATCACATAGAAGCTCGTTTAGAGATCTTTGATTTAATATATTTTACGTCCTATTGTTCAATCCTAGTAAAAAATTTTGATTTCTCAAAATTTAAGTCAACAACACATTATTGCTGGTTTTCTGAAAATCAACAAGTTGTTGTTAGTTTCTTTAGATCATCAATACATTGTTACTAGTTTCTTAAGATCAGCAAAATGAAAACCAACAATAACATTGTTGCTGATTTAAATTTTGAGAGATCATAACTTTTGATTAAGATTGAACCGGGAAACACAAAATACATAAAATCAAAGCTCATTTAGAGATATTCGATTTAATATATTGTGTGTCTCATGATTCAATCCGAGTCAAAAGTTATGGTCTCTCAAAGTTTAAGTCGGTAATGTTAGGATCCTTCGTACGGAGGCTAGAGAGGGGGTGTGAATAGCCGACCCCAAATCGTCGTTTCTTTCTACAAAACGTGTTAGCACACGGAAAATACAAAGAAACGAAAGAGAAGAAAATCAAACCTTAACACAAGGATGTAACGAGGTTCGGAGATTAGGGCTCCTACTCCTCAGCGTGTCCGTAAGGTGGACGAGTCCAGTCAATCCGTCGGTGGATGAGCCCCCGGAGAACCGGCTAATACAATATACTCCTTGTGGGTGGAGAAACCTCGCCACAAACGTTTGCAACAGCAAACAAAGAGTACAAGAACAGTAAGAATAGCAATACAATATGAATACAATAGCACTCTACCAATTGCTTGCTTTCTTGTCGACTGGAGGTGAAGCAGCAACTTCACAACCCAAACGCAGCAGCTGGTCGACGCTCACGCGAAGCTTCTGAGGCGAGCTCAATCAAAGCTCAGTTGAAGAAGAACATAAGTTCTAGAAGAAAGAAGAAGTGCCGTGCAGCAGCAGCCCTCGACCCCTTTATACCGCGAAGAAGGCGGTGAAGAAACTGGCGTTGCAGGCGTGGACCGATCGGTGAAGCACGATCGGTCGTGGACCGATCACTGTTACGATCGGTCCCGGACGATCGAAGGCTTCAGAGAGTTGCCCAACTCTCTGTGGAATCTAATCGGTCCTCGGACCGATCCCACTCCGATCGGTCCGGGGACCGATCAGGTTGCTGATCGGTCCCCAGACCGATCAGGAAGCCCACAGCCTTCTGTTTGTTATCTGATTGGTCACTAGACCGATCAGATACACAAACGTATCGCTGGATCGGTCTGCAGACCGATCCAGAGCTTGGTTTTTGCCCAAACCAAGTCCCAAGTCTCCCAAACCAACATCCGGTCAACCTTGACCTGTTGGTACATCATGCTTAGCATCCGGTCACTCCCTTTGACCCACTTGGACTTTTCTCTTCGTGTCAAGTATCCGGTCACTCCCTTGACCTACTTGATCTTCTCAACACCAGATGTCCGATCATCCTTGATCCATCTGGATTTTCCCTTGCTCGGCTTCACTCACCAGGACTTTCACCTAGCTTCACTCACTAGGGTTTTCACACTGCCTAACATCCCAGTTAGGACTTTCTCACTGCCTGGCTTCACTCACCAGGACTTTCCAACTGCCTAACATCCCAGTTAGGACTTTCCCACTGCCTGGCTTCACTCACCAGGACTTTCCACACTGCCTAACATCCCAGTTAGGACTTTCTCACTGCCTGGCTTCACTCACCAGGACTTTCCAACTGCCTAACATCCCAGTTAGGACTTTCCCACTGCCTGTCTTCACTCACCAGGACTTTCCACACTGCCTAACATCCCAGTTAGGACTTTCCCCGTGCCAAGTCTCTATACTTGGACTTTTCCAGTGCTAAGTCTCCATAATTGGACTTTTCGCGAATCAGGTCAACCAGGTCAACCTTGACCTAAGGTTGCACCTACAATCTCTCAAACACCTATTCTTGTCAAACATCAAGAATACAACTCTCTTCTCGTCAAACATCGACATGCAACTCAACTAGGTCAACCTTGACCTAAGGTTGCACCGACAATCTTCCCAAGTCAAACATCAAAATACAACTCGAGTCAAGTCACCTCGAGTCGGGTCAACCAAGTCAACCTTGACCTAAGGTTGCACCAACAATCTCCCCCTTTTTGATGTTTGACAAAATCCATAATCAAGTTAGGTTAACCCGATAACCTAACTTAGGTTTTCCAACCATCTTCCAATGTCCAATGTTCTTTCCTTGAACATTCTCTGGACATTCTCCCCTTAGGTTAACCCGATAACCTAACTTGGGTTCTCCAATAATTCTCCCCCTTTTTGACACACATCAAAAAGAATTCCAATGTTCTTCCTCGAACATTCCTTGACATTATTCCCCTAGCTTAGGTTAACCCGATAACCTAACTTGGGTTCTCCAATAATTCTCCAATGAACACTCTCCCCTTTTTGACACACATCAAAAGGAAAAAGGAGAGTATCAAGGTCAAGAGTTTCTTCCTAATGAAAGTCTCATACCTTTCATTGAAACTCTTAATTTCCCCCTTGATACTAAACTCAACAATCAACTTAGTGATAATCCCATATCACTAATCCTCAAAAGTCTTAAGGATTAAAAACTCCCCCTAAAAGTCAACTCCCCCTTGACAATTAGGTAAAACTCCCCCTAAAGGTCAACTCCCCCTTGACCATTGCACCAACAATGTCTTTGTGAGTTCCAAACCTTTAGAAATCCACAGAACCCAACTTCTAGCTGAACTTTCAGACAACAGACTGAAATCAGGCAAGTTGGCACGCCCTGATCGGTCCCCAGACCGATCAGAGTCCATCTGGACCGGTCCAGTGACCGATCCACACCTCACTGATCGCACTGGATCTCACTGGATCGGTCTGCAGACCGATCAAGGCTCTAAACACAGATTTCTGATTTTCCTCTTCCGAAATTCAGAAACCCTTTAAAAATTCCAGAAAATTTCAAAAATTATAAAATTTTGAGGATACATTCCTCATAACATATACTATCATGGAAAAATAATTTTCTATGAAATAACTTCTATTTTTCAATCTTGATACAAAGTTCAAAAACTTTGAAATAGTTCAAGTTTAACTCAACTTTGTATCACAATGTTCAATGATGAATGCAATCACTAAGATGGCTTCATCAAGGTTTTCCAAATCAATTTCAAAATGATTTTAATCCTTTTAATTTAGGACCATAATCTTAGGGCTAAATGTACATGACTTGTACACAAGCTTTCCCTATGATCCTCCATTTATTGAATTAGGCTCATCTAGGTACAAGAACTATGCACCTTGATCCTAATTCATGATCCTAATATCTCACACACATCTAAAGTGTATCAAACACATCCATGACAATTTTGATGTGAGATATGGGTTTAGGTATCTTAGACTAAGGTCTCATGCATTTTCAAAACACAAATTTGATCTCAATATCAAGATGTGTTTTTCATCCTTAAATCAATTCAATTGATTATTAATGCAAGAGATGATGACATGGCATAAAATGATATCATAAATGAAAACATGTGCCAATGTCATGATGTCATGGCATAAAGTTTGAAACTTAAATAAACATGACATAAAAACTAGCCTAAGCATTATCATGACATTTCAAATGATAATGAAACTAAACATGATGTCATGACATGTGGGGGCAAACAATCATGACAAGATTTAGCATAAATAAATATACCTAGATTACCTATCTAAGTATCCTTAACCACTTGGCTAACTTCAAATTTAATCCTAGATTGCCCCAAAATGTCAAAATCCTAATTTTGACACTTCTTGAACTCTAGATTAATTCATGCCACTTAAAGATCAAATTTATCCTCAAAACTTGGCATATTTCATTTTTCCTCGAGAGTTCTCTAGATTTTCCCAAATTGTGCCAATTGATATTAAAAATGAAATTTCCAATCTTTAGGCACATTTAACTCTTCAAAGGAGTAAATGATAATTCCATTTCATTTTCAAAAGTTCTCAAAACCTTGAAAATGCTCCTTGAGTGTCAATTTCCTCAAAGTTGGGTTAACTACCCTTCTAATCGGAGTTGACACTCTCTAACCCATTTATGAGGTAGAGAAGATGCTCCTAGAAACCCAATACCTATTAGAGCACATTGGGTTCACTAAATATTCACTAGGGATAACTTCCCTAGCAACCCTCCTAATGACCCTCTTAGGCTTTAAAGCTTTGGTCATTTGGGACTCATCAAGATCAACTCTAGGGGTGACTCCCCTTGTGACCTTGGTGATGGTCTTCCTAGCCCTAGATTTTGTTCCATAATCGAATGGAACATTATGATAAGTGGGCTTGACCACTTGGGACTTAGGTTTGTGACCCAAACCTTTCTTATCCTTGGACATTGGTTTTTGACCCTTAAACCCTAGAGATGACTTCTCCAAGTTCTTAAGAGCCTTTTCCAAAGTATCAAGTCTTGACCTCAAGACTTGATTCTCCTTCTCTAATACCTCAAGTTTTAATTTGTCATTGTTCTTTGAGGCATTCCTAGGCATGTGTCTAGTTGATTTGGGGTTTCTACCTAGGTTTTCCTTAACCTTAGAAGTGTTAATCCTAGGGTTAGCATTCCTAGTAGTATCCCTATCTAGGTTGACATGTTTAGCACCTAAGCACATGTATTGATTTCTAGTGTTAACATGCTTATCATTATTGACTAATGCAATAAAATTACTAGCATGTATCCTACTAGAATTGCACGAATGAGCCTTAAAAGATACCTTAGGGTTTGCCTTAGCTCCCCCTATCGATGTGCATCCCCCCTTGTCCTTGTGAGGTTTCCTCCCCTTCGGACATTGGCTCCTATAGTGTCCCCGTTGCTTGCATTGAAAGCACACCACGTGCTTCTTGCCTTTGCGTGTTGGGACTCCGGCTTCCTTGACCTTTGGTGCCGGTGGAGTCTTCCTAACCTTCTTTGGACATTTGCTCTTGTAATGTCCATGTTTCCTACACTCAAAACACATTATGTGTAATTTTCTTGAAATCACAGTGTTTGAGTTACCTAGAGTTGTGGATGGAGATGAGCTTTCTTCTTCAACCCTTCCGGAGGTGGGAACTTCTTCTTCTTGCTCCGAACTTGAACAAGAGGAACTCTCCTCCTCTTCTTCCTTGGATGTTGAGTAGCCCTCAACTCCCAATTCGCTCCCTCCATGATGTGAGCTACTTGGCTCACTAGGCTCCTCTTCATGGCTTGAAGTGGAGCTCTCCTCATGGTACTTGGCCAAGTTATCCCACAACTCCTTGGCATTGTTGTATTTACCTATCTTACACAAAACATTTGTAGGTAATGAAAATTCAATTGTTTTAGTTACCTCATTGTTGATCGTGGATTGGTGGACTTGTTCCTTCGTCCACTTGTTCTTCTCTAGAGGCTCTCCTTCTTTATCCATTGGAGGAGTAAAACCTTCTTGTACACAAAACCAGTTTCACATATTAGTCCTAAGAAAATACATCATCCTTACCTTCCAATATGCGAAGTTGTCGTTGTAGAAGGGTGGAATGGTGATGTCTTCTCCGAATTGATCCATCTCTAGCTTGTGCTCCCACGGGTGTGAATCCGTCGAAGAGCGGCCTCGCTCTGATACCACTTGTTAGGATCCTTCGTACGGAGGCTAGAGAGGGGGTGTGAATAGCCGACCCCAAATCGTCGTTTCTTTCTACAAAACGTGTTAGCGCAGCAAAGAAACGAAAGAGAAGAAAACCAAACCTTAACACAAGGATGTAACGAGGTTCGAGATTAGGGCTCCTACTCCTCGGCGTGTCCGTAAGGTGGACGAGTCCGATCAATCCGTCGGTGGATGAGCCCCCGGAGAACCGGCTAATACAATATACTCCTTGTGGGTGGAGAAACCTCGCCACAAACGTTTGCAACAGCAAACAAAGACAAGAACAGAAGAAAAGCAATACAATATGAATACAATAACACTCTACCAATTGCTTGCTTTCTTGTCGATTGGAGGTGAAGCAACTTCACAACCCAAACGCAGCGGTCCGTGGAAGCTCACGCGAAGCTTGAGGCGAGCTCAATCAAAGCTCGATTGAGCGAAGCTTGACGGAAGAACGAAGTTCTAGAAGAAAGAAGAAGTTGCGTGCGATGGCGACCTCGACCCTTTATACTGCGAAGAAGACGGCGAAGAAACTAGCGTTGCTACGCGGCTGGGACGTGGACCAATCGGGATGAAGCCCGATCGGTGCAGGCCTTCGATCGGTCGTGGGGACCGATCAGGCCTTGTGCTGATCGGTCCCCAGACCGGGAACTCCAGAGTTGCCCAACTCTGTGGAATCTGATCGGTCCCGGACCGATCCCACTATCCCCGATCGGTCCGGGGCCGATCGCTCTTGATCGGTCCCGGGCCGATCTGACCTTGTTTGTTATCGATTGGTCACGGACCGATCGGATTGGATCGGTCTGAGACCGATCCGAGCTTGGTTTTGCCCAAACCAAGTCCCAAGTCTCCCAAACCAACATCCGGTCAACCTTGACTGTTGGTACATCATGCTTAGCATCCGGCACTCCCTTGACCTGCTAAGACTCCTCACCAAGTGTCGGTCAATCCCTTTGACCCACTTGGACTTTTCTCTTCGTGTCAGTATCCGGTCACTCCCTTGACCTACTTGACCTTCTTAACACCGGATGTCCGATCATCCTTGATCCATCTGGATTTTCCTGCCGGCTTCACTCACGGGACTTTCACCTAGCTTCACTCACTAGGGTTTTCACACCGCCTAACATCCAGTTAGGACTTTCTCCTTTGGCTTCACTCACGGGACTTTCCATCGCCTAACATCCAGTTAGGACTTTCCCTTGCCGGCTTCACTCACGGGACTTTCCAACTGCCTAACATCCCACGGACTTTCCGCTTCACTCACCAGGACTTTCCAACTGCCTAACATCCCAGTTAGGACTTTCCCACTGCCTGTCTTCACTCACCAGGACTTTCCACACTGCCTAACATCCCAGTTAGGACTTTCCCCGTGCCAAGTCTCCATACTTGGACTTTTCCAGTGCTAAGTCTCCATACTTGGACTTTTCGCGAATCAGGTCAATCAGGTCAACCTTGACCTAAGGTTGCACCTACAATCTCCCAAACACCTATTCTTGTCAAACATCAAGAATACAACTCTCTTCTCGTCAAACATCGACATGCAACTCAACTAGGTCAACCTTGACCTAAGGTTGCACCGACAATCTTCCCAAGTCAAACATCAAAATACAACTCGAGTCAAGTCATCTCGAGTCGGGTCAACCAGGTCAACCTTGACCTAAGGTTGCACCAACAGGTAACACATTATTGCTTATTAGAAATAAAGTTGGAAGCTCACTATAAATAGTATGATGATGATACTCACTATCCGACACTAAAAATAAATATTACTCTCCTATGTCATACAAAATTATTATTTTTTTATTTTTATAATGTCTTAGGTCCATCAATCGCTTTAGGGACAAAAGTGGAGATGTCCAAATGATTCCAAATAAACTCAATAAAAAGTAATTGTCATACTATAAAAAATATCAATTTACAACTATCATTCCATAAAATTACAATAATAGTATCAACAACAGTTTTATTGAGTTGTATAGCAATACACATTACAGTAACAACACACACAAAAAAAATATAATAATTTAGATAAAGTAATAATTAACAGTATGCATCAATAACTTAGACAATAACAATAATAAAATATTATGAATATTTATCTTCAAGTCCTTGGTATGCCTTTGTAGATTTAGCATCCAAATATCGAAATATAGAAAGACAATGAAATCATAAAGTAGCTAGAAATAACTTATTAGTAAAATTCATAATCAATAAAAGTAAAATTCAAAAAATAGAAGATAGAATTCTTATTTGCATATGGAAAACTGACTATTTTCCTAGTTATAATATCATAATAGATAATTTTTTTTCAAAATTATATAAATTTTAAGTAAGACAAGTGGAATTTATTACATTACATGTTGAATTACCAATACTTCATTACTCATGGAGAAGTAGTGCTAAAGACTTATAGTGTAAATTTAGTAGGCATACTATTAAGTAAGTTGATCAAATATATATCGTCTTATTTTTCCTCAAAAAAATATAATCTCTCATTCATCCTCCTTCATCTCCGTCTTGATGAGTTTTCTCCATCATCATCCGCCTTGCCATTTCATCAAATAACTATGTAAAAAAATAAAATCATCTTAAAACATACAGAGTTCATATCTTTTATCCGAAATCAAAAACTTACTTCGCCATCAGAGACGCACTGACACTCCTATGATCGGAGTCACCTTCTGATGAAAAATTGACAAATTTAGTCTCATCCTCCAGAAGTACTCATTTTCCTTCTCTTGTGATCGGCTTATTTGACTAGTTGGGCTTTACTTTTAACAATAACCAGAAACTAATAAAGGGACCAAATGATGAAAAAAAAAAATGCAACACAATGGCCTGAGGATCATGAAAAGAGAGTGTTTTTTTTTATGGAGTTACAATAGAATGGTGAGGAAAGATTACCCCGGTGCCCCTTTTAATATTATGGAGTTAGCCACCACGAATAGGTCCACAGCTCAGCCTTGATCTTAAATTGTTGCCGACTTGCCATATCTCTTTGTGCTATTGGGTGGAGGTGAAGGGATGACAATGGACAATTGCCATCAGTGCTCCAACGATGGAGGAATGAGGGAAGTTGGAAAGTCGGGGATTGGGTGACTACTGGCAGGAGGAAGACCTCAATCCTGCAAAATAAAACCAAACCAGGGAAGGGGTTGTTAGGACCCTTGGCGGCCGACAAGAAGGGGGTGAATAGCCCCTGCACAAATCAAAATAAAAAATATCTTTCTCAGCTTATGACTTAAACAAACACTTGCATAAGAAAATAAGGAAACCAAAAAAACAGAGACACAGAAGTTTTTACTTGGTTACAACTAGGGAGGTTGTTAATCCAAGGAAGTAGGGCGCACTAATATCTCCTTCAGGCGAAGAAGCCTCTTTACAGCAATGATCGTATAAAAATGAAAAGCTAAATGGAAAAATGGAAGCGGGGTTCCAGGTGTCTGGAGAGGATAAAACTTTATCTCCTTCATAACGAATCATGGTCAAACGCGATCCGGATAAACTTCAGTTCTGGGCGCCCGGAAGGGTTCCGAGTACCCAGACCAAGAAAGTCAACCATGTTGACTTTTTCAATCCGAGCCTTCCGCTCCAGCTCCGCTTGCTTCGATCCGGGTCTTTCGCTCTAGCTCCGCTCGCTTGGGTGATTTCGGTCATCCGGAATAAGGCTCACCCAAACCCAACTTCCAGTCTTCTCCTTGAGCAAGCTTCTGCTCTGGCTTCTAGTACGTCAAAAATGTCACGCGCCTCCTTCTCGTCCACCCACGTACTCTTCCACAGCACCTCGTCCCTCAGATGCACCGAGCCCGTTGGCTCTCTCCCGTGTCGTCCTTCTCGCTAGCTACGTATTTGGCTCGACTTCTTATGCTCCTAAGTTCCTGTACACTTAGACACAGAGTTAAACACAACATGACCTAACTTAACTTGTTTGATCACATCAAAACAACCTTGGGGTACTAACAATCTTCCCCTTTTTGATGTGAGCAACCCAAGTTAAGTTAGGGTAAACTAACATAAAGTAAAAGAAATAAATTTACAATTAAAGTATAAAACTTTTAAAAAGGTTAAACTACCTCCCCCTAGACTTAATCTTCCTTTCTCTCCCTTTGATCACATAAAAAATGGGGTACCAAAAAAAAATCGAAGGGTTAAATTTAAAAAAAAAATAGAAAAGTTTTTGAAAAATTCTGAAAGTTTTGAAAATTATTTTGATAGCATTTAAAATAATTTTAGAAAAAAGTTCTAAGTAAAAAAAAAATTTTGATATCATAAAAAAAATATCAATATTTTTTCTAAGTTTGCAAAAACTAATTTTATAGAAATAATTTTAGAAAAAGTAAAGCTGATACTTAAAAAAAACTTTTAAGTTAAAATTTCTAAGTTAAAAAATGAGTAACTATTTAAAGTTTTTTTAAATTAAATACTTTATCAGTTAATCAATTAAATATTTTATTTCATTAATTAGCTTCCAGGTTGTGGCGAGGCACTAGGCCTTATTGGTTATTGGATCATCAACCACTTCTAAACAAAGTCTCATAATAAAATCAAATATTTAATATACTCTCTGAAAGCCCTAAGTCTAATTAAACTTTAATTTAGACAAGTGTTTGGAACCCAATATAGGTTCCTTCCAACTGGGTTAACTAGAAATTTATTTGGTATATATTTCTAAGAAATTTTTATAATTTGTCCTTTGTGGTAATAAAAATATCAATTTAGACCATTAAATTTTCTACTACTTGTATTATATGAGCATGCATGATTTTTCAAGTTCTTTATTTCTTTTTGTAAACTATCATTTTCTAATTTTACTTTGTCAAATTCTTCTAATGGACAAGATTTAGTTAGAATTAATTTCAACTCTTTATATTCTTTTTTAAGTTTACAACAATCTTTAGTTAATAATTTAATAAATTTAAACAACTTATCAGGTGGAAGAGATCATACCTGACTTACCTTATCAATCTAGTTGTCCATAGCTCTCCCTAAACTGCTGCTTTCTTCTGTTGACACTCCCCCTTCATCGATGCTCTCAATGCTCATTTCGGACGAGCTTTCTTTGTGTTCATCTTCTTGATGACTTTCCATCAACGCAAGTCCAGAAAAAGCTTCGACCTCTGATTCAGACGATGTTTCATCACATGTCGCCTTTAGGGTCTTATACTTATTCTTGCCTTTATCCTTCTTGTTGATCTTTAACTTACGGCAGCTGTCTTTAACATATCCTTCTTCATTGCAGTCGTAGCATCTGATCGTTCTTCTCTTTCTATCTTGCCGATGGTTAGATTTTCTATATTTAAGTAACTTTTTAAAACGCCTTACTATCATTATCGTTTCGTCGTTGTCGAGAGAGGACTCTAAACTTCGTGCGTTCTTTGCCTTAAAGGCAATGTCATGCTTCAACTCCTTTTTTGTATCTGCACATCTCGATTCATGGACTTCAAAGGTTGAAAATCACTCTTCTAAAGTAACCGATTCTAAATCCTTAGAGATATAGTAGACATCTACTAATGATGCCCATTTCATATTTCTAGGGAATGCATTAAGAGCGTACCTTAGCGAATCTCGGTTGCTTACCTTTTCTCCGAGATTCAAAAGTCCGATGATGAGCTCCTTGATTCTCGCATGAAGGTGTGCAATTGTTTCACTTTCTTCTAATTGGAGTTTGCTAATCTAGTTATGAAGTAAGTCCCATCTCGTAAGTTTTGCCTCCGAGGTTCCTTCATGAAGTTCCAGGAATTTTTTCCAGAGCTCTTTGGCAGACCCGTAAGCTCTGATCTTGTTGACTTCTTGTAGCGGGAGGATGCTCAGCAGATGAAACTCTGCTTGTTCCTTCTTCGTCCATTGATACTTTTGCTTGCCTTCGGGCGCTTCAAAACCAAATTCTATTATTATTTTGAAAAATACCTCAATTCTCTTTTTTCAGCTCGTGAACTCCCCCTCGAACTTTGGTGGGTAAATGTTTAGTCCGGCCATCTCGTGTACTTCGTTTGGCGGTTAGTCCTCTTGAAGCGTCTTGGCTCTGATACCACTTGTTAGGACCCTTGGTGGCTGGCTAGAGGAGGGGTGAATAACCCCTGCACAAATCAAAACAAAAAATTATCTTTCTCGGCTTATGACTTAAACAGACACTTGCATAAGAAAATAATGAAACCAAAAAGACAGAGGCACATAAGTTTTTACTTGGTTACAACCAGGGAGGTTGGTAATCCAAGGAAGTAGGGCGCACTAATATCTCCTTTAGGCGGAGAAGTCTCTTTACAACAATGATCGCACAAAAATAGAAAGCTAAATGGAAAATTGGACGCATACAAGTGTTGTTGCAAGAATGCTTGTTGTATTTAGCTTCTTGGACCAAGGCTGTATTTATAGCCTTGGTCGGGGTGCCTAGAAGGGTTCCAGGCATCTGGAGGGGGATAAACTTCAATTCTGGGTGCCCAGACTAGGAAAGTCAATCATGTTGACTTTTTTAATCCGAGCCTTCCGCTCCGGCTCTGCTTGCTTCGGCCCAGGTCTTTCGTTCTAGCTCCGCCCACTTGAGTGATTTCGGCCATCTGGAATATGGCTCACCCGAATCCAACTTCCGACCTTCTCCTCGAGCAAGCTTTTACTTTGACTTCTCGTCCCTCGGAAACACCACGCGCCTCCTTCTTGTCCGCCCGCGTACTCTTCCGCAGCACCTCGTCCCTCAGACGCACCAAGCCCGTCAACTCTCTCCCGTGTCATCCTTCTTGCTAGCTGCGTCTTTTGCTCGACTTCTTGTGCTCCTAAGTTCTTGCACACTTAGACACAGGGTTAAACAGAACATGACCTAACTTAACTTGTTTGATCATATCAAAACAACCTTGGAGTACTAACAGGGGTCACTAGCGTTGGCTCTCCGACACTCAAGTTAGAATCAGGAAGAGAGAATGAGTAATCAACAAATAGATCAATCTTGCCTTTCCTTATACCCAGCGTACCCTTTTATACCTTTCTTTATGATTGTTTATCTATCCTTATTTAATGATATTAATTGCCAGAAGAAGGCTTCTTTGCCTTAACTTTCGTGCATTAATGATAAATGGAGTGTTCTTCTTTGTCTTGGATTCTTCATATTTAATGATAGACGGAGTATTCTCTTTTGTTTTCTCATCCCCTCCTGTGTAATGTCATTCCTTGCGCCGGACGGGCGGTCTGAGTGGCTCATTTTCTTGCCGACCGAAACAACCAGTTACGGGTTTGTCCCTTCGTCTGACCGGCCCATGATGTCCATTAGTCTGACCAGCCGGGTGATCCACTCGGCCACTCCTTTACCGACTGGGATAACGAGATAGCCACCTTTGGCCAAGGCTCTTTCTGTAAGCCCCAGCATTGATTGCCTTGACTTTGACTGACACTATGTCAATTAACCCGTGACAGGTGGGCTCTCCTTTATCATCGCATCACAAGCCTCTCCCTCAAGTCTAGTCGAAGGAGACTACAGGTCCGATTGATTGGACAAGTGATTTCCTTTGCGATTTCTACGTCTGATCAGAGTGTTCGGTTCCTAGTATCTGATCGGTGCATCAACCAACACCGGTCAATCGTTGTCTAACCATGGCAAATGGACGATTGGTCTGGTAACTCATTCTATGTGCAGAGCGAGACGATGAGCGACAATACTTTTAGAATTCTCCAAATGCGCTTCTTCAAGTGAGCATGGTCGTTGTCGATGTCATCCATATTTCTCGAAGCCCGTACAAATCCTTGACAATTATGGCTGAGCACGTGACCATCCCTTTTAATTAAGTTCATTAAATGTTGTTTGGTAACAGCATGCCACGTGTCCCTCTTTCTACTGCTGCACGCCTGACAAGACAGGCGGATATCTCTACTGACGTGACTAGCGCCTTTTCAAATTCCATGGTCAGATCTTCTTCTAGGTTTTCAAAACCTTGGATCGGACGGTTGAGAATGACCGACCATGAGGTTTATAAGCCTCGAGTGTGCCGTCATCTTCTCCACTTCATGCCTTCGTCTTTGAGCTTCACTACTGTAGCATTCCGCTTCTTCGTCGGTGGTCTCCCTTTAAGCTTCTTTGATCGATTTTGTGTGATCTCCCTTGTAAGGTTCTTCGATTGATTCGGTTTAGTGTTCATTTATCATTTATCGTTCATCTTCGATTTTGTTCTCTCGATGGCAAGCTCATTGCAACCTCCCGTCGCCGTCCCTAGACTCTGGTACAACTCCATTGAGTCTAGGTTCGACACAGGCGATGCAGAGAGTTTGAGGGCTGCATATGAAATTCCTCCTAACTATCAAATTAGTCTTCCCTCTGCCTTTGACCGTCCGAACGAACCGTCGCCCAGTTTCGTAACATTTTTTAGGGACCAATTTACCGTCGGTCTGCGGTTTTCGATCCACCCTTTCTTTTCTGTTGTTTGTAAATATTTTCATATTTCTCTCCACCAACTAGTGCCGAACTCCTTTCGACTGCTGTGCAGGGTCATCGTTCTATTCCACCTGCACGACATTCCCCTCACTCCTCAGCTCTTTCACTATTTCTATTACCCCAAACTGTCCGAGCTGGGGACTTTTCTCTTCCAAGCCCGAGTGGGCCTAGTCTTCTTTGACAACATGTCATCCTCCAACAAGCATTGGAAGGACTACTACTTTTTCGTTCGCTTTCCTGAGCGGCCAGATTTCCCGACCAGATGGCAATTAGAGGCATCGAACCCTCTAGAGCTCAAGAAATATAAAAGTCGATCAGACTACCTCCACGTACCTCCATAAATTATTGCATGAGGGAGTCCTCTACGTGTTCGGTTGGAGTCCAATCTGCACAAAACTCCCGACTAACTTAGGTATTCTCTTTGTTGTCCTTCTCATTGAATCTAATTGATTGTTTCTCAATTTTTGCAGCTCACATAATGCTAAGGGCACGTTTGGTCTGCAAAGCCAAACTTGCGGACGTAGAGATCAATGCTGCGGTCGTGGCTGAGTTGGAAAGCTATGGTTTGTAGTCGATCAGCTCACAAGAAGACCCACTTGGAGAGAGCGAGGGAGCGCCAGCCCTAGTGAGTGAAGAGATAGCCAGCCGGACGCCTAGCGGTGGAGTGGTTGGTGCATCAAATCCTCCCTCTTTCAGCTGGTTGGTGCATCAAATCCTCCCACTCCTCAGCTCTTTCACTATTTCTATTACCCCAAACTGTCCGAGCTGGGGACTTTTCTCTTCCAAGCCCGAGTGGGCCTAGTCTTCTTTGACAACATGTCATCCTCCAACAAGCATTGGAAGGACTACTACTTTTTCGTTCGCTTTCCTGAGCGGCCAGATTTCCCGACCAGATGGCAATTAGAGGCATCGAACCCTCTAGAGCTCAAGAAATATAAAAGTCGATCAGACTACCTCCACGTACCTCCATAAATTATTGCATGAGGGAGTCCTCTACGTGTTCGGTTGGAGTCCAATCTGCACAAAACTCCCGACTAACTTAGGTATTCTCTTTGTTGTCCTTCTCATTGAATCTAATTGATTGTTTCTCAATTTTTGCAGCTCACATAATGCTAAGGGCACGTTTGGTCTGCAAAGCCAAACTTGCGGACGTAGAGATCAATGCTGCGGTCGTGGCTGAGTTGGAAAGCTATGGTTTGTAGTCGATCAGCTCACAAGAAGACCCACTTGGAGAGAGCGAGGGAGCGCCAGCCCTAGTGAGTGAAGAGATAGCCAGCCGGACGCCTAGCGGTGGAGTGGTTGGTGCATCAAATCCTCCCTCTGCACGACTGTCGGTGATTTCGATTGAGGGGCGTCAGACTCGGCCTCTTCTGGGAACCACTGATAAGTTGTAAGAGGCGTCGGGCGAAGACTACATCGCGATCCGCTTCCTCCATGCTACAGACCCCCACTAGAACTAGCCCGCGCTTTCCTTCTGCTGAGCCAGTTGAAACCTCGATGCCAGCTCCCACCACGACGACAGTTCCCCCTACATCATTTGATTGGACACCATCCCTATCCAGTTTGCCATAGGGAACTATTTAATTTGTTCACCGCTAGTTGCTTTCATGCCGCCGCCACCAAAGATTCAAAAGTTTATCACCCGACTGGCGTTAACGTCTCAGCCATCTGGTAGAGCGACCATGGCCCAATCAGCTTCGAGCGACCGGCACCACATAATGACGGTTATCCATCTTCCAACTGAGGAATGACGTGAATCGGATGGCGCTGACTCCCAAGCCCCCGAGCACTAGATATGGGCTGGCGCCCGAGCCTGTGCAGCGGTCATGCCTCCGGGGTCGCTCGCGGACAACCATACCCAAATGTCCACCGAGGTAAGTTTTTGTATGTTTTAAATTTATCTCCGATCAACTCTTATAATTTCCTGGTTCCTCGCAGTATTGGGTGGAGAGCTTTACCATATGTCAAAGGCTTGCTTTTTGGAGTAGGAAGTTAAGCAGCTAAGAGCACCGAGCGACCAATCATCTGCTTTTCAGGCGTAGTTGGAGTAGATGAATGCTGAGATGGCTCAACTAAGAGATGATCTGGCTAAGAGCGCCGAGCAACGGGAGGCGGAGAAGGGAAAAAACGCCGAGCAGGCCACCCAATTAGCTCAACTTAATAAACAAGACAGCACCTTTGAATCCAAAATCCATTCGGCCAACACTAGGAAACTCCGGGCTATTTAAGATATGGAGATCAAAAATAAAGAGTTTCGGGTGTTAGCCCAGAACTTGAAGGAAGTTGAGGCTACCATGAAGGCAGAGCAGGATGGATGGTCTGCCGAGCAAACTGTTGCGAAAACCCAGCTCGCTACAAAAGATGAGGAGTTGGCGACACTAAAGGCAGAGTTGGACACCTCCCGAACGGTCTTAGAGACTTATCAGGAGGCCGAGTCAAGTAGCTTTGAGCTTATGAAGCGATCCTACATCCGCTCGAATGCTTTTAATGACAAGGTCGCCGATCGAGAACTTCGTTTGTTCGACCTTGCGATTGACAGGATGCTCGGCCAACTCAAGGAAGGTGGCCACCTCCCCACCTCTTTGTCAAGCAAGGTTATCAGTCAGGACAAGCTAACTGAGTCGCTGCCTGACGATGCCTTAGATTATCTAGAGTGGTCTTGCTCGAGTGAATGATTTTGTATTGCCCTTCATGCATGTTTGTAATCCTCATGAAAGTGTTAATGAATGATCACTCATTCGACAATCTTTTCTTGTTGGTTCGTCCCCTCATTGCCATTCGGCATTTTTCGATTTGACTTGCATTTTAGTCGTTCATGTGTTGTCGTGCAAACCCGAGCAAAACTGCGAGTTGTTTATGTTATGCCCTGGGGGAGTCCCTGCTGAGGAAATTTCGGCAGCATCTCCCCGATACCGGTGACCATCTGAAACATTACTACTAAGCCCTCAGGGTCACACAAACCTCGACCAACACAGTCGGAACAAAAACAATAAAAATAACTAACAATCCATACAGTTTATATTAACTCAGCCTCTGGCTGACACAACCACGCAGTTTATTTAAATAAAACCAACTCCACTAATACTACGGAAAACTTAAACCCACAAAAAAAATCCAACGCAGCGGAAAACAAAGACAATAGACCAAAACTCGATAAAAATCCACGAGTACAGTTATACATCACATACGTATAAAAATATAACAAGAAAACCAAAAGTCCAAAGGTAGAAAACTGTCGCGACTCAGATTGGGGATTAGCGACTGGAATCTCCTGACAGCTCCAACCTGAAATGGTAATAATCAACTGGGTAAGTCCAACACTCAGCGGATACCAAGCTGATATACATAGTAAGAAATAATCAATAGTAACAGTTATGCGTACAGTCTCCTGGAATAATAATGAAAAATGTAAAACTGAAGGAAATGGGAGAAGTTGTACTCACCGGGACCTCCTATCAGGATAATAAGTTCATCAGACCAAAAATATAATATCTCATGTATACATGTTAATCATATGCATCCATCAAATATGCAGCAAACAAAGTGCAGCAAACACAAATAATAAATGCAATCATGCATATGATGTAAATGACATGTCCTGGTCACCCCTGATGCAGTCAGCCATCTCACACATGATGGTGAGACCGAGTGGGTAGGGCTATGACAATTGTGCACCCTGCCATCACTACTCCTGATGAGTGACCGAGTGGATATGATGCTATCGGAGTATACCTATCCTCCTACCCCAAATCATAAGTGGGGGAGCTCAATGCTCTCATCTCCCCGAGACAGTCCAGAGGAGGGGTCCCTGTCGTGCTACCACACTACAATCACACTACCCATGAGTGGACCAACGAAGCACTGACAGAGCAACCTGTTGCAACACACCCTGCCTGATAAAACCACTAACCCATGAGTGGTTGTGTGTGCAGATCCATGTAACTGGCGATGTGCTCAACAATAATGGAGCTACCAATCGCTCAACATGCAATCATGCGAGATGATGCATGACACTAAGCATGAAAATCCTGACCATATCTACCTCCATAAAACATGTACCAAAAATAAAATGGCTCAAATAAGAAGATCTAGGTACACGTATAAGATATGGTAAATGTTTAGTCCGATATATCATAAGGCATGGTATGTCACTACCTCCATGAGCATAAATAATCAAGAGGGTAATGGATATAAAATAGGTAATAAATAAGCATGCTGAAGAAATCAAGCAATGACATACCGATGTAGATATAACATAATTATTACTAATTAAAATCCACTATGCATATCAAATGACAATATCTAAAAGATAAGTCAAGGTACCCGCCTAAAAAATGGAGATCGTATCTGAAATAGATCTCACGTCGAGACGCTATCTCGAATCAAAGTCCTGTATCACAATGTTTAGTATAGCTAATTTTATTGTAAGCAAAATAGCTAAACCAACCTCCTAATCCGATTAAGAAACTAGATTTTTTAATTCCATTTAATCTCTGTTAACTACATAAATCAGATCTAACCCAAAGCTTATATAAGATCATCATTTAACCCTAATTAAATATATCTCAACGGTCTACTAGGGCTAGTTTCCTTAACCCTACTTATTCCATTTAGATTTAAATCTATACTTAATCAATTCTAAACTCACCTAATGTAAATCTATCATCCAACCATATAATCTAATTCATACCTATATAATTCAATTTATATACCAGATCTACAAAACAAAAACTCACTTGCTAAAAACACTTACACTGATCGGATCAAAGATGGATATCAAGAAAACAACCAGGCATTCAATGCTGTGGTGGTTGGAATCCAGCAACTTCAGACCAACCGTCCACTGCTATCTAACTTCCTCTTTCCCCGTGAAGGCAGAAATCAAACAGAGGTCGGTGTGTTCGAGGAAAGGAGAGGTGTCCGCCAGCAAGCTACACTCCCTGCTCCCATGATCGACGACTGGTGTGCGGGTGGCGCCGGCAAGTGGTGGCAGCAAACAGTGATTAGGGCACGGCTCAGAGACGACGTGAGAGTCGGACGAATCTAGGGCTCGGTTAGAGATGAAAGATCGAGTCTAGGACTCCGATGATTCGAAGAGGAAATCCATGATTCGAGCGATGATCCGAGTCTAGAGCTCGGCCTCAGTGATCCCTTGCTCTGAGTTGTAGGCAGCGCGAGTGGATCGGGCGGATGAGACAATGAGACGACACCGTTGTGAAGAGTAGAGGGTAGCGTCGATCATCAGCAGGCAACAGTGGATCGAGTGGAGAGGAGGAGATGGATTTCGGCTGGCCAATGGCGGCGGTTGGGTGGAGATCGAGATGGAGATCGGAGAGGGGAATTCGGGGTAGAGGCGAGGAGAACAGTGGAGATCGGGAGGAGAAGTACCTGACTTCCCTTTGACCACCCCTTTTGTTCACACGAGAGAGAGAGAGAGAAGAGGAAACGTCGTGGGTTGCGGCGCGTCGGTTAGGGAGCATGAAGAGAAGGTGAGTAGAAGAGATGAGTTCGGCATCGTCGGGAAAAGGCAACTGGGAAGATAAAGCAAAAAGGGAATTTGTTTTTTTATGTATTAGTATATATATATATAATTTCATCCCCATAAACTCGTCATATAAGCTCCGAAAAATTCTCAAAAAATTTCTGAAAATTCTCTTAAGGTTATATTTGGGTGTCGTATTTTACATTCTCCCCCACTAATAAAAATTTAATCCCCAAATTTTCGTTATTTAGCATCAACAAGTACTAGTTATAGCTAAACAGTATAAATGCAGAACGGAAAATTAACTCACATATCTCATGTAAAAAGATGGGAGTATCGAGCTCGGATCGTATCCTTGAGCTCCCAAGTAGCCTCTTCGTCAGAATAATACTACCATTCGACTTTAACCAGCTGGATAGTCTTGTTCTGTAGCTGACGCTCTTAGTGGTCCTAAATCCGTACCGAAACTTCCTCGTAGGTAGCGTCAAGCTGAATGAGAACTGATATATCTGACAGAACATGTGCGGGGTCGGGTACATATCTCCTTAGCATAAACACATGGAATACATCATGAACACCTGGCAGAGACGATGGTAGCGCCAGACGATAAGCTACCGCTCCAATCCTCTCTAAGATCTGGAAGGGTCCAATGTATCGTGGAGCTAGTTTACCTCGGAGACCAAATCTCTTCACCTATTTCGTGGGTGAGACCCTCAAAAATACATGGTCGCCAGTAGAGAACTCCAAGGGTCTCCGCCTCTGATCAGCATAACTCTTCTGACGATCCTGCGCCTCTGAGATCCTCCGTCTAATGGTACGGACCAACTCTAGCTCCTGCTGAGCTCTCTGCACTCCTAGCAGCTGGGCCTCTCCAATCTCCTTCCAGAGGGTGGGTGTCCGATAGGGCCTACCATACAATACTCCAAATGGTGACATCTGAATAGCCGAATGATAGTTGTTGTTGTAGGCAAACTCTACTAATTGCAGGTGGTCCTCCCAGCTACCTCCGAAATCTATAACACATGACCTCAGTAAGTCTTCTAAAGTCTGGATGGTCTGCTCTGACTGTCCATCTGTCTACGGATGAAAGGTTGTACTGAATTGAAACTGTGTGCCCAAGGCCTGTTGCAGACTCTACCATAACTGGGACGTGAACCATGGGTCTCTATCCAACATAATACTCAATGGAACACCATGCAATCTGATGATCTCTTGACAATACAGCTCTACCAATCGATCCAGTGAATCGGTCTTCCGAATCACTAAGATGTGTGCGGATTTAGTTAATCGGTCAACGACTACCAAAATCGTGTCATGGCCTCGTCGTGTCCTAGGCAATCCCCCCACAAAATCCATAGTGATGTGCTTCCATTTCCACTCTAGAATCGGAATTCTCTGAAGTAATCCGGCAGGTCTCTGGTGCTCAGCCTTCACCTGTTGACAAACTAGACATCTAGCTACAAATTCCATGATATCTTTCTTCATGTCGTTCCATCAATAAGAACGCCTCAAATCTCGATACATGCGAGTTCCACCTGGATGGATCGTAAATCGAGAGCGATGTGCCTCCTAAAGTAGCTCCTCTAAGACCGGGTGAGATTGAGGTACGCATAACCTGCCTTGAAAATAAATAATACCCTCATCATCTCGGGTGAACTCGGTTTGCTGCCCTGAAGTTATCTAGCTGCCAATGGAGTGTAAGCACTGATCACCGGCCTGGGCCTCTCGAATCCTCATCCTGATCGATGACTGAGCAACCATGGTAACCAGAATACCCTGCTCTGTCTGTCTCTGCTCTTGAAGTCCCAACTCGGAGAAACCCTGAATCAAGTCCGTGACTAAAGCTCGGTGGCAAGCGAAAGTCCCTCTGGACTTCCGGCTAAGTGCATCGGCAGTCACATTAGCTTTCCCCGGGTGGTAGCTAATGGTACAATTATAATCCTTCAGGAACTCCATCCATCTCCTCTGTCGGAGATTGAGTTCCTTCTGAGTGAAAAGATATTTGAGACTCTTATGATCAGTGAGAATCTCAAATGTAATACCATATAGATGATGCCGCCAAATCTTCAAAGTAAAGACAATAGCGGCCAGCTCTTGATCATGTACTAGGTAGTTCTTCTCATGCTCCTTCAACTGACGAGAAGCATAGGAGACTACCCTCCCATGCTGCATCAAAACAGTGCCCAAACCCTGTAGAGAAGCGTCAGTATAGAGCACGAATCCGTCCTCTCCGGAGGGTAAAACCAGTATTGGTGCCGACACTAATCTCCGCTTCAGCTCTTAGAAGCTGGTCTTGCAAGCTTCTGACCATGTGAACTACACGCCTTTCCTGGTCAGGTGTGTCAGCGGCATAGCAATGCGAGAGAAACCCTCAACGAACCGTTTGTAATATTGGCCAATCCCAAGAAACTGCGGATCTCTTGAACTGATTTCGGCTGCTCCCAGCTGGTGACATCCTCGATCTTATGAGGGTCTACAGAAATACCTTGGTTGGAAACCACGTGTCCTAGAAAACTGACTGAGGATAGCCAGAAAGCATATTTGCTGAATTTCGCATATAGACAATGTCGTCGAAGAGTCTCCAAGACTATGCGAAGGTGATGTACATGTTCCTCCTCAAATTACGAGTAGATCAAAATGTCGTCAATGAAGACGACAAGGAACTGATCTAGATACTCCAGAAAGATGCGATTCATCAAATCTATAAACACCGCTGGAGCATTGGTAAGCCCAAATAGCATTATCAAAAATTCATAATGTCCGTATCTAGTACGGAATGTTGTCTTCTGAATATCAAATTCTTTAACTCTCAGCTGATGATATACGGACCGTAGATCAATCTCAGAATATATTGATGTACCTCTGAGCTAATCAAATAAATCCTCGATCCGTGGTAAGGGGTAATTATTCCTGCCAGTCACTGCATTCAGCTGTCTGTAATCGATGCACAACCTTAGAGTACCATCCTTTTTCTTCACAAACAATACCGGAGAACCCCACGGAGATACACTAGGGTGAATAAATCCCCTGTCCAATAACTCCCTGAGTTGGACCTTTAGCTCATCCAACTCTTTAGGTGTCATACGGTAAGGAGCTTTCGATGCTGGCGCGGTCCTCAAAATCAGCTCAATAGCAAACTCCACTTGCCTTCGAGGAGGCAAGCCTGGTAACTCATCTGGAAATACATCCGGATACTCTCGGACCACTGGAACGTCTGAGAGCTAAGTACTCCCGCAGTTATCAACATTAATTAATGACAAAAGAAATCCTTGACAGCCATACGACAACAGCTTCTGAGCCTGAATCGCAGAAATGATCGATATGCCATCATCCCTGATGCAGTGAAATCCCACGAGGGTTGGTTCAGAGGTCTGAATGTGACCACCCTCGTCTGGCAATCAACCGTGGCATGATATGCAGACAGCCAATCCATGCCAAGGATAATGTCGAACCCGACCATTTCCAGTACTAATAAATCAACCATGAGTATCATATTGCCAAAGTCTAACGGGCAACCTCTGACCTCCTGAGTGACATCCAATGTATCACCGAATGATAGGGAGATGGTCAGTCGATGCGGTCTAAGGGTAGGTAGTCTACCTATGTCCCTCATAAAGGCATGGGAAATAGAAGAATGCAAGCTACCAGTATCTATCAACATATCAGCGGATAATTCATAAAGTAAAACCATACCGCGGAAAACGGATCCATCGGCCCGCTGCGCATCCTCTCTAGTAACTGTGTGAATATGTCCAGTCTCTAGAGGTGGTGGAGGTGGTAGTGCTGCTAAAGGTTATTGCGTCTGAGTCTGAGCCTGCCACTGAGTCGGTGTCGGATACTGTGCCAGAGATGGATATGAGGGCTGCAACTGATACTGGACAGGTGGCTGGGGCTGCGACTGGCACTGAACCAGTGGCTGAAGTTGCGGCTGATACTATACTAGGGGATGAGGCTGTGACTGGTACTAAACCAGTGGCTAGGGCTATAGCTGATACTGCAACTGATACTGCCCTGCGTCAGATAATGAGGTCCCAGAACAGAGCTCTGGGATACTATAAGGGTGCTAGAGTGCTCCTGTCCGTGCATGTCATGTGCAGCTACTACAGGGGGAGCTGTCCTCGACTGGCTATGCGAAGATTGGGCTCTTCACCCTCCTTGCTGAGTCCCTGTCTGATTGGGTTATCCTCCATGAACAAAAACCCCGGAAGCAATATGCTGAGCCTTCAGCGAACAATCTTGGCTCAGATGCCCAAGTAGTTTGTAATAATAGCAAACTGAGTGTCCCAGGGAGCAGGCTAAGGTGATGCGGTCTCTGTACCCACATATGGTGTAGTGGGTGTCACTGGCGGACTGTTTTTTATTCTGCTAAGAAGACCGGAAACATCCTGATGAAGATCGCTCTTACTTCTGAGGTCGACCAGATGCTCCAGAAGTTCCCTGACCTAGCCGACTGCGACCATTTTGCTATTGTCCGATAGCCTGTGGCGGCTGAATTTGTCCTGATGTCCAATTTGTCTGCTTCCTCTTCTTATCTGGATACACTCTCTGGTGAGCTGACTCAATCATAAGGGCTCTGTCCAATGCCTCTATGTAAGATGAATTCCCAAAACCGACAATCTTTACTTGCATATGTCCATCCAGTTCCTGGACAAATTGAAGCATACGATACCTATCCTCAGCAACTAATTCTGGACAAAATTTGTCCAACCGATTGAATTCAGCATTATACTCTATCATTGTGCAGTTGTTCTACCGAAGACTCAAGATCTTGACAGTGTGTCATCTGATATGACCATGGAAAGTACCGGCTCTTAAAGCCTCTTTGAACCTCGTCCAAGTGATGTTCTGCTCACCTATGATAGAACGCTGTGTATCCCACCAGATATCGGCGTCGTCCCATAAATAGAAAGCAGTCAGCTCTGCTTTCTCCCACTCAGAGCAAGCCATATAGAAGAAGGTCCGCTCCATAGTCTCTATCCAGGACTGAGCCACACTTAGATCGGTCTCTTTGCGGAATAGTGTGAATCAACTTTTCATCGACTCTGTCAAAGATGGGATCCGAGCTCATGCCCCAACTATATCAGTAAGGTGAGTAGGGACTACTATGGGAACTGGCGGAACCACTGGAGCTGGTACTACAGGTGGTACTACAGGTGGTACTGCTGGATAGGTTGGGGGAGGTATCCCCAGTACTGCTGCATAAGCTGGGGCAGGTGCCGCTGGTGGCACTGCTGGGTCAATATAGGTGGGCGCAGCTGGAGGTACGGTAGGTGTAACTGGTGTTGCTGGTGCGTGTGTCGAGTACACAGCAGCAGGTACTGCTGGAGGAGGTGTCGGATACACCATAGGCACGGCTGGAGGAGGTGCCGGATATGTCGTAGGCATGGCTGGAGGAGGTGTCGGATATGCCGCATGTGGCACCGCTGGTGGCACTGTGAATACTGTAGGAGTGGGTACGACGGGTACGGTCGGAGTAGGTACCTCTGAAACCATCGGAGTCTGATAGCCCGATGCACTCGCAGTACCATGTGGAGTATGTCCCTGACCGACAGGCTCGACCCCAGCAGACATCTCTGGCTACTCCGTCGCCAAGGATTCCAATGTCCTCTTGCATGGACATCCTACACCACGTCTCGGAGCGGGAACATGTGCATTTCGCCTCATATCTATTAAATTATATCCCAGATATTACTACAAGTATCAAAATTATAAAAATTAACATTTTACTTATTTGTCGTCTGGAGATATTCCGTAGTTGTCCAGTCCCCATTTATGACCTCGGAACTCCGAAACAAGAAATCGACAAAAATCTGTACAAATCCGAAAATACCTAGATTACTCGAATAACCTGGGCTCTAATACTAAATAAATTGGTATCAGATTAACTATAAAATCCAGAACATGAAAAGCATGCATCATAAACATACTCTGATACCAAATAAATTGGTATCAGATTAACTCGAAAATCTAGAACACGAAAAATAGGCATCGTAAACCTGCTTTGATACTAAATAATTGTCACGCCCCGGGGGAGTCCCTACCGAGGAAATTTTGACAGCATCTCCCATGTACCGGTGACAATCTGAAACATTACTACAAAACCCTCATGGCTACACAAACCTCGGCCAACACAACCAAAACAATAACAATAAAAATAACTAACAATCCACGTAGTTTATATTAACTCATCCTCTGGCTGGCACAACCACACAGTTTATTTAAATAAAACCTACTCCACTAATACTACGGAAAACATAAACCCACAACAAAAATCCAACGCAGCGAAAAATAAAGGCAGTAGACCAAAACTCAATAAAAATCCACGAGTACAGTTATACATCACATAGGTATAAAAATATACCAAGGAAACCAAAAGTCCAAAGGTAGAAAACCGTCGCGACTCAGAGTGGGGACTAGCGACTAGAATCTCCTAACAGTTTCAACCTGAAATGGTAATCATCAACGGGGTAAGTCCAACACTCAGCGAATACCAAGCTGACATGCATAATAAGAAATAACCAATATTAACAGTTATGCGTACAGTCTCCTGGAATAATAATGAAAAATGCCAAACTGAATGAAATGGGAGAAGTTGTACTCACTGGGACCTCCTATCAGGATAATAAAGTCGTCAGACTGAAAATATAATATCTCCTGTATGCATGTCAATCATATGCATCCATCAAATATGCAGCAAATAAAGTGCAGCAAACACAAACAATAAATGTAATCATGATATGATGCAAATGACATGTCTTGGTTACCCCTGACGCTAGTCAGCCATCTCACACACGATGGTGAGATCGAGTAGGTAGGGCTATGACAACTATGCAGTCTGCCATCACTGCTCCTGATGAGTGACCGAGTGGACAAGATGCTGTCGGAGTACACCTGTCCTCCTACCCTAAATCATAAGTGGGGGAGCTCAATGCTCTCATCTCCCTAAGACAATCCAGAGGAGGGATCTCTGTCATGCTACCACGCTGCAGTCACACTACCCATGAGCGGACCAGCGGAGCACTGACAGAGCAACCTGCTGCAACACACCCTGCCTGATAAAACCACTAACCTATAAGTGGTTGTGTGTGAAGATCCATGTAATTGGCAATGTGCTCAACAATAATGGAGTTGCTAATCGCTCAGCATGCAATCATGCGAGATGGTGCATGACACTAAGCATGAAAATCCTGACCATATCTACCTCTATAAAACATGTACCAAAAATAAAATGGCTCAAATAAGAAGATCTAGGTATATGTATCAGATATGGTAAATGTCTAGTCCGGTATATCATAAGGCATGGTATGTCACTACCTCTATAAGCATAAATAATCAAGAGGGTAATGGATGTAAAACAAGTAATAAATAAGCATGCTGAAGAAATCAAGCAATGACATACTGATGCAGATATAACATAATTATTACTACTCATTAAAATCCACTATACATATCAAATGATAATATCTAAAAGATAAGTCAAGGTACCCGCTTCAAAAATGGAGATCG
The DNA here is from genome assembly GCF_018446385.1 of Zingiber officinale. Classification (NCBI taxonomy): domain Eukaryota; kingdom Viridiplantae; phylum Streptophyta; class Magnoliopsida; order Zingiberales; family Zingiberaceae; genus Zingiber; species Zingiber officinale. The sequence continues at coordinate 123,886,909 of NC_055997.1, forward strand.
TATCTGAAATAGATCCCACGTCAAGATGCCGTCTCGAATCAAAGTTTTGGGTGTCACAATATTTAGTTTAGCTAATTTTATTGTAAGCAAAATAGTTAAACCAACCTCCTAATCCGATTAAGAAACTGGATTTTTAATTCTATTTAATCTCTGTTAACTACATAAATCAAATCTAACCCGAAGCTTAGATTAGATCATCATTTAACCCTAATTAAATATATCTCAACGGTCAACTAAGGTTAGTTTCCTTAACCCTTGTTATTCCATTTAGATTTAAATATATACTTAATCAATTCTAAACTCACCTAATATAAATCTATCATCCAACCATATAATCCAATTCATACCTAATTTAATTTATATACCAGATCTACAAAATAGAAACTCACTTGTTGAAAACACTTACACTGATCGGATCAAAGATGGATATTAAGAAAACAACCAGGCATTCAGTGTTGTGGTGGTTGGAATCCAGCAACTTCAGACCAACTGTCCACTGCTATCTAACTTCCTCTTTCCCCATGAAGGCAGAAATCAAACAGAGATCGGTTTGTTCGAGGAAAGGAGAGGTGTCCGCCAGCAAGCTACACTCCCTGCTCTCCCATGATCGGCGATTGGTGCGTGGGTGGCGTCAACAAGTGGTGGCAGCAAGTAGTGATTAGGGCACGGCTCAGAGATGACGTGAGAGTCGGACGGATCTAGGGCTCAGCTGGAGATGAAAGATCGAGTCTAGGACTCCGATGATTCGAAGAGGAAATCTGTGATTTGAGTGATGATCTGAGTCTAGAGCTCGGCCTCTACAATCCCTTGCTTTGAGTCGTAGGCAATGCAAGTGGATCGGGCGGATGAGACAGTGAGACGACGCTGCTGCGAAGAGCAGAAGGCACCACCGATCATCAGCGGGCAACAGTGGATCGAGTGGAGAGGAGGAGATGGACTTCGGCTAGCCAATGACAGCGGTTGGGTGGAGATCGAGATGGAGATCGAAGAGGGGAATTCGGGGTAGAGGCGAGGAGAATAGTGGAGATCGGGAGGAGAAGTGCCCAACTTCCCTTTGGCCACCCGTTTTTGTTCGCGAGAGAGAGAGAAGAGGAAACGTCGTGGGTTGCAGCGCGTCGGTTGGGGAGCACGAAGAGAAGGTGAGTAGAAGAGATGAGTTCAGCATCGTCGGGGAAAGGCAACGGGGAAGATAAAGCAAAAAGGGAATTTGTTTTTTTTTTTATGTATATATATATATATATATATATATATATATATATATATATATATATATATATATATATAAAACTTAGGTTTAAATTATTATACCCTAAGTTGATTTCCTCAATCAACTCCCACTAATTGGGTATTCCAAAGAGACTACCGCTTAGCCTATAATTTCATCCCCATAAACTCGTCATACGAGATCCGAAAAATTCTAAAAATTCCCTTAAAGTCATATTTAGGTGCCGTATTTTACAGTTTATACTAAGTGTGGCTTTGTAACCCTTCAATCGGTGATGAGCAGCTATAGCAGATTTATCCACTCCTGATTACTGAACAGTCATTGTATTTTGAAAACTTGGAGCTTTTAAGTAGCGTGTGTTCCCAATCGACCGTTTTTAGTCGATACTGTTCCTCATCGGGCTTGCGTTTAACATTGACGCTCGACCGCTGATGGAGACAAGGCTTTAAGGTCACCACTCGATCGCTGATGAAGACAAGGGTTTAAGGTCGCCACTCAACCATTGATGGAGACAAGGGTTAAAGGTCGTCGTTCGACCACTGATGGAGACAAGGGTTTAAGGTCGCCGCTTGACCGCTGATGGAGACAAGGGTTTAAGGTCGTAGCTTTACCACTGATGATAATAAGGGTTTAAGGTTGCCGCTCGACTGCTGATGAAGACAAGGGTTTAAGGTCGCTGCTCGATGTTGGTGCGGGAAGCATCCGACGATCGAACCTAAGTTTTGATAATGGCAAAGGATTCAAAGTTAAGATGTGTGGTGATCTAACGGTCTGAATAAGATTGCAGGAAAGTCTTAAGTGTACTTAGGCAAAATCCCTAACTGTGGTTAGGCAAGGTGAAAACCCTAGGGGGTGGTAATCCTATGTCATAGGGGGAGGTAACCGTATACGGAAAGTCTTTGTGGAGGCAAAAGTCCTAGGGTAACCCTAGGTGAAAAGTCCTGGTGTCGCGAACCAGGTGAAAGACTGGACCAGCCGAGAAGCGGAAGTCCAACAGAAAGTCCGGAAGCATCGAGCACCGAGCAAAAGTCCAATCGATCGGGAGGATCGCACTGGCATCAGGTAAATCTCCTGAGTGGAGTAGGTGAGGGCGCGTTCCCTGTAGAGGGAACAGTAGGCGTCGGGTCGACCTAGGATTTTCGGTTGGAAATCCGAAGTCAGATCCGGACAGTCCGGAGACTGTCATAATATTCTGTTATCATATTTATTGTTGTTTTGTGCTAACTTTGTTTTGCAGGGTATGTGTTTGGGACTAACACTTTTGCAGGAGCAAAGGAGCACAAGTTAACCTCGGATGAACAGTGTCCGAGGCGCCTCCATGGAGCTTGGAGGCGCCTCGGGTGCAAAACATGAGCTAGTTGCGAAGCAGTCTTGGAGGCACCTTGAAGGAGGCTCAAGGCGCCTTGGACCGAAGGCTGAAGGCGCCTTGGAGAGGCTGAAGGCGCCTTGAACCTGATAAGGTTCGACTAGTTCAGCCCCTATCTCAGCGTATGACTCGGCCAGCATGGAGGCGCCTTGGATGGCTTTCAAGGCGCCTTGAACACCCTTTATAAGAGGGTTTCGACCAGCAGCTCAGAACAACTCATTCCAAGTGATCCTCTTGCTGCGTGCTGCTAAATCGACGACCCGGAAGCGCTGCGACTTGACACCGACGACCCGGAGCTTCGCTTCTTCATCCATTGTTGTCGGTATTAGATTTCTAGTTTAAATTAAGCTGTAAATTGTTATACTTGTAAATCTTATCGAGCTTATAGTTGTTGTCCACGGAAAGCGATCAAGGATCGCGGGCCTTCGAGTAGGAGTCGATCTAGGCTCCGAACGAAGTAAATCCTCTTGTTCTTTCTGTTTGTCTTTCTTTATTCCGCTGCGTGTTTTAACTCCGATAGTTTTACGAACTGAACGAAATAGCCACGAGCGCTATTCACCCCCCCCCCTCTAGCGCGTCTCGATCCAACAATTGGTATCAGAGCGGGGTCGTTTTGAATCAGTGCAACCACCATTCAAAACAATTTTTTCGTGGTATTTTCAGATTTTTCAGATTCAATTAGAATTTAGCTTTATAGTTATATTCTAATTCTTTTCTCGAATCGGTTTTTGCTCGAAGTTGGTGCAACACCACTCGAGATCGTTTTCTTTTAACTACTTCCCGCACTACTAATCCAGGACTAAGTCCTGGAATTTTCTTGTCATTTATTTTCTTCATAGTTGATCTAAAATGGCCCAACAAGAGGGTTATAGCACTGTCCGTCCCCCGCTCTTCACCGGAGAGGACTTTGGTTACTGGAAGGGCAGAATGGAGAACTTCCTGAAGATCCAGTTCGAGACGTGGATGATCGTCAAGACTACTTTGGATCTGCCAACGGATAAAGATGGCAATCCTACACCCTGCGAGGACTAGGAACCTGCATTAATCAAGAAGGTGGAGGTAAATGTCAGAGCAACTTGTACCCTCCAGTGCGGATTAACAAAGGAGGAACTAAACCGCGTCGGTCCATTCTCAAGCGCCAAGGAGCTATGGGAGAAGCTGATCAAGCTTCACGAAGGGACCTCCGATACCAAGGTAAGTAAAAGAGATCTTTTACTTAATAAATTATATAATATGAAAATGCAGGAAGGTGAGACGGCAAGTTCACTACGCGCAAGAATTCAAGACATCCTCAATTCTCTCCACGGAATTGGGCAAAAGATAGAGAATCGGGACATCATACGGTACGCACTAAACTTGTTTCCAAGGAGCACATTATGGGCATCAATAGTAGATGCCTACAACGTCTCCAAGGATTTATCTTCAATAAAGTTAGATGAATTATTCTGTGAGTTTGAATTACATGGGCAGACTAATGCACAACCAACCGAGAAGGGGGTTGCTTTGGTTGCAGGTACCAGTCGAACGCGCGAACCGAGATCATGACGAAGAACTGAACCAGAGTCAGAAGAAGAACCCGACTCAGATGATGAAGATGAAGAACTAACAACCGAGCTCATGAACCTTGTGAAGAGACTCTACAAGAAGAAGAAAGGTTTCAACAAGAAGGACCTAAAGAAGGCAGTCCAATCCAAGGAGGCCCAACCAAGTTCTAAGGTAAAGTTCGTAGTGATCTGCTACGGGTGCAACCAGAAGGGGCACATCAAGGTCAACTGCCCTAATCAAAAGGATGCAAAGAAGCAAAGAAGGAAGAAGGCCTTAAAGGCGACATGGGACGAATCTTCCTCAGAAGACGACGACGACGAACTCGATTAGACGAGTTTACTTGCGCTGATGGCCTGGGACCAGATCGACGAATCCGAGAGCGAGATCGAGTTGAAGGCCGAGTCCGAGCGAAGCCACGAATCCGTATCCATTTCCGAAGGGCCCGATCCCTCTGTAAGTATCCCTCGACTCAATAACTTAGTCAATTATTTATTACGAAAATTAGCTAAGTCGAATCATAGAATTAAGTCACTTCTAAAGGAAGTAGCTATCCTTAAAGAAGTGACTGACTCCAAATCTTTGACTGAACCAGTTCAGACTGGAAACTCAACTCAAGTTCAAAAACTTGAAGAAGAGAACTCCAATCTGAAAACTCAAGTCAAGGATCTGGAGAAAACACTAGAACGGTTTTCTTTAGGTTCCAAGAATCTTGACCTAATTCTTGGGACACAAAGAGCCGTATACAATAGAACTGGTCTAGGATTTAGACCAAAAAGGAAATACAAATCTTACTTATCTCTTATAGAAAGAACAAATAGAAAAACAGTCCAAGCATGGGTCCCCAAGTCCAAATTGATTAATCAAGTTGGACTTGGTCAATATTGGATCTCGAATGATCAAATACACTACCTCGATAGACCATATCGAGGCTATGATCCAGGGGGAGCAAAAAGAAAAATAATATTAATAAAACGAACATAATTTCCAATTAAATTTAAAATTTGAAAATAAATTTAAAAATTAAATTAAAATTCAAAATTCAATTAAAAAAATTGGAATTAAATTAAAATTCAAAATTTAATTAAAAATTTGAAATTAAATTAAAATTTAAAATTCAAAATTCAAAATTCAATTAAAAAATTTAAAATCAAATTAAAATTCAAAATTCAATTAAAAATTTGGAATTAAATTAAAATTTAAAATTCAAATAAGAAATTCGAAATTAAATTAAAATTCAAAATTCAAAATTCAATTAAGAAATTCGAAATTAAATTAAAATTCAAAATTAAAAAATTTGAAATTAAATTAAAATTCAAAATTCAAAATTCAATTTAAATCAAATAAAAAAAATTAGAAGGAGGATCCAGAATAGCTGCCACCCCCAACTAAACTACCCGAAATGGGTAAACAAGAGTAGACTACCCGGTAGGGTAATTAAGGTTATATTAAAAGGAGTTGGGTTTAACTTGACCCACGGTACTGGTGAAGTTTTTGGATGATAGTACGTTAAGGAAGCTTGGGCATCGCATGTCTAGGAAGATATGACTTCGACCTGGTGCATTTGGCCAAATGGAACTGACTGAAGCTACCCTTAAATGGATCCTAACTAGTTAGACCAAGGTTTAGTATTAAGTTCAATGGGTAGGACTATTTGGAAAACCTCGAAGGCATGGTTACTTTAATGAGTTCCTTGTGACTAACCATAGCCCAGAAGTTTATCCAAAGAACGCTTACTTGTTGAACTCAAAGCTAAACCTGAATCTAACATAAAATTAAACCAAACCCTTAAATTGAACCTCAATTCATCTCACCAAAATTATAGGATTCCCTGATTGAAAATTTAGATCGGGTGAGATGACTAAGGAATTTAAAATTCAAATTCAAAATTAAACTCGTAACTATAATTAATTCAAATTCTATAATTAAATTCTTAATTAATATTATTTTATTAAAATTACTTTAAAAAACTTTTAAAAAATCTTTTAAAAATCAATTTCAAAATACTTTAAAAATCTATTAAATAAATTTCAAAATTACTTTAAAAATCAATTTCAAAATTCATTTAAAAAATCTTTTAAAAATCAATTTCAAAATTATTTTAAAAAATCTTTTAAAAAAAATCAATTTCAAAATTCCTTTAAAAATCTTTTTCAAAATTCTTTTAAAAATATTTTTAAAATCAATTTCAAAATTCTATTAAAAAATCTTTTAAAAAATTCTTTTAAAAATCTTTTAAAAATCAATTTCAAAATTACATTAAAATTATTTAAAATTAAATTTCAAAATTCTTTTAAAAATCTTTTAAAAAACAATTTCAAAATCATTTAAAAATCTTTTAAAATCTTTTAAAACTAAATTATTTGAAAAATATTTTAAAAAATTATTTTAAAAATCTTTTAAAACTTAATTTCAAAATTATTTGAAAAATCTTTTAAAAATTATTTTAAATCTTTTAAAACTTAATTTCAAAATTATTTGAAAAATCTTTTTAAAATTATTTTAAAAATCTTTTAAAACTTAATTTGTATTAAAACTTAAATTCAAAATTATTTGAAAAATCTTTTAAAAATTATTTTAAAAATCATTTTAAAAATCTTTTAAAACTTAATCTGAAAAAGTCTTTAAAATTATTTTTCAAAATTAATTAAATTAAAATTATTTTTCAAAATTACTTAAAATTCAAAATTAATTACTTAAAAGTCTTTAATCCAAAATTAACCTACCTAATTCAATAAAAAAAAATTAATTTTTTTTTTCAAAATTAATTTAAAAATCTTTTAAAACTTAATTTCAAAACTCCTTTAAAAATATTTTCAAAATTATTTTTTTAAAAAAAAATCTTTTAACAACTTAATTTCAAAATTCCTTTAAAAAAAATCTTTTCAAAATATTTTAAAATTATTTGAAAAATTATTTTAAAATCTTTTAAAACTTAATTTCAAAATTATTTGAAAAATCATTTAAAAATCTTTTAAAACCTAAAGTTAGATCTTTGTTTCAAGAAATCACTTCACTTTCCTTTCATCAAATAGAGTCCAATTCAAATAATTTATGTGTAGGAACATAAAGAATTGGACCAGTAGATGTTAGATAGTGGATGCTCCAAACACATGATTGGAGATAAACTAAAGTTCACAAAGCTCAAACTAAAGAATTTAGGGTATGTTGCATTCGACAACGACGGCAAACTTAAGGTAATCGGAAGAGGTAACATTGAACTTAGTTCGGATTTTATTATTCGAAAAGTTCTATTAGTTGAAAACTTCAATTTTAATCTTTTAAGTATAAGTCAATTATGTGATAATGGATATTTAGTTACCTTTGACAAATCTAGTTGTTTAGTTAAAAATATTGAAAATCCAGAAATCACACTTAAGGGGCTTAGGAAAAATAATATGTGCTTAATTGATCTACCCACTTCCTAATTAAAGTGTTTTCTAACACAAGAAGAGGAAATTGAGTTGTGGCACAGAAAACTTGGTTACACTCACACTAGACTCATTTCAAAAATGAGTCAAAGTGGTCTAGTTAAAGGTTTGTCCAAATTAAAATTTATTGAAAACTCAATCTGTAATGCTTGTCAACAAGGAAAACAAACCAAGTCAACCCACAAGTCAACTAATCAAGAAAGAACTAACTCTTTACTTGAGCTCCTTCACCTTGACCTATTTGATTCACATGGAGCGAAGTCACTAAGCAAGAACCAATATTGCTTAGTAATAATTGATGACTACTCTAGATTCACCTGGGTAAAATTTCTAAAAACAAAAGATGAAACTTTTGAAGAATTTAGTAATTTTTGTAAGTTAACAGAAAATGAAAAAGATACTAAAATTAAAAGAATAAGAAGTGATCATGGGGGGGGGGGGATTTGAAAATCATAGATTTACCCAATTCTGTAAAATCAATGGATACCAACATGAATATTCATGTCCTAGAACCCCCCAACAAAATGGTCTAGTGGAACGTAAAAATAGAACCCTACAAGAAGCCGCTAGAACCATGCTAAATGAATATAAATTAAGTAATCAATTTTGGGTCGAAGCCATAAATACAGCAAATTATATTCAAAATAGAATTCTAATTAACAAATATCACAATAAAACTCCTTATGAAATGTATTATAATAAAATTCCCAACCTAAACTACCTAAAAGTTTTTGGATGTAAAGTTCATATTTTAAATACTAAAAATTACTTAGAAAAATTTATACCCAAATCCAACCAAGGAATCTTCTTAGGGTACTCCACAACCAGTAGGGCCTATAGAGTCTATAACCAAAATACCCTAAAATTTGAAGAAACAATTAATATAATATTTGATGAAGAAAATAATCTACCTAACTTAAATGAAAATGTTGACATTAATCCAAGAATTATTGAAGACGATGAAATTCATCCCAACACTAATAAACCAGAGGAACCAATTTCTGACCCAAATATAAGACCAACTAGAGCAAGTACCTCTCACCCACCTGACCAAATTTTGGGTGATCCAAACCTAGGAGTCAGAACTAGATCCTCGTATAGGAACCTGAGTCAGATTGCCCTTATTTCAAAGATTGAGCCTAAGACTATAGAAGAAGCCCTACCTGACCCAGACTGGATTATTGCTATGCAAGAAGAGCTAGCATAATTCGAAAGAAACCAAGTCTGGGAACTTGTACCTAAACCCATAGATAAGTCCATAATTGACACCAAATGGGTATTTAGGAACAAATTGGATGATCAGGGTGAAATAATTAGAAACAAGGCTAGACTAGTAGCCGAAGGATTCAGTCAAATTGAGGGTTTAGACTACGACGAAACCTATGCACCAGTAGCTAGACTTGAATCCATTAGAATGTTGTTAGCCTATACAGCACATAAAGGGTTTAAGTTATACCAAATGGATGTAAAATCCGCATTCCTAAATGGATTCATTAAGGAAGAAGTTTATGTAAACCAACTCTCAGGATTTGAGGACCTAGATTATCCTAATCATGTATTTAAATTGAAAAAGGCCTTATATGGACTTAAACAAGCTCCTAGAACATGGTATGAACGGATATCTAATTACCTAACATCTAAAGGCTTTAACCAAGGTCACATAGATCTAACTCTATTTGTAAAAACTATAGAAAAAGACATTTTCATAGCCCAAATCTATGTTGATGATATAATTTTCTGCTCAACTAACTCTAAATTTCTAAAAGAATTCGTTAAACTAATGGAAAATGAGTTTGAAATGAGTATGGTTGGAGAACTAAATTTTTTCTTAGGTTTACAAATTAAACAAATGAAAGATGGAATCTACATTTACCAAACTAAATATGCTAAAGAACTAATTAAAAAATTTGGCATGGAACACTCTAAAATCATAAATACCCCAATGGCCACTAACATCAACATTGACTCGGACCCAGAAAGAAAATCAGTAGACCCAAAGTACTATAGAAGTATAATAGGAAGCCTACTCTACCTAACTGCAAGTCGACCAGATATAATATTTGCAGTTGGTATGTGCGCAAGATACCAATCTTGTGCAAAAGAATCACATTTAACATATGTTAAAAGAATACTTAGATATATAAAAGGCACCCTCAATATAGGACTTTGGTACCCTAGAACTAGCACCTTTGATCTATTTGGCTATTCTGACTCAGACTATGCCAGAAAAAGTAACTTAGTCAGTGCCTAGTAAGTTGGTCAAGCAGAAAGCAACATTGTGTTGCTCTATCCACCACTGAAGCTGAATACATAGCCCTAGGAGAGTGTGCCTCTCAACTTTTGTGGATGATGCATACCTTAAAAGACTATCAATTAGAATACAACAATACAAAAATCTTAATTGATAATATAAGCTCAATTAATCTAACTAAAAATCCAATTCATCACTCTAGGACTAAACACATAGAGGTAAAGCACCACTTTGTAAGGGATCACGTCGCTAAAGGTGAACTTGCACTCAACTATGTTGAGTCCAAATCAAACCTAGCCGACATTTTCACAAAACCCTTACCTGAACTTGAGTTCAGTGCACTTAGAAGACAAATAGGAATGTGCTGGGTAGAATAGATGCTGCTTTTAAACTCATTCTCCTACTTAATCATTCTGTTCTTTTTCAAAAATTCTAGGAAAAATAATGATTTCAAAATCTCCTTTTCTTAGAATTTTCAAAAATTGGACTTAGTTTAGGCTCTACCCTAGAAATCCTGTTCCCCTAGATTTAAGCCAGAGCATCTCACAAATACCTAGGTATACCTTACTTGTGTTTGAAAAATATAGAATGGTATGAGATGCATAGGGTACAACCTGGACTCAAGAATATTTATTTCTGTACATCAATATGAGTCTGGGCGTTAAATACTTTATTAACAGCAATCAAGTCAAGTCTTCCAGCTTTAGTCAAATCTAACTGGACTAAATGACTTAACTTGACTAACCAAGTGAAAGCTGCTGCCCTTTAGGCAATCAGCAAGTAGCTAAAGGTTAGACAATTGGTGAAGGAAATGGAAATATAAAGATTAAGCATGCTTGTACTTTAGGGTTCTAATACCTGATCAATTAGATAATTTTATTGCTATTTAACTTGACTCATGCTTGGACTTAAGGACCAACTGAATAAATAAACCTAAATTAAATTTTTAGCTACTCCCTCTTCGTCCAAAAATTAACAAATTCTTACTTCTATTTTTTCAAAAATAAGTATTGTTTTATTCAAATTAAGCTAAGTCCCTTTTTAACTTAAGCTATATTTTCAAAATTCAATGTTTGCAAAAGGCTTAGCTAAGTAACTTTATAAAATTCTTGCTAAGATATTTTTCCTAAGTTACCCTTCAGATTCATTCTTTACTTCGCCAAAAGTATTAAAAATTATAGTTTTGTAAAATTTTAACTCATTGCTTTCAAAAGTTTAGGTCAAAAAGAAAAATTGAAAATTGACTTATTTTTTGATAAATGGCAAAGGGGGAGAGTAGGAAATTCAAAAGTAAAAATCTATCTAATTCAAAAGTAAAAGGAAGCCTTGTATTAAGGGGGAGCTTCACAAAGTTTAAGTGTTAGCTTAAGTTATGCTTTTTGAATTTATATACTTAAGCTTACTCACTTAAAATCTTTTAATATACTTATGCATTTGTTTTACTTAACTTTGAATTTGGATTGCCATAATAAAAAAGGGGGAGATTGTTAGTGCGGGAAGCATTCGACGATCGAACCTAAGTTTTGATAATGACAAAGGATTCAAAGTTAAGATGTGTGGTGATCTAACAGTCTAAATGAGATTGCAGGAAAGTCCTAAGTGTACTTAGGTAAAAGCCCTAACTGTGGTTAGGCAAGGTGAAAACCCTAGGGAGTGGTAACCCTAGGTCATAGGGGGTGGTAACCCTATGCGAAAAGTCTTGGTGGGTCAAGTGCTTCAGGCAAAAGTCCTAGGGGGGTAACCCTAGGTGAAAAGTCCTGGTGTCGCGAACTAGGTGAAAGACTGGACCAACCGGGAAGCGGAAGTCCAGCAGAAAGTCCGGAAGCATCGAGCACCGAGCAAAAGTCCAGTCGATCTGGAAGATCGCACTGGCATCAGGTAAATCTCCTGAGTGGAGTAGGTGAGGACGCGTTCCCCGTAGAGGGAACAGTCGACGTCGGGTCGACCTAGGGTTTCCGGTTAGAAATCTGAAGTCAGATCCGGACAGTTCGGAGACTGTCATAATATTCTGTTATCATATTTACTGTTGTTTTGTGCTAACTTTATTTTGCAGGGTATGTGTTTGGGACTAATACTTTTGCAGGAGCAAAGGAGCACAAGTTAACCTCGGATAAACAATGTCCGAGGAGCCTCCATAGAGCTTGGAGGTGCCTCGGGTGCAAAACATGAGCTGGCTGCGAAGCAGGCTTGGAGGCGCCTTGAAAGAGGCTCAAGGCGCCTTGGACCGAAGGCTGAAGGCACATTGGAGAGGCTGAAGGCACCTTGGAGAAGCTGAAGGCGCCTTGAACCTGATAAGGTTCGACCAGTTCAGCCCCTATCTCAGCGTATGACTCAGCCAGCATGGAGGCGCCTTGGATGGCTTTCAAGGCGCCTTGAACACCCTTTATAAGAGGGTTTTGACCAGCAGCTCAGAACAACTCATTCCAAGTGATCCTCTTGCTGCGTGCTGCTAAATCGATGACCCGGAAGCGCTGCGACTTGACACCGACGACCCGGAGCTTCGCTTCTTCATCCATTGTTGTCGGTATTAGATTTCTAGTTTAAATTAAGCTGTAAATTGTTATACTTGTAAATCTTATCAAGCTTATAGTTGTTGCCCACGGAAAGCGATCAAGGATCGCGGGCCTTCGAGTAGGAGTCGATCTAGGCTCCGAACGAAGTAAATTCTCTTGTTCTTTCTGTTTGTCTTTCTTTATTCCGCTGTGTGTTTTAACTCCAATAGTTTTACGAACCGAACGAAATAGCCACGAGCGCTATTCACCCCCCCCCCCCCTCTAGCATGTCTCGATCCAACACTCGACTGATGACAATGACAAGGGTTTAAAGTCGTCGTTCGATCGCTAATGACGACAAGGGTTTAAGGTCATCGTTCGACTGCTGGGGATGACAAGGGTTCAAGGTTGTCGCTCGACCGCTGATGGAGACAAGGGTTTAAGGTCGCCGCTCTACCGGTAACGAAGACAGGGGTTTATAGTCACCGCTCAACTTTTAACTTGGCCTGGTCGGCCCAAGAGTCTGGAAAGCTTTGAATTTTATTCATATTGGCCCTGCATCCAGAAGGCATATACACAAGTACATTTATATTTGCTCACACACCTCTCACCCAGGCCTGTAGGAATGGAGATGATTCGTGCTCCAAGGTCGCTCGAGTCGTCTTTCGTTTTCATCTTCCAAGTAATAGGCCCCCGAGCGGAGTTTCTGTATTGCCTTATAAGGTCCCACCCATGGTGCCTTGAGTTTGTTGATGTTGCCAACCGATTTCATTTTCTTCCAAACTAGAACCGACCTGGAAGGACCTCGGGATCACCCTCATGTTGTAGTTCTGCCTCATCCGCCGTCTGTAAGCCATTAGCTGAACAACCACTTTATCCCGCACTTTATCCACCAAGTCGAGTTCCATTAACCTTCACTCTCCATTTCCCTCATCGTAGAGTCACACCCGATCGAATTCTACTCCAACCTCTACAAGAACCACCGCTTCCCCTCCGTACACTAGCTAGAATGGTATTACATTGTTCCCCTCCTTTGGAGTCGTGCGAAGTGCCCACAAGACACTTGAGAGCTCGTCAACCCAGCTACCTCATATGTGGTCAAGCTGAGTTCGTTAGCCTCTAAGAATCTCCTGGTTTGTGAGCTCCGCTTGCCCATTGCTCTAGGGGTAGGCGACTGAGGTGAAGGTTTGCTAGATATCATAGCTTTCGTACCATTCCCTGAGCTTCTGACCTGCAAATTGCCTCCCATTATCCGAGATGACCCGGCGGGGGATGTCAAATCGATAAAGGATGTTCTGTCAGATGAACTTGATGATCATCTGCTCACTTATCTTTGCTAGGGGCTTAGCCTCCACCCATTTTAAAAAGTATTCCACAACAACGAGCAGGAACCTTTGCTAACCAATTGCCATGGGAAATGGTCCCACGATGTCCATGCTCCATTGGTCGAATAGGCAAGATACCGTGAATGACTTCATCTCTTCAGTCGGTCGGTGTGAAATATTTTGATACTTTTGGCAAGACAGGTATGTGGCTGTCGTTCGAGCGGCATCCTCTTGGAGAGTTGGCCAAAAGTATCCGGCCAAGAGAATCTTTCGAGCTAACAAACGACCGCCTGGATGGCTTCCATAGGAGCCTTGGTGCACTTCTTGCAAGATGTACGCTACGTCCTCTGGTCCAACACACCTGAGCAAGGGTCTAGAGAAGACACTTTTGTACAGCTGATCTCCGACCAAGGTGAATCGTTCGACCCTCTTCTTTAATAGATGTGCCACCTCCTGGTCTGCCAGCATACTACCCGATCAGAGAAATTTGATTAACGGTGTTCTCCGATCGCTCGAAAAGACAACTCCCTCCATCTGGTCAATATGCGTCACCAAAAAAACCTGTTCGATCGGTTGGCTGATCACGACCGATGATAATGAACTAACTAACTTAGTCAGTTCATCTGCTGCTTGATTGTCCGATCGAGGGAACTTTTATACAGTGACTTCTTAAAAATTTGTCTTTAGCTTCTCGAAGGCTTCTGCATATAACTTATGTCGGGGGATGCTAATCTCGAACGCCCTCGCCAGTTGTTGGTCGGCCAACTGGGAGTCTGAGTGAATGAGGACCTTTGTGGCTCCGACATGCCATGCTGCTTGCAAGTCGACTATCAAGACTTCATACTCAGCCTCATTGTTGGTCGCACGATAATCTAGCCGAACGAAAAGTTACATTCGGTCTTCCCTTGGGGAAATGAGCAAGATGTCGATCCCACTGCCTTGTCGGGTGGAAGAGACATCAATATATATTCTCCAAGTTGCTTCTAACTCGTCGTTCTAGATTTATGTGACAAAATCAGCCAAGGCCTAAGCTTTTATCGTCGTTCGGGGCTGGTATTGGATGTCAAACTCACTTAGTTCAGTTGTCCACTTGATCAACCGGCCGAATACTTCTGGATTGAGGAGGACTCTTCCCAAGGTACTGTTGGTCATCACGATGATTAGATAGGAGAGGAAGTACGGGCGGAGTCTCCGAGCGGCTAGTACCAAAGTGTAAGCTAACTTTTCCATATTAGTGTAGCGGGATTCGGCGTCTTTCAATATATGACTTAAAAAATACACAGGTTGTTGTTTTTGCCCATTCTACTTAATTAATGCCGAACCGATCGCATTTTTGGTGGACGACAGATAGATCCAGAGTGGTTCTCCTGAGCTCAGCTTAGCTAATATAAGCAAGGAGTTTAGATCATCTTTGAGCTCTTTGAACACCGGGTCGCAATCCGTATCCCACTGGAATTTTGTCACCCGACACAGCACCTTGAAGAGCAGTAGGCTCTAGTCGGATGATTTGGACATGAATTTGGACAGAGCGATAATATGCCCAGTTAGTCGTTGGGCTTCCTTCAAGTTGTGGGGTGGTGGCATATCTTACAGAGCCTTGACCTTGCTCGGATTCGCCTCGATCCCTCGCTCGGTGATGATATATCCTAGGAATCGACCGCTCTTGGCACCGAACAAACACTTGTTTAGCTCCGCTTCCCCTGCGCCGAAGTCTTCAGAGTTTGGCAGGTCTCCTTGATGTCTGTACAAAGATCAATAGCTTTTAGAGATTTTATTAATATGTCATCGACATATACCTCTATGATGTCGTCGATCTGCCGCCGTAACACCTTGTTCATGAGCCTCTGGTAGGTGGCGCCAATGTTCTTTAGTCCGAATAGCATGACGTTGTAGCAGAATGTTTCATCGGTCGTGATAAAGCTAACTTTTTCTTTATCTTCTTGGGCGAGCGACACTTGGTGATAACCTTGATATGCGTCGAGCATGCAGATCAGCTCGCAGTCTGCCATAGAGTCCACCATTTGGTCTATCCGGGGCAGCGGATAAAAATACTTTGGGCATACTTTCTTCAGGTCGCGGAAGTCTATGCAGACCCTCCATTTGTCGCCCGACTTGGGGACTAGTATGATGATAGCAAGCCAACTCAGAAATTATACCTCCTATATGTGGTCAGCCTCCAGCAATTTCTCTATCTCCGCTCGGATGACCAAGTTTTGTTCCATGCTGAAGTCCCTTTTCTTTGGCTTTACTAGCTGAGTGTCCGGTCGGACGTGTAGCTCATGTTGAGCCACACTTGGTGAAATGCCGGAAAGCTCGTGTGTCGCGCTAGCGAACACATCATGATTTTGTCTAAGGCGGACTACCAGCTCTGCCTTTTTCTCACCCTCTAGATCGGCTGCGATGAAGGTAGTTGCTTCCGGGCAGTTAGGGTTTATCTGAACTTTTTCTTTTCTTCGTAAACCAACGTGGGGGGTTCTCAATGATAGCATTTACCTCCGAACGCAGGTTTTTCTAGAGTGACTCTTGCTTCAAACTTGACCATCTCGACGCAGTATCGCTGAGAGGCTAACTGGTCTCCTTTGACTTCTCCTACCTTACCGTCCACCGGGAAATTGATCTTCTGGCAGTAGGTAAATACCACCGCTTGGAACTCGTTGAGTGTCGGTCAGCCCAAAATGACATTTGATCCTGTCTAGAAGCTAAGAAGATGAACCTGCCGGTATGACGTGTCTGGAGGGTTGACCGCATCCTCTTGACCCAGTGGTGAGCTGTCCTCTACGTTGACCAGATCGTCAGAAGTCCTCCTCCGGTCAACTGTACCTGCATCTAGCGACCGGGTCGCCCCGGCCTCTGGTACCTCGGTGCTCGAGGCGAATCCCACAGATATATGAGCAATCGAATACTAATGACAGAATAGTTAACGAAATGCAGAAAAGGTACGAGAACGTACCCTGGCCCAGGGGGGCACCCTCGGATGGATGGATGATCTGGTCGTGGTGCTGATCGAGTCATCGTGCGGCAGCATGTGCTCTGATGCGGCAGGGGTCCAAGGAGACGGCTCATAGGCCGGCAATGGTAACAACACCTCGGTGGGAATATCACAACGGCTCGTAGGCCGGCGTACAGCGCGTAAGCCAGATAGTGCAGATGACTCACAAACATGGTAATGGTGTGACGAATGAAATACCACGGCCCGATGGCCGGACATAATCTCGGCGCGATGGACGAAAGAAGCAAACCTGAGTCCGCCGGATGGCGGCTGTCCCGGGGGGCGACGGAGGAGGCTATCCGGAGGCGTCTGCGGCGGCACTCGCAGCCACTATAGGCTGCGGTGGGTGTCGGAAGGAGCGAGGGCAGCGGCTATCGCTGGAGGCGACACCCCCTGTAGGCGCCGGCGGCAACGATGGGAAGCTTCGATGGTCGCTGGTAGAAGTGTCAATGCCCCCTGGAGCGTCGGCAGTGGTATCCATAGCCGCCGGAGGCGGCGTGAGGCAGTAGTGATGGCTGCCGGGGAGCGGCAGCACCCGCCGGAAGCTGCGCCAGCGGTCGGCCCTTGCTGGAAGCAGTAGCGACTGTCGGAGGTGGCGCCAGCAGCTGCGGTGAAGGTGGCTGCGGTCGGGAAAGGAGGCAGCGACGACCGACGAGAGGGATGGAGGCGTCAGCGACTGCCGGGTGCATCAACGGTGGCTTGACAGACGCTGGAGGCAGTAGTGGAAGCGGGAGATGCCGCCGACTGCTGCAGCTAGAGGCGATCTCTCCCTGTGGCGACTACGTCAACGAGGGGATGAGGTGGCGGCAGCGTGGAGGAGAAGGAACGGAGAAGACGACAATGCCTCTCGACTGCGTTGACGTGAAGAAAATCGAAAGAAAGGAAGAGGGGGGGGGGGGGGGGGGGCTGCCGGCCGCTGGTCTCGGAGCCGACGAGGGATGGGAGATGAAGCCCCCTCTCCTTCCTGGCGGCGCTCCCTCTCCCTTTTTACGAACCGGCTCCCCCATGCCCCCCTAACCCTCCGCCTCCTAAATGACGCATATGTCCTTCACTCATCCCCTAATTACTCTTATGCCATAAAGGCCACATCCGTATCAACATTGTAGGCCAAGAGTACATCTACCACTATGAAATTTGTGGTCCTTGTCCGCTTTAGGGGTTCTTCTCCGAGTGAGATGGCCAACTTGATCTAGCTGATCTTGCAATTGATCGAATGCATTAATTGCAATTTACCGAGCTCCCTATGTCAATAAAAGTTCGATGAACTGTATAATTAGCAATTACTACTTGGATAATTAATACATTATCGTGGGAGACCTCCACTCCCTCCAAATCCTTAGGTCCGAAGCTAATCTTAAGTCCCTGAGCTTGCTCTTTACTGCAACCAACTGCGTGGACCTCGAGCCGTCGAGCATGCAACTTCCTTGCTCGGTTAGAATCTCCACCGGTCAGCCCACCGGCTATCATTCCTGTCTCCCCCCGAGTGGCGTTACTCCGATTCTCTTCTTCCCTTGCGGATGGTCTGGCCGGTTCGAAAGAGGCTCGGGTAGGGATTCGGTCCCTTTGTAGTTGGTGGTGGCGTGGCTCAGTCGTTCTTTCCTCTTTCCTTCGTTCTGCAGATTGGCTTCGGTGACGCCAGTATGGAAGTGGCGATCGACGTCGATATCCCTGCAGAACCGACTTTCTAGCTGCCAGATCATAGGAGCCCTTGGTATTGTGCGTCGTCGACTGGTGGAAGGTGCAAAACATCGGTGCCCACCTCTTGCCTCTTGGACGAGCGACCGCCACCTGCTGTACGACATGTGGCCTAGTCTCCTGGTGTGAAGGGACTCCCGGCCGAGGCCCTTTAAGTGGTTGATGACTGCTCGGTTGACGCCGCTCAGATGCTCCAGCGGGCTCGGCGACTATCTCCTTCTTCCTTGCCGCCTGGGCTTCTTCCACATTAATGTGTTCATCGGCCTTCATTTAGAGATGACCAAAGTCCTTCGGCGGCCACCGCATGAGCGATCGGAAGAACTTTCCCTCGGTGAGCCCTTGGGTGATGGAGTTCACCAACATATCTAAGGAGACTGTTGGAATATCCATCGCCACCTGATTGAAGCACTGGATATAGGCTATCAAGGCCTTCCGAGGCCCTTGCTTCAGCGAGAACAGATTCACGCTTGTCTTCTGGTGTCGGTGACTACTAGCAAAGTGATGTAGGAATACCGCTCAGAAGTCCTTAAAGCTATAGATCGAGTTGTTCGACAACTATTTGAACCATCGTTGCGCCAATCCAGATAGAGTGGTAAGGAAGACTCAGCATTTCACCTCATCCATGTACTGGTGAAGGGTGGTCGTGTTGTCAAACTTAGCCAAATGATCGTCGAGATCGGTTGCTCCATTGTACTCCGCGATCGTCAGCGGGGTGTAATACTTTGGCAGAGGGTCATTTAGGATCCCCTCCGAAAATTGTTGACTGACCCGCTTAGGCCAGTTGTCTTCCCTCAGCGCTTTTCCCTTTCGTGCATCTTGTACGGGCACCTCATCTGAGGAAGATCCTCGGTCTTTATTCGTTTGACCCCTTTCTTTTGGGGGAGCCCACGATAATACTCGGTTGAAGGGGACTAGTGTATTACGGTCGTCCTCAGAGGAGCTGATCGGTCTCCTATTTGGCTTCCGAGCGAAAAGTTGATCCGCTCGATCTCCTCTTTCAGCCTGTCGATTTGCTGCAGAGGCAGTAGGCTCATGCGTTGGCCGATCGGACAACACCTGTTGTTGTTGCTCTAATATCTTTGTCACTCGAGCTTGTACTAGTGCATCGAGATCCTCTTGCGTCAGCACCACTGTTGTTAGTCGTCCAATGTCTTCCATCTTCTTATTTGGATGCAGGCTATGTTCCCATAGACGACGCTAAAATGATCCTGTCCGAATGAGGGAAGCTGGAAAGCCGGGGATGGGGTGACTACTGACGGGAGGAAGACTTCAATCTTGTAAAACAAAACCAAACCAGGGAAGGGATCCTTGGCGTTGGCCCTCCGGTGCTCAAGTTAGAATCAGGAAGAGAGAATGAGTAATCAAGAAATAGATCAATCTTACCTTTCCTCATATCTGGCATACTTTTTATACCTTTCTTTGTGATCGTTCATCTGCCCTTATTTAATGATATTAATTGCCAGAGTAAAGCTTCTTTGTCTTGACTTTCGTGCATTAATGATAGATGGAGTGTTCTTCTTTGTCTTGGCTTCTTCATATTTAATGATAGACAGAGTATTCTCTTTTTTTTTCTCGTCTCCTCCTGTGTAATGTTATTCCTTGTGTCGGACGGGCTGCCCGAGCAACTTGTTTTCTTGCCAATCGAAACAACCAGTTACGGGTTTGTCCCTTCGTCAGACCGGCCCATGATGTCCATTAGTCTAACTGGACGGATGATCCGCTCGGTCACTCCTTTGTCGATCGGGATAACCAGATAGTCACTTTTGGCCAAGGCTCTTTCCGTAAGTCCCGACGTTGATCGCCTTGATTTTAACTGACACTGTGTCAGTTGACCCGTGACAGGTGGACTCTCTTTTATTGTCGCATCAAGATAGGTTACCATTGAGTACATCACGGAAAAATAACACAAACACGTATAAAAATTGCTAAGTCAATATAAAACATGGGTAATAATAATAATAATAATATATGGTAATAATAAATCTCTTAAACATGAGTAGTAATTAATGAAGATAAAGATAACCGTTCAATATATTTAAAAATTAATTTTAATTATTATTAATTTATTATATTTATATTATAAGTCAAATATATTTATCATTATTTTTATATTTATTATTATATTATAGTTATTAATAATATGTTAAAATATTTATTTGTAATATTTTTTTATATATTATATAAATCATCTATATAAATAGGCGGTGTAACCTATGACAATTATTCAATAATTATCATAATATCTTTTTATATATTATTTTGACTATATATATAAATACACTTGTTAATCTATAATAATTAATTAATAATAAAGAAGTAATTATGCTTTTTTTATGTCTATCACATTCATATTATGTAGTTTAACTTGATACTAAAGCCATCTTTAATTTCTCCTCATCAATTTCTCTTTCTTTTAATTTTCTTTCTATTTCTTTTCCTCTTTTCCACCGTATAACAGCTTTTTTCTTATGAGCCTTCTTCTTCATGATTTCTCTTCCCTTTTATTTTCCCCTAAAAAATTTTTAAAAAAATTCTTTCCTAGCTTGTTTCCTCTTTTTCACTATATTATCATTTTTTTTTTCATTTTATCTTCTTCTTTCTTCCTGTGTTTCGACAAGAATTTCTAGTAATAGATTTCTTCTTAATCTTTCTCTCCCACAATCAACAACAAATTACTTTAAAACTCCTCCCTCTTAATATTCTCTTTTCTTCTCCTTCCTATCTTCTTCTTTCTTCTTTTAAGAAATCTAACCATAGTGAGGATTAGCGAGGACCAATTCCATCTTTTGTTTTTTTATAACAAGAGCAATATCATTTCTCTTCTTCCATTCAACAATAGCGGTAAAACAATAACCGCTTTACAACAATCTTTCATCCATAAGTGTTATCCTTTTTTTTAGTCATCTTCAATAAGTCAAATAGTAAAAAAAAAAATTCTAGATTTTACTAGTACATAATAACGGATTTTTTTCCTTGTTCTTTCACCACCAAAATAAAGTATTCTTTTTTTGTTGTTCTTATTTTGGAGATAGATCATATTCTAACCTTCAAATAATTTCTCGTCTTCTTCTAATTATTATTTTCTTTCATCAAAGACAAAATTCAATAGATCTCACGTTTTGTTAATCTCCCGCTGAAGACAAAATAGCAATTTAAAAGATTCAAAAATTAATTTCAATTATTGATAATTTATTATATTTATATTATAATTTAAAATATATTTATCATTATTTCTATATTTATTATTATCATAGTTCATTAGAAATTTTAATTTTATGGTCAGTCTCATAAAATATGTATTTCAATTATCTAATCCACACCAATTCATTTAATTCACTATCTATGCACATATTTCAAAAAATTGTTATAAAATATATATATAAACAGTTCAAAGGAATTTATCATTATCTAAAAAGAAGTTAGTTCTTCTTAATTAAAGTCACCATTTAAACTCAAATCTAAAACAGAACATATACCCATAATTTTTATCATAATATTTGTTAATATATTATTTTAATTATACATATAAATAAACTTGTTAGTCTATCCTAATTAATTAATAATAATAAAATAATTATCTTCTATTTATTTGTCTCACTGTTGTTTCCTATATCTGTGTTTCCGTATCATGTAGCTTAACAGTAGTCGCGTCTAATACATGCTGAATCATTAGCGTTAAGCTCTCGTAAGACGACCCGCCAAGTTCCATCGCCTTCTTCGCCTCGATCGCCAGTTGCTTCGCCCTCTGTCTTCTCGCCTGCGCCTCCTCTCCTCCATCCATCACCGCCTCTATCGCCCGTTCCACGTCCTCTCGCGCGATCAAGCCCTCGCTCTCCCTCGACACATAGAGCGTCTTCATTTGGGGCTTCAGCGCCACGCCGGTCTGCAGAACCTTCACCACCAAATTCTCGTTCAGAAACTGGTCCGCAAGGTGCGGCCACGTGATCATTGGAATTCCGAGGGACACCGCCTCCAGCGTCGAGTTCCAGCCGCAGTGCGTTAGGAATGCCCCTACGGAGGGGTGGGAGAGGATCATCACCTGCGGCGCCCACCCCTTCAGTATCAGCCCCTGCGACCTCGTCCGCTCCTCCAACTCCGGCAGCCATTTCTCCACCTCCGGCGACATGTCCCTCTGCTTGATCACCCAAACGAACGGCCGATTGGACGCCTCCAACCCAGCTCCGATCTCGAAGGTATGCGAGGGGCTATTGGTGGCGAGCGTGCCGAAGCTGACATAAATGACGGACGCCGTGTCCTTGGCGTCGAGCCAATTGGAAATTAGCTCCGCTTCATTAGCAGTCGTCTTGTTGCCGCGCAAGACTGTGTATTCGGCTTCCTTGTTGGCGAGGCTCACCGGTCCAATAGGCCAGATCGTCTTCCCTAGAGCCTTCTGGTAGAGGTCGAGGAAAGGAGTCTCTAGCTGGCGGAAGGTGTTGATGATCAACCCATCTGCCGTGGCTTCGGCCTCTGTTACCTGTTCTTGAAGCTTTTCCCGCTCTGGGTAGTCGAAAAACCTCAAAGCCTGGGCTCTGACCACCTCTATTTTCTGAGGTAAGCCAGGGATGAAGAAGGGCTGGAACATGTCGCCGGGGACGTCTCCGGAGGACGCGTATTCGTGAACGTTGCGGCTGCAGAGGAGGAAGAAGCAGGATGGCCCGTGAAAAATGAAGCGGAGCAGTCCCAGCTCCCGCGCAACGTCCCTCGTCCAGGGATTGCACGAGTCGGAGACGAGGCACGTCGGCTTTGGTTGCAGCTGGCGAAGGCAGGCAACCAGCGGTCCGGCCATCATGCTCAGCGCCTCGAAGTACTTGTTCGCCTCTTCGCGGGTCTTGATGTGGTCGATGTTCTCGCTGCCCTCCGGCAGGCCGACTTCGGCGCAGGGGAAGCGGAGCTTGGCCAGGCGAATGAGGAGGCCGCGGGCGTTGGCGCGGTCGATGAGGGCCTTGAACCGGGTGGAATTGAGGGGAGTAGTGACGACGGTGACGAGGGCTCCGCGAGCGGCGAGGAGGCAGGCCAGGTCGACCATGGGGATCATGTGCCCCTGCGCGAAGAGCGGCACCAGCACGAAGTGAGGCTTCTCTTGCCCGCTGCTGGACTCGATGATGTTGATCATCTTCTTGGTCATTTTCCTGAGAATTGAATCTGCGTCGTGATTGAATTGCACTGCGGACTAGGTATATATCTCCCTCCCTCCAACGACTCAATGAAATCGAACACGACAGAATAATTTCTCTCGTATTGTATTATTAACAATTTATTAAAAAAAAGTTTACATTGTAAATATAGCCGCACGTGGATCTGCTCAGTCATCGGAGAGCAATTGATTTCTCCAATAATTGAAACAATGCCGTGATTGAATTGCCCAAGCCACTGCGCGTATACATATCTAATATATGTGGACTGTTGGCGCCGATGTCGTAGTGTTTTATTCAAATTTGGTTGAGATGATTGCCATTCTTTCGTCGATCTTCTAGAAGCCTAAACAGTCTATCGCCTTGACTGAATTATGATGATGACTTTTCAATTCAGCATTAATGGCAATATTCGCGATCCGACAACAGGCGCCTCGATACATCCGAAATTCGCGAACTCACCGATGACGAAACGGGAGAGATTCGTTCCAGTTCATGGTCGGATTGGCAGAGATCTGCACGATGAAAGCTGTCTTTCTGTCCTTTCCTTTCCTGAGCTGCTACTTGAAATAAAATTTATAAGTTAAAATAAAATAAAATTAATCGTCGATTGTTTTGATATTTTTAAATTTATTATCAACCCATTTCCACTGAGAAATCAAGAATAGATGGACGTAGCGAAGTGTCGTCACTCGTCAATTATAATAAGAATTATCCTACAGGTAGCAGGAATTCAGTCAAAAGAAGGAAGATAGATGACGCATATTTATTAATAAAAAAATAAAAGAGCCATTTTAATGAAAATGAAAATGACATCTTATATTTTCATCTAAAAATATCTTCTAATTAAAACTTCTCGATTTTTCTTTTCAAAATTATTTTTAATGTCAGTTATATTTGTTTGTCAAAACTATTATAATTAAAATAACAGTATTTTTTAATTAAAAATAAGATAGGATGCTTTTAAAAAAAAACAGTGTAAGAGTATGAGAATATTTTATTCATTTTTAACGTATTTTATTTAAAACTTTTAAATTTAGTATATTTGTTTCTAAATATTTTCTTTTATTACTCCAAGAATACTAGATTTGACCGCGATTTGAAATGGATGATTTGACCGTTCGAAATTATGCCAATTATAATTCGATTAATGATTTATGATGATTTAAGATTATTATTTATATTAAAAAATATAAAATATAGAAAAATTAGAAAATAGGTATACTAAATATATTAGCGCATCCAAATATCTTCAAATGGATATTTCAAAGATATTAAAAATCTCCGAAGATAAATTTATATCCATTTTTTATTTTATTTTGATGGTATGCAACAAGATACATCAAAAATAAATAAATAAATAAATAAATATATATATATATATATATATATATATATATATATATATATATATATATATATATATATATATATTTTGAGAGTGAGATACTTAATGGATGAAATTCATAGATATTTAATAGAAATATCCTCTAAGATGCTATTGTCAACCCATTCTAATACAAGATTTTTTGAATGTTTTGAGAAATGAAAAAATTGAACAAAAAAATTCTAACCATGTGGATGCAAGATTTGAAATTTATAGTTCAAGAGTAATAAGAGTAGTAGTGAAATTTTAAAATTATTTTTCTATCTTGAAATTAATATAATATGCATGTAACCTTATAATTGCATGTTATGAATTATACTATACAAAAATCATTTAGAGCTTTAACTATTAGAGGTATTAGGTTTATAGAATATTGATGTGACATGATGTAACATATTGAGATCATAAAAAAACTTTTATAGAATTCTAAGGGCATATCCAATGCCAGCTTGAGGTTTGTAAAATCAAAAAATCTCAATAAAAAAGTTTGAATCATTGTAGATGTGAGATTTAAGGGTTTGTATTTCAAAACAGTATTGAAAACTCAAATTTTTTTTTTCTTTTGAAGATAGAGTTTGTAATTAATGATAAAGTAATAATGTTGCATTTTGATTTATGATTTGCAAAGTAGAGAGTTATTTGATTTGTAATGTAGGGTAAAAAAAAATTATAGAGAAGTTTTTTTTTATTACAGAGAAAATAATAGATTTTTTTATTTTTGACGTTAGATTAATATGATATATTAAAAATTATAAAAAAAATTATTTAGAAATTTAACCAAAAGGTCGGAAAACATCAAGAATAGCTGGACATAGCCAAGGTGTCGCCAATTATAATAAGAATTATCTCTATAGGTAGGATTGGCAAGAACTCAGTCCAAAGAAGAAAGATAGATGACAAAAATTTATTAGTAAATATTTAAAAGTCATTTTAATGAAAATGACATCCTCTATTCCTCTGTTGTCTTCTAAAAATATCTTCTAATAAAAACTGCTCTATTTGTTTTTCAAAATTATTTTTAATGTCGGTTATATTTGTTTGTCAAGACTATTATAATTAAAATAACAGTAGTTTTGAATTAAAAATAAGATAGGATGCTTTTAAAAAAAATGTGTAAGAGTATGAGAATATTCTATTCATTTTTAACGTATTTTATTTTAAAATTTTAAAATTTAGTATATTTGTTTTTAAGAGTATTTCCAATAAAAATTTTTAGCTTTTTGTTATGGGCCCCGCAAATAATGAAGAGAGACTTAGAAGCTATCTAAAATTTTAATGCCGTATAGGAAAGAGAATCGGAAAAGAGCAGGAGAAAAGCTTGTTACGTTTCATTTCCGTTATCATCTATAATTTTAATTATACGATTATTAAATAATCATATAATTAAAATTAAAAAAATAAAATATAATCAAATATTATTCGATTGAACCTAAATAATACAATAAAAAAAATTTAAAAAAATTTTAATGAATAATTTAATTTAATATTTTATTATATAATAATCCTCAATTACAAAATCAACTATATTATTATAATTATTTTCTTATTATTATTTTTTTACTTTTTACATTTATTTATTTGTTTTATTTATTTTTGTTTTTTTTTGTTTTTTACATTTTTTTATTTTTATTTTTTACATTTTTATTATTTTTTTATTTTTTAAGTTTTTTTTTATTTTTTAAGTTTTTTTATTTTTAATTTTTTATGTTTTTTATTTTTTTATGTTTTTTAATATTTTTTAATTTTTAATTTTTAATTTTTTACGCTTTTTCTAATTTTTTTTATTTTTAATGTTTTTTTTATATTTTTTACATTTGTTATTATTTTTTTATGTTTTTTCTATATATTTTTTTTACATTTTTATCTTATGAGAGAATATTTTTGATAAAAAAATTCGTTAACTCTGAAATTAAGAAAAACCTCAATTTTCTAATTTGAAGTATCAGGTATAGAACATTACTCTAGAATCATCAATTATCTAAATTAAAAATAAAATTTTTATTGATAACTTTATATGGATAATTAAAATTATAACTCTCAATTGATCACGATTTGACTCTCGATTAACTATTTATGATGATTTAAGATTATTATTTATATTAAAAAATATAAAATATAGAAAAATTAAAAAAGAGGTAAATTTTTTAGAAAATTAAAAGTTTGTTTGTACCTTTATTTCAAAATCTTCTATTTCATTTTTTTAATTATATTTCTTTTAGTTTATATTTTACTTTCGTCTAATCATCTAATATCGTTTCAGATTCTAAAAAGTGATATCTAAAAAACTTAAAAAATAAATAAAATATAATGAACAAGGAAATACCCAATATGAAAGCCCTATGTTTTTCAGTGTTGGGCTTCCTCCTTTTTTTCACCACCCAGTGCAAGACAACATGTCGAAGTGAGCCCAGTGTAGGCGTGTAACCCAGTGATTCTTTTTTGCCGGCCTCCCTCCTTGCACGAAGTAAACATCTAGACAGTGATCATTGCCACTTTCAGCGCACCATCTCTTTCTTTAACCATCGATTCTCCTCACTCAGTCTCTTGCAATACGTTTTCAAGTGCTAGTAAGCGGTAATTCATCTCCATCTGCTTTGTCGTCCTCGTCCTTTGTCAAAATCCAATCTTTCCATCAATTGCATCTAAGAATCTCTGTTTTTTTCATCTCCAATTCAATCAAAATAGGAGGACAAGAAAAAGAATTGGATACCTCACCTGACTCTTTTATTCCATAACAATTTTCACTTTTTTAACGCACAGAAAATGACTTGCTGTTTAAATGATTTGTGATTGCTATAATTGAATTCTTTGTCAGTCGGTCAAGTCCTACTTTTGTGACTGCAATCTTAAACCATTTAAACAACAGCTAGAAACTCAAATTCCATCATAAAAAAAATATATTTTTAATATATTTTATTTCTATGGATGAATTTAAAGTACTAAGATTACTTCTAAATTCTCGTCGCATCAAGTTTAGAAGCTTGCTATTATTTTTTTTCTTTTAATTTAGATTGTTCCCTTAGCGCAGTCCTATTAAAGAGAAACATTACATTATTCCCTTATTGAAGAGTTTATTTTAAAAAGAAAATATAAATAGGTAAGTGTAGGGAGACACATTGATATCACCACATTTACATTTTCAATTTGTATATTTGTTCCCTTTTTTATTTTTTTTTATTTCAAGCATTTTAAACTTCAGCATAGCGCTGGATTTTATTAGTAATCAGCTTCTCTTATCTCAAGTGACAAATTACAATTAATTTTAGATTTTTAGTTATGATTTTATTTGAAATTATTTTATTTTTTAAATTATCTAAAAATTATGACTCTAATATTTGGGAATATTATGATATTATAACTTGATTTATTATTGTATTTGAGTTTGTCATAAAATGAATAACATGATTGAATTTGTTATAATTGATTGATAGTTATTTTTTGTTTTACGTTATAAATAATTAATTTGTAGTTGTTTGTTGTCCTTCGGTTATAAATGGAACACCAGCAGCTTTCAAATAAAAACTCAAAAATATTACTATTATTTTTTAGGAAAAGAGATAATCAATCTAAATCTGATAATCAATTGTAAGAGACTGGTAGTTGGATCCTCTACTTTCGATTTATAGCCTCCTTTTGTATCTAGGTCAGTAGAACAAAGAGAGGAAGAATTTGATATTTGTTCTATTGAATGAGATCTAGGATTACGAAAACTAATTTGTGAATACTCTGTTAAAGAGCGGGATGAGATTAGAAGCACATATATTAAAGCAAGGTCTTATCAACCCAAACTTATTGAGTATCCAAGAACAAAAATTGGAAACCAAAACCGTCGATTTTAATGTTTAGTTCAAACAAGTTCTTTGGCTAGAATATTTACCTTCAAAGAACAAAGCATATTGTTTTCCATGCTTCTTTTTTAGAATACAATCCAATGGCTCATTCTGCACTTATTTTTTAAGAGTTTAATAGTTGGAAGAGAGTTAATGATGGAGAAAAATATGTATTTTTTATTCATGTTGGTTCATTGTCTTCATCACATAATAGATGTGTGAAATGTGTTCAGGATTTGATGAAACCAAAGTAAAATATTGACAAAGTGATGAATACTCAATCTACAGAAGAAATTATAAAGAATAGGTTGTATTTAAAGGCAACAATTGAAGGTTTATTATGGCTTGCAACTCAAGGATGTTCTGTTAGATCATCCACATCAGTATCCTCATCCAAAATCTAAAATTTAAGATAAAAAGACTACTTTATTAAATTTAGATATCTATTTTCCACTACATGATACATCAGCTTCCTTATAATTTGTCATATATTTATTATTTTTTTTTTCTCTTTCCTTCATATTTTTATTATTAGAGGGAGGAAAGAGATAGAGGAGAGAGAAATTTTTTTATTAATAGAGGAAGGAGAGAGAAATTTTTTATTATTAGAAGGAGGAGAGAGAAATAGTATTTTAATGTTTAGGGAATGGAATCCATTCCCTAAATTTAAAGAACTACTATTCATAAAATGTATATTTAGGGAATGAGTAGGATACCTGATGCG
The DNA here is from genome assembly GCF_018446385.1 of Zingiber officinale. Lineage (NCBI taxonomy): Eukaryota > Viridiplantae > Streptophyta > Magnoliopsida > Zingiberales > Zingiberaceae > Zingiber > Zingiber officinale. Next base: position 123,916,298 of record NC_055997.1, read on the forward strand.
GATGTTTTTTTAATGCAAAATGTAAAATTTAAGGTAAAAGTTTAGTTTAGGGTAATTGATGTGGATGCTCTTAGAGGTCATGCTGAATCATAGAGTTCCTTAAACCGTGAAAATTTTATTGAATTCTTAAAATTTCAAACACATTTAAATGATGAAATTGTAAAAGTTGTGTTACATAATGCCCCGCAAAATGCTAAATACACTTCTCCACAAATTCAAAAGGAAATATTACATATTTTTACTAATAAAGTGAGAACAATGATTCAAGATGAATTGAGAGATGTTAAGTTTTATATTTTTATTGATGAAGCTCAAGATGAATCCAAAAAAGAGCAAATGACCATTATTTTCAAATTTGTTAATAATTTTGATTTTTTGGTAGAACGTTTCTTTGAGATTTTGAGTGTTGAGGACACAATATCGACAAATCTTAAAAAATTAATTTCTGACATCTTTGTTCAACACATTATTCAAATCCAGAACATGAGGGTACAAGGGTATGATGGTGCAAGTAATATGCGTGGTGAATGGAATGAGCTTCAAATATTATTTCGTAGAGATTGTCCATATGCCTATTATGTACATTGTTTTGCTCATCGTTATTGGTCGCAACTTCTAAGGATGTGCCTTCACGACCTGGGGTCTACCCCGCTATGCGCCTATGGCCGGTGCATCTGCATGAACCTCCCTCCATATCCGTGGGGCCGGCATTAGGGGGGCCGCTAAGGTAGCGGATCTACCTTTTTTCTAAGGATGTGCCTTCTATTTGGCAATTGTGTTCTTATTTGACTTCCATTGTAATCTTCGTTATCTCGCCTCCTAAACGTCTTAATGAGTTACAATATGCTCAACAAGAAGAGATTGTATATATATTGGCTATTGGTGAGTGTGAGAATGGTGCAGGAGCTAATCAAATTGGTACATTGTATAGACCCGATGCATCTCATTGGAGCACTCATTATGATTCTATTAAGAACTTGATAGACATGTATGCAGCAACTCGTAAGATCCTTGGAAATCTCAGTGAAAATGGGTCAAATGGTACAATACGTGGGGAAGCTTGTGGTTTATGCAACATAATTATAAGTTTTGAATTTGTATTTGTGTTATTTTTTTTATGGAAAATATCTTAGAAACCATTGACATTCTTTGTCAAGCTCTACAAAATAAATCACAAGACATTGTGAATGCTTTAAAATTTGTCTCAACCACAAAAGTCATCCTTCTAAAATTTAGAAGATGGTTGGGATGAATTTTTTGAGAGAGTAAAGACTTTTTGTGAATGACATAATATTGAGATACCTGATATGAGTTGTGGTTATAAAGTTAATCATTATTATCAACAATGGAATCATGTCACAATTGAGTATCATTATTACTATGATATTTTTAATGCTATAATATATTTTCAAGTGATGGAACTAAATTGTAGATTCAGTGAGGCAACAAAAAATTTAATGCGAGCGACATTTGCAAGCTTGCATCAAAATTTTATCCGGTTGATTTTACTCAACAAGAAATCCATGCTTTGAAAGCTGAATTGCAACACTATCAATTTGACAGTTTGTGATCGTGAGTTTCAACAAATTTCTACTCTTTCTGTATTATATAGAGAAATGATTGTGACAAAAAAGGCTAAGAGTTAGGTTATGATTCAGAGCATCTTGTATTGACTCTTCATGTATCAATTGCAATGGCAGAGAGAGCCTTTTCATCCATGAAATTTCTCCAAATGACCCATCGCAACAAGATAGATGATGATTTACTTTCTGATTGCATGATTTTCTACATAGAACGACAATTGTCTTAGAAAATAGACTCGGATAATAGATGAGTTTTATACTCTAAAATCTCGTCAAGCACCACTTAAGTAGATATTGAAGTATTTTGTATAAAAATTGAACTATGTAAAAGGATATTAGTATATAAATGTAATATGCATGTTTGTTAAATGCATATTTTATTATTGTCATAATTTAGCCCAGGGCAGTTGAAGACCCTGGCTACGCTATTGGGGATGATCAATTCAGTCCTATAGAAGTTTCCCATCGACCACTTACATAAATCAGAAAAATACACATGAAAACACATTCTAACAATCAACGTTCTCAGGTCCGTTACCTATTAGTAAGAAAACCCTCCATAATACACTGTAGTTGAGTTTCAAACTCAAGTTGTCAAATTTATTATTGGAGAATCTGACTAGACATCCTACCCGACCTAAAAAGTCATATATAGAAGAACATTATAATAAATTATAAACTATCTCCATCTTATTCATCAATATCAGTAATAATGAATATCCTGGTCATTGGGTGAGTATTCGGTTAAAATCGATCGAACCAAACAGAATTAACTGTTAGTACATTTGGCATCAATAGTAAAACTTAAGTTTTGATGAATGACAAGTGAATTAAAGTTAAATGTGTTGTTAATCTAACTTTGTTATCGAGTGCATAGGGTTGACTAACTTGACAGGTCAAGAAGACCCTACACCAGGCATGAAGTCCAGTTAAGATGTGTGATTCCCAATTGGTGAAGTCTAGATATGAAATTCTGGCAGAAAGTCAGGATGTTTGATTCCCGATGGGTTAAAGTCCAGATGTGCGATTCCGATAGGAGGTCAGGATATTTGATTACCAATGGACGAAGTCCGGATGTACAATTTTGGTAAGAAAACTTGGTGGATCAGAGTGGACATCAAGGAAGTAACTTGACATTTGGTAAGTGGAGGAGAGTGACTCAGTGAGGACGCGCCCCATTTGAGAGGACAGTAGGCATCAGTCAAATTTTGGTTCATTTCAGAAACCTAAATTGAGACCTTGACTAGATCCTGGTCTCGGGAAGATAGGATCTAACTAATAAATCTATATAAATTGTCCATGCATATATTTTTCTAACTCTATATTGTAGAGACAAACATAGACCTTTGAATTCTGCATATGTGGCAATTGATAGAACTTGATTCTGAGTTCGAAGTCAAAAGATATAGCCTCTAGAAGACTACTGTATCAAACCAGCAGTTGGAGGTGCCTCGCATGCTTCTGGAGGTGCCTTGAGCTTGCTTGAAGGCACCTTGAAGTACTTTGTAGGCGCCTTCCAGAAGATAAAACCTAAAGTTTGTATATTTTATCATCATCAAAGATAGGGGATAGAATTTACTTGTGGAAGTGCTTCAGAGGAGGTTGAAGGCGCCTTCCATAACCTATATAAGCCCTATTCGAGCAGCATTCAAAACACAACTCTTCTATAAGCTTCTATGCGTCCATTTGATATTCTGACTGGTATGGCTTTATGGTGCTACTCTGCTATGACATTACTATGAGTGAAGCTAGGCAGGTGAAAGTCTCGGTGAGGGAAGTCGGGCAGTGGAAAAATCCTAGTGAGTGAAGCTAGGTGAAAGTCCTGGTGAGTGAAGCCAAGCAGATGGAAAGTCTTGGTGAGTGAAGCCAGGTAGATGAAAAGTCCTAGTGAGTGAAACTAGGCAGATGGAAAGACCTGATAAGTGAAGTCAGGCACGTGGAGATCTAGGTGGGTCAAGGTTGATCGAACACCTAGTGTTGGGAAGCCCAAGTAGGTTAAAGGATTAACCAGATACTTGACACGAGGAAATCCAGATGAATCAAGGGTGACCGAACATTTGGTGGAAGTACAAGTGGGTCATGGAGTACCGGACATTTGACAATAGACAGTAAGTCCAAGTAGGTCAAGGTTGACCAGATACTTGGCATGGAGAGTAAAGTCCAAGTGGGTCAAAGGATTGATTGGACACTTGGTGAAGAAGTCCCAGCAGGTCAAGGTTGACCGGATGCTAGGCATGAGGAGTTTCAACAGGTCACAGTTAACCGGATGTTGGAATTGAGGATCCTAGACTTGATTTAAGCAAGTCAAAGGAAGGACAATCGATCAACCAATTGATTGGGCCATAGTCCAATCAATTAGTTGATCGATTGGTTGTGCACTCGAGTGAAGGTTGGCCCAATCCATCAGCCGATCGATTGGGAAGCTAAATCGCGACCACAGAGGAGCTCCCAATCGATCAGCCGATCGATTGGTCACCACCAATCGATCGGATGATTGATTGGAGCCAGTTTTCTTGTGCGATCGCGAGAAACACAAAAGAAGACTGAATCAGTCAGCCGATCGATTGGGATGTGACCGTTGTGTAGGTTAAAGCCATTGTCAAGAGATTTCTTCGTCACTTCTTCGCCAGCTCCATCCCAATCTTTACACAAGTTTCTCCACAACTCTCTGCCAGTTCTTGAAGCTTCTTGGAGTAAAGTGTTGCTGCACTTCCAAGGTTAAGAGGCATTTCACACAAGAAGAAGAAGCTAGGGTTTCAGTTTCACGTTATAAATCTTGTAAGATTTTATTTGTATTAGCTTCTCTTTTCTTCTTATTGTATTGAGAGTTTGTACAAGGCTTCTCCGCCTTTGGTAGTCACTGTGAAGGAGAGTTTTTATTAGTGGAGAGTGTGTCGTGTGTGGATCCTTGGATTAGTTGCCTCTTCTTGAGGTGGATACCAAGTAAATCTCTAGTGTTAGCATTGTGAGAGTAACTTGAGTGTTTTCCGCTACAGCAACATTATCAAAGCAAACAACGCATGACGAGCTATTCACCCCCCTCTAGCATCAATCGACCCTAACAAGTGGTATCAGAGCAAGGTCGCTCTTCACCAGAATCATCGCCGGAAAGGGTAACGAGCTAGAGAGAGAAGAAGTTAAAGTAAATTTTAACAAGTTAAAGACTTCATCAAAGGCTCAACTTCAAAATGAAATTCCGAGATATATTCGGATTCGACATGAGGGTGCCTTCACCGTACACATCAACAAGTTTCGATCTTTGAAAATCAATGATCGAAAATTTTTTCATGGTGGACATAGAGCAATGGTTTGCTCTAATGGAATGTTTCCAAGCTTAAACAAATTCAAAAGGCAAAATTCTCAAGAAGAGCAAGTGGAGCCAAGAGAAAAATCAAAGAAGCGAGACCAATGATAACGTGACCAAAGTATTGGTCAACATATTGCCGAGCAACATTTTGAAGCAAATAGAAGAATTTGAAGATGTCAAGAAGCTATAGAGCAAATTAGCTAAACTCCATGAGGTCTCCTCCACTGTACCAAACCAAGAATAATTCAAAGAGGGTGACGCATTAGATCAAGATCAAGAGGAGGAGGACTTCGAGGTTGAGAGATGCTCAACATCAGAAGAAAAAGAACAAGAAGCTTCATCCTCCACAAAGTGCAAAGAAAAAGGCAAGGATGGAGTGTACTCCTTGTTTCATGTACATAAGGATGATGATGATGAAGCCTCCACCTCTAGGATTAAGGGGGAGTGTAGATTATTGACTTTGGAGAGTCATTCAGTGACACTGGAGTAAGAAGAAGCTTCTACCTCTAGGTCAAATGATGAAGAAGAAGATGTTGCCACCTCCACAAATCAAGAAAAATCAAATAGAAGATCATGTGCCACCCCTACAAGCAAAGAAGGTATAACTATTTCAAATTTTCATAATAAAAATCACATTATATGTTTTGAGTGTAGGGGAAAAGGGTACTACAAGAGTAAGTATCCTAAATTGGTCAAGAAGAAGGGCCAAGTGGCACCCAAAGCTAAGGAGAAGCCTAAGAAGGTCAGTCCCGTGACAAAGAAGAGAAAGGAACACATTGTGTGTTTCTTGTGCCATCAAAAAGGACATTATCGGAGCCAATGTCCAAAGGGGAAGAAACCGACCAAAGTCAAAGGAGGAAGCACAAGTCAAGGGGAAGCTTCTAAGATAAAATCCAAGGTATCATTCATTGAATCTATTCCTTTAACTCATGATAAAAAATATGCTAGAAATAATTTATATCATTTTAATGTTTTTATCATGAAAATAGGAAGCATGATAGAATTAAGGAAAATCATGTGGCCTATCATGCTAAAATCACTCATTCTAAGGCTAGAAAAATAGATAACAAATTAGCCAATAATTCTAAGGATTTTAGATATAGGCCTAAAACAAAAAATTCTCATAGGAATCAAGAAAAATCAAAATCTAAGGATTTAAGGTTGAAAAACCAAGTCTTGAGGTCAAAGTTTGATAAATTAGAAAAGACCCTAAAGAAATTGAAAAATATTTTTAAGGGTCAAAATAATAAAAACCTAGGTTTAGATAAACAAGAGTCATCCTATGATCATAGAGGTTTGGAATACAAACCTAATACTAAGAAGGATGTGACTTCATACCATAGAGTTCCATATAATTATGAAACTAACCCTAGATCTAACGATCAAGTCAAAAATACAAGAGCAATATCATTTCTCTTCTTCCATTCAACAATAGCAGTAAAGCAATAACCGCTTTACAACAATCTTTCGTCCATAAGTGTTATCCTTTTTTTTAATCATCTTCAATAAGTCAAATAGTAAATTTTTTTCTAAATTTTACTCAGTACACAATAACGAATTTTTTTCCTTGTTCTGACATATTCACCACCAAAATACAATATTCCTTCTTTGCTATTCTTATTCTGGAGATAGATCAGATTTTAATCTTCAAACAATTTCTCATCTTCTTCTAGTTGTTATCTTTTTTCATCAAAAGTAAAATTCAATAGATCTCTCGTTAATCGTACAAAATAATAATTTAAAAGATTCAAAAATTAATTTCAATTATTAATAATTTATCATATTTAGATTATAATTTAAAATATATTTATCATTATTTTTATATTTATTATTAAATTTTAATTTTATCCTCAGTCTCATCAATTATTTAATCCACACGAATTCATTTAACTCACTATCTATGCACATATTTCAAAAAATTGTTTTAAAATATATATATAAACCGTCCAAAGGAATTTATCATTATCTAAAAAGAAGTTAGTTCTTCCTAAAGTCACCATTTAAACTCAAATCTAAAACAGAACATATACCCATAATTTTTATCATAATATTTGTTAATATATTATTTTAATTATATATATAAATAAACTTGTTAGTCTATCCTAATTAATTAATAATAATAAAATAATTATCTTCTATTTATTTGTCTCACTGTTGTTTCCTATATCTGTGTTTCCGTATCATGTAGCTTAACAGTAGTCGCGTCTAATACATGCTGAATCATGAGCGTTAAGCTCTCGTAAGACGACCCGCCAGGTTCCATCGCCTTCTTCGCCTCGATCGCCAGTTGCTTCGCCCTCTGTCTTCTCGCCTGCGCCTCCTCTCCTCCATCCATCACCGCCTCTATCGCCCGTTCCACGTCCTCTCGCGCGATCAAGCCCTCGCTCTCCCTCGACACATAGAGCGTCTTCATTTGGGGCTTCAGCGCCACGCCGGTCTGCAGAACCTTCACCACCAAATTCTCGTTCAGAAACTGGTCCGCAAGGTGCGGCCACGTGATCATGGGAATTCCGAGGGACACCGCCTCCAGCGTCGAGTGCCAGCCGCAGTGCGTTAGGAATGCCCCTACGGAGGGGTGGGAGAGAATCATCACCTGCGGCGCCCACCCCTTCAGTATCAGCCCCCTGGACCTCGTTCGCTCCTCCAACTCCGGCAGCCATTTCTCCACCTCCGGCAATATGTCCCACTGCTTGATCACCCAAATGAACGGCCGGTTGGACGCCTCCAACCCAGTTCCGATCTCCAAGGTATGTGAGGGGCTATTCGAGACGATCGTCCCGAAGCTGACATAGATGACGGAAGCCGTGTCCTTGGCGTCGAGCCAATTGGAAATCCGCTGCGCCTCTTCGGCTATAGTCTTGTCGCCGCGAAAGATTGCGTCTTCGGGTTTCTTGTTGGAGAGGCTCACCGGTCCGATATGCCATATCGTCTTGCCGAGAGCCCTCTGGTAGAGGTCGAGGAAGGGAGACTCCAACTCACGGAAGGTGTTGATGATATGCCCATCAGCCGTGGCTTCGGCCTCCGTTTTCTGTTCTAGAAATTTCTCCCACCCGGGGTAGTCAAAGAACCTCAAAGCCTGCACTCTGACCACCTCTATTTTCTGAGGCAAGCCGGGGACGAAGAACGGCTGGAAGAAGTCGCCGGGAACATCTCCGGAGGATGCGTATTCATGAACATTGTGGCTGCAAAGGAGGAAGAAGCAGGAGGGCCCGTGGAAAATAAAGCGGAGCAGGCCTAGCTCGCGCGCGACATCCCTCGTCCAGGGATTGCTCGAGTCAGAGACGAGGCACGTTGGTTTGGGCCACTGCTGGCGAAGGTAGGCAACCAATGGCTCGGTCAGCATGCTTGTCGCCAGGAAGAACTTATCTATCTTCTCGGTTTCCATGACGAGGTCAGCGTTCTCGGAGCCCTCCGGCAGACCGACCTCGGCGCAGGGGAATTGGAGTTCAGCAAGGCGGATGACGAGGCCATCAGCGTTGGCGCGATCGACGAAGGACTTGATTCGAGTAGTGTTGACTGGAGTAGTGACGATGGTGACGAGGGCCCCGCGGGCGGCGAGGAGGCAGCCAAAGTCGACCATGGGGATCATGTGCCCCTGAGCGAACAGCGGCACCAGCACGAAGTGAGGCTTCTCTTGCCCGCTGCTGGGCTCGATGATGTTGATCATCTTCTTGGTCATTTTCCTGAGAATTGAATCTGCGTCGTGATTGAATTGCACTGCCGGCTAGGTATATATATCCCTCCCTCCAACGACTCAATGAAATCGAACACGACAGAATAATTTCTCTCGTATTGTATTATTAACAATTTATTAAAAAAAAATTTACATTGTAAATATAGCCGCACGTGGATCTGCTCAGTCATCGGAGAGCAATTGATTTCTCCAATAATTGAAACAATGCCGTGATTGAATTGCCCAAGCCAATGCGCGTATGCATATCTAATATATGTTGACTGTTTGCGCGGACGTCGTAGTGTTTTATTCAAATTTGGTTGACATGATTGCCATTCTTTCGTCGATCTTTAGGAGCCAAAACAGTCTATCGCCTTGATTGAATTATGATGATGACTTTTCAGTTCAGCATTAATGGCAATATTCGCGATCCGACAGCAGGCGCCTCGATACATCCGAAATTCGTGAACTCACCGATGACGAAACGGGAGAGATTCGTTCTAGTTCATGGTCGGATTGGCAGAGATCTGCACGATGAAAGCTCTCTTTCTGTTCTTTCCTGAGCTGCTACTTGAACCATGCAAGTTTTCTGTCTCCATTCTTGAAGGATTCCTTCTTTAATCCGGAACTTTGTTTCAAATTTTTAATGAATAAATTTATAAGTTAAAATAAAATAAAATTAATCGTCGATTGTTTTGATATTTTTAAATTTATTATCAACCCATTTCCACTGAGAAATCAATAATAGATGGACGTAGCGAAGTGTCGTCACTCGTCAATTATAATAAGAATTATCCTACAGGTAGCAAGAATTCAGTCAAAAGAAGGAAGATAGATGACACATATTTATTAATAAAAAAAATAAAAGAGCCATTTTAATGAAAATGAAAATGACATCTTATATTTTCATCTAAAAATATCTTCTAATTAAAACTTCTCGATTTTTCTTTTCAAAATTATTTTTAATGTCGCTTATATTTGTTTGTCAAAACTATTATTGATCCTGTCCGAACCAGAAGTCAACAGACGCTGGGCACGTGGCGCTCCAAGGCTCGCTGATGTAGATCTCCAACTAGTGTCGAGATGCTCCGGCTATCCTGCACAGAAGTCGAGCCGGGAAGGGGATTCCCAGCGACGACCCTCCGACGCTCAAGTCAGGTAAATCACGATGAACAAGGTGGCTCCAGAAGTCTCAGAGTACGTACCCCCTTTCCTTGTCGATGAAACCTGAGGTTCTTTATATAGAGCTGTGAAAGGTTTGGGCACGCGTACCAAGGTGCATAAGTGTCCTCTGTCCTATCCTAGGTATGCGGCTGTCAGAAAGCTTACCTGTCCTTTCCTAGGTACGCGGCTGTCAGAAAGTTTACCTGACCCATATCGCTACAGTCAAAGCATGCCCTCGATGGGACAGCAGAATCCCCTGTCACAAGATTTGGAGCATGGCACACACGTGAAACATACAGGTTGTCAAAGAAAGAAATCCTCTGGCCTTTTCCTTTGCTCCAAACTTGTAGTCCGAGCGGACAGATACCTAAACATCCGACCGGACATCCGCAGTGGTTTACTTGTGCTTTGTGGAGACTAACAAACAGGGGTGCTTTATGACTGCGGTCGGTCAAAAGGTCAGCTCGGTACATGACCTTTTTAACTGAGCGTCGGAACCCCGATTTGACAGGGTGCCTCCCAACTATAAGTGCGAGCCGGCCGGACCCCTCCGGGTACTCGATTCCATCGACCGGCCGGCAGTCCAATCGGACCGACCGTCTACGGCCGTCCGTCCGGTCGGACCACACTCTCCTCTGGGTGGGCGGCTGTTCCGGTGACTTCCCCTTGGCGTTGACTTTGCAAGAAAAAAAGGGGGGGGGGAGGCCCGTTCTTACTACCGGATCACTTGCCTTCCCTTCAAGTCTAGTCGAAGGAGGAGCATAGTCCGACTGACTGGACTGTGAGTCTAGCCGAACGGCTCTTCCATGCTAATCTTCTCCGCCCGGTCAGCGGCAGAGATATCCTTGAATGAATCAATGATGGCTTTCGCCGGATCTCCTTGCGTTCTGCGCCAATCTTCGACATCAATGTCGATCATACCTTCATTAAATGCTCCGAATGATTGACTGCCACGCGGAGCAATGCCATCAGAGTACGGAGGCGGTTGCATGATATTTTGATGTGACCGAAGCAATTCGAAATAAACGGCTAGATGTATACATTGATTCCCGTGACCTGGATCCGACGGTGGAGGCCGCCCGGCCCTCACCCTATGAATTCTTCATTTCCTCCTCACCTTCACACGCCTCCGTCACCTCTATTGTTGCTTTCTGCGCTCTGGAGCTCCGTCGATCTCGCTTCTGCCCTTTGACGCTATCCGGCGCCTTTCTTCGATCCCTCTTCCCCCAGTAAGGTTTTAGATCTCTCCTTCTTCCTTTCCGATATCTAATTCGCACTTCTGCTCTAGTTTTTGAAACTCCATTTCCTCGTCTTTGAAACTTCCTTTTTGATTTCTTCTGTCCCGATCATGGCCAGTTCTTCTCATCCCGAAGAACAATCTTTAGGCCCATGGTATACTACCATGCGATCTCGTTTCGAACAACGGGATTTTGATATTTTGGCTGACAATTTCGAAATCCCCGAGGATATCGAAGTTCGCCTAGCTGGTCCTGCCGCTCGGCCTCATAGACCACCGCGCGGCGGTTTCTGTGTCTTTCGCGACCAATTCATCGCCGGTCTGCGGTTCCCCGTACATCCTTTTATAGTAGACGTCTGTAACTATTTTAGCGTGCCGCTCGGCAGTTTAGTACCAAATACCTTTCGTCTGCTCTGCGGCGTTGTCGCTTTGTTTAAGATTCACAACATCCCTCCGACCGGAGGTCTTCTTTACTTCTATTATCCTAAGCAGCCGAGCCGGACACTTTTATGTTCCAAGCTCGGCCCGGCGGTCTTCTTCAATAAACTACCCACTTCCAATAAACATTGAAGGACTATTATTTCTCCGTCTTCCCGGCCAGACCCCTTTCGACCCAATGGCAAGTCAGCCTACCTCTCCCGAATCAAGAAATTCAAGACCCGACCGGATTATCTTCCGCCGAAATGTACTAGCCGGTCTACGGCTTGACATCAACAAGCTTCTTCACGAGGGAGTGATGTACATTTTGGGCTGAGTCCTATACGGACCCCACTTCCGACCGGCTTCGGTAAGAACTTTGCTTGGTACTTGCTTTAATTGCTAACCGATTTCTTTTTCCTTCGCACCGACATCGTCATGGACTCGGTGATGGCCGCTCTAAAGAGAAAGGCAGCTACCGGAGGCCGTGGGTACCAAAGAAATGAAGGCGGGCATTCGGCCGGTTCTCACGAAGGAGAAAGCGGCACCAGCCGAATCGGCCGCCAGCCTCTCAAGCAGTGGACAGCTGAGCTACCCTCCAGGAACCAACGGCCCCGAGGAAGGGTCCGCTCGGGAGGAGGATCAGCACCAAAGAGACGCCGAGTGGAGACCCCGCTACGCTCGGCTACCTCCGCGGTCCAACCCTCCCGGGCCGCCTGACTGCGAAAGGGAAGGCGCCTGTGCTCGAGACCATTTCGTCCGACCGACGCCTTCGACTGGGAGGCCACTCCGGCCGAGGCCACTCCGGTTGAAGCCACTCCGGTCGACACTCTCGCCGCCCAGTCCAACGCTCGACCATCCATTCGCGGTCTTCTGCACCAGCTTCTGATCCTGGTCACGGCCACACAAGACGGGTTACTCTTCATCTTCCGATCAAGAGTGGCGGGGAGGACAACCGTGCCCGAGCACACTATTACTTTGAAAGGGCCCCTCGCCGAGATGTGGGCCGACGCTCGGGCGCGCGTAGCACTGATCCCTCTCCAGAACTTAGCCAACAGCCACATGCAAGCGGCTACGGGGGTAAGTTCTTCGTTGTTTTTTGTTTTTTGTTTTTTGTTTTGCCTAAAATATTTCCGCTCGGCTTCTAACAACTGCGCCTTCTCGTTTCAGAGGTGGGTGGAAGAGATAGCAGTTTCCAGCCGTCTGGCTATGGCGGACGAGGAGATAAGGCAACTGCGGGCGGCAGGTGGTCCGAGCGGCTCCCGAGGACCTTCCTACTCCGAGCTGCAAAAAGAGCTGAAGAAAGCTCAAACTCTGCTGGCTGCTGAGCAGAAGAAAACAGCTGACCAGGCCCACGCCCTAGCCGAGTCCGAGCGACAGGTCAAGTCGCTTGACACAAAGATAACTCTTGCCACCACTCGGAAGAACACAGCCATCTCCGATCTGGAGAAGAAAAACGTGGAGGCCCGGGGCCTGGAGTCGAAGATAAAAGAGCTGACGGAGCAGCTCGATCGGGAGAAGGCAGGCCGCTCGGCTGATGCGGAGAAGATCGAACGTCTGAATGAGGCCCTCACAAGCTCCCAGGCAACCTTCAAAGAATACCAGGATGCCGAGCCGAGCCGAGTCGCCGCTCTCCGACAAAGCCACATCCGATCGCCTGAGTTCTCGGAGAAAATTTGTGAGCGGATGTACTCGGCTTTCGACTTGGCAATTACGGCTACTATGACCTATCTGAAGTCGAAGGGCCTTCTTCCGGAGTCCACCAATATTCCGGGCGACGATCAGGTGGAGCTTCTGAGCAACATTCCGAGGGACCTCTACGACTACATCGAGTAATTCTTGTAATTTGGCCGCTCGGCTGATCATGAACCCTTTTGTATTTAGGCCACTCGGCCTAAGGTTTTAATTTTAATGAAATGCTTTCCTTTAGTGTATTTTATCTTCTTGTACTGTCCCCTTGCTAACATTTGTGCTGTGCGCTCATCTCCTGTCACAACACACCTTTGGAGAATCGCTGGAGTATTTTCTCCAGCTCTTCCGTTCGGCCGCACATAATTCTGTGTTGCTACCAATAATCGCTGTTTATGAGACGATCCGAACCTCTCGATGTTCAACCTCGGAGCTCGACGGTTGGCCTGCTTGATTATTTATGGACGCCGCTCGCCTCTTGATCTTTAACGACGGTGCTCGTCTGCCTTCCGCTCGGTCGGCGCGGCTCTTGATCTTTAACGACGGTGCTCGCCGGTCTTCCGCCGGAGGGTTTATAGACGCCCTCGCCTCTTGATCTTTAACGACGGTGCTCGCCGGTCTTCCGCCGGAGGGTTTATAGACGCCGCTCGTCTCTTGATCTTTAACGACGGTGCTCGCCGGTCTTCCGCTCGGAGGGTTTATAGGACGGCTCGTCTCTTGATCTTTAACGACGGTGCTCGTCGGCCTTCCGCCGGAGGGTTTATAGCCGCTCGCCTCTTGATCTTTAACGACGGTGCTCGTCGGCCTTCCGCTCGGAGATTCGGCTCCTCTCTTGATCTTTAACGACGGTGCTCGTCGGCCTTCCGCCGGAGGGTTTATAGACGCCGGCTCGCCTCTTGATCTTTAACGACGGTGCTCGTCGGCCTTCCGTTCGGAGGGTTTATAGACGCCGGCTCGTCTCTTGATCTTTAACGACGGTGCTCGCCGGCTTCCGCTCGGAGGGTTTAGACGCCGGCTCGTCTCTTGATCTTTAACGACGGTGCTCGTCGGTCTTCCGCTCGGAGGGTTTATAGACGCCGGCTCGTCTCTTGATCTTTAACGACGGTGCTCGTCGGTCTTCCGCTCGGAGGGTTTATAGACGCCGGCTCGTCTCTTGATCTTTAACGACGGTGCTCGTCGGTCTTCCGCTCGGAGGGTTTATAGACGCCGGCTCGTCTCTTGATCTTTAACGACGGTGCTCGTCGGCCTTCCGCTCGGAGGGTTTATAGACGCCGGCTCGTCTCTTGATCTTTAACGACGGTGCTCGTCGGTCTTCCGCTCGGAGGGTTTATAGACGCCGGCTCGTCTCTTGATCTTTAACGACGGTGCTCGTCGGTCTTCCGCTCGGAGGGTTTATAGACGCCGGCTCGTCTCTTGATCTTTAACGACGGTGCTCGTCGGCCTTCCGCCGGGGTTTATAGACGCCGGCTACGCCGGCTCGTCTCTTGATCTTTAACGACGGTGCTCGTCGGCGCGGATATTTATAGCCGGTCGGCGCGGCTCTACGGTTTAACGTCTGGGCTAGACGGCCGTCAAGGCTAATTTTGACACTTCCGTTCGGCGTAGCTCTTTGCCTTTCCCCCAGCTTGGATAATGCCTTCCTGGCCGCACGGCTCAGGATCTACTTCATCGAGTATTTTGGCTCGGATAATATACCTCCGTCCGAATGGCACGGGGCCTTCGATCTTCGAGCGTTTGGCTCGACCCATTTACTTCCGGCCGAACGGCACGGGTTATTTGCTTGCAAGTCTTAACCACATAAACCTCCCGGCCGATCGGCTCGGGGGCCTTCGCGCTACGATGATAATGCCTTATATTCGCTCCTTTGACTTTTCATCTCTGCATTTCAAGTATTTAGTCGAAAAATGAAATACACAGGGTGATTTACAGTGATACACCTTTCACCCCGCCCGGTAAGGTGGTTCCGGCCAATCTAGTAGTCATCCGTCCTCATCCTCCAGATAATACGCCCGAGCGGAGCTTTTCGATGATTTTGAAAGGGCCCGCCCATGGCGCTTCAAGCTTGCCGACGTCGCCGACCGGCTTGACTTTCTTCCGGACAAGATCGCCGACTTGAACATCCGGGAAACGCTACCGGTTGTAGTTTTGCTTCATCCACAGACGGCCATCACCGAACGGACGCCTTTGCCCTCTCCTCTTCTACCAAGTCCAGCTCCATGTTTCTTCGTTCGGTGTTGTCATCATCATAGTTCTGGACTCAACGCCGACTTCGACCGGAATGACTGCCTCACCGCCATATACCAAATGGAACGGTGTGACTCCTGTCCCTTCTTTTGGCGTCGTTCGGATAGCCCACAAGACGCTCGACACTTCATCCGGCCAACTTCCTCCCAAATGGTCGAGCCGAGCGCGCAGAATACGAAGAATTTCACCGTTGCTTCGAGGATAGGCCACGGACGTGAAATGTTGCTCAATGCCGTAGCTTTGGCACCAATCCTCCAACATCTTTCCTGTGAACTGCCGCCTTGTCGGACACCCATCGGCGAGGGATGCCGAACCGACAAATGATGTGTTGCCAGATGAATTTTTAACCATTTGCTCGGTGATCTTTGCTAGCGGCTCGGCCTCCACCCACTTGGAGAAATAGTCTACCGCCACTAGTAAAAATTTCCTCTGCCCGGTCGCCATCGGAAATGGACCCACAATATCCATTCCCCATTGATCGAACGGACATGAGATGGTTGATGCCTTCATCTCCTCTGCCGGTCGGTGGGAGAAGTTGTGATACTTCTGGCATGAAAGGCATGTAGATACTGTCCGAGCGGCATCTGTTTGTAAAGTTGGCCAAAAGTATCCGGCCAAGAGGATCTTCTTGGCCAATGAGCGTCCGCCCGGATGACCTCCACATGATCCTTGATGTACTTCCTGGAGGATGTAAGCTGAGTCCTCCGAGCTATACATTTCAGCAGAAAGCTTTTTAAAGCTGATCTCCGATGAGTGTAAACCGACCGGCTCTTCTTCTGAGGAGCCGGGCTGCATATTCATCGGACGGTGTGGTACCCGAACGGAGGAATTCTATAATAGGTGTCCTCCAATCACTTGGAAACGCGAGGCCTTGCATCCGGTCGACATGCGCCACCAGCAGCGTTTTTTCGATTGGTTGCTGAATGGCGACCGGCGTTATTGAGCTCGCGAGTTTGGCTAACTCGTCGGCCGCCTGGTTCTCCGTTCGTGGGATCTTCTGAATAAGCACCTCTCGGAAAGTAGCTTGGAGTTTTTCAAAGGCCTCAGCGTAGAGTTTGAGCCGAACACAGTTGATTTCAAAGGTGCCGGAAAGTTGCTGAGCGGCCAATTGTGAATCAGAATAGAGTGTCACCCGGCCTGCTCCCACATGCCGTGCTGCCTGCAGTCCGGCTATGAGGGCCTCATACTCTGCTTCATTGTTAGTAGCTTTATAATCTAGCCGGACGGATAGGTGCATCTTTTCTTCTTGCGGTGAGATAAGCAATATCCCAATCCCGCTTCCGAGTCGAGTGGAAGACCCATCCACATATATCCTCCACAGAGCTTCCGGCTCGGGCCTCTGCACTTCGGTCACAAAATCAGCCAAGGATTGGGCTTTAATCGCCGAGCGGGGCTGGTACTGGATGTCAAACTCGCTTAATTCTGTCGTCCACTTGATAAGTCGTCCGGACGCTTCTGGATTCAACAGGACTCTTCCGAGTGGACTGTTCGTCCGGACAATGATTGTGTGGGCCAAGAAATACGGTCGAAGGCGCCGAGCGGCTAGAACCAAAGCAAAGGCCAACTTCTCGAGCCCGGTGTAGCGAGATTCAGCATCTTTCAAAATATGGCTCAGAAAATACACCGGTTGCTCTTCACCGTTCGCCCTCACAAGTGTTGAGCCTACAGCATGCTCAGTTGACGATAGATACATATAAAGTGACTCACCCCCGATCGGCTTGACAAGTATAGGCAGAGAATTCAGATATGTTTTCAACTCTTCAAATGCTCGGTCACACTCTTCGTTCCACTGGAACTTAGTAGCCTTGCGCAGGATCTTGAAGAATGGCAGGCTCCGGTCGGCAGTTTTGGAGATGAATCTGGACAAAGCAGTTATCCGACCGGTCAACCGTTGCACTTCCCTTGTGTTTCTGGGAGGAAGCATGTCTTGCAGAGCTTTCACCTTGCCGGGGTTGGCTTCGATTCCCCGCTCGGTCACTACGTATCCCAAGAAACGTCCTCCCTTTGCTCCGAACAGGCACTTCTGTGGATTTAGCTTGACTCCATATTTGCGCAGTGTTCGGAAGGTTTCTTCCATATCCTTGAAAAGATCGGCCGCTCGGACGGATTTGATAAGAATGTCGTCAACATAAACTTCCAGATTCCGCCCTATCTGCTCCCTGAACACTTTGTTCATCAAGCGTTGATAGGTGGCCCCGGCATTCTTCAATCCGAACGGCATCACGTTGTAACAGTAAGTGCCGTCGGCAGTCACGAAGCTAACCTTTTCCTGATCTTCGCGGGCGAGCGGTACCTGGTGATAGCCCTGATAGGTGTCGAGCATGCAAATTAATTCACAGCCGGCCGTAGAGTCCACCAGCTGATCTATCCGGGGCAGAGGATAAAAATCTTTGGGACATGCTTTGTTTAAGTCCCGAAACTCAATGCAAACTCTCCACTTGCCGCCCGGCTTGGAGACCAATACCACGTTGGCTAGCCAGCTCGGGAACTGCACCTCGCGTATGTGGCCGGCCTCCAGAAGTTTCTCTACTTCCGCCCGGATTATGGCATTCTGCTCGGTGCTAAAATCTCTTTTTTTCTGCTTTACTGGCCGAGCGTCAGGTCGGACATGCAACTCATGCTGCGCTAGGCTCGGCGAAATTCCGGGCAACTCGTGTGTCGACCAAACAAAGACATCATGATTTTGCTGGAGGCATTGGATCAGCTTCTCCTTCTGTTCTTCCGCCAGATCAGATGCGATAAAAGTCGTGGCCTCCGATCGGGTCGGATGGATCTGGACTTCCTCCTTTTCATCATAAATTAAAGCAGGAGGTTTCTCGGTTATAGCATGTACCTCGATTCGGGGCGCCTTCCGAGCGGAACAAGCTTCTGCTCGGATCATCTCTATATAGCACCGCCGAGCTGCTAGCTGATCTCCCCGCACTTCTCCTACTTTGTCCTCCACAGGGAACTTTATCTTCTGGTGGAAGGTTGAGACAACTGCTCGGAATTCGCCGAGCGCCGGTCGTCCCAAAATGACATTGTAGGATGAGGGAGAGTCGACCACCACGAAGTTTGTTGTCCTGGTCCTCCTGAGCGGCTCTTCTCCCTGATCTGTCCGACCGGCTGAACCTCGTTGCCCGTAAACCCGTAGAGCGGGGTAGTCATGGGCAGCAGCTCGGCTCGATCAATTTGCAGTTGATCAAACGCCTTCTTGAATATGATGTTGACTGAGCTTCCTGTGTCAACGAATATGCGATGAATAGTGTAATTTGCTATTACCGCTTTAATGAGCAACGCGTCGTCATGGGGCACTTCTACTCCTTCCAAGTCTCCAGGCCCGAAAGTGATTTCCGGTCCACTTGCCCGTTCTTGGCTACAGCCGACCGTGTGGATTTGCAGCTGCCGGACGGCCGCCTTTCGGGCTCGGTTGGAATCTCCTCCGGTCGGTCCGCCAGCAATAACGTTGATTTCGCCCCGGGAAGTATTGCTTCTATTTTCCTCCTCCCGAGCGGACGGTCGGGACCGTTCTCTGGACGTCCGGCGACTCTCCTGTCTTGGGGATCTATGCCGATCGGACGTCTGGTGATGTCGCCTCTCTATGCGGGTCCGGTCGGCTTCCTGGGTCCTTTGCCTCCTGTCGAGGGGAGGAGACTGTCGTTCGGCTCTCCGGGGAACAGGATTGGACACAAAGGGAAGGCTTCGGCAATCCCTCGTGTTGTGCGTATCCGTTTGGTGGAATTTGCAGAACATAGGGGTCCACCTCTTCTTTGGCTTGGGCCGAGCGGCAGCCACTTCTTGTACGTGCGATCTGACGTGAGGGGATCGAATTGCTTCGGCCCTCGGTCCTCTGGGTGGCTGCTGAGCGGTGTGCTGTTTCCGCTCGGCATGAACAGGTGCGCGCTCGGCTGGCGTTTCCTTTTTCCGAGCAGCTTGCGCTTCTTCCACATTTATATATTCGTTGGCCCGATGTAGCATGTGATCATAATCTCGGGGCGGCTTTCGGATGAGCGACCGGAAGAAATCCCCATCCATAAGGCCTTGCGTGAAGGCATTCATCATCGTCTCCGATGTGGCCGTTGGGATGTCCATCGCCACTTGGTTGAATCGCTGGATGTAAGCTCGAAGCGATTCTTTTGGTTCTTGCTTGATGGTGAACAAGCTAACACTTGTTTTCTGATAACGCCGACTGCTAGCGAAGTGGTGGAGGAAGGCCGTTCGGAAGTCCTTGAAGCTTGTGATGGATCCGTCCGGCAGCCTACGGAACCACCGTTGAGCCGATCCCGAGAGAGTGGTAAGAAAGACGCGACACTTCACTCCATCAGTGTATTGATGGAGCGTGGCTGTATTATCAAACTTACCCAGATGATCATCCGGGTCCGTTGTTCCATTGTATTCGCCGATCGTCGGAGGCACGTAGTGCTTGGGCAGAGGGTCTCGTAGGATAACCTCCGAAAATTGACGATTGATCCGCTCGGGGGAGGAGTCCGCTCGGGGAGCTTTCCCCTTTCTGTCATCCCGCCTTGGCATTTCATCTGAAGAGGAGCCTCTATCTCTTCGAGCTGGTGCAGCTTCAGGAGTGCGAAACAAGGCTCGGTGAAATGCGACGGTGGCTTGAGGTGCTTCCGCTCGGCCATGAGACGCAGATGTTGCTTGCTGCTCCGCCCGCTCGGCGGATGCTTTTTGTTTTTGCTCTATGAGTTTGGCGGCCCTTATCTCGACCAGGGCGTCGAGTTCTTCTGTTGAAAGCGTCACCGTGTGTTGTCGTCCAGCCTCGTCCATTGTCTTCGATCGGATGCAGGAGCGTTCCCACAGACGGCGCCAATTTGATCCTGTCCGAACCAGAAGTCAACAGACGCTGGGCACGTGGCGCTCCAAGGCTCGCTGATGTAGATCTCCAACTAGTGTCGAGATGCTCCGGCTATCCTGCACAGAAGTCGAGCCGGGAAGGGGATTCCCAGCGACGACCCTCCGACGCTCAAGTCAGGTAAATCACGATGAACAAGGTGGCTCCACAAGTCTCAGAGTACGTACCCCCTTTCCTTGTCGATGAAACCTGAGGTTCTTTATATAGAGCTGTGAAAGGTTTGGGCACGCGTACCAAGGTGCATAAGTGTCCTCTGTTCTATCCTAGGTATGCGGCTGTCAGAAAGCTTACCTGTCCTTTCCTAGGTACGCGGCTGTCAGAAAGTTTACCTGACCCATATCGCTACAGTCAAAGCATGCCCTCGATGGGACAGCAGAATCCCCTGTCACAAGATTTGGAGCATGACACACACGTGAAACATACAGGTTGTCAAAGAAAGAAATCCTCTGGCCTTTTCCTTTGCTCCAAACTTGTAGTCCGAGCGGACAGATACCTAAACATCCGACCGGACATCCGCAGTGGTTTACTTGTGCTTTGTGGAGACTAACAAACAGGGGTGCTTTATGACTGCGGTCGGTCAAAAGGTCAGCTCGGTACATGACCTTTTTAACTGAGCGTCGGAACCCCGATTTGACAGGGTGCCTCCCAACTATAAGTGCGAGCCGGCCGGACCCCTCCGGGTACTCGATTCCATCGACCGGCCGGCAGTCCAATCGGATCGACCGTCTACGGCCGTCCGTCCGGTCGGACCACACTCTCCTCTGGGTGGGCGGCTGTTCCGGTGACTTCCCCTTGGCGTTGACTTTGCAAGAAAAAAAGGGGGGGGGGAGGTCCGTTCTTACTACCGGATCAATTATAATTAAAATAACAGTATTTTTGAATTAAAAATAAGATAGGATGCTTTTTTTTTTTTAAAAAAAAACAGTGTTAGAGTATGAGAATATTTTATTCATTTTTAACGTATTTATTTAAAAACTTTTAAATTTAGTATATTTGTTTCTAAATATTTTCTTTTATTACTCGAAGAATACTAGATTTGACCGCGATTTGAAATGGATGATTTGACCGTTCGAAATTATGCCAATTATAATTCGATTAACGATTTATGATGATTTAAGATTATTATTTATATTAAAAAAAATATAAAATATAGAAAAATTAGAAAATATGTATACTAAATTTATTAGGGCATCCAAATATCTTCAAATGGATATTTGAAAGATATTAAAAATCTCCGAATATAAATTTATATCCATTTTTTATTTTATTTGATGGTATGCAACAAGATACATAAAAATATATATATATATATATATATATATATTGAGAGTGAGACATTTAATGGATGAAATTCATAAATATTTAGTTGGTAAAAATTTAATTATGAAATTTGAAATTTTTGAAGAGTGAAATATTTAAAAAGTAATGTATAACTAGGGACCATTGATATTTAAGAGAAATATCCTCTAAGATGCTATTGTCAACCCATTTCCACTAAGAGCATCTCTAATACAAGATTTTTTGAATGATTTGAGAAATGAAAAAATTGAACAAAAAAATTCTAACAAGTGTGGATACAAGATTTGAAATTTATAGTTCAAGAATAGTAGTGAAATTTCAAAACTATTTTTCTATCTTGAAATTAATATAATATGCATGTAACCTTTATAATTGCATGTTATGAATTATATTATACAAAAAAAAATCATTTAGAGCTCTAACTATTAGAGGTATTAAGTTTATAGAATATTGATGTGGCATATTGGGATCATAAAAAAGATTTTATAGAACTCTAAGGGCATATCCAATGCCAGCTTGAGGTTTGTAAAATCAAAAAATCTCAATAAAAATGTTTGAACCATTGAAAAGGTGAAGTTTGAGATTTGTAGTTCAAAACAGTATTGAAAAGTCAAACTTATTTTTTTTTTCTTTTGAAGATAGAGTTTGTAATTAATGATAAAGTAATAATGTTGCATTTTGATTTATAATTTGTAATGTAGAGAGTTATTTGATTTGTAATGGAGGGTAAAAAAAAATTATAGAGAAGTTTTTTTATTACAGAGAAAATAATAGATTTTTTTATTTTTGATGTAAGATTAATGTGATATATTAAAAATTATAAAAAAAAATTATTTAGAAATTTAAGCAAAAGGTCGGAAAACAACAAGAATAGCTGGACATAGCCAAGGTGTCGCCAATTATAATAAGAATTATCTCTATAGGTAGGATTGGCAAGAACGCAGTCCAAAGAAGGGAGATAGATGACAAATATTTATTAGAAAATATTTAAAAGTCATTTTAATGAAAATGACATCCTCTATTCCTCTGTTGTCTTCTAAAAATATCTTCTAATTAAAACTGCTCTATTTGTTTTTCAAAACTATTTTTAATGTCGGTTATATTTGTTTGTCAAGACTATTATAATTAAAATAACAGTATTTAAATTAAAAATAAGATAGGATGCTTTTAAAAAAAATGTGTAAGAGTATGAGAATATTCTATTCATTTTTAACGTATTTTATTTTAAAATTTTAAAATTTAGAATATTTGTTTTTAAGAGTATTTCCAGTAAAAGTGTTTAGCTTTTTGTTATGGGCCCCGCAAATAATGAAGAGAGACTTAGAAGCTATCTTAAATTTTAATGCCGTATAGGAAAGAGAATCGGAAAAGAGCAGGAGAAAAGCTTGTTACGTTTAATTTACGTTATTATCTATAATTTTAGTTATATAATTATCAAATAATCATATAATTAAAATTAAAAGAAATAAAATATAATCAAATGATATTCAATTGAACCTAAATAATACAATAAAAAAGTTTATTTAAAATTTTTAATAAATAATTTAATTTGATATTTTATTATATAATTATCTTCAGTTACAAAATCAACTATATTGTTATTATTATTATTATTATTTTCTTTTTTTTATTTTTTTTATTTTTTACATTTATTTTATTTATTTATTTTTTATTTTTTACATTTTTTTTTATTTTTATTTCTTACATTTTATTTTTTATTATTTTTTTAAGTTTTTTTGTTTTTTTTGTTTTTAATTTTTTTAATTTTTTATGTTTTTTTTTTATTTTTTACATTTTTTTTATTTTTAAATTTTTATTTTTTACATTTTTTCTATTTTTTTACATTTTGTTATTAATTTTTTATGTTTTTTCTATTATTTTTACATTTTTCTCTTATGGGAAGGTATTTTTGGTAAAAAAATTCGTTAACTCCGGAATCAAGAAAAATCTCAGTTTTCTAATTCTGAGTTGCATGACTCTTTTGTTTTGTTGAAGTATCAGGTATAGAATTTTACTCGAGACAATTACCTAAATCAAATTGAATTTCTATTGATAACTTTATATGGATAACTAAAATTATAACTCTCAATTGATCAAGATTTGACAGTCTAGATTAACTATTTATGATGATTTAAGATTATTATTTATATTAAAAAATTATAAAATATAGAAAATTAAAAAAAAGGTAAATTTTTTAGAAAATTAAAAGTTTGTTTGTACCTTTATTTCAAAATCTTCTATTTCATTTTTTTAATTATATTTCTTTTAGTTTATATTTTACTTTCGTCTAATCATCTAATATCGTTTCAGATTCTAAAAAGTGATATTAAAAAACTTAAAAACTAAATAAAATATAATGAACAAGGAAATATCCAATATGAAAGCCCTATTTTTTTCAGTGTTGGGCTCCCTAGTTTTTTTCACCACCCAGTGCAAGACAACATATTGAAGTGAGCCCAGTGTAGGCGTGTAACCCAGTGATTCTTTTTTGCCGGCCTCCCTCCTTGCACGAAGTAAACATCTAGACAGTGATCATTGCCACTTTCAGCGCACCATCTCTTTCTTTAACCACCGATTCTCCTCACTCAGTCTCTTGCAATACGTTTTCAAGTGCTAGTAAGCGGTAATTCATCTCCATCTGCTTTGTCGTCCTCGTCCTTTGTCAAAATCCAATCTTTCCATCAATTTCATCTAAGAATCTCTGTTTTTTTCATCTCCAATTCAATCAAAATAGGAGGACAAGAAAAAGAATTGGATACCTCACCTGACTCTTTTATTCCATAACAATTTTCACTTTTTTAACGTACAGAAAATGACTTGCTGTTTAAATGATTTGTGATTGCTATAATTGAATTCTTTGTCAGTCGGTCAAGTCCTATTTTTGTGACTGCAATTTTAAACCATTTAAACAACAGCTAGAAACTCAAATTCAATCATAAAAAAAATATATTTTTAATACATTTTATTTCTATGGATGAATTTAAAGTACTAAGATTACTTCTAAATTCTCGTCGCATCAAGTTTAGAAGCTTGCTATTATTTTTTTTTCTTTTAATTTAGATTGTTCCCTTAGCGCAGTCCTATTAAAGAGAAATATTACATTATTCCCTTATTGAAGAGTTTATTTTAAAAAGAAAATATAAATAGGTAAGTGTAGGGAGACACATTGATATCACCACATTTACATTTTCAATTTGTATATTTGTTCCCTTTTTTATTTTTTTTATTTCAAACATTTTAAATTTCAGCATAGCGCTGGATTTTATTAGTAATCAGCTTCTCTTATCTCAAGTGACAAATTACAAGTAATTTTAGATTTTTAGTTATGATTTTATTTGAAATTATTTATTTTTTAAATTATCTAAAAATTATGACTCTAATATTTGGGAATATTATGATATTATAACTTGATTTATTATTGTATTTGAGTTTGTCATAAAATGAATAACATGATTGAATTTGTTATAATTGATTGATAGTTATTTTTTGTTTTACGTTATAAATAATTAATTTGTAGTTGTTTGTTGTCCTTTGATTATAAATGGAACACCAGCAGCTTTCAAATAAAAACTCAAAAATATTATTATTATTTTTTAGGAAAAGAGATAATCAATCTAAATCTGATAATCAATTGTAAGAGACTGGTAGTTGGATCCTCTACTTTCGATTTATAACCTCCTTTTGTATCTAGGTCAGTAGAACAAAGAGAGGAAGAATTTGATATTTATTCTATTGAATGAGATCTAGGATTACGAAAACTAATTTGTGAATACTCTGTTAATGAGCGGGATGAGATTAGAAGCACATATATTAAAGCAAGGTCTTATCAACCCAAACTTATTGAGTATCCAAGAACAAAAATTGGAAACCAAAACCGTCGATTTTAATGTTTAGTTCAAACAAGTTCTTTGGCTAGAATATTTACCTTCAAAAGACAAAGCATATTGTTTTCCATGCTTCTTTTTGAGAATACAAGTAATCCAATGACTCATTCTGCACTTATTTTTTAAGAGTTTAATAGTTGGAAGAGAGTTAATGATGGAGAAAAATATGTATTTTTTATTCATGTTGGTTCATTGTCTTCATCACATAATAGATGTGTGAAATGTGTTCAGGATTTGATGAAACCAAAGTAAAATATTGACAAAGTGATGAATACTCAATCTATAGAAGAAATTATAAAGAATAGGTTGTATTTAAATGCAACAATTGAAGGTTTATTATGGCTTGCAACTCAAGGATGTTCTTTTAGAGGCCATGCTGAATCATAGAGTTCCTTAAACCGTGAAAATTTTATTGAATTCTTAAAATTTCAAACACATTTAAATGATGAAATTGTAAAAGTTGTGTTACATAATGCCCCGCAAAATGCTAAATACACTTCTCCACAAATTCAAAAGGAAATATTACATATTTTTACTAATAAAGTGAGAACAATGATTCAAGATAAATTGAGAGATGTTAAGTTTTATATTTTTGTTGATGAAGCTCAAGATGAATCCAAAAAAGAGCAAATGACCATTATTTTCAAATTTGTTAATAATTTTGATTTTTTGGTTGAACGTTTCTTTGAGATTTTGAGTGTTGAGGACACAATATCGACAAATCTTAAAAAATTAATTTCTGACATCTTTGTTCAACACATTATTCAAATCCAGAACATTAGGATACAAGGGTATGATGGTGCAAGTAATATGCGTGGTGAATGGAATAAGCTTCAAATATTATTTCTTAGAGATTGTCCATATGCCTATTATGTACATTGTTTTGCTCATCGTTTACAGTTAACATTGGTTGCAGCTTCTAAGGATGTGCCTTCACGACCTGGGGTTTATCCCGCTATGCGCCTATGACCGGTGCATCTGCATGAACCTCCCTCCATATCCGTGGGGCCGGCATTAGGGGGGCCGCTAAGGTAGCGGATCTACCTTTTTTCTAAGGATGTGCCTTCTATTTGGCAATTGTATTCTTATTTGACTTCCATTGTAATCTTCGTCATCTCGCCTCCTAAACGTCTTAATGAGTTACAATATGCTCAACAAGAAGAGATTGTATATATATTGGCTATTGGTGAGTGTGAGAATGGTGCAGGAGCTAATCAAATTGGTACATTGTATAGACCCGATGCATCTCATTGGAGCACTCATTATGATTCTATTAAGAACTTGATAGACATGTATGCAGCAACTCGTAAGATCCTTGGAAATCCCAGTGAAAATGGGTCAAATGGTACAATACGTTGGGAAGCTTGTGGTTTATGCAACATAATTATAAGTTTTGAATTTGTATTTGTGTTATTTTTTTTATGGAAAATATCTTAGAAACCATTGACATTCTTTGTCAAGCTCTACAAAATAAATCACAAGACATTGTGAATGCTTTAAAATTTGTCTCAACCACAAAAGTCATCCTTCTAAAATTTAGAAGATGGTTGGGATGAATTTTTTTGAGAGAGTAAAGACTTTTTGTGAATGACATAATATTGAGATACCTGATATGAGTTGTGTTTATAAAATTAATCATTATTATCAACAATGGAATCATGTCACAATTGAGTATCATTATTACTATGATATTTTTAATGCTATAATATATTTTCAAGTGATGGAACTAAATTGTAGATTCAGTGAGGCAACAAAAAATTTAATGCGAGCGACATTTGCAAGCTCGCATCAAAATTTTATCCAGTTGATTTTACTCAACAAGAAATTCATGCTTTGAAAGCTGAATTGCAACGCTATCAATTTGACATAGTTTGTGATCGTTAGTTTCAACAAATTTCTACTCTTTCTGCATTATATAGAGAAATGATTGTGACAAAAAAGGCTAAGAGTTAGGTTATGATTCAGAGCATCTTGTATTGACTCTTCATGTATCAATTGCAATGGCAGAGAGAGTCTTTTCATCCATGAAATTTCTCCAAATGACCCATCGCAACAAGATAGATGATGATTTACTTTCTGATTGCATGATTTTCTACATAGAACGACAATTGTCTTAGAAAATAGACTCGGATAATAGATGAGTTTTATACTCTAAAATCTCGTCAAGCACCACTTAAGTAGATATTGAAGTATTTTGTATAAAAATTGAACTATGTAAAAGGATATTAGTATATAAATGTTATATGCATGTTTGTTAAATGTATATTTTATTATTGTCATAATTTAGCCCAGGGCAGTTGAAGACCCTGGCTACGCTATTGGGGATGATCAATTCAGTCCTATAGAAGTTTCCCATCGACCACTTACATAAATCAGAAAAATACACATGAAAACACATTCTAACAATCAACGTTCTCAGGTCCGTTACCTATTAGTAAGAAAACCCTCCATAATACACTGTAGTTGAGTTTCAAACTCAAGTTGTCAAATTTATTATTGGAGAATCTGACTAGACATCCTACCCGACCTAAAAAGTCATATATAGAAGAACATTATAATAAATTATAAACTATCTCCATCTTATTCATCAATATCAGTAATAATGAATATCCTGGTCATTAGGTGAGTATTCGGTTAAAATCGACCGAACCAAACAGAATTAACTGTTAGTACATTTGGCATCAATAGTAAAACTTAAGTTTTGATGAATGACAAGTGAATTAAAGTTAAATGTGTTGTTAATCTAACTTTGTTACCGAGTGCATAGGGTTGACTAACTTGACAGGTCAAGAAGACCCTACACCAGGCATGAAGTCCAGTTAAGATGTGTGATTCCCAATTGGTGAAGTCTAGATATGAAATTCTGTCAGAAAGTCAGGATGTTTGATTCCCGATGGGTTAAAGTCCAGATGTGCGATTCTGATAGGAGGTCGGGATATTTGATTACCAATGGACGAAGTCCGGATGTACAATTTTGGTAAGAAAACCTGGTGGATCAGAGTGGACATCAAGGAAGTAACTTGACATTTGGTAAGTGGAGGAGAGTGACTCAGTGAGGACGCGTCCCATTTGAGAGGACAGTAGGCATCAATCAAATTTTGGTTCATTTCAGAAACCTAAATTGAGACCTTGACTAGATCCTGGTCTCGGGAAGATAGGATCTAACTAATAAATCTATATAAATTGTCCATGCATATATTTTTCTAACTCTATATTGTAGAGACAAACATAGACCTTTGAATTCTGCATGTGTGGCAACTGATAGAACTTGATTCTGAGTTCGAAGTCAAAAGATATAGCCTCTAGAAGACTACTATATCAAACCAGCAGTTGGAGGTGCCTCGCATGCTTCTGGAGGTGCCTTGAGCTTGTTTGAAGGCACCTTGAAGTACTTTGAAGGCGCCTTCCAGAAGATAAAATCTAAAGTTTGTATATTTTATCATCATCAAAGATAGGGGATAGAATTTACTTGTGGAAGTGCTTCAGAGGAGGTTGAAGGCGCCTTCCATAACCTATATAAGGCCTATTCGAGCAGCATTCAAAACACAACTCTTCTATAAGCTTCTATACGTCCATTTGATATTCTGACTGGTCTGGCTTTATGGTGCTACTCTGCTATGACATTACTATGAGTGAAGCTAGGCAGGTGAAAGTCTCGGTGAGGGAAGCCGGGCAATGGGAAAATCCTAGTGAGTGAAGCTAGGTAAAAGTCCTGGTGAGTGAAGCCAAGCAGATGGAAAGTCCTGGTGAGTGAAGCCAGGTAGTTGAAATGTCCTAGTGAGTGAAACTAGGCAGATGGAAAGACCTGATAAGTGAAGTCAGGCACGTGGAGATCTAGGTGGGTCAAGGTTGATCGAACACCTAGTGTTGGGAAGCCCAAGTAGGTTAAAGGATTAACCAGATACTTGGCACGAGTAAATCCAGATGAATCAAGGGTGACCGAACATTTGGTGGAAGTACAAGTGGGTCATGGAGGACCGGACATTTGACATGAGACAGTAAGTCCAAGTGGGTCAAGGTTGACCAGATACTTGGCATGGGGAGTAAAGTCTAAGTGGGTCAAAGGATTGATTGAACACTTGGTGAAGAAGTCCCAGCAGGTCAAGGTTGACCGGATGCTAGGCATGAGGAGTTTCAACAGGTCACAGTTAACCGGATGTTGGAATTGAGGATCCTATACTTGATTTAAGCAAGTCAAAGGAAGGACAATCGATCAACCAATTGATTGGGCCATAGTCCAATCAATTAGTTGATCGATTGGTTGTGTACCCGAGTGAAGGTTGGCCCAATCCATCAGCCGATCGATTGGGAAGCTAAATCGTGACCACAGAGGAGCTCCCAATCGATCAGCCGATCGATTGGTCACCACCAATCGATCGGATGATCGATTGGAGCCAGTTTTCTTGTGCGATCACGAGAAACACAAAAGAAGACTGAATCAGTCAGCCGATCGATTGGGATGTGACCGTTGTGTAGGTTAAAGCCATTGTCAAGAGATTTCTTCGTCACTTCTTCGCCAGCTCCATCCCAATCTTTACACAAGTTTCTCCACAACTCTCTGCCAGTTCTTGAAGCTTCTTGGAGTAAAGTGTTGCTGCACTTCCAAGGTTAAGAGGCATTTCACACAAGAAGAAGAAGCTAGGGTTTCAGTTTCACATTATAAATCTTGTAAGATTTTATTTGTATTAGCTTCTCTTTTCTTCTTGTTGTATTGAGAGTTTGTACAAGGCTTCTCCGCCTTTGGTAGTCACTGTGAAGGAGCGTTTTTATTAGTGGAGAGTGTGTCGTGTGTGGATCCTTGGATTAGTTGCCTCTTCTTGAGGTGGATACCAAGTAAATCTCTAGTGTTAGCATTGTGAGAGTAGCTTGAGTGTTTTCCGCTACAGCAACATTATCAAAGCAAACAGCGCATGACGAGCTATTCACCCCCCTCTAGCATCAATCGACCCTAACAAGTGGTATCAGAGCAAGGTCGCTCTTCACCAGAATCATCGCCGGAAAGGGCAACGAGCTAGAGAGAGAAGAAGTTAAAGCAAATTTTAACAAGTTAAAGACTTCATCAAAGGCTCAACTTCAAAATGAAATTCCGAGATAGATTTGGATTCGACATGAGGGTGCCTTCACCGTACACATTAACAAGTTTCGATCTTTGAAAATCAATGATCGAAAATTTTTTCATGGTGGACATAGAGTAATGGTTTGCTCTAATGGAAGGTTTCCAAGCTTAAACAAATTCAAAAGGCAAAATTCTCAAGAAGAGCAAGTGGAGCCAAGAGAAAAATCAAAGAAGCGAGGCTAATGATAATGTGACCAAAGTATTGGTCAACATATTGCCGAGCAACATTTTGAAGCAAATAGGAGAATTTGAAGATGTCAAAAAGCTATAGAGCAAATTAGCTAAACTCCATGAGGTCTCCTCCACTGTACCAAACCAAGAATAATCCAAAGAGGGTGACGCATTAGATCAAGATCAAGAGGAGGAGGACTTCGAGGTTGAGAGATGCTCAACATCAGAAGAAAAAGAACAAGAAGCTTCATCCTCCACAAAGTGCAAAGAAAAAGGCAAGGAGGGAGTGTACTCCTTGTTTCATGTACATAAGGATGATGATGATGAAGCCTCCACCTCTAGGATTTAGGGGGAGTGTAGATTATTGACTTTGGAGAGTTATTCAGTGACACCGGAGTAAGAAGAAGCTTCTACCTCTAGGTCAAATGATGAAGAAGAAGATGGTGCCACCTCCACAAATCAAGAAAAATCAAATAGAAGATCATGTGCCACCCCTACAAGCAAAGAAGGTATAACTATTTCAAATTTTCATAATAAAAATCACATTATATGTTTTGAGTGTAGGGGAAAAGGGTACTACAAGAGTAAGTATCCTAAATTGGTTAAGAAGAAGGGCCAAGTGGCACCCAAGGCTAAGGAGAAGCCTAAGAAGGTCGGTCCCGTGACAAAGAAGAGAAAGGAACATATTGTGTGTTTCTTGTGCCATCAAAAAAGACATTATCGGAGCCAATGTCCAAAGGGGAAGAAACCGACCAAAGTCAAAGGAGGAAGCACAAGTCAAGGGGAAGCTTCCAAGATAAAATCCAAGGTATCATTCATTGAACCTATTCCTTTAACTCATGATAAAAAAATATGCTAGAAATAATTTATATCATTTTAATGTTATTTATCATGAAAATAGGAAGCATGATAGAATTAAGGAAAATCATGTGGCCTATCATGCTGGACTACCACACCTAAGGCTAGGAAGGTCGACGAATTAGGCAATAACTCGAAGGATTTTAGTTATAGGTCTCAGATTCGAATTGCTTATATTAGAGTTTACGAATCTCGCAACCAAGTGAGATGATCTCATTTGTTACCGTGATCATAAACCCAATACTTAAGCCCGGAGGTTTAGAGTTCGAATCGGGGAGGCAGACTGGAAAGTCCTAGTGAGTAACAGACGACCAAAGAGTCATCGATCGGTCGACGACATGAGAGGTCGCCAAACGGGCCGACGACATAAGCCCGCCACAAGGGTCGCCCAAGAGGCCAAAGGGTCGGTCGTTAATAAAGGCGCCTTAATGACCCGCCCTCTTGGCCCGTTTACGGCCCATTTGGCGACCTCGTGTCGCTATGATGTCGGCCCGTTTGGCGACCTCTCATGTCGTCGACGACGCTGTGCCGTTACTCACTAGATTTTTCCACCTGGTTTTTGCCTCAGACTCTAACCTCCAGCTTAGAGTTTGACGATCTGCAACCAACGAGTCATCTCACTTGGTTGTCACCGTGATTCATAAACCTAATACTTAAGCCCGGAGGTTTAGAGTTCGAATCCTGGGAGGAAAACAATCCACCCAGGTGGAAAGTCCTAGTGAGTAACGACGCGGCCAAGGGTCGGACGACATTAGAGGTCGCCAAACGGGCCGACGACATAAGGGCCACGAGGTCGCCAAGGGGCCAAGAGGCCGGGTCGTTACAACAAAAGGCGCCTTTTTCTAATGTCGTCGGCCCATTTGGCGACCTCTAATGTCGTCGATGAGCGACCCTTGGCGTCGTTACTCACTAGATTTTCACTGGTTTTGCCTCAGTTGACTCTAAACCTCCGTGCTTATATTAGAGTTTACGATCCTGCAACCAAGTGAGATCATCTCACTTGGTTACCAGGATTCATAAACTCTAATACTTAAGCCTGGAGGTTTAGAGTTCGAATCCTGGGGGAGGCAAAAATCCACTGACCAGGGGTGGAAAGTCCTAGTGAGTAACGGCACGGCCAAGGGTCGTCGGTCGACGACATTAGAGGTCGCCAAATGGGCCGACGACATAAGGGCCGACGGTCGACGACATGAGGTCGCCAAATGGGCCAAGAGGGCCGGGTCGTTACAGCCTATCATGCTAAAATCACTCAATCTAAGGCTAGAAAAATAGATAACAAATTAGCCAATAACTCTAAGGATTTTAGATATAGGCCTAAAACAAAAAATTCTCATAGGAATCAAGAAAAACCAAAATCTAAGGATTTAAGGTTGAAAAACCAAGCCTTGAGGTCAAGGTTTGATAAATTAGAAAAGACCCTAAAGAAATTGGAAAATATTTTTAAGGGTCAAAATAATAAAAACCTAGGTTTAGATAAACAAGAGTCATCCTATGGTCATAGAGGTTTGGAATACAAACCTAATGCTAAGAAGGATGTGACTTCATACCATAGGGTTCCATATAGTTATGGAACTAACCCTAGGTCTAGCGGTCAAGTCAAAAATACAAGGGAAGTTATCCCCAGGAGTAATTTTACCAAGACCAACCTGACTATGACTTCTAAGAAGTCTAAGAATGCCACTAAGAAGCTTACAAGGGAAACAATCCCAAGAGTTGACCTAGAGAAAGTGACCAAGGCTTCTAAGAAGCCTAGAAAGGTTATTAGGAAGGTATCTAGGGAGGTTGTCCCTAGTGAGTACCTAGAGTATCCAAGGAGTACCAATAGGTTTTGGATTCCGAGGAGCATATTCTCTACGCCCTAGATGGGTTTAGAGAGTGTCAACTTTAAATGGGTAGGGTGGTTAACCCAACCTTGATAAAGTTGGCACTTGGGGGCATTTTCAAGGTTTTTGTTAACCTTTAAAAATGAAAAGAATTAATTGATTACTCTTTAGAAGAGTAAAACGTGTCAAAATTTGAGGAATTGGACTTAATTTTAAGTGGCACAAATGAGGAAAACCAAAAGAAATGTCAAGTTGGGGTTTGACATTTTCTTGAAAAAATAAGGGCAAATCTAGGATCAATTTTAGATTTAGCTAAGGATTTAGGATACTTAGATAGAATATCTAGGTATATTTTATTTATGCTAAATTGTCATACTTTGTTTGCCCATCATATGCCATGACATCATATTTTACATTCATGTTTATTATGAAAATAAACAAAAATATCATATCATGTCATACATACATCATGTAGTTATAGTATGTTTTCTTTTGAAAATTTACTTATTTTGATGTATGCCATAAATCATCATGCATTATTTTAATTTCCTTGTGATTAAGGACAATGACATTTACTAACAAGTGACATCCTAGGTGGATGTTCAAAATTTCTAAAATGCCCAGATAGATATGCATGATCCCTAGTTTAAGACAAAACCAAAATCTACATCTCACAAAGACTATAAGGTGACTTGTATGTGTTTTAGTAGACATTAGATACAAGTGAGATGTTAGGATGATGAACAAGACTCAAGATGTTGATTTAGTGCATCTATTTGAGTTTTGATTTCATCAAAACACATAGTTAATGTGTACTCCAATCATTGGGAAAGCTAATGTACAAGCCATGTGCATTGAGCCCAAAGAACATGGTTGGAAATTAATTTTGAAAATTATTTTAAATGTATTTTGGAAAACCTTGGTGAAGGCTATCTTTTGATAGTAATCATCATTGAAAAGTTAGACACAAACTTGGAAGAAATTTACAAAATTTCAAGTTTGTGTCATTTTTTGAAAATAGGAAGTATTTTCTTAGAAAACTATTTTTTCTTAATAGTATATACCCTAAATAATGTCTACACGAGTTTTCATATTTTTAGAATTTTATATAATTTTTAGGGTATTTCTCAATTTTGCTGAAATTCACTTTCAGGAAATCAGAGCTTCAATCGATCACCCGATCGATTGGAGTATCTCAATCGATCGGGCGATTGATTGAGAAAGGTATTATCATGAGTAGAAGCTCGTTAAATCGATCAGCCGATCAATTCAACGCTGGCTGGATCGATCAGTTGATTGATTCAAACTATTTTTCCATGAACAGTACCTCGCTGAATTGATCAGTGGATCGATTGAGCAAGCGACAATCGATTGAGTCCCAACCTAATCGATTGAAAAGGCTGATTTTGACTAGAAAAGTATGATTTCAGCACTTTAAGATATTTTTAGTCCCTTTAACCACTTTTAACCCCTTGAAATATATTTATATACATTTAAGGGTAGTTTTCATGATGAAAACCAGGAGAATTGGTTAAGGAACACAAGATTGAAGTTTAGGATGAGGTTGGTTTCAATATTGAATCTTTTAAATCTCAAAACTTCAAGTT
Organism: Zingiber officinale; assembly: GCF_018446385.1. Classification (NCBI taxonomy): domain Eukaryota; kingdom Viridiplantae; phylum Streptophyta; class Magnoliopsida; order Zingiberales; family Zingiberaceae; genus Zingiber; species Zingiber officinale. The sequence goes on from NC_055997.1 coordinate 123,951,216, forward strand.
TTTTGGATTTCCTAAAGGGTTAGGGACTCTAAGTCATTTTTGGTGTAATGACAGAAGTTTGAAGCTGTTGGAATGTATACTAAAAGCCTAGCTTTTTGTATAAACATTTACTTAGAAATAAGAATCATATTGGTCAATATCTACATTTATATGCTAAATGTAGTTATTCATTTAATTTATATTGTAAATAACATGGTGTGTGGTGTCACACACAGAAGATTATGTTATCGGTTCTTTATGAATTATAAACAGTAGCTCACGACTAAGATGGAAAGGAACAAACCGTTGGAATAGTCATAGTGTAATTAGGTATTAGTTTATCTTGACTAATAAATTACACTAGTACACTCTAAGTGTATTGAGTAGGACCATTTAAGGTAAGTTCTTTTTATACTGACTTAATAAAAGAACAAGACCTTAGTTATTATGGAAGTGTGTGCTCTTAATCTTAATATAATAACAAGCACATATATTTAGTATTTATTTCTTTGATTTATCAAAGGGTGAGATTTAACTCGATAAATCAATAGGTCCGATAAGTTGGGAAATGATATTACTTATAGTGTGTGTTGTTAATTATAGAAGGAAACTGTGTCCTAGTAATCTAGGTTGATAATGTACCCAAGAGGAGCTCAAAAGAATTGTCATGTTAAACCCTGCAGGTGGGCTTAGTCCGACATGGCGGTAAGGTTGAGTGGTACTACTCTTGGACTAATAAATTAATTAAAGTAAGTTGTCAGTAACTCATTTAATTAGTGGACATTCGACATCTTAAACACAGGGAGATTAACACACTCATAATAAGAAAGAACCCAAAACATAATTTGGGATTGGTATGGTAGTTCAATAATAATTTTTTAGTGGTATGTATTATTATTGGTGAAATTAAGTTGGGTGTTCGGGGCGAACACGGGAAGCTTAATTTCATCGGAAGACCAAAACCAATTCCTCCTCTCGGTCCCTATCGTAGCCTCTTATTTATAAAGTATTATACCCACCTTTATACCCATCCTAAGGTGGTCGGCCAAGCCTTGCTTGGAGCCCAAGCAAGGGGTCGGCCAAGTTAATCCTTGGATGAACCAAGTGGTGGTCGGCCCTAGCTTGAGTCCAAGCTTAGGTGGCCGGCCATAATAAAATTAAAAGGATTTTATTTTTAAAAATTTTCTTATGTGAATTCCATGGTTTTAAAAGAGAGTTAAAATTTAAATCTTTCCTTTTATAGCTTTCTACAAAAGATTAAAATTTTTTTTGATATTTTTCCTTATTTGTAGATTGAAAAGAAGATTTTAATTTTGATAAAACTTTCTTTTTTTGTAACCATGTTAATGATTTAAAAAGAGAGTTTAAAATTTAATATTTCCTTTTATAAGTTTCTACAAAAGATTAAGAAAAGATTTGATATCTTTCTTATTTGTAGATTGTAAGGAGATTTTAATTTTAAAGATAACTTTCCTTTTTGGAAATCATCCACATGTTTTAACAGATAAATTTTAATTTATAAAATTCCTTTTATAACCAACCATGAAGGGAAAAATTATTAGAGAAATTTTTATTTTAAAATTTTCGGAAACAAATTAGGAAGTTTTAATTTTGTGTTAAAACTTTCCTTGCTTAGGAGCTATGAGGTGGCCGACCACTTGAGTTAAGAAAAGGAAATTGGTTTTAATTAATTAAATTTTCCTTTTCATGGCAAAGTAATAAGGAAGTTTTTATTTAAATTTTCCTTATTTGCCAAGACCAAGGATTATAAAAGAGGGGGTAGGGGTGCCTTCATGGCTAACAACTCTATTCTATTTTCCTCCCTCTCTTCCTTGGTGGTGGTCAGCCCTAGAGCTTCTTCTTCTCCTCTTCTCTTCTTCCTTAGTGGTCAGTTTTCATCCCTCTCTTGGAGCACTCCTTGGTGGCCTGTTCTAGCTAGGAGAAGAAGGAGAGAAAGGAGGCTTTATTTCTTGCATCCCTTGGAGCTTGGTGGTGGTGGCTGAACCTCTACATCCTTGGAGGAGTCTTGGTGGCCGAAACTTGGTAAGAAAGAAAAAGGGTTTGGGTGGTTCTCATTTCGGTAGATCGTTGCCCACACAACGTTCGAGATCAGAAGAGGAATATGGTAGAAGATCAAGAGGTCATTGCATATAAAGAAAGGTATAACTAGAAATTATTTTCCGCATCATGCTAGTTTTTTGTTTGTATGAATTCCAAACACAAGAGGCATATGATTCTAGAGTTTCGAATTTGATATTCGAGTTTGTGTTTTTTTTTGTTTTTCAAATTTGTGATTCGATTGTTCCTTTTGGTTAAACCTAGAGTTATATAAGGAAATTAAATATTAGATTTCCTTAAAAGGCTTTGTCTAGGCAATGGTGGATGATCCCATACCCAAGAAGGACTAGTGCCTCGCCATGCAGTCCTGGAAGCTAATTTTGGAAATTAATATTTAATTGAATTTATAACATAGGTGGATTTGGATCAATAATGTTAAGCATCGTTTGCGATCCAAATCTAATCCATTAAGAGCAGATAAGTTAAATTTGGAATCAAAAATGTTAAGTTCCGTTTGCGATTCCTAATTTAATTTCTAAAGAACACAATAGGTTGTTTAGGAAAGGTTCGACACTTATACAAAATTTTTGTACAGTGGAGCCGATATGATCTTCCTAGGACCAACCAACATAAACATGTCTTTAGGAGGAGTTACTCTTTAAGGACATGAAAATTAATTCTTTCAAACACCTTGGAAGGCGATTAACATTCTTTAGAGTAAATGCTCAAGGTTGAGCATTGAAAAATAATGGAGAGTGAATATCTTCGTTGTTAAGTTGTTAATGCTCAAGGATGAGCATTATGAAGTGTATTAATGCTCAAGGGTGAGCATTGACTACAGTGAAGGGTATGAGACCTTTATTGTGGTATTGTGACCAACATGGTAGGTTGTGAACAACGTTGAGTAACTCTTCAGGGGGAGAGTTTTAGATGTGTGCCAATAGGGGGAGAATGTAGGATTTAAGTTAGACCCTCATTGCCCCTTTAGGAATGTTTGGGGAGAATATAAGGTTTAAATTATGCCTTCATTATCCAAAGGGGGAGTTTGCCCTCTAAGAAAGGGAGAGAATGAAGGAAACCCTCATTTATGCATTGACATGAAGAAAAAGTTGAGGCTATAGGATTAGCCTAACTTAAAGGTATTGTCAAACATCAAAAAGGGGGAAATTGTTGGTGCAATATCTCCCGGGTCAAGTTGACCAGGTTGACTAAGCTTGAGTTGGCTCAAGCTTGAGTCTTGATGTTTGGGTTTCGATGTTTAACAATATATGAAGATTGCATGAGCAATCGTCCGATTGGGGAGTTTGTTGGTGCAATTCCCCTTCTGGTCAAGGGATGTCCAGTTTGAGTTGAAAAAGAGTCAAGTAGGTCAAGGTTGACTGGATAGTTGACTGGGGAAGTCCTAACTGGAGGTTAGGCAAGGGAAAGACCTAGTGAGTAAAGCTAGGCGGTTAGAAAATCCTAGTGAGTGAAGCTAGGCGGTTAGAAAATCTTAGTGAGTGAAGTCAAGTGAAAGACCTAGTGAGTGAAGCTAAGCAGGTGAAAGTCCCGGTAAGGGAAGCCGGGCAGTGGAAAAATCCTAGTGAGTGAAGTTAGGTGAAAGTCCTGGTGAGTGAAGTCAAGCAGATGGAAAGTCCTGGTGAGTGAAGACAAGTAGATGAAAAATCCTAGTGAGTGAAACTAGGCAGATGGAAAGACCTGGTGAGTGAAGCCAGGTACGTGAAGATCCAGGTGGGTCAAGGTTGACCAGACACCTGGTGTTGGGAAGCCCAAGTAGGTCAAAGGATTGATCGGATACTTGACACGAGGAAATCCAGATGGGTCAAAGGGTGACCAGACATCTGGTGGAAACCCAAGTGGGTTATGGAGGACCAGGCACTTGGCATGAGACGGTAAGTCCAAGTGTGTCAAGGTTTACCGGACACTTGGCACGGGGAGTAAAGTCCAAGTGGGTCAAAGGATTGACCGGACACTTGGTGAAGAAGTCCCAGCAGGTCAAGGTTGATCGGATGCTAGGCATGAGTTGTTCCAACAGGTCACGATTGACCGGATGTTGGAATTAGGGATCATAAACTTGATTTAAGCAAGTCAAAGGGAGGCCAATCGATCAACCAATCGATTGGACCATAGTCCAATCAATCAGTCGATCGATTGGTTGTGTACCTGAGTGAAGGTCGGCCCAATCGATCAGTCGATCGATTAGGAATCTAAATCGCGACCATAGAGGAGCTCCCAATCGATCAGTCGATCGATTGGGCACCGCCAATCGATCGACCGATCGATTGGAGCCAGTTTTCTCGTACGATCGCGAGAAACACAGAAGAAGGCTAAATCGATCAGCCGATCGATTCAACCTCCCCAATCGATCAACCGATTGATTCAGCCTCAAAACGATCAGCCAATCAATTGGGATGTGATCGTTGCACAGGTTAAAGCCGTTGGCGAGCGATTTCGTCGTCACTTCTCACCAGCTCCATCCTGATCTTTACGTAAGTTTCTCCATAACTCTCTGACAGTTCTTGAAATTTCTTAGAGCAAAGTGTTGCTGTACTTCCATGGTCAAGAAGCGTTCTACACAAGAAGAAGAAGCTAGGGTTTCAGTTTCATTTTGTAAATCTTGTAAGATTTTATTTGTATTAGCTTCTCTTTTTTTCTTATTGTATTGAGAGTTTATACAAGGCTTCTCCACCTTGGGTAGTTACCATAAAGGAGTATTTTTATTAGTGGAAAGCATGTCGTGTGTGGATCTTTGGATAAGTCACCTCTTCTTGAGGTGAATATCAAGTAAATCCCTTGTGTTAGCATTGTGAGAGTTGCCTAAGTGTTTTCTGCTGCAACAACATCATCAAAGCAAACGGCGCACGACGAGCTATTCACCCTCCCTCCCCTCTAGCATCAATCGACCCTAACAGAACTAACAATCAAACTCAGGTTTTGATGAATGACAAAGTAAGTTAAATTAGGTTTGTTATGATCTAATGATGACACTAAGTGTGCAGGAGAAGTCCATATAGGTCGACGGGCTGACTGAATATCTGGCAAGAAATCCAGTTAGGTCGACGGGCTGACCGGATATCTGGCACGAAGTCTAGCCAGGTCAACGGGCTAACTAAATAGCTAGCACGAAGTCTAGATAAGTCGACGGACTGACTGAATGTCTGGCAAAGTAGTAAGTTTAGGTAAGTCACTAGAGGGGAGTGACTTGGTGAGGACGCGTTCCCCGTTTGAGGGAACAGTAGGCGTCGATCCAACTTTGATCCATTTCAGAAATCTAAGTTGAGATCTTGACTAAATTCTAGTCTCGAGGAGACAGAATCTAATTACTACTCTATTTGCTATATTGTGCTAACTTTGTTTTGCAGGGTAATATAATTTTTATTGTCTTGGACTAACTTATTCTTGCAAGAAGATGAGTTGCTGGAGAAGTCAGGTCCAGGCACCCGGAAGGGATTTGGCCGCCCAAAGTTGGTCCGAGCATCCGGATTTGGTCCGGGCACTAAAATCTATCTCAACGTCAATTTGGAGAACGCTGATTGGATGGGCTGACGTCACGATCTAGGCACTCGGAAGGGATCTAGGCACCCAGAACTACCTAGATAAGCAGCCTTCCACCAGGAGCACAGTGCACAACTTTCTTCTGTGATGGCCTTCTTGCGTGCTGCTCCAAAGAAGTTCCTGCAACTCCATGACATGACTCTGACGACCGAGTGACACTGCTCCGACGACCGAGCAACACAACTCCGACGACAGAGTGACGCAACTCCAACAACTAAAAGCACAACCTTCCAGATCTCTAAGAAGTTGTTGGTATACTTGTTTATTTCTGCACTTAAATTATACATTTATTGTATTTCTCTTGTAAAAGATTTGCAAATTATTAGTGAATTACCCACTAAAAACACTCTCACGTGAGGGCCTTGGAGTTGGAGTCGACGAAGGCTCCGAACCAAGTAAAACTTGGTTTGCTAGCGTTGTTTTAATTGTTATCTTTCCACTGCGTACTCGATTTAATTCTCAATTTTCGACGATCACTATTCACCCCCTACAATTGGGTGAACTTGAATTCACCATGAAAGATGAAAGGTCAATTTCGAAAATGACCATTAACTCATGAAGAATTTAAATGTTGATTTGAATTCTAGAAGGAAGACCAAAAGACTTTTCATGAAAGATAATTAAGATTAATTCATGAAGGAAGATCAAAAGACACATGACCTTTGGTATTCCTTAGATGGATATAAATATGATTTATGTATGGAGTTTTCATTAGATGAAAACTTGTTGTGTCCATTGAGCGTCCTCCTTCTCTTCCTCCCTATCTTGGTCGAACCTCCTTTCTTGGTTGCTAACACAACCTTAGGTGGTTTTCTTCTCCAATCTGTGAGTTCGTGAGACAGATGAGAAGCTAGTTCATGTGGATACCATTAGAGGCACGACGTGTAATCGTGCTGAGATCCTAGTTGTCGGGAGATCGAGTGCACGCATCAAAGGTATAACTCTCTAATCAATCTTAGTATATGATAATTTTTCCTTCGCATGGATCTTCTAGAGAGGATCTAGTAAATTTTTGATGCACTTTTCACGTGTTTAGCGCACTAGATCCCTACACTTAGAACCCGAAGATTTGGCAGGAATCGAGGCCCCCTATGATATTATTTTAGTAATCGAAGTTTCCATCACTAATTATCGGGTAAAGAGAGTGTTTATTAATACTGACGGTTATGCCAATATCATTTTCAAAAAAGCTTTCGATTAGATGTAGTTGGATGGGGAGGAGTTTCATCCTATACATACCCCCTATACAGTTTCACAGGGCATGAAGTATAATCAATCGGTTAAATTAACCTCTCCCTTTCCTTAGGGGAGGAACCACTAATGCAGACTCGACAAGCATCGTATATTATCGTAAATACTACCTCTGCCTACAATGTCATATTAGGGTAATTAGTACTGAGTACCTTCCAAGTAGTAGTCTCCACTTTTCATCAGACAAGCAAGTTCCCTGTGGGAGGCTGAGTTGGGGAGGTAAAAGTGACCAATTGGTGGTGAGAAAATGCTATGTTGATATAATTTGGACCGACTCGCGCAAGGCCCGTCGAACTCAAGATACTATTGTCTAAGTCATTTAGGCGGCGTGAATCCCAACTGGAGGAGAATCATGAAAGTGTGCAAGTTCATCTCGACAGTCTAGATGGGGTCACTCGAGTAGCTACCAACCTCCCTTTATGGCTCAAACAAGAATTAATTACATGCCTTTTCACACAATTATGATATCTTCGCCTGGTCGTCAATGGACGTTAAAAGCGTTTCCCTAACTATAATGGTTCATTGAATAAACACACTACTAGAGGTTTAGCTTGTTCGACAAAAGAAGTGAAATTTCTCACTGGAGCAGGACCAAGTAACTCATGTGGAGATCAACAAGTTAATAGAAGTCGGGCATACACGGGAGGTTCAATTCCTGACTTGGGTCGCCAATATGGTGCTAGTGTCCATGATGTTGGATCATAAGAGATTGAGAGAGGGGTGAATCTCGACACTTTTAAAGCTATTTTTTATTTCGTTAAAACTCAAGTGCATAGTGGAATAAAGTAAATAGAAAGACAAAAGACAAGCATATTTTTACATGGTTATATGTCTTTGGCGACTCCTACTCCAAAGCTCATGATCATCGATTACTTTCATTGGGCAATCTACTAAATGCTCAAATGATATTACAATAAGTATAATATCCAAGTGAAATAAAGTATATTGACAACAAATGAATACAAGACAAAATCTAGGTTGTCGGAAGCCTCCTGGTGTTGTAGTAATCGTAACTTGTACGAGCAGTGAATGAAGGTAGTAGAAAATCAAAAAGCAGAAGTTCTATCTAGCTCAGAGCTTGAGGGATTCTTTTATAGGACTTGATCTGTCGACTGATAAGAGGTTCCATCCATAGAACTGATTCGTCGACTGATCCTCTGTTCCTTCCTTGTTTGTTGTGATCTAATCTATTCAATCATAAAAAATCTCGCTATTCCATCAACTGAACACAGCTTTTTCGTAGATTGAACATTTGTTTACCTTTGTGCTTTGTTTTGAATCTTGATTAATTCTGGAAATATATTGATCTGCCGATTGATCACCTTGATCCATCGATGGAACCAAAATTTTCATTTACGATCTGGATAGAATCTCACTACTATGGTTTTTTAGGGTTCTGTCAACTGAACACCTTTTTCTGTCAATGGAATGATCCTACAAAAAATAGATTAGAAAATTTATCCTACAAAACAAAGTTAGAGCATAGACCTGCAAAATAGGATTAGTACAAATATAATATGCATGATTAAGACATTTAGGACTGTCTTGATCCTATTTGGACTTAACCGCTCAGCATTAGATCGATTGCCAGGATTTCCACTTGACTCGATATCGGATCTTTTAGATTTATCGAGTCCATTTGTCAGATGTCAGGTCCACTTGATACATCTGGACTTTCTGTCTGGTTCTACGATCTACTGAGACTTTCCTTTCCTAGTATCAGGTCCAACTAACCTACTAGAATTTTCTAAGTTGAGATTCCTGCACACTTGATCAATTCATCAGATAATAATTAAACTTAACTTGAACTTTTGATAACATCAAAACATAAGTTCGATTATAGTGCTTCCTACATCAATAATATTTCTTTTTTTTTATGTTTGACAATCTGGTTCAAAGTTAAGTTAAAACCATGATATTCAAAGATAAAAACATAATTTTCTCTCCCTTAAGTGAAGCCCCCTCTGAATTTAACTTCTCTTCTGCTTTAACATATATTAAAAATTAGGATTACTATAGAAGCATCAACTTCTTGAAGAAGGTTTTAAAAAATTAAGATTGCCCCAAGGATATAGCACAGACGGTGGATGCATGGTATTTCTGGCGTAATGGTCAGGGGTCGATTCTCAGGAACTGACGACATGCGATTTATCTCACCATGGTCTAACGCCTGTGTACCTGCATGTACCACCCTTTATATCCGTAGGATCGGTATTAGGGGGGTCGTTAATGTAGCGGATCTACATTTTTTTTTTAAATTAAGATTAGAGTTTTGAAAATTTTAAAGTTCGCTACCAAGTTTTTGAAACATTTCTAAGGTGTAAGTATTTTGTAAAACAATATTTTTTAAAAATTATTTTTAAAATAAAATTTAAACATTACTGAAAATTAGTTTAAAAAATTGAAAAAATAGGTTTTGAAAATTGCCTAATAAAGGATTTGAGATTAGTTTTGAAAATGAGATTTTCTAAAAATTATTTTCAAAGATAAGTTTTAAACTTTCTAAGGAAAATTTTGAAATAATTTTCAAAAATGTAAGATATTTTGAAATAAGTATTGAATTTTTAAGAAAAAAATATAATTTGAAATTTCAAAGAAATAAGTTTTGAAATTATTTTGAAATAAATTTTGAAATTTCTAAATTTTTTTGAAAATTAGTTTTGAAATTGCTCAGAAAATTTTTGAAAAAATAATTTTCGAAAATAAGGTTTGAAATTGCTAAGATAAATTTTGATAGTTTGAAAATTTTGAGATAGTTTTTAAAATGTATAAAATTCTTCCACAATTTGAAGTTAATGCTCCCCTTAATTCAAAATATCCTAAAGTCCAAGCATGCAGAGGCGAAACATCTAGCAAAGATCCTTATTTGGAAATATTTAAAATTAGCTTTTAGGTGTTTATCACAAGATAGCTAATTTGACTAAAGTTAGTTAAGTTTAGTGTTTGGATTTCTATTAGTTTTGACTAAATAAGATCACTCAACTTGATCAATATATGTTTAGAGTCCAGATTTATATCGATGCACTGATAAAAATATTTGAAATTTAGGCTAAGGCCTAACTTACCTCATTCTATGTTTTACAATACACAAACAAAGAACTCTAGTGTGCTTGTGAGATGTTGTTTTCCTAAAGATATCAGATCATGCTTTCTATGGTATAACTTAGGCTACTTCCATCTTGATATTTTTGAAAACTTAAGTTTTGTAAAACATGGGTGTAAAAGAAAAATAAGTTTTTGAAAATTATCAGTTAAAAATAACACAAAAATAAATATCTATTCTACAAAGCACATACCTAATTGCCGTCTTAGACTACTAAATTTTGATTCAAGTAAAGATTTAGTAAATATATTTGCTAAGTTTGACTTAGATTCTATGTAGTTAAGTTCAATATTTCCTTTTATAGCATGATCTCTAACAACATGATATTTAACTAAATTTTGATTTGTGCTTAAGTTTTTATTTTATGTTTAAGTTAAAGTTTTTAATTTTATTTTAAATTAAGTTTAATTTTAATTTAATTTAAGTTTAAGTTTGAGTTTTAATTTTAAGTTAAGTTTAAGTTAAAATTTTTAATTTTAATTTAAGTTTTAAGTATAATTATAATTTTAATTTAATTATTCTTAATGATTTTATATTTTTTAAAAAATAATTTAATTAATTTAATTAATTTAATTTTAATTAACTTAATTTTGTTTATGAATTTAATTAAGTTTTAACAATTTTATTTACTTTACCATTTTAATTAATTTAATTTATGATTTATATTTAAATTTATTTTAAAATATAATTTAATTTAATTTAATATTAATTTTAGCTTAATTTTAAGTTTTAATTTAAAAATAAAGTTTAGTTTAATTTTTAGTTTGATTTAATTTTAAGTTTAAGTTAAACATAAATTTACATTGGTTTAGTTTTGGTTTTAGGTTTAATTTATATATATTTTAAGATTAATTTAAGATTAAGTTTTAATTAATTTGAGTTTAAGTTTAATTTATTTAAGTTTAGGTTTGACTTAATTTAATTAAAGTTTTATTTCAATTTAAGTTTTATTTTAATTTTAGTTTCATTAATTTTAATTTAATTTTAGTCTTAATTTTAATTTAATTTACATTTAGTTAGTTTTATTTTACTTTTAATTTAATTAGTTTTAAGTTAATTTTTTAAGGGATAATTTTAAGTGATGTTGGTTTCAGACAGTTTTGGGTTTATCAAGCAAGCTTCTTAAGAATAAGTTTTTAGTCAATGGCAAGACATATGACCTTCTTAAGTATCATAGTGTATCACTTTCTGAATACTTCTCAAAATAGTCTTGTCCAAAGAACTTAATACTAAGTCATTGTCCAACTAGTTTAGACTAGATAAGGCTAGTTTCAGTTAGTTTCACTAAGTCACTTGCACTACGTTGAACACATATAATTCTCCTAGATATACTTTCAACTTAGCTTCCCTGACCTACTATTATCCCAGTCTTTTCTGGAACTAAGTTAATTTTTTTTTAATATTACTGGTCCTAAATACCTAGATGGGTAGGTTAAGTTATTGAGGTGACAACTAGTTTGTCGCCCCCCCCCCCCCCCCCCCCCCCCCTCTAGATTTTATGTTTTATGTTGAAGTAATGAATACTAATTTTGGTATATAATATTAGTTTGGTCCTACTTGCTTTGTTAGAGAAGTTTTTAGAACTCATGCTTAGACTATGTTTCTAACATTTTGACTTAACAAAGACATCTAAGGTTTGTTGTTTGAGTTAGCTTTATATCCAAGTCTAGATTTATTATATACAACTCATTGAGATCCAAGCATCATATTTAAATACTTGGAGCCAAAGCTGAACTTTTCCAACATTTTCTTAAGTCCCTCTATTTATCTTTTCAAGTTAGAATTTTCTTTCTCAAGTTTTACAACTTGAGTTGAAGTTCCTTCTTGAACATGTTCAGTTGAGAGATTCAAGTTGACTTGTTCCTTAAGATGGTTAACTTCCTTAAGTAACAAATCATTCTGAGCCTCAAATTTAGTTAATTTCTTAAATAAATATTTAATAACTTTGCGTATTTGAAATTTTGAAAATAAATTTAACTCTTTTGGTCCTTCTGAAATGGATAGGGATCCATGGCTTGACTCAGACTCGAATTTGTACTCACTCGGATCCTTCATTCATTGCCATAAGCACAATATGACTTGATTACTTTGGTTCTTCTATATCAGATTCCTCCAATGAAAATTTGTCCCATGTGGTCTTAAATGCTTTCCTTCTTCTTGCAGACTTAGTTTTTGTTGGACCCCGTGGTAGTTTTGATGTGATCAACCAAGTTGGTTAGGTCATGTTTTGTGTTTGATCCCTGTGTCTAAGTGTGCAGGAGCTTAGGAGTGTAGGAAGTCGAGTGGAATACGCAGCTAGCGAGAAGGACGACACGGGAAGGTAGCCGACGGGCTCGGTGCGTCCGAAGGACGAGAGAGCTGCGGAAGAGTACTCCGGTGGGCGTGAAGAACGTGCGCGGTGTTTGAGGGATGTTAAGCCAGGATGGAAGGCTGCTCAAGGAGAAGGCCGGGAATTGGGTTTGGGTGAGCCCTATTCCGGTTGACCGCAATCACCCAAAAGATCGGAGCGTCGGAAGTCAAAACAAAAGAAGAATCACGCTGGAAACCGAGCTCAAGGTGCCCTCAACAAGTAATGGAGGCGCCTCCAACTTGGAGGCGCCTTAAAGCTTGTTGAAGGCGCCTCCACCTTGGAGGCGCCTTCAACAAGCTTTAAGGCGCCTTAAGCCTGGTCAAAACGACCGTTGAGCTGCGGATAGAGTTCTATCCGACCACTTACCTGGAGGCGCCTTGGACCTCTATTGGAGGTGCCTTGGACCCTCGAGATCAAATTTCTAGAGGCTATTTAAAGGCCCTTGGAGCTAGGAATTCAAAAACAACTCAAGCAATCAATTGTGTAGTCATTCCTAGCAATAGTTCTAAGCTTCCAAAGTGTAAAAAGCTTCTCCGCCTTTAGTAAAGGAGATTCTTTTTAGTGCGCTTCTCATTTCCCTGGATTAACAACCTTCTTGGTTGTAACCAGGTTAAATTCCTGTTTCTTTTCTGTTTACTGCTTTATTACTTTACTGCTTTATTTACTATTGCACTAATTGAGTTGAAAGAACGAGGAGGGTATAGTTTATTTTTGTTTTCAGCAATTCACCCCCTTCTTGTCGGCCTCCGCTGCACCTACAATTAGTATCAGAGCCTGATCGCCTCAGAAGGACTAACCGCCAACTGAAGCACTACGATCAAGATGATGGTCAAAGCGAACATCCATCCCCCGAAGTTCGACGGAGACTTCGCCACATGGAAGCGCAAAATGGAGGTATTTTTTAAAACTGAATTTGCCATTCTTTTAATAATGAAATATGGCTATACAGTTCCGAAAGATAAGGAGGAAAACACCTGGACGAAAAAGGAGCAATCAGATTTCGTCGCCAACGGAAAGGCTGAGTTCCACCTACTCAGCGTTCTGCCGCCTCAGGAGGTAAATCGGATCGGAAGCTACGACTCCGCGAAAGATCTCTGGGAAAAATTCCTGGAGCTTCACGAAGGTACCTCCGAAGCAAAGCTAGCGAGGCGCGAGATCCTCCAGACCCAGTTGACGAACCTCCAGATGAACCAAGGCGAGAAGGTAGCGCAACTCCAAGCGAGGATCAAAGAGCTGATAACTCAACTCAACAACCTTGGAGAAGAAGTAACGAACCAGGACTCAATCCGGTACGCGCTCAACGCTTTCCCGAGAACTCCCAATTGGGCCTCCTTAGTAGATGCGTACTACATCTCTAAGGACTTCGAGGTAAGTACAGAAGACCAGTCAGAACATTGCCTTAAAGGCAAAAATAAACGGTTCTGACTCAGAAGCCTCGGTCGACGAATCCGAAGTGGCACTACTGGTAAGACGCTTCAATAAATTTTTTAATACTACTAAGTTTAGATCGCAGAGGCATCAACGAAAGAAAAGGACGATTCGTTGCTACAACTGCAACGAAGAAGGGCACATCAAGGAGGACTGCCCAAAATTAAAGAGCAAACAGAAGGATAAGGAAAGGAGCAAGAATCCAGCTCGACCCAAACACAACCTAAAGGCCACGTGGGATGATTCGTCGTCCTCCGAATCAGAAGTCGAAGAATTCTCGGGAATAGCACTGATGGCCACCCATCAGCTAGAAGAAACGTCTAGCTCAGAGATGAGCATAGATGAAGGGGGAGGAACATCAGAAGAAGAAAGCAGCAGTGAAGGGGGAGCACCACCAGATCAGGTAAGTAAGGTACGCAATCTAACCCCGACTCAGTCTTTTAAATTTTTCAAGTCTTTGTCCAAAGAATTAGATCAATTAGAAAAAAAATACTGAATTGAAATTGATCCTTGCAAAAGCATGCCCAGTAGAAAAGTATGATAATTTAAAGTTAGAAAATGAAAAATTAAAAGTTGAAATTGAGAAATTGAAATATCATGATGCATGCTTAAATAAATTTCCTAAATCAAAATTAAGAATTTATGGAAAATTAAATTCGTACATTAGAAAACACCAGGGTCAACTTAGAAAAGTGCCCAAAAATCATGTACTCCCTAAGTTTTTGATCAACCCTGTAGGAAGGAACCTTTATTGGGTTCCAAAATCATTGCTAGTTTAAATTTCTATTTTAGTTAAAAGCTTACAGTGAGAAAATTAAACATTGAAATTCTTTATGGAAGCTTTGTCTAAGGAAGTGGTTGTTGCTCCAATAACCAAGAAGGCCTAGTGCCTCGCCACGACCTGGAAGCTAAAATATTAAAAGAAAATGTTTAATTAACTTTCTGAAAAAGCATTAAACAAGAATTAAATAATACTTTGAAAGTTTTTCAAATATTTTTGAAAAATTCTAAAAAATCGATTTTGACTTAGAAATTATTGTGAAAAAGTCATAGATTTTTTTTCCTAGATTTTTCTTTAAATCTCAGTTATTTTTACTAAGAATTATTTTTAAAAATTAATTTTTCCTTGGAAAATTTTTGGAAAATTCAAAAATTCATTTGACTTGAAATTTTTTTCTTAGAAAATTTTTTCAAAAACCTCATTCTTACTTAGAATTTTTTTTTGAAAAATTCAACTTTCTGAGATATCATTTTTTTTAAATAAAATTTTTATCTAAAGTTAAAAAAAAAAAAAATCTAAAATATTTTTTGAGTTATCACCCCGTTTTTTCTGTGATCAAAGGGGGAGAGAAAAGTACAAGTTTAGGGGGAGTTAGAAAAATTAAAAATTAAAAGTTTCATTTTTTTTCCTAAAATGTGTTGCAATTTTATTTATTGCAAAACTTATGCTTAATATGCTACTTTAGTCATTTTTCTTTAAAATTACTTTTTATGTCTGTTTTTACCCTAACTTGAACTTGGGTTGATGCACATCAAAAAGGGGGAGATTGTTGGACCCCGTGGTAGTTTTGATGTGATCAACCAAGTTGGTTAGGTCCTGCTTTATGTTTGTTCCCTGTGTCTAAGTGTGCAGGAGCTTAGGAGTGCAGGAAGTCGAGCGGAAGATGCAACTAGCGAGAAGGACGACACGGGAAGGTAGCCGACCGGCTCGGTGCGTCCGAAGGACGAGAGAGCTGCGGAAGAGTACTCCGGTGGACATGAAGAACGTGCGCGACGTTTGAGAGACGTTAAGCCAGGATGGAAGGCTGCTCGAGGAGAAGGCCGGGAATTGGGTTCGGGTGAGCCCTATTCCGGTTGGCCGCAATCACCCAAAAGATCGGAGCGTCGGAAGTTAAAACAAAGGAAGAATCAGGCTGGAAACCGAGCTCAAGGCGCCCTCAACAAGTAATGGAGGCACCTCCAACTTGGAGGCGCCTTAAAGCTTGTTGAAGGCGCCTCCACCTTGGAGGCGCCTTCAACAAGGTTTAAGGCGCCTTAAGCTTGGTCAAAACGACCGTTGAGCTGCGGATAGAGTTCTATCTGACCACTTACCTGGAGGCGCCTTGGACCTCTATTGGAGGCGCCTTGGACCCTCGAGATTAGATTTCCAGAGGCTATTTAAAGGCCCCTGGAGCTAGGAATTCAAAAACAACTCAAGCAATCAATTGTGTAGTCATTCCTAGCAATAGTTCTAAGCTTCCAAAGTGTAAAAGGCTTCTCCGCCTTCAGTAAAGGAGATTCTTTTTAGTGCGCTTCTCATTGCCCTGGATTAACAACCTCCTTGGTTGTAACCAGGTTAAATTCTTGTTTCTTTTCTGTTTATTACTTTATTACTTTACTGCTTTATTTACTATTGCACTAATTGAGTTGAAAGAACAAGGAGAGTATAGTTTATTTTTGTTTTCAGCAATTCACCCCCTCTTGCCGGCCTCCGCTGCACCTACAGTTTTCTCCTCCTTTAGGTTGGAGCACTCATATTTGTAGTGACCCTTTTTATTGCACCTGAAGCAGGTTATCTCCGATTTTGATATGGTTGAAATGCTTTGTACTTTCTTCAAATTCTTTCTATTAAACTTCTTTTTAGTAAACATCCTTCTTACCATGTTTACTATTTCTTCTTCGTTGTTTGAATATGAATCTAATTCACTCTCAAATTCTTATTTTGGCTTTGACTTGGACTTAGCCTCCTTGATCTTGTTTTGACCTACATACAAGGCTATATCCTTCTCGGTCTAGCTAGTGTTAGTTTGCTCATGTAATTCCAATTCATAAAATAATTCATCTAACTTTATAATGGAAAGATCCTTTGAAACTTTATAGGCATCTACCATCGATGCGCACAATGCGTTTCAAGGGAAGGAGTTTAGCGCATACCTTATCACGTCTTAATTTTCTAGATGGTGACTGATGAGGTGGAGTTCATTGATTATGTCTTCTATTCTTGCATGTAGTTGAGTTGCAGTTTCTCTATATAACATTTTAATATTGAACAGACAATTTAAAAGAAGATCTCTTTTTGTTACTTTTGAGTCGTCGGTTCCTTCATGTAGTTTGACTAGGCGATCCTAAGGATGTCAATGGGTAGGATTTCATATCCTCCATATCCATCCCCATTTATTATATCTATACTCATACCCATCGGGTATTTAACTTTCATATCCATTCCCATACCCGTCGGAGTTTCGGGTGTTCATATCTTACCCATCATCCTATTACTCCCTACCATTCTCATTTTTTTTTAAAAAAAAAATATTTCAATGTACTTGTCAGCTCTTCCTCGTCTCGTGCTCCTGCAATAGGGTGAACATTTCTTGTGGAAAAAAAGATGAGATATGTGTTGATGACCGGATAAAGAGGCAAACTAAGTCTTTTTTTCTAAGACGGAAAATAGGCTAAAATTTTTTCTTTGCCAATAAAAAATAAGGCTATACATATATCAGGTATCGAGTAGGGTATGGGTAGGATTTTACCACATCTGCCTCCATACCCATACCCGAATATCCATTTACTATAATCGGGTATAAAAATTTCCTCCATATCCTCCTCCATTCGGGTAGGATGTCAGATTACCCATCGGATTCGGGTGAAATTTCCATTCCTAGTTGATCCCAAAGTTCTTTTTCATTTTCGAAGGGGCTGACTCGATTTATCTCTTCCTTTGTTAAACCACTTTGGAGAGTGTTTATTGCTTTGTAGTCAATTTGAGTCTTCTTCTTCATCTCTTGATCCCAATCTTTTGGATCTAGTGGTTCTCCATTTTTACTTGGTGGTTTGTATCCCTTTTTATGATAAACCACATGTCAATGTCGGACTTCAAAAAGCATTCTATCCTCCTCTTCCAATAGTTAAAATCTTCGCCATTAAAGAGGGATGGACGAACGATGATGTAGCCTTCTTGGTGAGAGTTTACTATTCTAGTATAGAAAAAAATTGACCAAGATTTTCAAGACTTCGTCTTGGAATTAGTAGTGCAAAATAAAGAATAAAAATAAATAAAAAGTTAGTCTAAAGAAAAAAAAATTGTTAGAAAGATGGTTAAGTCTTTTCAGAGCAGCCTTGTTCGGATACCAATTGTTAGATTGTAAGAGATCGAGAGAGAGAGGGTGAATCTTGACACTTTTAAAAATTTTCTTTTCTTTCGTTAAAATTTGAGTGCGTAGCTGAACAAAGTAAATAGAAAGACAAAAAAACAAGCTTATTTTTACTTGATTCAGAATTTTTGATGACTCCTACTCCAAGGCCCGTAATGGTCGATTACTTTCGTTAGGCAATCCACTAAATAATCAAATGATATTACAATAAGTATAATATGCAAGTGAAATAAAGTATGCCAACAAAAAATGAATACAAGATGAAGTGTAGGTTGTCGGAAGCCTCCCAGCGTTATAGTAATAGTAGTTTGCACGGGCAGTGAATGAGCGCAATAGAATATCAGAAGATAGAAGTTCTATCTGGCTCGGAGCTTGAGGGCTTCTTTTATAGGATTCAATCTTTCAATTGATAATGTAAGACCGTTGGATTCGATAGAGGGGGGGGTGAATATCGATTCGATAAAGATGAGTATAAACGCAGCGGAAAACTAAAATAGACACAGGTGTTTTTTACTTCGTTCGGAGCCTGTGACGACTCCTACTCGAAGGCCCGTACTCCGTGAGTACTTTCGTTGGGCAATCATTATCAATTCGAATGAAGATTACAAATAAGTACAGGAATTGACAGAAATAAAATACCGACAAGAGAAGAAGAGTTAGACTTTAAGAAAGCGCTTTGTCGGAATAGCCTCGTGGCGTCGCAGGAGCGTAGAGCAGCAGAGCAAGCAGTAGTTTCTGACTTGATGTTTTGAAGCTCCTACCGGGCTTCTTTTATATGCTGTCCGGGCGCTGGATCCCTTCCAGGCGCCCTGGTGCGACATGGCACGTCTAAGGCGACGACTCGGCTGGATGAAATTTGCCTTCCGGGCGCCCGGACCACCTTGTTTCAGAAAGCTCCTTTTTCCTGCAAAACAGGGTTAGTCCGAGGCAAATATGTATCCTGTAAAACAGATTGTTAGCACAGTTAAAGTTCAATAGATGGATAAGAAAGAGTATGACTTAGATTCCGTCTTTCCGAGACCGGAATCTAGTCACGATCTCGACTTAGACATCCGAAATGGATCTAAGCCGGATCGACGCCTAATGTCCCCTTCCCGGGAACGCGTCCTCACAGTCACTCCCTTCCAGTGACTTACCTCACTTACCTGCCAGACGTCCGGTCAGCCCGTCGACCCGTCTGGACTTCTCGCCAAGCGTCCGGTCAGCCCGTCGACCCGCTTGGACTTCTCGCCAGCTATCCGGTCAGCCCGTCGACCTAGCTGGACTTCTCCTGCACACTTGATAAAAGTGTCAGACAACAACAAACCTAACTTAACCTGATTTGTCATTCATCAAAACCTGAGTTAGACCGTTAGTGCTAACCGCACCAACAATCTCCCCCTTTTTGATGGAATGACAACCTGATTAAGTTAGTGAAAAAAATATACAAGAATCAAGCATGATTATTGAGGTTTTTAAGGTTTAAGTTAGTTTTTCAAGTTTGCATTAAGTTGCTCTAACTTAACCAACCTAACCCTCCCCCTTTGGCATACATCAAAAAACGAGGGTAAACAAACATAGTGAGAATTACTGAAAACAATAAGACTTTGAAAAATAACTGAGTTTTTAAATCCAAGAAAAGATCAAATTGACTTGGGGGAGTCTAAAGTTTGAAAACTTGTTTAAAGCATTAGCTTTTAATTTTTAGAAAAAATGCTAAGTGTAGATAGGTTAATTTTTAAACATAAGTGTATAAGGATTAAATTTCAAAAAAAAAGGAAAATAGATTTTTTTCAAAATCAAGAAAAATAATTTTGAGAAGCTTAGTTTGTAAACTAAATTTTGTAAGATTTATCCTTCAAATCAAATTGTCAAAATTGACTAAAATCAAAATTTTTAAGAACTAGACTCAGGACAATTTTCAAAGTGAAATTAAGTTTAAATCTTTACTTTTAGTTTTCAAAGGAGTTTGGTAAAAGTAAGACCATATTTTTAGAATGTGTTTATGAAATTTGTTCTCCAAAATCAAATTTTCAGAAAGGTATTAGATTCAAAAGCGGTTTAACATACTTGAAAAAGTCAGTTTTTAAACAAGTTGTTTTTAAACTTCGATTTTCAAAATTAAGTTTAAAATTCAATTTGGCAAACTAAATAGTTATATTTCTCCCCCTGAATTTGATACCTATCTCTAACCAGCTGTCTAACCACTTAGGTACTAACTAACTATCAGAAGATAGGAGCGTTCACTAGGTTAGTCAGATTAAGTTAATTATAATCAGTCAGTATTTGACTTGACTGATGAACTTTAATCTGATTAATATCTGATTTGTATTTAACGTCCAGACTTATGCTGATGCACTGAAATAAGCATCTTAGGTCTAGACAGTTGGCCTATGCATCTCACCCCTTTCTATGTTTGTCAAACACAAGCAAGGTAACCCTAGGGTGTTGGTGAGATGCTCAAAAACTAGTCCTATGGGTACATGCTTTCTAAGGAGGTAAACTTAGTCTAAGGCAAAAACTGTTTTTGAAAGTCTAAGAATGGAAATTTTGAAAACAAACAAGTTTAGCCTATAAGTTGATAAAATCATTTTTGAAAGGATTTTTGGAATTTCCTAGGCTATTGAGCACATTCCTAATTGTCGTCGTAAGTTGCTAAATTCACTTTCAGGGAGTGGTTTTGTAAAAATGTCAGCTAAATTTGATTTAGACTCAATGTACTTGAGTTCAATATCACCTTTAGTAACATGATCCCTGATGAAGTGATGCCTAACTTCAATATGTTTGGTTCTTGAATGATGCACAGGATTCTTAGTTAAGTTAATCGAACTTATATTATCAATTAATACTTTTACATTTGTGATATTTAAGTTGAAATCTTTTAGAGTATGCATCATCCATAATATTTGTGCAACACACTCGCCTATAGCTATGTATTCTGACTCAGTTGTAGATAGTGCAACACAGTGTTGCTTTCTACTAAACCAGCTGACAAGGGATGGACCAAGTAGTTGGCATCCACCACTTGTGCTTTTGCGGTCTAATTTACATCCGGCATAATCTGAATCAGAATATCCTATTAATTCAAAGTTGTTGGTCCTAGGATACCAAATACCTACATTCGTGGTTCCTTTGAGGTATCTAAAGATTCTTTTGACTTGAGTCAAATGAGATTCTTTGGCACAGGTTTGGTATCGAGCACACATACTAACTGCAAATAAAATGTCAGGTCGGCTTGCAGTTAAGTAAAGTAGACTACCTATTGCGCTCCGATAATGTTTTAAGTCTACTGGTTTTCCATTAGGATCATCATCCAGGATTGTGTTTACGGCCATAGGTGTTTTTATTTCTTTAGTATTTTCCATTCCAAATTTTCTAAGTAACTCCTTAGTATATTTTTGTTGATAAATATAGTTTCCTTCATTTGTTTGTTTGACTTGTAACCCTAGAAAGTAAGTTAATTTTCCTACCAGACTCATTTCGAATTCGTGTTCCATTAGGTTTGTAAATTCATTTAAAAATTCTGAGTTGGTTGAACCAAAGATGATATCATCTACATAAATTTGAGCTATAAAAATATCTTCTTTTATTGATTTCACAAATAGTGTTGGGTCAATTTGACCTTGATTGAACCCTTTAGAGGTTAAGTAAGAGGTTAGTCTTTCATACCATGCCCTAGGTGCCTGTTTAAGTCCATATAATGCCTTTTTTAATTTGTAGACATAATCAGGGTGTTCTAGGCTTTCAAAACCTGGTGGCTGACCTACATAAACTTCTTCTTTTATCAATCCATTAAGAAAGGCAGACTTGACATCCATTTGGTATAGTTTGAATCCTTTATGGGCTGCATAGCTTAGTAACATTCTAATAGACTCTAGTCTAGCTACCGGGGCATAAGTTTCATCATAGTCAAGTCCTTCAACTTGACTGAACCCTTTGGCAACTAACCTGGCTTTGTTCCTTGTAATTTCTCCAGTTCCACTTAACTTGTTTCGAAATACCCATTTGGTTTCTATTATTTTCTTATCGTTAGGTGGAGGTACTAGGTCCCAAACTTCATTGCGCTCAAATTGAGCTAATTCTTCTTGCATAGCTATGACCCGGTAGGGATTCAGCTACAGTTTTGGGTTCAATATTTGAGATTAACGAGATTTGACTTAGGTTTCTGAAAGATGACCTAGTTTGGACCCGAAGGTCTGGGTCACCAATTATTTGATCAGTAGGATGGTTTGGGTTGACTCTTATGGTTCTAGAAGGTTGACTTTCTTGTAGTTGTTCTTCTTCTTCATGATTTTGGGTTTGGTTTGTTCCTTCAGAATTGATATGTTCATGAACAGGGTCAACTGGTTGAGGTTGGGCTTGTTCTAGGTTTTGATTGAATTCTTTGAATTTTACATTGGTGGTTTCCTCAATTCTTAAGGTAACTTTATTATAAATTCTGTAGCCTCTGCTATTCAGAGAGTAACCTAGAAAAATTCCATTTTCTATTTTGGAAGTGAATTTGCCTAAGTGTTCTCTAGTATTTAGGATAAAGGCTGGACAGCCAAATACTTTAAAGTATTTTATATTAGGTTGTTTGTTGTAAAATATTTCAAAAAAATGTTTTATTGTGGTTTTTGTTTAGTGTTGTTCGGTTTTGTACATAGCAGGCTGTACTAACAGCTTCTGTCCAAAAATATTTAGGTAAGCTATATTCATTTAGCATAGTTCTAGATGCTTCAAGTAAGGTTCTATTTTTCCTTTCTACAATTCCATTTTGTTGGGGAGTTTTAGGGCAAGAAAATTCATGATGGCAGCCATTTTCAAGGCAAAATTTATCAAAATTATGATTTTTAAATTCTCCTCCATTATCACTTCTGATTCTTTTAATTTTTATGCCTTTTTCATTTTCAATTTTTTTGCAGAAATTCGTAAAAATTTCAAAGGTTTCATCTTTATTTTTTAAGAATTTGACCCAAGTGAACCTAGAATAGTCATCTATTATAACTAAACAGTATAGACTTCCATTTATTGATTTAACTCCATGGGAGTCAAATAGGTCTAAGTGTAAAAGTTCTAGGACTGAGTTGGTTTGGGATTCATTAATTGGTTTATGGGTAGATTTTGTTTGTTTGCCCTGTTGACAAGCATTACATATCGTTAAATCTAAGTTAGGTAATTTTGGTAAGCCTCTAACTAGACCATTTAATTTAGTTATGTTTCTGAAATGTGTGTGTGACATTCTTCTATGCCATAACCAGGTTTCTTCTTTTTGTGTTAAATAACACTTGACTGAAGAAGTGGTTAAGTTAATGGCATAAATATTGTCTTTTCTAAAGCCTTTTAGGCTTATAGTTGGATTATCTAGATGTTTGATCAAACATTCTGTAGATAGAAATTTTACCTTATACCTAGTGTCACATAATTGACTTATGCTCAGAAGATTGTATTTAAAATTTTCAACAAGTAGAACATTTGTAATTATGAAATCTATTTTTAATTCAATATTACCTATACCAATTACCTTGAGTTTACCGTTGTTTCCAAAGGCAACTGTTCCTAGGCTTTTGTAGGTTAATTGAGTGAACTTGGTGTGATCTCCAGTCATATGTTTGGAGCAACCACTGTCCAAAATCCACTTGGTTTCCTACAACAAGTAGGATTTTTATGTTAGTCTTAGTTTATCAATTTTTAATCAATCATTAACAAAAAATCTTAATTTTGAAATTAATTTAAGTTTAAAATTTTGAAGTTAATTTTTAAGTTAAGATTAAAATTTTGAAATTAATTTTTAAGTTAAGATTAAAATTTTGAAATTAATTTTTAAGTTAAAATTAAAATTTTGAAAATAATTTTTAAGTTTAAAATTTTGAAAATAATTTTGAAAATAATTTTTAAGTTAAAATTTTGAAAATAATTTTTAAGTTTAAAATTTTGAAAATAATTTTTAAGTTAAAATTTTGAAAATAATTTTTAAGTTTAAAATTTTGAAAATAATTTTTAAGTTAAAGTTTTGAAAATAATTTTTAAGTTTAAAATTTTTGAAACTAATTTTTAAGTTTAAAAATTTTGAAAATAATTTTTAAGTTTAAAATTAAAGTTTTGAAATTAATTTTTAAGTTTAAAATTTTGAAAATAATTTTTAAGTTTAAAATTAAAGTTTTGAAATTAATTTTTAAGTTTAAAATTAAAATTTTGAAAATAATTTTTAAGTTTAAAATTAAAGTTTTGAAATTAATTTTTAAGTTTAAAATTTAAATTTTGAAATTAATTTTTAAGTTTAAAATTAAAATTTTGAAATTAATTTTTAAGTTTAAAATTTTAAAAATAATTTTTAAGTTTAAAATTAAAATTTTGAAATTAATTTTTAAGTTTAAAATTTTAAAAATAATTTTTAAGTTTAAAATTAAAATTTTGAAATTAATTTTTAAAGCCTTATTCATCTCACCCGAACTATATTATCAATCAGGGAAACCTATGGTTTTGTGAGATGAAATTGGTTTGATTATAGAGTTTTGGTTTAACTAGTGTTAGATTCAGACTTAGTTTTGGTTTCCACAAATAGGCATTCTTCGGATAAACTTCTAAGCTTGGTGAGTCTCATGGACATCATTAGAAGTAACCAACCTTTCGAAGTTTTCCGAATAGTCCTATCCACGGAACTTAGTACTAAATCTTGGTCTAACTGGTTAGGATTCGTTTAAGGGTAGCTTCGGTCAGTTCCACTTGGCCAAATGCACCAGATCGAAGCCATATCTTTCTAGACATGCGATGCCCAAGCTTCCCTAACGTACTATCATCCAAAAACTTCACCAGTACCATGAGTCAAGTTAAACTTGGTCTCTTTTTACTAATCCTAATTACCCTGTCGGGTTAGTTTGTTTTGGGTTACCCTGTCGGGTATGTTTTGGAGGTGCCAGCTATTCTGGAGCCTCCCCCTGAATTATTGGCCCTTAATTTAGATTTTGGGTTTGTGTCGATTCTTTTTATAGTTATAATCAACTTGGTGATAATCTAAATTTTGTTGAGTTTTGAATTTTGATTTTAAGTTAAATTTATATTTTAGTTTTTGATCTGATTTATTCAAGTTTATATAATGTATTTTATCTTTAGGTATATAGAATTGATTAAGTCCTACTTGCGTGGTTAAGCACGCTTTTGGGACCCAAGCTTGTTTAGTTGCTTTGTGTTGGGTTAATAATGATTTAAAGGTTTTGTTTGAGTTTGACTTATATCCAAGTCCGGTTTTATTATAGCATGCCTTTTGGTTATTTAGAATTAAATCTAAATTTTTAGATCTTGTTGTGAATTTTTCCAACAATTCTTTTAACTTATTAATTTCATTTTTTAATGATAAATTCTCCTCCTCAAGTGTTCGATCTTGAGTTGGATTCGAATTTTTTAATTGTTCCTTGAGGTTTTGATTTTCCTCAAGAAGCGATTTATTTTCATTTTCCAACTTAACTACTTTTTTATTTAAACACGAGATAATTCTAAAGAATTTACGATTTAAGTTTAGGTATACCTCTCCGGAACCTTCAGAAACGAGTGCGGACTCGTGGCTTGATTCGGGTTCGGACCCGTCTTCCGATTCCTCTGATTCGTCTTCCGTTTCAGCTTCGCGAGCCATCAGCGCGAGGTGACTTTGGTGCTTTTGCCTTTCTCCTTCTGATTCGTCTGAGGAGGAATCGTCCCATGTTGCTTTGAGGGCTTTCTTCTTTGTTGACTTTAGTTTGTCAAGTTTCAATCTTGGGCATTCATTCTTGTAGTGCCCCTTTTTGTTACATCCGAAACATGTGACATTTCTTGAGTCGGCTGGCGAACTGATCTTCTGAAGATCCTGTTTGCTGAAGCTTCTCTTTTTCCTGGTGAACATTTTCCTTACCAGGTTCACCAGGTGTTCTTCGTCTTCAGAGTCTTGATCGGAGTCTTCTTCAGATTCGGGTTTGTTCTTCTTTTCTTTAGAGGAACCTGCAAATAAAGCTACACCTTTCTCGACCCCGGCGTTAGTTTGCTCATGAAGTTCTAATTCACAGTTCATCCAATTTTAATTTAGATAAATTTTTTGAAATTTTGTAGGCATCTACAATTGATGCCCACAAATTATTTCGCGGAAAAGCATTTAACGCGTACCTTATTAAGTCTCGGTTCTCCATTTGGTGGCCTATCGCGTGGAGACCGTTGAGGATATCTTTGACCCTCGCGTGGAGCTGACTTGCCGTTTCTCCTTCCTGCATTTTTATATTAAAAATTTTGTTTAACAGCAAATCTCTTTTTGTTACCTTCGCGTCGCTTGTTCCTTCGTGCAGCTCAATCAGTTTATCCCAAAGCTCCTTAGCGTTTTCATGCGGTCCGACCCGGTTCAGTTCTTCTCGTGTTAGTCCGCAGTGTAGAGTATTGATGGCTTTGTTTTCAATTGATGCCTTTTTCTTTAAATCATTTGTCCATTCTTCAGGGTCTACTATTTTCCCGGAGTTGTCTACTGGAATTTTGTAAGCCTTTGTAACGCTCATCCATTGGTCGTAGTCTGTCTTCATGTAGACCTCCATTCTCCTCTTCCAGTACGAAAAATCATCCCCGTTGAATAGGGGAGGACGTACTGTGCTGAAGCCTTCTTGTTGAGACATCTTATCCTGCACACACTAAATTAACTGGAAAAAGAAAATCCCAAGACTTCGTCTTGGATTAGCAGTGCGGGGAAAAATAGAAACTCTAAGTTGGTGTTGTACCAATTTAGATTTTAAGTGCAACGGGAAAAAAATCTTCCAAAAAGATAATAATATTAGTTTGGAATTAAAAAAATTTTTCCACCCCCTGTCTGATTGGTGGTTGCACCAAATCAGAGCGGTACCTGCTCTGATACCACTTGTAAGACCGTTGGATTCGATAGAGGGGGGGGTGAATATCGATTCGATAAAGATGAGTATAAACGCAGCGGAAAACTAAAATAGACACAGGTGTTTTTTACTTCGTTCGGAGCCTGTGACGACTCCTACTCGAAGGCCCGTACTCCGTGAGTACTTTCGTTGGGCAATCACTATCAATTCGAATGAAGATTACAAATAAGTACAAGAATTGACAGAAATAAAATACCGACAAGAGAAGAAGAGTTAGACTTTAAGAAAGCGCTTTGTCGGAATAGCCTCGTGGCGTCGCAGGAGCGTAGAGCAGCAGAGTTTCAGTGCAGACTTGATCTTTTTGAAGCTCCTACCTGGGGCTTCTTTTATATGCTGTCCCGGGCGCCTGGATCCCTTCCGGGCGCCTGGAACGTGACGTAGCTGCACGAACCATGATGCTCCACGTGGCGACGACTCGGCTGGATGAAATTTGCCTTCCGGGCGCCCGGACCTCCGGGCGCCCGGATCCCCTCCGGGCGCCCGGACCACCTTGTTTCAGAAAGCTCCTTTTTCCTGCAAAACAGGGTTAGTCCGAGGCAAATATGTATCCTGTAAAACAGATTGTTAGCACAGTTAAAGTTCAATAGATGGATAAGAAAGAGTATGACTTAGATTCCGTCTTTCCGAGACCGGAATCTAGTCACGATCTCGACTTAGACATCCGAAATGGATCTAATCCGGATCGACGCCTAATGTCCCCTTCCCGGGAACGCGTCCTCACAGTCACTCCCTTCCAGTGACTTACCTCACTTACCTGCCAGACGTCCGGTCAGCCCGTCGACCCGTCTGGACTTCTCGCCAAGCGTCCGGTCAGCCCGTCGACCCGCTTGGACTTCTCGCCAGCTATCCGGTCAGCCCGTCGACCTAGCTGGACTTCTCCTGCACACTTGATAAAAGTGTCAGACAACAACAAACCTAACTTAACCTGATTTGTCATTCATCAAAACCTGAGTTAGACCGTTAGTGCTAACCGCACCAACAGATAAGAGGTTCTATCAGCTGAACTAATCCGTCGACTGATTACTCTATCCGTCGATTGATCCTCTATTCCTTCCTTGTTTGTTGTGATCCTATTCATTCGATCGCGAAAAGACTATGTTCCATTGATGGAACACAGTCTTTCGGTTGGTTGAACATATTTTTAACTTTTGTGCTTTAATTTGAATCTTGATTAATTTTGGAAATATATTAATCCATTAGTTGATCACCTTGATCCGTTGATGGAATCAAAAATTCCATTTGCAGTCTAGATCAAATCTCACTACTCTAGTTTTTCAGGATTCCGTGATTGAACACCTTTTTCCATCGACAGAACGATCCTAAAAAAATATATTAGAAAATTTATCCTACAAAATAGAGTTAGAGCATAAACATGCAAAGTAGGATTAGTACAAATATAGTATGCATGATTAAGACAGTTAGGACTATCTTGATCTCAACTTAGAAACCTTCATTGGTTTCTTGAGTTGGATCAATACTTAAGGTTTGTCCCTACTAGAACACGACCTCACCGCACTATCTCTAGAAGTTTACCTCAACTCATCTGCCAAACATCAGATCCTTCAAACCTATTTGGACTTAACCGGTCAGCATTGGATCAACTGCCAAAACTTTCACTTGTCTCGACATCAAGTCCTCCAGACCTATTGAGTCCATCTATTAGATGTTAGGTCCACTTGACCCATCTAGACTTCTTGCCTAGTTTCATGATCTTCTGAGACTTTCCTTGCCTAGTATCGGGTCAAGCTGACCTATTAGGACTTTCCAATGTGAGAGTCCTGCACACTTGATCAATTAATCAGATAATAATAAGACTTAACTTAAACTTTTGAAAACATCAAAACATAGGTTCGATTATGGTGCTCCCTGCACCAATATAAGCCAGGGGCAAATAGAGAGTCTATATAAACTTTCATGACCTCAATAAAGGCTGCCCAAAAGATTTCTATTCTCTACCTCACATCGATCAACTAGTAGATTTTACTTTCGGTTGTGAGCTCATATATATATTGGATTTTTAGCAAGGTTATCATTAAATTCCCTTGGCTCCTGAAGATCAAGAAAATGTCAGTTTCATCACCACTAATGTAACGGAACCTTTTGTTATACTATCATACCATTTAATTTATAGAATGTAGGGGGCAACTTATTAGCAACTCATGGATCAGGTTTTTAAGAATCAAATCAGGAGAAATATTGAGATGTATGTTGATGACATTTTAATTAAGTCTGTCTAATTTGGGACCTTGATCTTAGATATTGAGGAAACATGTCGTACGCTCAAGCAATACAAGCTTAAATTTAACTACATTAAGTTCTTATTCGGGGATCAAAAGTGAAAAAAATTCTTGGATATATAGTAACTGAGCAAGGAATCGAGGTGAACCCTGAAGAAAATTGAGGCGCTTCAGAATATGTCCCCCCCCAACCCCCACAAAAAAAACTTTAGGAAGGCACAACGATTGGTCAAGCGTATTAGTTCACTTTCTCGATTCATATCTTGCTTAACCGATTGGACGTGAAGTGTGATGAAGCTTTTGCCATGTTGAAAGAGTATTTATCCTGACTACCTTTACTCTCCAAATTAGTGATAGGAGAAATGTAATGAGTATATCTATCAGCATTCAAAGGAGCAGTCGCCACAGTCTCGCTCCAATAGGAGAATAGTGTACAACACTCCTTCTATTTTCTAGGCCACTTGTAAAGGACGCTGAAAGCATATACACTAATCTGGAGAAATTAGCTCTTGGATTGGCCCTCGTTGCCCGCCAACTGAGTCTATATTTTCTCGCTCACCCGATCATAGTCCTTACTATTGGTGAAGTTAGCACTAATGACCAAACTCAGGTTTTGATGTATGATAAAAAAAATAAAATTAGATGTTATGTGTTCTAATCTATTTACCAAGTATGCAAAACTGAAAAGACTTGATAGGAGCAGACACCAGACTGAAGTCCAGTCGAGTCAAGGAGGACCAAATGATTGGCAAGAAGTCCAACTAAGTCAGAGAGGGCTAGACAACTAATAGGAAGTCCAGTCAGGTCAGGGAGGATCAGGTGACTGACTAAAGTCCAGATAAGGCATTTGGCAAGAAGACCTAGTGGATTAAGAGATCAGAGTTGAGTAAGTCTGCTAATGGTAAGTGGAGGTACGCAACTGGAGGAAAGATCTAGTGAAGACGCATTCCCGGTTGAGAGATTAGTAGGTGTCGGTTCGACCTATGGCTTCAATGAAATCCAAAGTTAGGAAGGGGCAGTCCCAAGACTATCAAAATATTTAATACTTATTTTTGCATATTATACTTGTTGTGCTAACTTAGTGGTGTAGGAAAGTGAAAGATGAAAAAAGGGCTTCCAGGCACCCGGGTAGAGTTCAAGCGCCTGGAGGTCCGGTCTGGGTAGCCCAAGTGGGTCCAGGCACCTAGATTGGGTCAAACCTAATCACTCATGCAAATGAGTTGGTGCACTCTAATTGGCCAGTACATGTCAGTGTCCAGGTGCTCGGGGCTGGTCCAGGCGACCATGAGTGGATAGAGGCTACTTGATAGAGCTTCACCGAGGTGTAGCCACGTCAGCAATCCAGGTGCCTAGAGGTGGTCTAGGCTCCCAAAGATGGATAATCTAGTGATGAAGCAGGATTAAATAGGTCTTAGCCCACGCACTCGGGGATGGTCTAGGCACTCGAAAATGCTTATAAAAGAAGCTTCGACCAACAACTTCAAGATATCAATTGCTACAACTTTCATACTCAAGCAATACTCCAAAAAGCTCTCTACGACACTGAAATGCCACTTCGACAACTATGCATAAGTTTCAACACAAAGTCATCGGTATATGTGTATTTACTTACTTTCACTTTAATTTTCTATATCATTGTAATTATTTGAGCTTATAGTGGATTTCCCAACAAAAGCACTTAGCGAGTGCGGCGTTGGAGTAGGAGTTGTCAAAGGCTTCAAACCAAGTAAAAGAAACTTGTGTTAGCCATTAATGCGATGATAAAGGGGAGCCCACTAAGTGCGGGTCAAAGGACGGAGATAGTAGCCGACATAGAGGTCAAAGTCAAGGAGGTCAACACTAAAGAACCAACGACCTCACCAAAGGGGGTCCAACGGAGCTCTACTACAATGGTCGATCAGGCATGAAGCTCTCAACTGGCAAAGGGCTGGTCCAAGCAGAATGCCCGTGTAGCCAATATCATCAGGCGCTCATCACAGAGCAGAGGAGCATTGGGCTACCAGAGCGTTAGCCCGGTCAGGCGGAATGAGCCACTGTACCCAGTTGCCCCAAGGAAGACCAGCCGATACCAATTGAGCAGAGGTGTTTGTAGCCGAGCGGCTTCCCCACTCGACCAAGCAGTAGAATCCTTGACGTATCTCTGAACATTCTTTTGGGAGATAGTGTCGCTGATATGAGGTATGGTCAACAGGCGGATCGTAAGACGAAAGCTTCTACTGTATTGTCAAGGATATGCATGCCCTGTTAAAGTATGGTGTTAGAGACATTTTCCTAATAGGTCCTTTCCTAGGATAAATTGAAGAACATGTTCACACCTCAAGGAGTGTGCACGTTATCCACCAGGACACTATATAAAGGGGGCCCATACACCGGTGGGGGTATGCGTTATTCACTATTCATGCCTGTGTCTACTATTGCTCCATCTTTTTCCTCTTTCTAGTGACTAACTTGAGCATCGGAGAGCCAACGCCCGGGACCCCTTCCTTGGCTTGGCACTGACGTTTCCTATGTTGTAGAGCGGAGCGGAGTCTACATCCAGTCAACACAGTAGCCACATCCCCAACTTGCCATATCCACGATTTTCAGACAGAATCAGCCATGTTCTTTTTGTGTAATTATTTTCTGTTGCTTTCTCTCGTATTTTTATGAAAAAGTAAAAAATAAAAGTGACTCACGCTATTCATCCCCTCTAGATCTTTATGATCCTACACTTACCAGTAGTACTCTGGGTCGGGTGTTAACGAATCTCAAAGTCCCTGGGAGGTTGATCAAGTGGACCACCGAGACGAGCGAATACAATATCAAATATCAACCGTGAACAGCCAATAAAGATTAAGCCCTAGCAGATTTTCTAATATAAGTTCCTGACCAAGAAGTAGATGGGACTTGGACGGTTTACATGGATGACTCCTCGACCCAACAAGGTAGCGGAGTTGGGATATTATTATTTTCCCTCCAAGAAGATGTGCTCCAACTCTCTGTCCGACTTGACTTCTGGTCTTCCAATAATGAAGCCAAATATGAACTCTTACTCATAGGACTTCAAGCAAAGAAACAAGCCAGGGCTTCCTGAGTGATCATCTATTCATATTCTCAATTGGTTCCTCAACAACTAGAAGGAAGTTTTGAGATCAGAAGTGATTGATTATGGTGCTATGCGGACATTTTGAAAAGCTAAAAGGTGATTTCCAAGAGGTCACTTTGTAGAAAATTGCTAATGTGGATAATCAAAAGGCAGATGAGCTGGTCAAAGTACCAAACACACTGGCAGGTTGGAGAACGAATGACTCTGTGTCTCAAACTCTATTGGTTTCATAGATCAACCAAGCCTCAAGTCAGGATGAGCCTACGGATTGGAGAACACCCATTGATTATCTCAAATAATAAATTCTACCTACTAATCCGAAACAATCCCGACTGCTTAAATGAAGAGCTCCCCATTTCACTTTAATTGAGAACATATTGTATCGGTAATCCTTCTACACCTCCTTAAGTGCCTTGGTATCGATGACGCCGATTATGTCATAAGGGAGATTTATGAAGGTATTTATGGAAATCACATTGGAGGGATGACACTCGTTCTTAAGACATTATTGGCTGGGTATTTCTTGCCAACAATGCATGCAGATACTACCCGATCACCATAGCTTGTATTCATTGCCAAAGGCACTAGAACCTCTCTCATCACTCGATTAATTTCTTAAAAATCTTTACTATATCAAACTCCTTCGACAAGTGGGACATGAATATTGTAGGTCCCTTCTAGGTTGGACCTTAATAAAAAAAAATTCTCATGGTTACTGTCGACTACTTCTCAAAATGGGTCAACATTGAAGTCTTAACCTAAATAATTGAAGATATAGTTGAGAAGTTTCTGTGGAAGAATATTGTCTACCGATATGATATCCCTCACAAGTTCGTCTCAAATAATGATAGATAGTTTCAGGGTCGTCGACTAAAGAAGTGGTGTGAAGGATTCAAAATTCAACAAGCTTTCACCTCAGTATTCTATCCACATTGCAATGGGTAAACTGAGGTGCTTAATCAAGAAATACTTTGTGGACTCAAAATCAAGTTCGACCATGTCAAAGGCAGTTAGGTGGATAAGTTATCAAGTATTCTATGAGCATACATAACCACATCTCGAGAAAGCACGGAAATGACTTCTTTCCATCTTATTTACGGAGAGCATACAATCATTCTAATAGAAATTGTGGAAGACTCCATTCGACGAAACACTTATGAACCAAAATATTTTGGATAATGGCTCCTGGACCTCAACCTGATCATAGAAACCCAAGAAAAGGTGGTTTCCTGACTCGTAGAGTATTAGCAGCGGATGTGCCTCAAGTACAACAAGTGGGATATTCCTTGCGCTTTTCAAATCAGAGACCTAGTTTGAAAGAAGGTCAAGCTGGTTGGCAACATTAACAAATTGGAATCATAATGGGAGGGGACCCTTCCAGGTGATCTATAAGAATACTACTAGGGCATACTATTTGGAAGACACTAGCGACAAGAAGCTCGATCGCTCGTGGAGTGTCAACCACCTAAAGCCTTATATTTTTTAAACCGATTCAATATCCTCAAATTATCCTTTTGGCATTATGCTTTGTTTTTTTTTCATTCTTTATCAATAAATAAGCATTTTTTGTTAGATTCGGATTCTCTCATCCTTGTCCTTTTTAGGATCCAAAATTTCTCGGACCCAGACATTGTCAGGGTTAAGATCTTTCTGGCTATGATAGCAGCCTTCCCTTCGCACAAGGGTTGAGCATGTATCATATCGCCTTGCCCTTTTTATGTCCTAAAACTCTCCCGACTTGGATATAGTCGGGGTCGAGATCCATCAGCCTGCAATAGCAACTTCCCATCCTACAAGGATCGAGAGTGTATCATATCACCTTGTCCTTTTCAGGACCTAAACTCTCCCATCTCAGATATAGTTGGAGTCGAGACCCTTCAGGCTGGGATAGGAACCTCCCCTTCGCACAAAGGTTAAACACGTATCATATCGTCTTATCCTTTTTAGGGCCTAAACTTCCTTGACTCAAAACATAATCGGGGTCAAGATTCTTCATGATGTGATAGCAACCTCTCCTTCACACAAGAGTCGAGCACGTATCGTATCACCTTGTCGTTTTCAGGCTCAAACTCCCCCGACTCAAACATAGTCGGGGTCGAGATCTTTCAGGCTGTGATAGTAACCTCCCCTTTGCATAAGAGTCAAGCACGTATCATATCACCTTGTCCTTTTTAAGGCCCCAAACTCTCCTAACTCAAATATAGTTAGGGTTGAGATCCTTCAGCTTGTGATAGCAACCTCCTCTTCACACAAGAGTTGAGTGCATATCGTATCACCTTGTCCTTTTTGTTGGATCGAGAAGCGCTAGAGGGGGGGTGAATAGCGCTCGTGGCTTTCACTCGTTTCGTAATCGTAAAATAATCGAGAAGTAGCAGCGGAAGAAGAACAATACACAAAAGACACCAAGATATTTACTTGGTTTGGAGCCTAGGGCGACTCCTACTCCAAGGCCTGCGATCGTTGATCGCTTTCTGTGGGCAACAACTATATCGCGCAAATTCAATTACAAAAGTATTATAGTAGTGCAATAACAATAACAGAGTTATACCGACGACAGAATCAAAGTCTTGGAGTTTCGGGTTGTCGGAGACTTGCAACAGCACTTTAGGGCGTCTTTTAGAGCAGCATGTTGTAGTAGAGATCTCTTGAATTCATTCTCTTAAGCTGCTGCTTGAAGACTCCTTTTATACAGTGCTGGAGGCACCTCCAAGCCTGTCCGAGGCGCCTCCAGGCCGCCGAGTCGCACGTGTGGATAAGCTCTGATCTGGTTGCACCTTATCCCATTAAAGGTGCCTCCAAGCTGCTCCAAGGCGCCTCCAACGCCTGGTCCAAGGCACCTTCAGCTTCCTCCGAGGCGCCTCCAGCGCCTCTGGATAGCTGACTTCGGCTAGCACCCGAGGCGCCTCCAAGCTCCATGGAGGTGTCTCGGACACTGTTCATCTGAGGTTAAATGTGCTCCTTTGTTCCTGCAAAATGTATAGTCCCAAACACAAAACCTTGTAAAATAAAGTTAGCACAGAAATATGATAAATGATATCGACAGTCATCGGACTGTCCGAGTCTGACTTCCGATTTCCAATCGGAAACCCTAGGTCGACCCGACGCCTACTGTTCCCTCTACGGGGAACGCGCCCTCACCTACTCCACTCAGGAGATTTACCTGTTGCCAGTGCGATCCTCCAGATCGACTGGACTTTTGCTCAGCGTTCGAAGCTTCTGGACTTTCTGCAGGACTTTCGCTTCCCGACCCGTCCAGTCTTTCATCTGGTTCGCGACACCAGGACACTCCACCTAGGGTTACCCCCCTAGGACTTTTGCCTGAAGCTCTCGACCCGCCAAGACTTTTCGCATAGGGTTACCACCCTCTATGACCTAGGGTTACCACCCCCTAGGGTTTTCCACCTGCCTAACCGCAACTAGGACTTTTGCCTAAGTACATTTAGGACTTTTCTACAAGCTCATTCAAAACGTTAGATAACAATTAAACTTAACTTTGAATCCCTTTGTCATTATCAAAACTTGAGTTTGATCGTCAGATGCTTTCCGCACCAACAATCTCCCCCTTTTTGATTATGGCAACCGAAATTCAAAGTTAAGAAAAAAAATGTAATAAAGATAAGCATAAATTAGCACAAGCATAAATAAAACATAAGCATATTAAAGCTCCCCCTTATTAGAAGCTCCCCCTTAAAATGATTTCTTTTTATTTTAAATTTTCTTTAATTTCTTTTGAATTTCTTTATACTCTCCCCCTTTGCCATATATCAAAATAAATAAGAGAGTAAAATGAGTATAGACATAAATACTTAGCTCTTTTAAAATAAGTTTTCTTGTAAACGTTTAGCTAAGTTAATAAATTCGCCATAAGTTTGGAACCATAATTTTTTTTTCAAGGATTTATCAAATGAGTATGCTTTTAAAAGATTTTCAAATGATTTTACAAATCATTTTGAAAGATTTAAGTGAAATTTTTAAATGAGTTTTTGAAATAATTTTCAAACGATTTTTAAATAAGTTTATCAAATAATTTCCAAAGGTTTTTTAAATAAGTTTTTCAAATAATTTTCAAGGGATTTTTAAATAAGTACTTGACATAATTTCCAAAGGAATTTTAAATAAGTTTGAAATTGATTTTTAATGGATTTTTCAAATAGTTTTGAAATATATTTTTTAAAGAATTTTTCAAATAATTTTGATTTTTAAAGGATTTTTCAAATAATTTTGAAATTGATTTTTAAAGGATTTTTCAAATAATTTTGAAATTGATTTTTTAAAGCATTTTTTAAAAAAATTAGAAATTGATTTTTAAAGGATTTTTCAAATAATTTAGAAATTTTTTTTAAAGGATTTTTCAAATAATTTTGAAAATTTTTTTAAAGGATTTTTCAAATAATTTTCAAATTGTTTTTTAAAGAGTTTTAAAATGATTTTCAAAAGATTTTTCAAATGATTTTTAAAAAAAATTTAAAGAATTTTTAAATGATTTTTCAAATAAATTTTTTTAAAGAATTTTCAAATGATTTTTAAAGAATTTTAAAAGATTTTTCAAATGATTTTTAAAGAATTTTAAATGATTTTTTAAATAATTTTTAAAGAATTTTAAAAGATTTTTTAGAATTTTAAAAGATTTTTCAAATAATTTTAAAGAATTTTTAAAAACATTTTTCAAATAATTTTAAAGAATTTTTAAAATATTTTTCAAAGAATTTTAAAGAATTTTTAAAAGTTTTTCAAATAATTTTTAAAGAATTTTTAAAAGATTTTTCAAATAATTTGTAAAGAATTTTTCAAATAATTTTTAAAGAATTTTTAAAAGATTTTTCAAATGATTTTTAAAGAATTTTTTCAAATGATTTTTAAAAGATTTTTCAAAATATTTTTCAAATAATTTTTAAAGAATTTTTAAAGGATTTTTCAAATAATTTTTAAAGAATTTTTAAAATATTTTTCAAATAATTTTTAAAGAATTTTCAAATGATTTTTCAAATAATTTTTATAGAATTTTAAAAGATTTTTTCAAATAATTTTAAAAGAATTTTCAAAGAATTTTTTAAATGATTTTAAAAATATTTTTTAAATAATTTTTAAAGAATTTTTAAAAGATTTTTCAAATAATTTTTAAAGAATTTTAAAATGATTTTTCAAATGATTTTTAAAGAATTTTTGAAATGATTTTTAAAAGATTTTTCAAATAATTTTTAAAGGATTTTTCAAATAATTTTTAAAATATTTTTCAATTAATTTTTAAAGAATTTTTAAAATATTTTTCAAATAATTTTTAAAGAATTTCAAATGATTTTTCAAATAATTTTTAAAGAATTTTAAAAGTTTTTTCAAATGCTTTTTAAATAATTTTAAAATGATTTTCAAATAATTTTTTAAAAGATTTTTGAAATAATTTTTAAAATGTTTTTAAAGAATTTTAAAATGATTTTCAAATAATTTTTTAAAAGATTTTTCAAATAATTTTTAAAGAATTTTTCAAAGATTTTTCAAATAATTTTTCTAATAATTTTTAAAGAATTTTTCAAATAATTTTTAACGAATTTTAAAATTATTTTCAAATAATTTTTTAAAAGATTTTTCAAATAATTTTTAAAAAATTTTAAAATGATTTTTAAAAATTGGGTTTAGTTTATTTTAATTAAATTTGATTAAATTTTGAACAATTTGAACTTATTTGAACCTAGATCCATCTCATCCGATTCTAAATTATCAATCAGGTAATATTTAATTTAGGTTATTTCTAAGGATTAATTTACATTTGAGTTAAATTTAGGTTTTCCAATTAGTCAATTAAATATGTCTTTCCATGATTGATTCCCAGGTCAGGGCGAGGCTCTAGGCCTTCTTGGGTATGGGATCATCCTCCCCTTCCTAGACAGAATCGCTCAAAGAAATATATATTTAATTTTCTTTTTGAAACCCCTATGTTTAACTGAACAAGTGTAAATTACGCCTAGGTCCTTAAACTATCCTAAATCTAAACATGCATTTTAAAAAAGTAAACAAACATCAATCAGTTCTATCTATTAGTAAAGATGGTCTTTCTATTGGCTCCCCCTGGATCATAGCCTTGATATGCTCTATCAAGGTAATGGATCTGATCCTTGGGGACCCAATATTGTCCAAGTCCAACTTGATTAACCAAGTTTGACTTGGGGACCCATGTTTGAATTATATTTCTATTATTTCTATTTACTAACGACAGATATGATTTATACTTTGTTTTGGTCTTAAATCCAAGTCCGGATTTGTTGTAAATGGCTCGCTGTTTTCCAAGAATCAGATCCAGATTCTTGGAACCCAAGGTGAACTGTTCCAACGTATCCTTGAGTTCTTTAATTTGAGTTTTCAAATTGGAATTTCCTTCCTCAAGTTGTTGGACTTGAGTTGAACTTCCAATTTGAACTGACTCAATTAAAGAACTCGAGTTAGTCGCTTCCTTAAGGGCTATTACCTCCTTTTGGAGCGATTTGACTCGGATATTGGACTTAGCCAGTTTCTTTAGCAAGTAAGGTACTAGGTTTTGTAAATTTTCTAGATTATCTATATTAATACCAGAAATTACAAAGCTTACAGTGGGTTTTGGTCCTTCGGAAACGGATGCGGATCCGTGGCTTCGCTCGGACTCGATGTCTGACTCACTCTCGATCTCAGATTCGGACTCGGTCTCAGTTTCGACAATATTTGCTTGTATCGGTAGAGCTAGGAAGCTTGTTTGTTCAAGCTCTTCATCAGAATCTTCGGAGGAGGACTCATCCCATGTCGCCTGCAACACCTTCTTCTTTCTAGCTTCCTTAGTCTTGATTGTACCTACAACTAACACAACACCTTCCTCGGCCAGAGTAGTATTAGTCTGTTCAAATGATTTATCTATTAAATTGTGCTTACTTACTTTCGCATTGGAGTTATCTTCGTGTAGCTCAATCAATTTTTGCCACAACTCTTTTGCACTTGCGAAGTGGTCGATGCGGTTCAGTTCTTCATTGGTTAGGCCGCATTGTAGCATGCAGGTCGCTTTGACATCGGCTTCAACTTTTTTCATTGTGCTAGAATCCCAGTTGATGCATGAGATAAGTTTTCCGGTGCCGTCACGAGGAAGCTCGAGTCCGGTCTGGATAATGATCCACATCTCGACTTGCGTCTTGAGGTGGTATTCCATCCGGTTCTTCCAATATCCAAAGTCCTCGCCAGAAAAGAGTGGCGGGCGGACGGTGCAAAATCCTTCTTGGAATGCCATTTAAGATCTAGCACACAAATAAACAAAAAAAAAAAAGACTTGTCTCAGGACTTAATCCTGGATTAGTAGTGCCAGAGAAGGATAAAAATAGAAATTCATGAATTTAAAAAAAATAATAAAACAATAATAAAATATTATTAAAAATTTTTAATAAATATTATTTCAAATTTTGCTAAATACAATATTTTATCAATACTAATGAGTGGTGAAGAGATGAGAATGAATTTTTTGAAAATAATTTTGGAGGGAAAAAACGAAAGGCGTAAGGTTTTATTTTTACCCTATAAGAATGAGAAAGCGACAAAAAAGAAATGCTCGAACGGTAGTTGTACCAATTCAGAGCAACCCCGCTCTGATACCAATTATTGAATCGAGAAGCGCTAGAGGGGGGGTGAATAGCGCTCATGGCTTTCACTCGTTTCGTAATCGTAAAACGATCGAGAA
Organism: Zingiber officinale; assembly: GCF_018446385.1. Classification (NCBI taxonomy): domain Eukaryota; kingdom Viridiplantae; phylum Streptophyta; class Magnoliopsida; order Zingiberales; family Zingiberaceae; genus Zingiber; species Zingiber officinale. The sequence goes on from NC_055997.1 coordinate 123,990,934, forward strand.
GTAGCAGCGGAAGAAGAACAATACACAAAAGACACCAAGATATTTACTTGGTTCGGAGCCTAGGGCGACTCCTACTCCAAGGCCCGTGATCGTTGATCGCTTTCTGTGGGCAACAATTATATCGCACAAATTCAATTACAAAAGTATTATAGTAGTGCAATAACAATAACAGAGTTATACCGATGACAGAATCAAAGTCTTGGAGTTTCGGGTCGTCGGGGACTTGCAACAGCACTTTAGGGCGTCTTTTGGAGTAGCACGTTGTAGTAGAGATCTCTTGAATTCATTCTCCTAAGCTGCTGCTCGAAGACCCCTTTTATACAGTGCTGGAGGCGCCTCCAAGCCTATCCGAGGCGCCTCCAGTTCGCCGAGTCGCATGTGTGGATCAGCTCTGATCTGGTCGCACCTTATCCCATTGAAGGCGCCTCCAAGCTGCTTCAAGGCTCGTCCAACGCCTGGTCCAAGGCGCCTACAGCTTCCTCCGAGGCACCTCCAGCGCCTCTGGACAGCTGGCTTCGGCTAGCACCCGAGGCGCCTCCAAGCTCCATGGAGGCGCCTCGGACACTGTTCATTCGAGGTTAAATGTGCTCCTTTGTTCCTGCAAGATATGTTAGTCCCAAACACAAAACCCTGCAAAACAAAGTTAGCACAGAAATATGATAAATGATATCGACAGTCATCGGACTGTCCGGGTCTGACTTCGGATTTCCAACCGGAAACCCTAGGTCGACCCGACGCCTACTGTTCCCTCTACGGGGAACGCGCCCTCACCTACTCCACTCAGGAGATTTACCCGTTGCCAGTGTGATCCTCCAGATCGACTGGACTTTTGCTCAGCGTTCGAAGCTTCCGAACTTTCTGCTGGACTTCCACTTCCCGACCCGTCCAGTCTTTTACCTAGTTCGTGACACCAGGACTTTCCATCTAGGATTACCACCCCTAGGACTTTTGCCTGAAGCTCTCGACCCGCCAAGACTTTCCGCATAGGGTTACCACCCCCTATGACCTAGGGTTACCAACCCCTAGGGTTTTCCACCTGTCTAACCGCAGCTAGGACTTTTGCCTAAGTACACTTAAGACTTTTCTACAAGCTCATTCAAAACGTTAGATAACAATTAAACTTAACTTTGAATCCCTTTGCCATTATCAAAACTTGAGTTCGATCGTCGGATGCTTCCCGCACCAACACTTTTTAGGACCTAAAACTCACTCGACTTGAATATAGTCAGGGTTGCCCATGATGTGATATCCCCCTTACATTCATGATTGGGTTCAATATTCCTAGCCCTGGTGAAGCGTGCATCTCATCAGAGGTCGAACTCTCAATGACCCTTCCAGACAAATTCGTATCTCTCAACTCTGCGTTAGGGAGCTCACCATAGAAGGGCAATTCGAGATAAATAAAAGTTTCTTTTCTTACATACTGATGTTTAGTAACAAAAGATAGTTCAAGATCAAATTAAGTTAAATCTGCTATGACCTCATTGGTGATGTTGTTGGTGATTCTGGATAAGTTGATAAGAGGGGGTGGCACGCCAGCAGGGAGGTGCTCATTCTCCAATGGTTATTGAATGGTGTCATCCATTTCATATCATACCATACAGACAAGGTGAATACCAATTATATCATAAAATTTCTCTGAATAAAGGAATTCTTTCTTCTTGATGATTCAGCTCTCAGTCTCCTCAGCTTGATATTCTTGGAAATCGACCATTTTGCCTTCCAGTTGGTCTCTTTAGGCATTAATCTTTCCGCCTGGTGGCCCCCAATTCCACTTTTAAGATCCCAACTCAGTGTGTCTAGCTTCCAATGCGAGTCTAGTTGTCGTCAACTCAGCCTTAGAAACCTCTGCCCTGCCTAAGTGCCCTCCAGCAAGGTCTTTTGTGCTTTTGTCGTAGCTTTCGACTCCTCTATCTCCTTCCACAGCCCCTCCCATAGCCTCTCCCCTTCAACTTCAGCTTCTTGCTCTTGACCTTAAGGGATTCAACCTCTCTCTTCATCTTGTTTGGGTTGTATGTTGCCTGGATCTTCTCTGCTATCGCCTATAATATTCCCCTCTTCAATCGAGTGATCACTGCATGATCGAAAATAGGGTCAACTTATTGTTTCTTCAAGAGAGCAATCTATGACTATATAAGGGGCATTTCTTCTTGGGTTGTGGTCAAGACCTCCTGGGAAGGGGCCGCAGCTAGTCGAGACTCCAGTTCAGCTACTTAGGACAACAGTTCTCTTCGATCCTACTAGATGTTAGGATATCGTTTGCCAAGCACCATTAATTATAACATGTGTTTGGTCCCATTTAGCAGAAGATCCTCTACCAAGACCTGAATGGGCATGCCCTTAGTTGCTTCCTCAACATTATCCATCCAATGGACATTGGACCATAAATAGTGAGATCTAGCTTATGCTTCCCCTGGATTTGTTCTTGGGATGCTTCTAGGGCAATCAGGATGTCATCATCACCTGAAAAATCTGCCTAGTTATTTATAAAACTTGGGTCCGAAGGAGGTTGTGTACGGGAATCCCCCAACTATGTAAGGGACGTAGGAGCTAAGGCCGGGTGATACCTTGACCCGGCTGGCACGCTCGATCTTTTAACGGGTGTGGGAATAAACAGTCTTGGGGAGCTGACAGGAGCTAGCAATGGGGCAGACAAACCTTAATGGTTGGCAGAAGTTTCTATCTAGTGTCACCTTTTCCTAGTGAACATAAGAGGTTTTCCCAACTCCTTGGATGGAGTCAATTCCACAGTCGCCAATCACATAGCTGGTAGTCTTGGCTCCCAGAATAGGGGCAAATCTCTAGTCGTCGCTTGGGGGATGATCTTCGTTAGAGCTACGATCGGAGCCGGGGTGCCTTGTCCTTGGGCATCGCCTCATCTGAGGTGAGATTGACAATTGCCACCTCGCGTGCCTCCAACTCTACCTCAGTGAACTTAACCGCCTTGTTCATAGATGCCTTCATTATAATGGTAGCTACAAAAAATGATATACCTTCAGTTAGATGCCAAGATTTGGAGGATGAAAAATCTTAGCAAATGAAGCTATGAGGGGAGCTAGAATGGGGCTCAAGTCAAACATATGCAGCAATCCCTCCTCGAGTAGAGGTTGGTCTCAAACTTCAAGTCCCTCCTCGAGTAGAGGTTGGTCTCAAACTTCAAGTCCTTTAACTTCTATGATGCACTGAAATAGTCCCGCTCCAGTTGGCAATCTTTCAAGGCAAGAGGCATGGGTAACTCGCGTTGCCACCGGGTTGACCAAGACACTATACTCGACGGTTTGATGAAGGAAAATTGGAGTTTCCACCCTTTGCATGATGGCGGGAGGCTCTTGATTAGGTTGAGCCCAGTTTGGATTGAGAAGAAGAATACTCCGTCTTTCATATTATTCAGGTAAAAGAAGAAATGGAAGATGCGAGGGTAGAGAGGAAGGCAATACAAGCGGGATTACTACACCAGTTAAGAATTAAGATGCGAAAGGAGTCAGGGTCAAGTTACGATAATGGAATACGAAAATACTGCGATACTTCAATAAAAAACATTGGAATAAGGAAACACAACTTACTCAATAGATAACTTTGGAAAAAGGTTATGAAACCAAGAGGAGAACGGTTTAGTCGGTCATGACCATTCGAAAGTCCTAACAAATGGTCAATCGGTATCTCATAGGTGTCCCTTAATCAATTTAAAGACGACAAGTTAACATCCATGTTAACTCACTGATGGTTCGTTCGACGATGTTCCCAGGCCATATCAACACCATTTTGAACCTACTCGCATTTAGCAATTGACTAACTTGGCCTGTTGGATGTGGTGGTAGAGTAGACGAAGTAAACTAAAAAGGTTTTAATGGATTAAATGACTCGAATAGTCATAGACTCTTTCCCTATGAGTTATATATGGTCTCTGGTAGATCCTCCAATATCAAATTAGACATATGAAGTTTAAGATTTAATCGTGATGTATCATAGAAGATTTTCCTCTCAATGAATAATGGATTCGAGAATACTAACCGTCAAAATGTATCTTCTCGTATGCTTCTTTTATTTAAAATTTTTATACGATCGAATAAATTAAGAGAGCTGAAAACTTAGATACACCATGCTAATTAAAAAAATAAAAAAAAATACAATTGATGGGAAATGATACAAAAGAATCTTTAAAAAAAAATGTGGGCATTCTTTAAGGATGGATAAAAAAAATTAGTCTAACCTTGTCGAAAGTTCCAATGCCATACATATATTCTATGCTCTGAATAAGTTTATACTTTTACTCGACCAGGCCTCCTATAAATAAATACTGTCAGAGTCCATCTTTTTAATAATAAATCGTCTTTAATGATTAAAAAATCCTTTTTAATTTTTACCCTTTTAATACGACCTTTTTAACCTTCCAACAATCGAACACCGGACAGCATCTTCGTACTCAAAAATTTGATTTGTGGCTGTTCCACCGAGGCGTAACTCACCTCGCTGTCGCCGCTACGCATTCATTACGCAAAATAATAATAATAAATAAATACATAGATAAATATAAAAAATATATTACCTCCCGGAGAATGTTAATTCGTCGGTGATCTCGAACATCAGTCTCGTTAGAAGCTTCAAGGAATCGTCCGCTTTATCCTCAGACCTCAGTTATTTTGGGCCGGTGGAGGCGGAGCGTCCGATACCGGCACCTCACTTCTCTCCAGATGGCGGTGGTCGCGGAGAACTTGTTGAAGTCCGGCGAGGTCTCCGCCATGATCCGCCAAGGTTTCATCTCCTCGCCTCGCCTGTCCCCGGCCTCCTCTCCTCCGCCGAAACTTCCGGCAACTGCTTCTGGATCCTCCGAGGCATCTGCCTTCCCCTCTCCCCTACGTCCTTCGTTTCCGGCCCCAAGGACCACCACACTCTTCGAGATGATGGCCCAGGAGGGCGCCCCGCTCCGGCCCCCTATGCGGACGCAGCAACACGACCTGCAAGAGAGGATAGCGGCGGTCCTCGCTAGTAAGGGCCCCAGCGACTTGAAGCTCTCGGTAAGCTCCAGCAACGGGATGCGAATCCGAATGGCTGCGCACCGGCGGGTGTTGACGGCCCGCAGCCGTTTCTTTGCGGAGAAGCTAGCAGGGATATGTGGCAGAACGAGTAGCCGACCGGTCGTCGTGGAGATCTGTGAGTGCGACGATGCGGAAGTCTACGTGGAGGCGGTGGGGCTCATGTACTCCGACGATCTGAGGCGGATGCTGGCCGGAGAGGATGTCGAAAAGGTTCTTGGCTTGCTCCAGGTAAGTTTGGGAAACTTAATTTTATGCTCTGTTATTGTAAATCTGTAGCTTATTAGATTGAGATTAACTTGTAAGAATTCAAGCCGGTGCCCTCTTTTTCTTTTTTAGTTTGCGATCAACCAGCTTTCTAAACGATATCAGACCTTTTGAAATTTAAGAAAACAAAACCTAATGAATTGGAAATTGTTATATTAGCTTAAACTAAATGCAAGGAGCCAAGGATTCCTTCTTTTCTCCAGCCCTTCTGTTAAGTCTCCATCTTGGTTGATGTAGATGAACAAAATGTGTCGTTTTCCAGTAAAATAAAATCACAATTCCATAATGTGACGTTCAATATATTATTCTTCATGGTGCAATTTGGCATTTGTCTTTTGTTGAAAGTACTATTTGTGAGCCAAGTAGTACCTATTCAGGTTTTTATCCCACCACCATGTCTGTCGCTCTGTGCTCACTTACAGATTCATCTGGAACTCTGTTGTATAGCAACATGATTGAGGGTTGAGTAGCATGTCATTGTTTTACTCCACATTACCTGGGTTTTCACAATAGCTAGTAGGTTTATCCATTTATACTTCTATGATAACCTTGATAACGGGTAAGTTGACTAGGGTCAATAGTCCTGGATGGGATTCCTAAATTGTTTTGTCTTGGCAAGGATGGTTGTGTTGAATTTCATAGATGTATGGTCTTAGAGAGGTTAGTCCTGCATATGAAATTCAGAATTTAGGGTCATGGCTTCGACTTTCCATTAAACTAACGACATGAAGCAACTCATTTTGATTCATTTTTACTTCTTGCAATTTAAATGGTGATGAAATGTGTAAACTGGGATGCACTATAGTCATAGTTGCTAAATAATGTGTGATTACCATTTGAAACTGTCATCATTAGCTGCCAATACTTAATATAAAATGGTTGGGTCAGAGAGGTACCAAGAGGGTTGCTAAGTGAAACATTGGCTAGTCAGTGATGACAAACAAGCATTGAGAAGTAAGCTGGAAAAACTGAAAGGCAAATGTGAGATATGAGTGAATAGTCAGTCGGTCAAGGCATTAGATTAAGGATTTTGGTAGGAAAGGTAAAAAAAAACTTGTTTGTCCAGTGAACCTTGACTAACGAAGGAAATGTTGTTGCTATTACAAACATTAATTTAAATGAATAAAGATTTGAGGCCTGCTTTTCTAATGTAGAATATACATCTCATATATGGAGTTTTTCCCCCTCCAGTTAGTTGGAATGTTCTTACTCACTACAAAGAAAACAAATAGAAATAGTTAGAAAAGGTTTCTTTTCAAAAAGAAAAAAAAAATCAAGTAGAAAGAAAAAGTATATTATTTTGTATTTTGTTTATCAAAACTAGAAAATGATATGAGACATATAATGTAAACACTTGATGGTTATAACTTTGAGGTGGTGATTCTTGTAATACATGTAATTTGTTATTTTCAAATTTCAATTGAAGTAGTGTATCAATGGAATAATTTGTAACCTATTTCTACATAAGTGTTGAGATTGTATTGACACAACAGGTTACAATATCAAAACTGTTTTGTTCCCGTCGAAGACCTAAACTCTGGCACAATTTTTATACATGCTTACGCTGTAACATCCTCTAGTTGATCCATGTAAATATTATGTTTAAATGATTATTTAGGAATGCATTTTTTTTATATTTGATGAATTTGAAGCTTTGTAGAAAGCCAATGCTAAGAACAATCTAATAGAAATGATTCTAGCTAATAGAGAACAAATATTAAAGGTCATTCTTTCTTTTTAGTTTACCCATTAGTTACCAATCTATCTCTGTATTTTTCAATACTATCGTTCATGATCTTTTCCATGTGAATAGCCACTTGTAAACAATTGGCTTACACTGTGACAGTAACTCAAATTTTGCTATTCAAAACATTCCTTCATTGTTAATAGCTTCTTTTTAAAGAAGAACATTATGAGATGACATAACCTCCTTAAAAGTGATGGGATTGAATTCTATGACCATAGCAATTGAAATTTATGAAGCAATTTTTTCATTGTTTTTTCCCACCAAAAGCATTTACTGTCTGTACTGGATACGTTAGGTAGTCCCAGTTGATTATTCCTATGTTTTGTTTTTTTTTTTTTTGAAATTTCTTCCAAGTTTCTAGATTCCATCTGTTACTTTTGTCATCAAGCTAGATTCCAGCTGTGTGAACTTGTCCCTTGCTATAGAGGTAAATCCTATCTTATCAAAGTCACATCCTTTGATCCAATAATTTTTCTATTCAACCATTAGGCTTAATACCTTGCTGTTTTCAAACATCAGCACCTTGTTGTCCCTTTCTTTTTAGTATTAGGATCTTCTTTGGTGGGATTATCCATCCTCTTCAATGCATAGGATATCACTCGAGTCCTTGATTTTTTTTTTTTCTTATGTTTTATCCTTCAAAATCCTTTCAAGAAAGTGATAACACAGAAATCCTCAAACTGCAGTGCAATGCTCCAATAGGTTTAGATGAGTTAACCCATGAACTTTGCAGATTACCAACATAGTTTCACATGTGGCTTCACCAGAGTTCCACTTTATAAGACATTTCTTTGTAGATGTAGAAATATATAAATGTCTTCATCTCCTTCCAAAAGATAGATGCAGGACTAAAGTTCTATGTTAGCCTTCTTCTCTGCGCCTTTGTTATCATTTGCAGAGTTTTTTTTTGTTTTAAAAACTCCAAAAGTTTCTGAAATTTACATTTTAAGATGTTGGGCATAAAAAGCAATGCAGAAATACAACTCTAGTATTTGGAGATCTGGTTCTATTTTGGAATGATAAAATCTAAAACATATATTTACTTCTGTTTTTCTCTCCTCTCAGATTGTATCAAATTTGATTTCTGATGTTTGACTGTAATAGAAGAAGTAGATTTTTTTGCAACAAGTATAAAACTTACATAACAGAAGGAAAAAATGCCGGAATTTGTTGCAGGTATCTGTGGATATAAAATTTGACGAGGGAATTTCTGCCTGTCTTGACTATTTGGAAGCCATTCCTTGGTCTGAGTATGAGGAAGAGAAGGTAACATCTATTATTGGCAAGCTACACATTCAGCAGTTAAGTGAGCCAGTCAGAGAAATCCTTCAGAGAGTCTCAGTTGAACCATCTAGTTTTGCAAACGCTGATTCCATATTTTTAGGGATATTTGATGGCATTCTACAATCCAAGGATAAGAAAGCTCGACGAGATATGAAAACCTTAATTTCTAGCTTGCTTAAGGAGGATGTAAACCACAGCAATGCACAATATAACAAGCTTGATGTCTCCAAGGAATCCCTGTACTACTTGTGCCATAAATGCCTTGATCATCTTATGCAGTTGTTTTCCGAGGCTGCAAACGTTGAATGTCTGGGTGATCGAGCTTCCTTGATGAACGAGGTTGCTCGAGAAGCTGACAATGTGCAGTGGCTTGTTGACATCCTAATAAACAAGAGAATCGCAGATGAATTTGTGGTTCTCTGGGGAGACCAAAGAGAGCTTTCTACGTGCCATTCCAAGATACCATGCATGTACAGATTTGAGATCAGCAGGATCACTGCTCAACTGTTTGTTGCATTAGGAAGAGGACAGATTTTGGTATCTAAAGATGCAAAAATATCTCTTTTGAGGACATGGCTGGAAGCTCTATATGATGATTTTGGTTGGATGAAAAGAGCTTGTAGGGAGTTTGATAAAAAGATGGTAGAAGATGGACTATGTGCCACAATCTTAACATTGCCCATGGTGGAACAACAATCAATCTTATTAAGATGGTCTGATTGTTTTTTGAGTAATGGTGACAATTGCCCCAACATGCAGAGGGCCTTTGAGGTTTGGTGGAGGAGAGCCTTTGTGCGACAATACACAGGTGATCCAAATAACTCGCAGTTGCAGAATGTTGTCTCTGATGATCATACATGAAGGTCTGTTATGAGTTTGCCCTATTGAATGTAGATATTCATTGTTCTAGTCGTGCACATAGAATTGTCTTCCATTTTTCTCTCGTCAGTCATTCTTTCACCTTTATGATTTCTCATACACGACCACTCATAGAAACATATATAGAATGGAAAAGCATGGTTTCACTCAGCTGGGTTAACTCAGAACGAAAGACAAATAATTAGTGAGGAATTCCCTTTTCTTTGTCAACTAGACTGAATCTTCAATTTGCAATGTCCGTGCCTTTGAAATGTTTACAAGGAATTTCTACTTGAAATGGTTTGTTTATTTTTAATATAGATGTAACTCGGATAACATGATAGTCGCCCGCATGGTCATGGGGTGGTGTTCGTGAAACAAATTTTCCCTTTTTTATTTCAACCTATCATTTATTGACTTCCAACGTATATATAATATTGAATTAAAACAAAATTAAATGTGAGTATGAATTATTGTGGGTAGGGACAAATAATAAAGAGACGCAGCAATAACAGCAGCTTGCAGCAGCCACAGTGCACGGAACTTAACTGCTCCGGTGCCTTTTTAATATTTATTACCTGCCTTCCTACGATCTCTAATCTAATACAGTTTTTTTTATTGGACCACGTACATAAATCTATAAAAAAAGCTCATTTATGTTTCAAAATAATTAAATTACGTATTTATTTATGATTTTATCGTGTTATGGAATACTTAAATTAATTTGGTTTTTAAATTTTTAATCGATTATTGAAACGTCAAATTTTTAATTAAATCCGTCTAATGAATTTTGAAATAAGTAGAATTAATTTTTTTTTTGTTATTTTTAAATCAAAATTAATTTTAGATTAAATCGATTAATAGACCAAATGATCTCAGATTGATATAAAACATAGTTCTTATGTATTCGTTTATCTCTCTTGATTATATTTATGTCCTCAAATGTCAATTTGACGTTTGGTACATTAGTCGATTTTGTCCAAAACTGGTTGACGGACTGAAACATATTCTTTATTTGTTCGTCTAGCTCTCCTAATTATATCCATGTCCTTACACTTAAATTTGACCCAATATATTGAGAGCAATGATTTTTTGAACACGAATATGTTTGAAAAAATTAATTTATGTTCAAAAAAATATTGTTCTCAATATATTGGGTCAAATTAAAGTTTGAGGGCATGGATATAATCAGGAGAGGTAGACGAACATATAAAAATAATTTGTTTCATGTCAATCCAAGGTCATTTCATGTCAACCCAATATATTGAAAACAATATTTTTTTAACACGAATTAAAGTTTTCAAATATATTTATGTTCAAAAAATTATTACTTTCAATATATTGGGTTAAATTGAAGTTTGAGGGCATGAATATAATCAGAAGAGGTAGACGAACATATAAGAACATGTTTCATATCAATCCGAGATCATTTGGTCCATCAACCAGTTTTGGGCAAAATCGACTAATGGACCAAATGACCTCGGATTGACATGAAACTAGATTCTACATGTTCTACTATCCTGATTATATACTGTAGGATCGAAAAGAATTTAGATATCTCCATAATGGCATGATATTGTTCACTTTGGGCCTAAGCCCTCATGGTTTTGCTCTTGGGCTCTCCCCAAAAGGCCTCATGCCAATGGAGATATCTTTTCTCTTATAAACTCATGATCTTTCCATGTTTGCAACCTTGCAACCTCAACATATACATGTCCCAATATATTGAGAGCAATAATTTTTTAAAATAAAAATTATTTAAAAAAATTAATTCGTGTTTAAAATCGACCGATGGATCAAATAACCTATGATTGACATGAAACTAGATCCTATATATTCGACTAGTTCTCCTGATTATATTCATGCCCTCAAATTTCAAGGCACAATCTATTGAGAACAATGATTTTTTTAACACGAATTGAATTTTCAAATATATTTGTGTTCAACAAATAACTGCTCTCAATATATTGGATTAAATTGAAATTTGAGGACATGGATATAATCAGGAGAGGTTGACGAACATATAAAAACTTGTTTCATGTCAATCTGAGGTCATTTGGTCCATCAGCTCGTTTTGGGCAAAATCGACTGATGGACCAAGTGACCTCAGATTGATATAAAATAAGTTTTTATATGTTCGTCTATCTCTCCTAATTAATCTGAGATCATTTGGTACATCATCTGATTTTAGGTAAAATTGGTTGGTGTACAAAACATAAAATTGATATTTGAGGAAATGGATATAATCAAGAGAGATAGCCGAACACATAGAAACTAATTTCATATCAATCCGAAATTATTTGGTCTATCAACCGATTTAATTTAAAATTAATTTTGATTTTAAAAAATAAAAAAAATAAAAATTAAATCAGTTTTATTGATTTAAAAATTCATTTGACTTATTTAATTAAAAATGTGACGTTTTCATATAGAACCAAATCCATTCGACTGTTCATAACATCAGTCAATTAATAAGAATAAAATCAGTATCTCTATTTTAAAATTTCCCTATATGAAATAGGTATTTTATAAATTTATATACGTGTTACTGAATCTAATATCTACTATTTAGCAGGAATGGTGAGTCCTAATTCTAAAGCTTGAGGGCAACACCAATTGCCCTCATCCCTCCAATATTCTTTATCAAACAAATCGATGTCAAAATAATAATACTAATTTTAAGCTTATTTATATTTATTTTATTAATTTTGGTTTCATAATTTCAATTTAATGTTTTATTTTATTATTGAGAATCATATAATTAATTTTGATATTTTTCTGATATAAGATTATTTCCTATGTTAATTTTCAATACTTTATGCATAATTAGCATTTATAATTTAGTGATAATTTATGAAAATGATATGTATAATAGATTATCTTATTATAAAACAAAATGTTAATTGTTTATTACATATAGATACCATGCAGCTTGGAACAAAAACATATAGGATTTGATTGTATTAATTATACAATTGATGTCCATAAACACATGGTAAGCTCTAATTTGGCATTTATTTTAAACTTTTGAACACTCATAACTAATCACTAATTAGTGATCGCTCGGAGAGTTTTAGTTAATATTGCATGATTCATTTATACTAGCGCATCCGTAGTGCATTAGCAGAAAGTTTTAAACGGCCGGGGCTGAAAATATTGTCCCTCTTTTTAGATTGTCATTTCTTTGAATCCTTTCAGATACGATGTAGACTTCTCATAGCTTGACTTAAGCCTGTAAGCTCAGGCTCTCATTCATTTACTATAAGATGATGCAATTCACAGCTGCCAAAATGAGATTAGAAGTGTATTGCGGATGGAAGAGAAAGTTTAAGAAAAGTCTGGACTTTGTCACTCTTCCATAGAAAATATATAAAATCAAGCAACAAATATTTCAAGGATATGTATCCACACAAAATTCAAACACACGAAATGAAGATTTATTAGATCATCTAAATATACTCAAAATGCAGGTAATAATTACATGATCAGATGATAGAAAAACATTATATAACTATGCACTCTGTGGTTTAAAACGTCATGATCAGTTACATCTTTCTTAAATTATCTAACCTTGCTTGTAGATCATCATCTATTCCACCATCTCCAAGCCCGACTGCTTCAACTTGAGCAACCTTGTTAACGACCTCGGGTTTGGCCACGATGGTTGATGGTGCTTTGACAAGCTGTAACAAAAGAAGCCAAGAGAGTTAGAACAGTTAGCCAGCCCTTACACCGCGAGCAAAATCAAAGCTTTGATGAAACTGCAAGGTCAGAAACATGTAAATGTTCACCTCTGCATTAACGTCTATGCCAATTTCATCAAGGACCTGATTCACTAATTCTTCTGTTTCTTCCTCTTCCGCATCTCCTTCCAAGGCATCATCTATAGCATCACCCATTACCTCACTAACCATTTCCATCTTCTCATTTTGCATTTCAAACTCTTGCATTATCTTCTGCAACGCTGGAAGATTCATCTGCCTATTCATCTGCGCCATGGCCTTTGTAACACCTTTCATAGCCTCACCCATTGCTTGGGTTGATTTCAGTGTCTACAAGCAATTATTTAAGATAGCGATCATAATTCTCATAATGAAGGCAACAAATTGCAAACATACTAAGTTAATTAACATTGACTAAAAAATACAATATTCAGTAAGAAGACAATTAAACCAGTCAAAATAATGATATCAGTAAGAAGACAATTAAATTTCTCATCATGACAATACAGTTCTAATGCAAATATATAATTTTCTTGGAGATCTATATGACGAATTTCTCTTTCATAAATTTTTTAATGGCAAAAATAACTCTTTTCTTAATTGTCTTCCTAGCAATTTAACAGTTGGTCTTTTTCCTTGGTATATAAGTTCAAGTTTTTCGACTCTGCTCTTGGATTGACTTTGATAATTTCCCATATATTAAGTGACAATTTCCCAACTTTTGTACTTTTTTTTTTGTCCTTGTGTTTCTGTGTCAACTTAAGATATCTGTAGTTAATCAAAGAACAACAAACACATGTACTCTGCTGCATGCTCTCCCAAGTCCCTGTTATCCGAATGGAGACATATAATTTTTCTTTTAGGCTGAATTTCTTAACAATGAACTACCTAGAGAAAAGCAAGTTTTTACACAATGAATGAAAACTTAATGCAGTGAGATGAGGAATTGAAAACCTTGGCACTTCTAAGAACAGTCTTACCAGACAATGCACAAGCCAACTGTTCATTTCTTTAAATTATTTAGCAAATGCTGTCTAGTGAATTCTACACTTAAAAGAACCAATAGCTTCTATGGTTAGAAGGGTTAACTCAATTAGAAGGAAGATAAAAAGAACAAAGATGGAAAAAGAAAAATTATATCAATTAATATAATTTGTTAAATAAATATATTAGTCATTTTTAATGTTTTATATCAATTAACTATTATTTTTAATATTTTATTAATATTGACTACATACTGTAAACATGTTATGCAGTGGGTCAGCAACGCAAAAGCAACTTTCAAAATCTTAAAATCAAGTAAACATAAGAGTCTTGGATATGCACAAAAGCAATACCAAAAATGGAGAAGTGGAGGTAGCTACAATAAATTGTGATGAACCAGAGGAGTTTTCTGAGTTGTTTGTAAAGTTGGATATTCCACAGAAATCTGACAATAACAATCGTGGAGGTAGTCCTGACAATGATTTGATGGATGGTTTGTGGGACAATACATCCTCCTCCACGACCTCATCCAACAACAAAACCATAGCTTCAAATGGAAAGAAAAGGTGACATGTTGGAGTAGCATGTAGGGCTCATGCTAAACCATTAGATAAGGAGTGTATAGTCAAATCAATAAGCAATTGTGAGCGGACGGTATTGCATTAATCATTTAGGCCATATAAGAATTTGTTCACCTAAAATCCTTCAAGTCGACTTCAACACATTAGGATCAATGGAAATAAGATGATATATAGATAATTTATCCCATTTGCTTGGAAAGTGAAGTATTCCTTGAGCAACCATCAATTTTGACACTTATCCTACGTATTCTAAACATTACTAGTGATACAAGCTTGTATAAAGTTTAATGAGCAGAGAAGTTTCATGCGACCAATCCCAAATAGTTAGAACAAGCACAACTTCTGATGAAGATGATGATGATGACGATGACGACGATGAAGAAATTTGGAAGATAACATATAAGATGAGAAAGTGGTAATACTTTCAACATTGTTCATGCAACAATTCATACTCATGCCATTGATGCCAGAAAAAAATTATAGCAAAGAGTATTATTATTATTATTTTGATTGCCTGGTATGTTACTGTCATTTCCACTTCAACTGCATGAAGGTCCAAAATTCTTGGGGTGCTTCAGTCTTAAATCAAAACAGCATACTATGTTCATCATTGGATACATACCAGAGATCCATCAATCATAGAAAAAATATTAATCCCCTTACATAGGGTTCAATGAAAGCATAAATTCACACAAATCAGGTCAAAGTAGTGGTAGAATGACAGCTTGATGATGATAACCTGAAATTTAAATTGTTCATAAAGCTCAAGAAAGCTCAAGAAAACCAGCAGCGAACAAAACGACAACATACTGTTACACGATTTATTTCAATCAACAACAGCATGAGCTCAAACTTTAATTTACCTATGCCATATAGACTAGGATAAGGCCAGGAAATAAATTCAATTTATCAATAAGTACAAGGTCCAAAAGCACGTGAATCAGACAGACAATCAATGTGGAGAGCATCTGAATAAGAAAAGTCATCAAAATAATGAATGTGTCATTTCTCATTTTGTAGATAACATCACCATTAAAATACCTGAATCCTAAGTGATACACCTTGTAGTTGTGACTTGAGGGCATAAAATTTTGTAATCTGATGTCTTGTTCTGATAAGATCTTTTGCCATGACTTTTACAGCTGCCTGCAGTAAAGTATACCTCTAATGAGCAAGAAACAACGCACGCCATATTATTTTATGGACTTAACAAAAGAAAAGTCAACCTGGACAAACTGAAACCAACATAGTGGAGAAGTACCGCCTAAATGAGGGAAAAGAAATGCACCACTTGAAGAATGTAATATTACTAATCTAAGACAATAATAAATTTTAAAGGTAAATTACAATTGCAATGAAATAAGGCATGCTATTATTGTGCTTCTTCAAACAATATAGATATTGGAGGAAACTGTGCACTTCACATCAAACTGAAAATTTGAAGGAAAACATTGAAATAATGCCATGTCAGCCAGGAGTGATTGTGTGGTATTTTGCAAATGTGACAAGTTGCGTTCCAATGGACCAGAGAAATATGCATTACTAAGGAGTGAAGAGCTAAAGATCTATTAGTATGGCAAAAATATGTAACACCAGATAAACAAAGATGTCAGAGTGATTGGATTGTTAAGTAAATGGGTACTGCAAACATAGCCAACCAGCTTATTTATTTACCTTCACGGTTCATGTAAAAAAAAAAGAGTTAAACAGAGAAATGTGAAATACTCATTTGAATCTTGTGAAATTCCGAGCCATTTCTGAATTTTTCACTCATTTGGTATCACGATTTATGGAAGGAACTTCATCTATAATTTAAATATAAAACAAAATACTTAAAATTCAATGCTAAGTTAAGATGAATGAAAGGAAAAACTCTCGAGATGATCTCATGAGACAGCTGTCAGAATCAAAAGGCATCCTATGCTCTAAATTTTGAATCTGTTGCATTAGAAGACCTAGGACCCAGTAAAAAGTTATACCATTTGTCCTTGCTTGACAGTTTTCCTAATTTCAGCAATAAGTTTTTTCTCTTGAGCTTGAAGACCTTGCCTTTCCCTCTCTATATCCCTGATTGATTTATCCAACATCCTCTTGTTCTCCCGCAGCAGCTCTGATTACAAAGAAGCAACGAATCTTCACATAATGTTACAGATGCATAGCAACGCAATCAACTCAGACTACCAGAATAGGTAATTGAACTATCATAGACGTAACAAGATTCCATTGTGATAAATGACGATTCAAGAAAATTAAATGAATAACTCCACCAGTAAAAGGTGTGCTATAATGGAGGAGAGAGAACAGAACAATCACCAGCTGGGGTTTTCTTCTTGCCAAAGATGAAACTCATTTTTTTGAATTAGCTCTGAATCTCTTCAACCGATGTCGAATCGAATTGGATCGATCAAACTGGCGGAAGAAGAGCCCAATCGAAAGAGAAAATTGGTCGACAAGGACTGAATCGTCTTCTTGCTCTCGATCGTCGATCCCTTTTATTTTTCTCAATAGCTTTTTTAGTCGAGAGGAGCATAATCTTTTAACGCGTCGAGAGGAGCATAATCTTCATTCTGTTTTTTTTGCTCCACCTAAAACGCGCATACGGAAACGTAAAAAGTAAAGTCCTGTACGCGTTTACTTGGCGGATGGTTAGCGACTTAGCGTTGCATATAAGTCAAATAACTCTTACGTATTAAATTATTTTTAAGATAGCCAAACTAAATTTTCAGTTAACTTTTACAGTTATTCTTTAAAATTTCAAAGATTTAAATATATTAAATTTGTAGAAATTACTAAATATATACGACTAGTGAGATTTGTCCACCATATCTATATTTAATTTTTCTTATATAATATTTCGATAATGAGTAATTATGTCGTTAGTCTTGCACCGCTAGTTGACATGCACAATTGTGCGAGAACTTCATTAAAAATATAACTAATTTTCAGTTGCAATCCACCCTTTCCTTCGAAGTCAGGTAATAACATGTCAACGGGTATATTCCCGCCAATTAAAATTAATGTCTATTCCAAAGATTTCACATCGCAAATTAATTACATACAACATATGCAAAAACACTTGGCTATCGTGTACACTGAGATGCAATGATTGAAACAAACATATTAATCAAGAAAAAAAAAGGGGGGAATAATAAATGAAAGAAGCCGATTTCCCCCGCTGTATGCTTCGGACTATCCATTATTACTGAAGAGGGTGGTCATAACGGAGATGAGAAGTGTGCTCGGATCTCCGAGGACGGCGGCCATCACGAAGCCGATGGCAATCTTCACGATCTTCGCTATCTTTGCAAATTTACTTGCCTTTGCGCTTCTTGATCTACCAGCAACCGAGACTTTATTCGCCAGCTTCTCAATCTCCTGCCCTCTGCCCTCGTCCGCAGCCTCAATCGCCTCTTTCTTCATGCAGGCCACATGGAAGTGGTACTTCCCGCACTCCGACACGTACGTCCAGCTTCTGGCGTTCCTGTTCAGCCTCTTCTTGCCACAGACGAAGCACTCAGACCGCTCCCTGCGGTGGAGAGTCAACAGCATGCTTCCGTCTCCTTCCTCTGTTTCGACTAGCTTGCGATGCTTGAGGTAGGCGCAGCAGGGGTGTAAGTCCCAGCCTTGCTCGAAGCAGTGGTAGACGTAGCCGCTAACGTCCCCGCCGCAGGCGTCGCACCGGCGGTTGGGCTTGCTCGCCTCGAGGAAGTGGAAGGTGCAGTCGGGGAAGAAAGGATGCGTGAGGATTTCCCTGGGGTTTGCGCAGTACTTGTGGAGAACATGGCCGCACCGCTCGACGCAGGCGTATCGAGCGCCGAGACCCGTCTCCCAGCACCCGTAACAGCAGAAAGGCTCTATTTCGTCGGCCGATAGCAGCAGGTCGTGGTGGTGATGGTGATCAGAGATCAGTCGAGCCATGATGATCCAAATGGTATACGTAGAGAGATCTAGGAATTATAACGGTGGTTTAATTTCTTAGCGCTGAAGCACTATGCTCCGACGCTGGACATCGATCTCTCTATATATAAAGAGATCGCCGTGGGGCGCACTCCTTGGATGGTTGGCTGCTCACGCTTATGTAATTTCGATGATCCAAATGGTATACGTAGAGAGATCTAGGAATTATAACGGTGGTTTCTTAGCGCTGAAGCACTATGCTCCGACGCTGGACATCGATCTCTCTATATATAAAGAGATCGCCGTGGGGCGCACTCCTTGGACGGTTGGCTGCTCACGCTTATGTAATTTCGATGACGTTACCCCGTTGACTGAACGAACAAACGTCGTCCCGCGTACGCGTAATTAAGTAGCCGTCCCAGTTGTGAAATTCTCCAGAAATTTCTGCAACCCAGCAGTACGCCGACTAGAAGAACTCGGGTTTTATGTGTTCTTGTTTTTATATGGGTTAAATCGCCTTTCTGCACTGTTGTGCGTTGTTATATGTTTTCGCTCCCGCGGTGGTAAAAAATGTATACGTTAATGTTCTCATCAATTTGTCTCATGATTAATATGGAAAAGATAAATTATGGATGACTATTAATCTTTGGAATACTGACTAATATATAAGGAAAATATTTATCTCAATATATTAACGACATATTAACTGCTTTTTGTTCGCTCCCACGGTTATAACTGGTAAGTAAAGAAGATTTGTCATATGAGGTCGAGGGTTAGTTAAATTGTTGGGTTATCGAGGTGTATCCGAGCTTCTGTTGCCAATGTGATCAGGGACGTAGCTACACTAAACAAATTTAAAATGACTTAAATATAAATTTTAAAATCTTTTGGATTTTTGTTTTGCAAAATGTCCAATTAAAATCAGCAACCACCCGACTTTTTTTTTTCTTTTCTCTCTACCTTATTTGCAAATTTCTTGTTCACCTTCTCCCCGAACCCTTTTTTCCCTTATTCCATCTTTCATAGGACTATAAATGAATTAAGTATTTGTAAACAAGTTTAGTATTCGGTTTGATAAGAATTTATTTATTTTTGTTCAATATACACAAGATTAATTAAACAAATATGTTTCAATAACTCGTTAAATTAAATAAATAAGCTTGAATACATGTATGTTCAGTTCGTTAATGTTCATGAATAATATTGGTGAATAATGTTCATTAATAAAACTCTTATTAATATGTCAAATAAATAAAAAAATAAAAAAATAAATTTTAATTATCAAGCTCAATAATCAATCAAACAATCAAACATTCTTGAATTGATAACTTGATAACATCTAAACAAACCAAGCTCGAAGCAAGCTCAAGCCAAGCTTGAATTGAGAGCTCCATAACATCTAAACAAACCAAGCTCAAGACAAGCTTCAAACAAGTTCAAGTTCGTAAAAAAATAAATCAAGTCAAGCTTGAACAATCATTTTAAAAGTTTGATTCATTTTAAGCTCGGCTCGGCTCAGATCGGTTACCTTATCAAACAAGCTTAAACACCTCAAATCTCGGCTCAGCTCCTTTACAACCCTAATATTCTATGTTTTCTACTTTTTCCCTTAATCTCCTTCCCTTTATTTTTCTATTTCGTGTTCTTCTTCCTCCCCTAATCTCTTTCTTCCCCAACCCTTATTTTGCCCTCAAAATTTTCTGCCACCGTCACTTTGCTACTACTGACATCCACGTCACTGTCGCTAAACGCTATTGCTGCCAACACCGTTGTCATTTGCTGACAAAGTCGCCATCATCGCTTCGCTGACGCTTTACAGCAAATGTATTTTGATTGAGGTGAAGTTTTCTTACTTGATCTATTTCAATTATAAATTTAAGTGTTGAAGAATATATAGTGTTAATTTTTTATATATTTATGTTTTTATTTGCTAATTAAGTGTTCACAGATATTGAGGTATTTCGTACATTTAAAGTTTGATTTATTAGATAAATGTGATCATTCAAAATTTTGATTAATTGAATCATACTATTTATTGTACGGATGGATTCATCGTATAATTTACATAAACATCTTATAATAACCATATATACATGGAAGGAATCATCTTTAGGATAAAAATTAAAATTAGATAGTCATATAACTAGAAAAGTATGTCTTTATAATGTAAACATATAACTTAGTACCTCTCCCTACCAAAATATATGTAAAAAATAAGAGATCATTAACTCTTAAGAAAGTTATATCAATTTTGTTTGTTATTTGTTTTAGAATTGTTGGAAAAATAGTCATTAAATTAAGTGATTATGTTTCTAAAATATTATATTGATGATAAATTAGGTGAAATAATAATGTTGAGATATTTTAATAAAATACAAGATGAACCTACTTCAGACAAGGCATTTCCCCTTCCACCACCTCCTCCTCCTCTGCCTCCTCCACCACCTCCTTCTGATGCTAACTCAAATGACTATCCTTGTGATTCTAGGCTAAGAAAGAATATCCTCAAGTATAATGTGAATGAAAGGGAGATTGTGTAAGTACCCCGAGTTGGCTTTGATTTGATCAACCGAATCAAGTTAGGTCATGTTGTATTTGATCATTGTATCTAAGTGTGTAGGAACTTATGAACATAAGAAATTGAGCGGAAGATGTAACGGACGAGAAAGATGGCATGGGAAGCTAGTCTACGGGCTCGGTGCGTCCAAGGGACGAGAAGCTGCAGAAAAGTACATCGGCGGATGAGAAAGACGCGTGCGACATATTTGAGGGACGAGAAGCCGGGGAGGAAGTATGCTCGAGGAGAATGTAGGAGTTGGGTTCGGGTGAGCTCAACTCTGGTTGACCGGAGCATCATCCATGTGAAGAAGACCAGCTTGGAGGTTGATCTATTTGTTGGAAGGTGCCTCTAAGAGGCTTGGAGGCGCCCTCTACCCTAAGGAGAAGGCACCTCCAATGCTGTTGGAGGCGCCTCCAATAGAGCTAGAGGCGCCCTCACGCCTTTATTGGAGGCGCCTCCAATGGAACTGGAGGCGCCCTCGTGCCTCCAACGGAAAGAATGACTGTTGATGTGACCATTGCAAAGGGATAAACTTTTATCCATTTGGAGGTGCCTTGGACTCTCTTGGAGATGTCTCCAGACAATGGCAATATTTTTCCAGGGGCTATAGAAACCCCCCTAGAGCTAGGAATTCAATAACTGTTGGGGTTGCAAGGTTGCAAACATAGTCCCACATTGAAAACACATGGAAAAGATCATGGGTTTATAAGAAAAAGATATCTCCATTGGCATAAGGCCTTTTGGGTAGAGCCCAAGAGCAAAACCATGAGAGCTTAGGCCCAAAGTGGACAATATCATGTCATTGTGGAGATATCTAAATTCTTTTCGATCCTACAATTGGTATCAGAGCTCGCTACCAGAAGGTTTAACAGCCGACTGTGCATAGGAGCTATGGTCTGATTGAACCATGTGGGTACAATATTGACCTCGAACAAAGAAAGTGGGGGTTCCTATGTTCGGATCAAGAGGACCAGACACCAGGCAAGGAAGTCCTAGTAGGTCGGGTAGACCGAGGGGTAGGAAGACCTGGTAGGTCAAGGATCGGACGTGGGAAGCCCGTGGTCCTTTGTTTGAGGGGGGGGATTGTTGGGGTTGCAAGGTTGCAAACATAGTCCCACATTGAAAACACATGGAAAAGATCATGGGTTTATAAGAGAAATATATCTCCATTGGCATGAGGCCTTTTTGGTAGAGCCCAAGAGCAAAACCATGATGGCTTAGACGCAAAGTGGACAATATTATGTCATTGTGGAGATATCTAAATTCTTTTCGATCCTACAATAACAACTTCTGTAATTAATTCCTAGTTATGTTCTGAGCTTTACAAAGAGTGTAAGAGGCTTCTCCACCTTTAACGAAGGAGATTTTTCTAATGCTTTCATCTATTTTGAATTAACAACCACCTAAGTTGTAACTAAGTAATCTCTAGTGTCTCTTACCTATTTCTTTTAATGCTAATTGTTTATGATTAACTAACTTGTATCCTTGTTAAGTTCAAGAAAGAGAAAATTCTAATTTTAATTTCAATGATATTCATCCCCCTCTGGTCCACTTAACATGGATCAACAATTGGTATTAGAGTTCAACCACCTCAGAAGGACTAATCGTCAACTGAAGCAACAAGACGATGGCTAGATCTAGCATCTATCCGCCAAAGTTTGAGGGGGAGTTTGCGATGTGAAAAAAAGCGAATGGAGACATTCTTTGAAACTGAATTCAAAATTTTGTTAATAATCAAGTATGATTTTGTAGCACCTAAAGATCACCATAGACTAGAAGAAAAAAAAAGAATACTTATGGACCAAAAAGGAACAAGCAAAATTTGTAGCAAACGGACGAGCCGAATTCCACTTGCTCAGCGTACTTTCACCCTAGGAAGTCAATCTAATCGGTAGCCACAACTCGACGAAAGAACTCTAGGAGAAGTTCTTGGAGTTGCACAAAGGAACCTCAGAGGTGAAATTTGCAAGACTGAACCTACCCCAGAAACAACTTAGAAATCTATGGATGGAAAAGGAAGAATTAGTAGCTCATCTACACATAAGGATTAAGGAGCTAATCATCGAACTCACGAATCTTAGAGAAAAGGTAACAAATAGAGACGCGTTAAGGTATGCACTAAATGCTTTTTCAAGAACACTCGAATGGGTGTCCATGGTGGACTATGTTAGTACCTCAGGGTTATTTTGATGTGATCAAACAAGTTAAGTTAGGTTCTGTTGTATTTAACCTTGTATTTAAGTGTACAAGAACTTAGGAGCACAGGGCGTTGAGCAAAAGACGTAGCTAGCGAGAATGATGGTACGGGAGAGAGTCGACGGGCTCGATGCATCTGAGAGACAAGGTGTTGTGGAAGAGTACGCGGGCAGACGAGAAGGAGGCGCGCGACATTTCCGAGGGGCGAGAAACCGGAGCGGAAGCTTGCTCAAGAAGGCCGAAAGTTGGGTTCGGGTGAGCCCTATTCTGGATGGCCGAAATCACCCAAACAAGAAGAACCAGAGCGAAAGACCTGGACCAAGGCGAGCGAAACTGGAGCGGAAGGCCCGAACTGAAAACGTCAACTTGGTTGACTTTCCTGGTCCGAGCACCTAGACTGAGTCTGAGCGCCCGGAATCAAATTTTATCCGGATCACGTTTGGCCATGATCCGTTGTGAAGGGGATAAAATTTTATCCCTCTCCAAGCACCTGGAACCCTTCCAGGCGTCCCGAGAAAGCCTATATAAGTAGTCTTGCTCCCAAAACTAAATAACAACTAGAAATATCCAAACAACACTTGTACGGTTTTTCTTTTCTGTTTAGCTTCATCTTTTTGTGTGTTCATTACTGTAAAGAGGCTTCTCCACCTGAAGGATATTTTCAAGTGCGCTTTAACTTTCTTGGATTAACAACCTCCCCGGTTGTAACCAAGTAAATTCTCGGTGTCTCTTTCTTTTAAGTCTTTTATTTATTTCTTATGTAAGTGTTATATTAAGTTATAAGTTTAAGGAAGGTATTTTTATTTTGATTTGTGCAGGGGCTATTCACCCCCCTCTAGCCGGCCACCAAGAGTCCTAACAAGTAGTATCAGAGTCAGGACGTTTCAGGAAGACTAACTATCAAATGAAGAACATGAGATGGCCGGACTGAGCATCTACCCACCAAAGTTTGAGAGGGACTTCACGAGCTGGAAAAAGAAAATGAAGGTATTCTTTAAAACTGACTTTGAATTACTTTTAATAATAAAATTTGATTTTATAGCACCCGAAGGCAAGGAAGAATATCAGTGGATGAAGAAGGAGCAGGCCGACTTCGTGACAAATAATAAAGAAGAGTTCCATCTACTAGGCGTCCTACCGCCTCAAGAAGTCAACCGAATCGGTACTTATAACTCAGCAAAGGAGCTTTGGGAGAAGTTCCTTGAGCTACACGAAGGGGCGTCCGAAGCTAAGCTCGCGAGACGAGATCTGCTAAGGAATCAGTTAAGCAATATAAAATTGGAAGTAGAAGAAATCGTTGCACATCTTCACTTAAGAATGAAGGAACTAATCATCAGACTCACGAATCTAGGAGAAAAGGTAAGCATTCGAGATTCGCTAAGGTACACACTTAATGCATTTCCTAGACCTACTGAGTGGGCATCATTAGTAGATGCTTACTATATTTCTAAAGATTTAGAAGTTGTCACCTTAGAAGAAATGTTTTCAACATTTGAAGTCCATGAAACGAGATGTGCAGATTCGAAGAAGGAGCCAAAGCACAATATTGGCCTCAAGGTTAAGATAGATGAACAAAATTCAAAATCCTCTCTAGACGACGACGAACGGTAATGATGGTAAGATAATTTAAAAAATTATTTAAAACTAGAAAATCTAACCATCTACAGGGTAGAAAGAAAAGAGCAATCAGATGCTACTACTGCAACGAAGAATGACACGTTAAAGATAACTGCTTTAAGTTGAAGAACAAGGACAAGGGTAAGAACAAGAAGCCCATCTAAACGAACAATTACAAAAACTTGAAGGTGACGTGGGACAAAATGTCGTCCGAATCAGAGATTGAGGCTTTCTCCGAACTTGCGTTAATGGCAAGTCATCAAGACGATGAAAACGAAGTAAGCTCGTCCGAAATGAGCATCGAGAGCATTGATGAAGGGGGAACGACATCGGAAGAGAGCAGCAGTTCGGGGGGAGCTATGGATAACGAGATCGACAAAATAAGTCAGGTAAGATCTTTTCCTCTCGATAAGTTATTTAAATTTGTTAAATTATTATCTAAAGATTGTTGCAAACTAGAAAAAAAAAGAATTAAAGTTAATTCTAGCCAAATCTTGCCGATTAGAAGATTTTGAAAAATTAAAATTAGAAAATGATGAATTAAAAATATAAGTAGAAGACTTGAAAAATCGTGCATGCTCAAATGTTAAAAATTAAAATATTAAGAAATATAATAATTTGAACTGGTATTTTAATTACCATAAGGGACAAGTTAGGAAAATTTCTCAGAAATATATTCCTAAGATATTTTTAAGTAACCCAGTTGGCTAGAATCTATATTAGGTTTCAAAGTCTTGTCTAAATTGAACTTTAATTAGACTTAGCGCTTTCAACAAGAAAATTAAATGTTTGAATTTCCTTAAGAGACTTTGTCTAGAAAGTGGTTGTTGCTCCAATAACCAAGAAGACCTAGTGCCTCGCCACGACATGGAAGCTTAATGAAATAAAATGTTTAGTTGACTAACTGATAAAACATTTAATTATAATTAAATAATTCTTTAAATAGTTACTCAAATTTTTTTGTGTGTTTTTAACTTAGAATTGTTTTTAAAGACTTTAAATTTTTTTTGGGAAGTATCAACTTTATTTACCAAATTTATTTCTACAAAATTAGTTTTTACAAATTTGTTTAACTTAGGAAATATTGATATTTTTTTTGGTGAGATCAAAAATATTTTTTACTTAGAATTTTTTTTTCTAAAATTAATGTAATTTTTTTAAGTGCTATCAAAATCATTTTCAAAATTTTTAAAAACTTGATAACTTTTTCAAAATTATTGGAAAATCAAAGTTTTTTTTTAAAATTAAAAACTTACTTCTTTTTTTTTTTTTTGAAAAGTTACCTTTAGAATTTTTTTTTTACACCATTTTTTAAGTAATTAAAGGGGGAGAAGGGAATATTAAGTCTAGGGGGAGGTAGTTTAACCTTTTTTTAATTTTTACACTTTTATTGCAAAATTTATCTTTATTACTTTATGTTAGTTTACCCTAACTTAACTTGGGTTGCTCACATCAAAAAGGGAGAGATTATTGGTACCCTAGGGTTGTTTTGATGTGATTAAACAAGTTAGGTTAGGTCATGTTGTGTTTAACCTTGTGTCTAAGTACACAAGAACTTAGGAGCATAGGGCATCGAGCAAAAGATGCAACTAGCGAGAAGAACGGCACGGGAGAGAGTCGACAAGCTCGATAGGGACGAGGTGCTGCGGATGAGTACATGAGCGGACGAGAAGGAGGCACGCGGCATTTCCGAGGGACGAGAAGTTGGAGCGGAAGCTTGTTCGAGAAGATCGGAAGTTGGGTTCGGCTGAGCCCTATTCCGGATAGCCGAAATCACCCAAGCAAGAGGAACCAGAGCGGAAGACCCGGACCGAGGCGAGAGAAACTGGAGCGGAGGCCCAAACTAAAAAAAGTCAACTTAGCTGACTTTCCTGGTCTGGGCTCCCGGACTCCGGGCACCCAGAATTAAATTTTATCCGGATCGTGTTTAATCACGATCCGTTGCGAAGGGATAAAATTTTATCCCCCTTCAGGTGCTTGGAACCCTTCTAGGCGTCTCGAGCAAGGCTATATAAGCAACTTTACTCCTAAAGCTAAACAACAACTAGAAATATCCAAACAACACTTGTGCGCTTTTTCTTTTTTGTTTAGCTTTATCTTTTTGTGCGTTCATTGTTATAAAGAGACCTCTCCGCCTGAAGGAGATTTTCAAATACACTTTAACTTCCTTGGATTAACAACTTCCTCAGTTGTGGGACCAAATCCTCTAGTCCGCAAAGGCTGGACCAGTCCATGGTCCAACCTTTGCATTGGTGGGGGGTAATGGCCCTGTAACGCCCGAAAATTCTCAAGATAATTATTAGAAATATCCTAGTATTTTTCTGGAATTTTTAGAATAACGGAAGTAGCAAAAATAAATAGAAAACGAAAACAGCCTACGCGGGAATTGAACCCAAGACCTATGGGTCCTACGACTTATAGATAGTCCTAGTAACCAGTTGAACCCAGCAGGGCCGTGCTGAAAGAAGAGGGAATCAATTATATTTATGTTTCAGTTGGGCCGAATTATCCACTTAATATAAATAGGGAATTAAGTGAGGAGTTTTATTTCTATCGTGACTTACCTCCTCTCCTCACCCTAATCCCGCCGCCCACTTTCCCTCCTCCTTCTCTCGGCGCCAACCACAAGCAAGGCTAGGGTTCCGTCCCCAAGGGCAATTTCCGGAGACGACTCCGACACGAGGACGCTTCCCTTTGCGAGAGGAACACGTAGACGCGAGGGAACCGTCGAGAAGATCGTCTCCACCGGAAATCTAGCGATTAGAATCGTAAGAAAATCCGAACAGGAGGTAAGAAACCCCTCACCTGCAGTATAAGTAGCTTTCATGTAAATTCCATGTATTAGTTTAGTAATATGTAGACTATCGACACAAAGGATGTGAATTAGCGCATACCAAGTGTTCGATTAAATTGTTTAGCACAGAAAAATGCAACTTAGGCATTTTAATAGCTTAGTTAAATGCAATAGAAGCATTTCACAGCTCACATAGTCTTGCTACAGCTTTTACAGGACTAGATGTCCAATGGGTAGGCTCCCATAGTCGCCTCTAGGTTTAGATAACCTAGTTCTGGGTTTAGACAACCTAGTAAAAGTAAGACAATAATTTATTAGCTTATGTTCAGTATTTTACTTTCTCAGTGGCACTGTACTGGATTAGATATCCATTGGGTTGGGTTCCCACAGTCATCCCTAGGTTCAGATAACCTAGTAACCCTACTAAATTCGAGACTTGTAAACCCGGGTCTAGTTAGGGATGCACGCATAGCACGTACAATTGTCGAGCCCATTAGCAACATGATTATGTATTTTCACCTATTATGATAATTAGTTTTCAAAACTCACAAATCAGTTGTGTATATAGCTTAACTTCAGTACTAGCTTAGTTTAGTTTAACTCAGTTCATGTTTCAGCTCAGCTCTTTCCTATGATTATGTATGATAGCTCTATGCTCAGCTTTGTTACGCATGTTTAGATGATAGTATGCCATGACTAGCTTTTGTTTTCTATGTGTTGTATGCCATGTCATGCTTAGCATATTCAGTATGTATTTCAAATAGTATGTTTTCCAAAGCATATTGCATCGAATGCATGTTTTGTGAGGTAAATGGTTTCTTACTAAGCGTAAAGCTTACAGATACTTCTTTCCTTATACTGCAGATAAAGGTAAAGGGAAGATGGATTAGCGGAGGCTGGAGGTCAATGCAATGATGAAGATGTGTGTGGATGGAACCTGGAATAAAGATCTTGGAGAAACTAGCAAATTAAGACTTTAGTTTTATATCATGTTATTCTTTGCTTATTTAGTTATCTAGATGCATGGAATTATAGAAAACTTGCTTAGATTGTTAGAACTTATGCTCATAATCCTAGTTATGTGTTATTAGTATGTTTTCAGTTGTTTTAGAACTTGTATGTGTGATTGAGGCACGAAACAGTGCTGAAATCAGACTTCTGGTACGAAATCAGAAACCCCAATCGATCGGCCGATCGATTGAGAAGTTCGTACCGCGAACAGTAAGCTCCTGGATCGATCAGTCGACCGATCCGGATGCCTTCCGTCGCGAACAGAAAGCCCTGGGATCGATCACTGGATCGATTGGCCAGTCTGGATCGATCAACCGATCGATCCAGAATATTGCCCGAGCACAGTAGCGTGCTGGATCGATCACTGGATCGATCCAACTTAAGTTCCGCATACAGTAGCCATTTGAATCGATCACTGAATCGATCCGACCATTCCAATCGATCTGTGGATCTATTGGGAAGTCTGATAGCAGTTGGAAAATGTTTAATTCAATTCCTTGACCATAGGGGATGTAGTATATGCTAGGTATACTTTAGATTACACCCCTTAGCACATATGGAATAAAGAAATGATAATAGTCTAGCAAAATTTTGATTAGTACAACTTCCGCACCTAGTTTAATGATGGTCATGGAATAGTTAGCACAGCATATTGTGACGGTCCGGCCTTACAGCTTAGTTAGTAGAAGGCAGGTCGTTACAGGCCCCCCACCTGTTAACAGGTGGGGGCCATTGCCTCCACCAATCCCCTTATCCTGGTCCAGGAGCAGACCAGGACAAGGGGACCAGAGGATCTCATCCCCCCAGTTATAACTAAGTAAATTCTCAGTGTTATTTCTTTTTAGTCTTTTATTTATTTCTTATGCAAGTGTTATATTACGTTATAAGTTTGAGGAAGGTGTTTTGTTTTGATTTGTGCAAGGGTTATTCACCCCCTCTAGCCGGTCGCCAAGGATCCTAATAGACTCCTTGTATATCTCAAAAGACCTCAAGGTAAGTACGTTAGAAAATATATTTTCCACCTTTGAACTTCATGAGTCGAGATGTGCAGGTTTAAGGAATAAAGAAGAAAAGTCAACTCAGAACCTGACACTCAAAATCAAGCAGATAGAGCCAGAGTCAGAATGCTTGCTCGATGAAAATGAAGAAGCGTATATGGTAAGGAAGTTCAATAATTTTTTTAAGACTAACAATTTTGATAACAAATAGGCAACAAAGCTACTACTATATGGAACAAATGAAAAGTTCATTGTTACAATTATAAAGAAGGACATATGATCCCGTCCGAGCGCTGAGTCGACAAATGCTGGGGGCGTGGCACTCTCCACTGTCTCCGACTGGTGATGTGGATCTCCGGCGAACCTGCAAAGAAGCTGAGCCGGGAAGGGGTTTCCGGCGACGACCCTCCGACGCTCAAGTCAGGTGAAGAAGAAAAGAGGCAGAGTAACTGTGGCTACAGTGATGAGAATTCTGCATACCTCCGTCGAAGTTTGGGGTCCTTATATAGGACCCCGGGGAGGCACGGGCACGCTTCTCGATGCGCGCATGCTTCCCCAAACATACCTCCAAATGAGTGTGTCAGAAAAGCATGTCAGACACTCTTCCGCAATCGTCCGAGCATATCCCTGACATGAAGGTGGAAACTTCCACCGTACGATACTCTGTCCGGTCCGGCCGCCGACCATGTTGCTTGTCGGCGGCGGGCATCTTGAGGATGATGTTTACCAGCAGTCCCTTTCTTCCTTTTGCGTCTCTTGTCTATTCCAGGGCCAGGCGGTCCTGCCGCTCAGTGCTCCTAGCACTCAGGCATGTGTATGCATCAAACCGAGCGGGAAGATCCTTGGTTCTATGCTCAGATGGGATCGTACCTCAGTGATCTGTGCTCCGACCGAGCGGCCTGTCCACTCGGCCCATAAGCTACTTTACCTTGAGCGTCGGAAGCTCGACCTGTGGTCGAGCTATATTCCGATCGGCCTAGAGGGCATCCGGCCGAACGGTCAGATGTTCTGTCTGCTCGATAGGACCTTGGGGCCGCCCCTATTGACCTTTGACCTCCACGTGTCGTTGACCGCCGCCGACGTGGGTGCCCCGTCCTTACCACCGGATCACATGTCTTTCCCTCAAGTCTAGTCGAAGGAGGCGTTAAGTCCGACTGACTGGACTGTGAGTCTGGCTAGGTGGCATCCGCTTTCTAAAATGCCCTTTCACTCGGTCAGTATGGTGTCAAGTGGGGTCGTTCGGCCTATTACTAATGATGGACCGGTCTACCGGCAGCCTGTCACCGCTGACATCTTCAGGATTCCCTTGGAATGCGTGCAAATCCCGGCCATTATGGTTGAGCACGCGAGCTCTGCGCCGTAATGGGGCTCATTAAATGCACTCTTATGACCTGACGCCACGTGGCACCTCTGTCGTCATCGTACGGCGACGGCGTCGCGTCCGATGGGACCTTTGGCGGTTTGAAATGAGCGGCCATATACGGGCCTCGGTCCCTGTGACCTGCATCCGACGGTTCGAGACGATCGGACCCAACCTTATAAAGCCTTCGCCATCCCCTTCCGCCGCACCTTCGCGTTCGTGCTTGTAGAGCTCTCGTTGCACTCAGTGCTCCAGCGAACTAGATTTCTTGGCCTTCCGGCGATCTTCTGTCTTCTTCTTTCGCCCGTCCTACTTTCTGTAAGATCCTTTGCCTTTTGCTCCCTGGTTCCCGCCTTTTCTTTGCACTCCTCGCCGTAGTCGTGTTTTTCGGTTACTGTTCCGTTCATCTTTCTCCTCAAGCCCCTTGCCTTTTCTTTCGACCTTTGCCTTCTGTATTGTTTCGGCGATGGCTATCTCTTCCCAGCCCGCAGATCTCACTCCTGGCCCATGGTATACTACCATGGAGTCACTGTTCGATCGGTGTGACGTAGAGAGCTTAATAAACGTCTTCGATCTCCCTTCTGATTTCGAACTTATTTTGCCCTCGCCTTCTGCTTGGCCGCACAAATCGCCGCGCGACACTATTTGTTTTTTTCCTCGATCAGTTTACAGCCGGTCTACGATTTCCTCTTCATCCCTTTATCGTCGAAGTCTGTAATTTCTTCGGTGTTCTGCTCGGCCAGCTGGTGCCGAATTCCTTCTGCCTTTTGTGTGGAGTTGTTGTGTTGTTCAAAATCCACAACATTTCCCTCCGTCCGGAGGTTTTTTACTACTTCTATTACCCCAAGCAATCCGAGTTGGGCACTTATCTGTTCCAGTCTCGGATCGGCTTGGTCTTCTTCGATAAAATGTCCACCTCCAACAAACATTGGAAGGAATAATTTTTCTTCCTCCCACTACAACAAAAACCCTCATAGACATCGGTTTTCTACCGATGTCTATTACATTTTCGACTGATGTCTATGAAGGTGATGTAAAAAGTCTGCCATTTTAGACATCGGGTTAAAACCGGTGTAGTATCACTTAACGACATCGGGTGTAAAATCGATGTAATATTATATATTAATAACACCAGTTTTGACAGCGGTATACGACTGATGTAATATTAGTTAATGACACCGGTTTTACAGCGGTGGAAAACCAATGTAATATCAGTATTGTTTAATGACACAAATTCGATTTCCGAAATAGTGAAAAACCAATATTATCACCAAGCAAATCATAAATTAAGTTGATATTATTAATTCACTAAGAAAATCACAAATAAAAATGCATCGATGTATCTAAACACACCAAGTCAATATCTATATAACCAATACATAAATATTCTTCTTACAACATAAAACGATAATAGATATTGTGCACATCAAATCAGTATCCACAAATTACACATAACTATTCTTCCTGAGGGTGACAACTGATTGGTGATTCTTTGTAAAGGAGGCTTCCATCTTAAAGGAGCCACTGGAGGCTTTGGGAACTTTGCAACATCCTTCTTGGTTGTCCTCTCACCATTTAATTGATTCTCCAGTTCTCTTACCTGAATAAAATAAAATAGAATAATATGTTATAAGGCATCTTAAAGGGTACCATGCCATTTGGTTAAACTCGCACCTTTGGTTCATCAGGAGGATCATATTGGCCAATCAAGTCCTATGGCCAATCAACAAGATGTGGCATTAAGATTAGACAATGCATGAATATAAAAGCAAA
This sequence comes from Zingiber officinale, assembly GCF_018446385.1. NCBI lineage: Eukaryota > Viridiplantae > Streptophyta > Magnoliopsida > Zingiberales > Zingiberaceae > Zingiber > Zingiber officinale. The sequence goes on from NC_055997.1 coordinate 124,023,616, forward strand.
GTTTAACTTACCACAGTAGGAATATCAAGTCCACGAGCAGCAATGCAGAGCAGTATATACCCTTTCCGGCTTTGCAGAACTCAAAGAATGTACTAGCTCGTTTCTGTTGCTTCTGCTTTCCATGGATATCGAGACAATCGACATGAATGTATCTGAGAAGCTCAGAATGGTACTTGACCGAATTGCATGAGGAGAAGAAGACCACTATCTTCTTCGAAAGGTTCCTCTTAAGAAAAGCATACAAGACCAGAAACCTTTTATTGCTAGGCACGCCACAATAGCCCTGCTGCAACCCTTCGACGGTCACCTGAGAAAGATGAATTCGTGTCAACCTTGCTATTGATGAAACAACCGAGTAAAAACAATGATAAAATAAATCTGGAGATTACCTTCGACCTTCCATCATCAACACCTACATATACAGGCTTTTCCTTAAATGACAAGTTCGCAAAATCCTCAACCTGCAATTTTTTTTTATAAGTTAAAGAAAATGAAAACCCAAATGATTATGAATAGTAGTTAGAAAGAAATAGAAACTTGCTTAGTTTGGGTAGCTGTAAATAGAGCAGTTTGCCTTGTCTGCGTATTAGGGAGTGAATGTGATAATTATAAAACATGATGCCGACTTTGCAACACTCCTGTAATAACTATAAACCGAAGGGAACTAAATAGCATACCTTTGGCAGCCGCTTAAATATTTGCTCCATGTCTTCCTCAAAGTTAGCCTCCAATATTCGGTCGGCTTCATCAATTATAAGAAACTACATTTGGTGCACCAACACCCAAAATTAGTATCTCAATGTCAAACAAAGGAACATATGAAAATAATTATTGATCTCGTGGTTAGGATTAAACATGATAGCAAATAATCATTAGCATGGATATGCGATAAGATGAAACACGCAACTAGTTGGAGAACATAAGTAGAGCTCATTAAAGCAAAAAAGAAAAGAAACAACAGATCATTTAGTAAAAGGAACTCAATGAGTACTGAGGGCATTCAATGGAAAGATATACAATTTCAGTATGCAACCACTTCAAACTACATCCCGTCACCTCCACTTTGCCATTCTAGTATCTTTCTCAATATGGCTAGCATGCTATGCTGTGCTTAGTTACATTCAATTTCCAAAAACAAATTTCAATAGAACAATGATAAATGAGATTTTCAAAAAACTCTGCTGCCAAAAAATACAATACCAGAGTTCTGTGTGCTAAAAGAAAGAACAATTCCTCAATCCAATAGTCAACGGTTAAGGTATTGTTTAAATCAGTTCCTCACTACTTTTTTTATTATCATTCCATATAATTGCATAATTTATCAAAACATAAATGACCAGGAACCAAAACACTGAAAACAAGAATAAGCCAATAATTTAGATACATAGGATCAAATGCTTTACAAAAATAAACCATTTACCATAATTTTACTTATTTGCTCAGCTTTTTTGATCTACAAATTTGAAATAATCTGTTATACGACAATTGATTTGAAAGAAGCTAAATATAGTGATGCATGGTATATAGTAGATTATTATGATTTTTCTTGGAATATATAAAATAATTTATTCACACTATCTTCAAAAAGATTCTACTTATATTAACATAATAAATTTTCAAAAGAATAAAATGAAAGATTCTTCCTTCATTCTTAGACCTCATAAATCTAAGCAGAATGGAGGAGGCATGATTATAATTAAACTTCCACATAATCAATAGATGTGAATTCACATTATGTGATCCGAATACATTAACACTAATTTATTGAAAGGTTCATTAAACATGAGATTGAAAAGGAACATGAATTCTTCCAAAAAAAAAAAAAACAATGCTCCAGCTCAAAGGAGGTGCAAAATGTGGGATAGAGAGCACCTAGAACCTTGGCCTGCATATTCCTTGACCTCTTAGATATAACTACAATCTTGGTAAAAATTAAACAGAATCAAAGCAAAAGGAATAATATTTATCCAACTCCAAGACATCAAAAGAAAATCAGAATATCAATGGAAGAAGTAACACATGAACAATAGAGCAATGCCATAACCAATTCCAAGGAAGCCCACATGTTACTATAATGGCCTCAAGTAACTAACATGAATGACTGACGATATACCGACATCAATTAAACAAAAAATATGGCAAAAAATATCTGGACGTGTACAAGAATAATCTTGCAAATTTTAAAAAAATTGAAAAGTGTCAGAAAGATCAGCATGTACCTGTTAAAGCAAATGTGCCACCAAGCACGGCACATAGCCGAGTTAGGAAATGAAAAAAACTACGTCGTTCTTCTCTTATTGTCACCGTAATAGGTGACAGATCATACAAGAAGAAAACAGTTGTTCAAAGGAAAAGGAAAAAATGGGGTTAAAATTCTACCCAAAAAAAAAACAAATCACTTTGTATGTTAAATCAGTATGACGCTTGAGACATTGACCTAGCCATGACCTATCAAAGTCACGCATTGGCACAAAGTATTCTGTGACAGAAAACTGGTTTGTAGGCAACACTTCTTTAGAGAGGTATCTGTATTCCGTTGGAACAATCTGCATTGAATTACCAATTAACCTCTTTCTTGTCTTTTAGAAGAAAAAGGTAGTACTACAAGATTGAATCTAAAGACAATCGAAAACTAGTGTTCTGCATATTATATTAATTAAAAGAGCAAAATCAAAAAGGTTATAGATCACTACACAAACTGTGTAGAAAATAAGATGTGGCTACAGTTTGACAAAACCATAATAGACTAAGTAGTAATGTAAACCCCAGGACGTGAGGTTTAACAGTATATATTTATCTCACTACAGGGAGAGAAAATTTCTCAGTTGAAATCACAGAAAAATACAAGTAAATGATTGCTACTTTTGCTAATGCAGGTTAATCCAATAAATGAAACCAAAAATGATAGGTTGAAAAACCAAAAGATAAAATTTTTGTTTAATGAGATATAAGAAAAGCCTCAGATGTCAAGAAAAAAACATTGTAGTACACTCCTGCAATTAGATGAAAGGGCAGAAACAACCTTTATATAATACTTGAACGTTCCACTTGTATCATCTAGTATCCTTGCAGTTCCATTAAGAGGATTATGGATCCCTAGATACTTTGGTCCAAAAGACAAATCGTGAATCACATGACTTACATTCACCTTTTTTGCTCCTCCAAAAATCTGTCCAGGAAGAAAATAAAATGATGAGGTAATTGTACAAACCAGCATGCTATTCTAACTTCAGACAAGTAATAAATTTAGCCACGTAAGTTGCCATATTCATTAAGTGCTTTGGGATACCAGAGAAACAAAATTTACGTTAAGAACATGTAAAATAATTAAAATAGAAACAATAATTAAAATTGAATTGTTAATCACATCAAAAGGTCCAAACCAATTCAAGTTTATCCAGTACTGCATATAATACAAATAATCATTTAAGTAATCTTCATCGTGAAATCTTTGTAAACATGAATTGCTAAAATTCAATAACCACCTAAATAAAACCAATAGGGAGGAGCTTTTAAAAAAAGGCAAATCTACCAAAACAAAGGAAAATATCTTTGTTTATGTAAAGTAGATACTTTTAATTCCACATTTCTTGCATGCTTGGTTGCTTTCATCTACTGGAAATTGACAAAGCAGAATCAATCAAATGAGAAGGTAAGCAGAAAATATTTTGTAGCAAATAGTTGCTTACATGATCAAGAAGTGGAGATATTGCACAAGCATTCACTGGATGTTCTATCACATACGTCTGCCGAGTCAATGAAAACAAGAGGGTGATTTTCAGTCCAGAGAGGTGAGAGTATTTATGTAATTAGCATAGCACACTACAAACAGACAAGACGCTATGGTGTAATTTCTTATTTCACTTTTTCTTATGAAGTTATAGTCGAAACACATGAACTTATGTTCAATATCCTTAAAAGCATAGCAAAAAATGTACTCCTGGACAAAGAACCCAAATTGTTCCTCCAAAAAAAATGAAGCAGAAGCAAAACCAATCAAAGATTTGTACCTCTGACCTGAGAAGCGAAGTCAAAACCAAGAATAAAAGTAAATACTAAAAAATATTAATAGATCTACACCATCACCTTAATTTAACAAGCTTTAAACCCCTCAAAAGAAAGTCTAGCTATCAAAACAACCAGCGCGAAGAAATTCCAACAAGGAACTCAAAAATCCCAACAGATCTAGCCCAAAGCCGACCGATTTTCTCCAAGAAAACACTAAGAAACAAGCTAAGCATACAAGGATCAATGAGGGATCACCTTTGCGTTTGACGAGAGCCGCCATGAGTGCAGACGACAAAGGAGCAGCCCCGAGGAGCCAAATCCGAGTACCAGCAGCGAAAACAGCAACGGAATCAAGACTATTTCTGGGGAAAAGGCCGCCGACGAATCAACGGAGAAACCAGAAAGCATGAGGAGAAGAAACCCTAAGAGATGGAGCAACCCGCGAGAGGGCAAAGACGGAAGGGAGAGGAGAAGAGAAGGGGAAAGAGGATATGGATGTGGTCATTTGGGAAAGCGGCGCATTCCGCAGACCTCACAAGGGAGTCGTGTGTTGATCCTGATCGGGAGAGGAAGGGGTGTCAATCTAGGAAGGGGAAGGACGGCGTGATCTAGGAAGAGGAAGGTTTAGGTTTGGAGGGAAGAGTGAAGTGTTGTAAATTTTGGTTAAGTATTGGTGGAAAAATTAAATTATTTTATTTATCATAAACATCGGGTTTTAAAAACCGCTGTTAAAATCAGTGTCTATTAACCAAAAAAAGACGCTCATAGACATCAGCTAAAAAACCGATGTCTATGAGTGAAAATCTGCGCTCATAGACATAGGTTTTTGAAAAAACTGGTGTAAAATACTCAAAAACATCGGTTTTTGCTTAAAACCGTTGTTGTTCCACCGATGTCTATGAGGGTTTTTCTTGTAATGTCCGTTTTCCCGGACGGCTTCCCTTCTTGACCAAGTGGCAGGTCGGACCACCCACCTCCCCCGAACTGAAGAGGTATAAGACCCGACCGGACTACCTTCAAGCGGCGAATATGCTAGCCGGTCTGAAGCTCGACATCAACAAGCTCCTCCCTGAAGGAGTGATGTACATGTTTGGCTTGAGTCCGAGCCGAATCAAACTCCCGAGCAGCTTTGGTAAGAAATTTACTTGTGCCTTTGCCTTGAGTTCTAATTGATTTCCTTCTCTTTTCTTTGCAGCGAACATCGTAATGGAATTTGTACTGTTCGGGATTTTGAAGAAAAAGGCGGAGGCGATCGAGGCGGCAACGGCCAAGGAAATGGAGTAGATGGATATTGCTCCTGTCGGCTCTCACGAGGGTGAGAGTGAGACTAATGTGGGTGAGTCGGCCGCTCAGACTTCTCCAGTGGAGGTGACGGGCGGCGCAACCTCCCTCAGGGAACCGACCGTTCGGGAGGGAGACTTCGATCCGGAGGATGAGCTCCCACTCAACAGGAAAAGACGGCGCGCTGAGATGCCACTTCGTTCGGCTACCTCCGCGATGAAAGTGTCCGAGCGGACGGGCCCTCTGTCTCCCCGAGGCAAGGCTCCTTCCGTCGAAGCCCTTTCCTCCGACCGGACCCCCTCCTAGCAGGAATCGCCGGCAGGTCCCATCGCGGCACAACTAGTCCGCTCCCTGCCTCCGGTGTCTTGGAGGCCTCGCCGCTCGGCCATACTTTCCCAGCCGTTCGCCCCTACATCTGATCCCTTCGCGTCCGCTCACACGACGCCGAGTGGGCGCTGCACCATTAAGGTCACTCTGCATCTTCCTACCGAGGATTACCTCGCGGAGTCGGATCGGCCCACAACCCCTGAGCACATGATCGCCATCCGGGGGCCGCTCGTCGAGGTATGGGCGGATGCCCGAGCCTGCGTCGCCATAATGCCTGTTGGCCTGCTAGCTAACAGTCACATGAGGCATGCCACCGGCGTAAGTCTTCTGTCCACTCAAACTTCTTTATATCCCCCCCCCCCCCCGTTCGACATTAAAAAGCTCCTTTTTTGTTAGCGATGGGTGGAAGTCGTTGGTTGCCGCTCGTCTGGCGCTGTTGGAAGATGATCTGAAGCATCTCAAGACTTCTTGTGGGTCGTCCTCTTCTCAGGGCCCTTCATATGCCGAGTTGTAAAAGGAGCTGCCAAGACCAAGGAGCAGCTAGAGGCCGAGCGGAAGAAGACGACCGACCAGGCATACATGTTAGACCAGCTTGAAAAGCAGGTCAAAACTTATGATCGCAAGATAGAACTCGCCACCACTCAGAAGAATACCGCCATCGCCGATTTAGAAGCGAAGAATGTAGAGGCCCGCGCCCTGGAACAGCGAGTAAAGGAGTTGGCGGATCTGCTAGACCACGAAAAGAAGGGTCGTTCGATCGAGGTGGCGGCTCTCAAGGACGAGTTGAAGACCCTGCAGGAGGCCCTCAAGGCCTCTCGCTCTGCTCTTAAGGAGTATCAAGAGGCTGAGCCAAGCCGGTTCGTCATACTGAGACAGAAGTACATCCGCTCGGCACTAGTGTACTCTTACGCAACTTCTTGTCTCTCAGATACACTTAGCCCATCAACTCACTTCTCATGTTACCCTTATCGCTAGTCGTATCTTCCGCTAAATTTCTTGTATTCCTAAGTTCCTACACACCTAGACACAAGGCATCAAACACAAACAGTGAAGGATCGAAGAACGCTAGAGGGGGGGGGGGGGGGGGGGGAAATAGCGCTCTTGGCTTTCACATTCGTTTCGAAAAACTTTGAGTAATACGCAGCGGAATAATAAAACACAAACACAGAAACACACCAAGGGGTTTACTTGGTTCGGCGCCTGTCGCGACTCCTACTTCAAGGCTCACACTTATTGAGCGTTTACTTTGGGCAATCATTATAAGCTTAGAAATATACAATTTTGATTTACAATATAAAGCAAAATGGAAATTATACCGACAATGAAAAATAGAGAGTTTGAAGCGGTCGTCGGTGTCCAGTTACAACTTTGTAGAATCGATCTTTGAGCAGCACACGAAAGAAGGATTGTCAGTTTTTGTTGTTCCCTTGTTGCTGGTCAAACTGGGCTTAAGTAGCCCGTGGAGGGCGCCCTCAATCCCACTGAAACTGCAGCGTGGATGAGCTTTGAGTTGGTCGCTGCTTATCCGCCTAAGAGCACCTCCAACCTGCATGGAGGGCGCCTTCGCGCCAGTGTCCAGGGTGCCTCCAAGCTCCATGGAGGCACCCTCGCGCCTTGCTACGAGGTCGTCTCTACAAGTGACCCTGAGGTGCCTCCAAGCTCCATGGAGGGTGCCTCGGGTACTGTTCATCCGAGGTAAATATGTCTAATTCGCTTCCTGCAAAATACGTTAGTCCTAGAAACTAACCATACCCTACAAAATAAAGTTAGCACAATATAGATATGATAAATAAAGTATTTGACAGTCTCCAAACTATCCGGTTCTGACTTCGGATTTCTATCCAGAAACCCTAGGTCGAACCAACACCTACTATTCCCTCACTGGGGAACGCATCCTCACCTACTCCACTCAGGAGAGTTTACCTGTTGCCAGTTGATCCTCTAGACCAACTGGACTTTTGCTCAACGTTCGAAGCTTCCGGTCTTCATGTTGGACGTCCGCTCCACAACCTGTCCAGTCTTCCACCCAGTTCGCGATACCAGGATTTCAACCTAGGGTTACTACCCCCTAGGATTTTGCCCAAAGCTCTCGACCCGCCAAGATTTTCCACCTAGGGTTACCACCCCCTAGGGTTTTCCCTTTGCCTAACTGCAACTAGGACTTTTCCTCACCTAGGGTTACAACCCCCTAGGGGTTTCCACCTGCCTAACTGCGGCTAGAACTTTTGCCTAAGTACACTTAAAACTTTCCTGCAATCTCATTCAAACTCATTAGATAACAAAATAACTTAATTTTGGACCCTTTGACATAATCAAAACACAGGTTCGACTGTCGGATACTTCCTGCACTAACAAACAGGGCATAACTTGACTTGATTGACCATATCAAAACTAATCTGAGGTACTTACACTTAGTAGCAGACTTAAAAAATATGAGACAAGTATTGAACATATCAATTATTATGCTTGCTGGTCTAAATTGCGTATCAGGTTAGTAAAGGGTACAAAAATTGATCATGTTATTTAATCTAGTAATGATGGGTGGTCCCACCAAAGATAGGTCAAAGTAAGGAATATCGGATGATGTGGAAGACAAAGTCAAGCGGGGTAGCTAATTCGGCCGAGCAGACCAGGTTCTGTCGAGCAAATGGTACTAGCTCAGGAGACAAGTACGTCGAGCTCTCCCCGACTGAATAAAATTATCCTCAGACAATAAAGAGAGCTAAGCAGCGGGCAATCTCGCCAACCGAGCTTTGTGTCCCATCAGACAAGGATAATCGACAAGGGTCAGGAAGCAAAGAAAGAGACGGGTCGGCAAGCCCTAAGGATACTACCGAGTGGAGACAACCCAACCGAGCGGACTCTAGCTCGCTGTGCATAACCCCACCAAATATCTTATCATATCCTTTTGGGAGTTTGTGCCACTGACAACAAGGCATATTTGGCAAACAATTATACTTTAGAAGCTTCCAAGCTATCATATCAAAGAACTACATGACTACTTAATGAATGATGTCAAAGACACTTTTTAACTTATCTTTTCCTAGGACGCCTAGGAAAATATGCCTATGTTTTGGGATGCGTGCACGAACACTACAGTGACACTATAAAAGGGGTTCCCATTTACAAGAAGTATGTGCAACTTCATTTCTACACACTTATGCTATAGTTTCTCCTATCTTACACACAGCTGAAAACTGACTTGAGCGTTGGAAGGCCAACATCGAGAACTCTTTCCCGGCCCGACACTGACGTTCCCTGTTTTACAAATCACGAAAAGTCTTCATCAGGTCAAAGAGAGTGCCATATTCCCAGCCCACCATCTTCGCTAATTTTGGGCGGGATCACTATTCAAGATAAAATCAAAAAGACAAAAGTGTATTGGAGGAAGGTGTTATAATGATTAATTTCACTTGTGAGATTTTTGGCTAAACAAAACATAGTATTTCATGGTAGCAATGAGAAACTTTATGATGATAAAAATGGAAAATTTATAGTTGTTATTAAGATGATTGTCGAGTGGGACTCAGTGATGAAGGAACATCTTGAAAGAAATATACATTATCATTATCTTAGCCATAAAATTCAGAATGAGTTGATATATTTGCTAGCTTCTGAAATCAAGAGTTCTATTTCTTCAAAATATTGAAGAAGCTAAGTTCTTTTCTGTAATACTTGATTGCACTCCTGATATTAGTAACCAGGAGAAAATGACTTAAGTTATAAGAGCATCCATATTGGTTACCCTATCCAAAGATTATATCCTAAATTTTAGATAGGGTAGCTAAAAACCTTTATATCAACTACCCTATCCATTCCTTAAAATTTACATTTATGAATAGTATTACTTTAAATTTAGGGAATAGATTTCATTCACTAAACATTATAGAGAAGAGAGAAAAAATAGGGAATATGATATATGGTGTAGTGAAAAGTAGATATCTAAATTTAATAAAGTAATTTTTTTTACTCTAAATTATGTATTTTGGATAAGGAAGCTGATATCGATGCTCTAAGATATGTTGATGTTTCTACAAGTCTAATGAAAGTTGAAGAATACTTTTAGGATTTTTGAAAGTAAATAATACAACAGGACAAGAGTTGTTTGAAGAATTATAAAATGTGTTGAAAATTCTTGATCTTGATATTGATAATGTGATAGGGCAAGGATATGATAATGGGGCAAATATGAAAGATCAAGGCATACAAAAAAAATATTGGATATAAATCCTAGAGCATTATATACTTCATGTGGATGTCATTGTTTGAATTTAACCCTTTGTGACATTACAACTTTTTGTGGAAAAGTGAAAGACTTTTTTCGAGTAGTACAATGGATTTATATAATATTTCTCATTCTATAACGAGATGGAAGGTTTTGATAAATCATGTGACGATAAAATGTTTAACTCTCAAATCATTGTCAATCATTACATGGGAAAGCCATATTAAATGTATGAAAGTGGTGGTACTTCAAGCTTAATAAATTAGAAAAGCTTTTACTTCAAGTTGCAGAAGAAAAAACATCGACTCTAAAATAAGAAGTGAAACTAAACTAAGTCTTTAAAATCTTTTGAATTTGAAAATTTTGAGTTTTTAGTAGGTATAATTATTTGGTATGACATATTGGGTAAAGTTAACATTATTAGCAAAGGATTACAATTTGAAAACATACTTATTGATATTGCTATGACTAAGGTTAAGGAGCTAATTGATTCTTTTAAAGAGTACAAAGAATCTGGATTTGGACAAGTCATTAATATAACAAAAAAAACTTGCTTCAACAATGAAGGTTGATCATATTTTTCCTAAAAAGAGACAAATATATAAAAAAAATACATTTTGATGAGGTTACATGTGAGTCTTCCAAAATATCTCAAGAATCGACCGAGGAAGTTTTAGAGTTCATTATTGTTGATATATAGTAGATCAAATAATTGGGTCATTGAAAAAAAAAGGTTTAAGCAATATGAGGAATATGAAGATCTTTTTAGATGCCTTTTCATAGCTAAAAAGTTGGGTTCATTGATTGATGAAGACTTGAAAGTTAGTTGTAAGAATCTTGAAAAAAAACTCAAAGAAAAAAGAGTACATGACAAGATATTTCTATTGAAATCTTATTTGAGATCAACCATAACCCAAACAAGATTAAATGCATTAGCTATGATTTCGATATGATTTCGATTGAGTGAGTTTTTAGAAAAATTTAATTATAAAAAATTGTTGGATGACTTTATAGATAAAAATGTAAAAAGATCAATTCTTCATAGTTTGTAATAGTTATGTATTCCGCTAATAAAATTATTTTATAGCTAGCATTGATTTTATTATTTTTTAAGTTAATACAGGGTCCTTTTTTACACTGGACTCTTCAAAGTCTAAGGCTTACCCTGATTCTATTGATGCTGCAAAGGTTGGAAACCGCCAACCCAGCGGCCCCCTCAACCCGGCTCCACAAGTATGAGAGGGAGTAAATCACGGTGAATACGGGCCCAGCTATGACATGGCGGTCTCAGGTGTTTAGCACGGACAGATATTGATGTTATCGCATTTGCTGCCGCAGACCCTCGACCTCTTGACTCATGCTGTAAGAATCCATGTCATAACCAGTTGATCCCGCCCGTGGGGACTTACCCTGATTCTATTGAGCGAGTACACAACAGAGAGAAAGAGAATGAAGGGAAACAAAGTGGATGAACTATTCTTTCACTCTACTCATGGCCTCCTTGATATAAAGAAGCTCAACCTTTGGATATAGTAAATAGCCGAATAAAAGTGCGATTATGGATTACATGATCTCAAATAAATATTAACCCAACCAGTCCAAAATTTGAATCGTATAAGTCATGCTCGTAACATGATTCAGTACAATTGGATTTGCATCTTCTGCACATCCACGAGTAAAAGAGAGACTTCCCACTATATATATATATATACACGCACAACAGAATTCACTCCATCCACCTCTTTATTTTCATTCATAGTTTCAACAAAAAACACATTTATGATCTCCTCAGTGAGATGCAATAATTGAAACAAACAGGGGGAATAATATATGAACCAAGCCGGTTTCCTTCGCTGCATGCTGCGAGACGCAAGAAACAGGACTATCCATTATTACTGAAGAGGGTGGTCATAACGGAGATGAGAAGTGTGCTCGGATCTCCGAAGACGGCGGCCATCACGAATCCGATGGCAGTCTTCACGATCTTCGCCATGTTTTCAAATTTACTTGCCTTTCTGCTTCTTTTACCAGCAACCGAAAATTTATTCGCCAGCTTCTCAATCTCCTGCCCTCTGCCCTCCTCCACAGCCTCAATCGCCTCTTTCTTCATGCAGGCCACATGGAAGTGGTACTTCCCGCACTCCGACACGTACGTCCAGCTGCTGGCCTTCCTGTTCAGCGTCTTCTTGCCACAGACGAAGCACTCAGACCGCTCCCTGCGGTGGAGAGTCAACAGCATGCTTCCGTCTCCTTCCTCTGCTTCGACGAGCTTGCGATGCTTGAGGTTGGCGCAGCAGGGGTGCAAGTCCCAGCCTTGCTTGAAGCAGTGGTAGACGTAGCCGTTAACGTCCCCGCCGCAGGCGTCGCACCGGCGGTTGGGTTTACTCGCCTCGAGGAAGTGGAAGGTGCAGTCGGGGAAGAAAGGATGCGTGAGGATTTCCCCGGGGTTTGCGCAGTCCTTGTGGAGAACATGGCCGCACCGCTCGACGCAGGCGTATCGAGCGCCGAGACCCATCTCGCAGCACCTGTAACACCAGAAAGGCTCTATTTCGTCGGCCAATAGCAGCAGGTCGTGGTGGTGATGGCGATCACGGAGTAGCCGAGCCATGATGATCCAAAATCCAAATGGCTGAGTGTTGGAAATAAATCGACGATAGAACTTCTTATTGTGCCCCCGCTGAAGTTGAGATTTAAAGATGTATATATAATGAACCAAACAACCCAAATATACACCCTTTCATGAACAGGCATATGAATGAAGCAACCTTTGGGAAAGGTCGTGGACTTTCAAAATATACAGATGTTCACATTTAAGTATTGTACTCGTTCAAAATTTAAGTTTTGCCTCCACTTAGCCACCAATCAAATACAACTTTTTTACCTATCAAATTTCTCGTTCCTTTTACACGTGGACTAATTAAATATATATCACTAATTATTTTCAACACAAAGATCTAGGAATTATAACGGTGGTTTCTTAGCGCTGAAGCACCTCTTAGATATGCTCTTACTTGCGACTAATGAGTGACGCTGGATCATAGTTGGTAGAATCATAATTTTACGTAGAATTGATTTACGGTAAAGGTTGGATCGGTTGGAATTGGATCTTAAAATGATAAGATCCTATCAAAAATCCTTAAAATCTTATTATACATAATTAATAATTAAAAATATACTTAATTAATTTTACATACATATACAATTATTTACATTCAACACCTCATGTTAAATTACTACACGTACATATTTCAATTAACTAGTAATTTAACTACTATTCTCGCACAGTAATAATATTTATATTTTTTATATCATAAAATGAAAGAATATAAAATTTCTATTAACGCAATAATAATAACATCTTCAACTTCAAAAATATTTCCTTGGTTTATAAGATAATCCAATTTAAAGGCCAACAAAGCATCTAATGTACATAATAGAAGCTATCGAATCCTTTGATTCAAATATAAACGTCAAAAATAATCTTTTAAAATATAGTTGATGTTACATAATATTAGATAATAGACATCCAAAAATTTATTATTTTAGGGAAAAGAAATGATAGAATATTATTAATAAAAAACTAACTCAAAAATAATTAAACATATATTTAAATAATTTAAAATGAAAAAAAAATAATAAAAAAAGATAAAATTTTATGGGCCTCCTAAAATGATTTAAATAATATTTTTTGGGTTTGAAATAGGATAGTTAAGAATAAATTTTGAAATTTATTAAAGCTATCTGAGCGAACTTTGATTTGATATATTATAGATCACGTTATTCAATCTGAGTCAAAAGTTATCACCTCTCAAAATTTTCAGCGATCCTGTTCCAATTCTGTTCCGACCCTACTAATTCTATTTTGATTTTGTTCGCACATCGATCCTATTACGATTCTACTGTAAAAATTAATTTTACACCATCTTAAATTAATTTGTGCTTCTAAATCATAGGATTATACGTTGTTAGGATTCATGATTGTGATTTTACAAACACGGCTTGGACATCGATCTCTCTCTCACGCTTATATAATTTCGATGGAGGTAACGTTACCTCCTTCACTTAACAAACAAACGTCGTCCCGATAATTAAGCAACTGTCCCGTACCCCTAGCATGCATTACTCTGACCAGAAGAAAAGGGCAAAAATTGAGAGGATTTTCTTTTTTTTTTAATAGAATCGTTAAATATCGTTCTTTTATTATTATTATTATTATTATTATTATTATTATTATTAAAATGGAGCCATAGGATATTCTTTTTATGTAAATTGTTTCCTCATGTATTCGCCAAAATAAAATTAAGCTCATATGGCTTATATATATGACCGTATATCACTCATGATCCTACCTGAAATTGAAAAAATAATGCGTTAAGTAGGTGATTTTTCTATTGACCATAAAAAAGACTCTTGCCGGGGATGACACTAAGCTATTCTTTTTTGCACACCACAAAGAGAGGAAATGAAAATATTAGAACTAGAATCAGAAAGAGATCCTTAACGTAAGTAATTTGACGCTCAAGTTAGAACCGTGAAAAAATAGAGAAGAAATAAACAGTAGAACAGCAGTACTAATATGTGTGTGCATGTATAGTATAGTGTATCAGGCCAACAGAGAGAACCTCTTTTTATACTGATCCTTGTAACCTTTATAATAATGAGGTGTCAGAAAATATCTGATGTCAAAATATGTCGAGTAAAGAAAGATGTACAGTCACTCTCAGAGGAAGGTTCCATTGTGTGATGTCAGGGTAGCGGAATATTCCTTGACGAGTAACTGTTATTCTCTCACGGTTGTTATGATTCTTTGACACTGTTGTCTCCTGGAGGAAATTCGACTGGCTCTAGGGTAAACCAACTCTATGTTGGGAGACTTGTTCATGGGAAGTAAGGAGTTGAGCCCTATAGGTCCAACCGGTTTGGGCCGACCGACTGTATGCCGGGAGACTTGCCCTTAAAGAGTGGGGAGCTAAGTCCCGAGAGTCCGACTGGCTTTAGAACCGACCGATGTGTACTAGGAGACTTACTCTCGAAGATTAGGGAGCTAAGTCCTGGGAGTCTGATCGGCTCTGGGGTTGACCGATTGTATGTTGAGAGACTTGCCCTTAAAAAGTGGGGAGCTAAGTCCAGGGAGTCTGACCGACTTTGGGACCGACCGACTATATACTGGAAGACTTGCCCTTGAAGAATAGGGAGCTAAGTCCCAAGAGTCTAACCAACTCTGGGGTCGACCGACTGTATACTAGGAGACTTGCTTTGAAAGAGTGGGGAGCTAAGTCCTAGAAGTTCGATCGGCTCTGAGCCAACTGGCTATATCCTGGGAGACTTATCCTTGAAGAGTAGAGAGGTAAGTCTTGGAAGTCCGACCGGCTTTAGGCTGATCGGTTGTATGTTAGGAGGCTTGCCCTTGAAGAGTAGAGAGATAAGTCCCGGGAGTCCGATTGACTCTGGGGTGACCAGTTGTATGCTGGAACCATGCCCATAAGGAATACACCCTAACTGCTCCTTGACTTTGACTGTCACATCACCTTGGCTTTTATTACCATATCATTTTGATTACACAGTACTTTCGGGGTCACCCAAAACATGTTGTATCACAAGTCTCTGTAACGACCCGCCTTCTACTAACTAAGCTGTAAGGTCGATCGTCACATTATGCTGTGCTAAACTATTCCCTGACCACCATTAAATCTAGGTGCGGAAGCTGTACTAACTGAAATTTTGCTAAAGTACTAACATTTCTTTGTTCTATACATGCTAAGGGGTGTAAACTAACTATTCATAACATGTTTTACCTTCCCCATGGTCAAGGAACTGAACTTAAACATTTTCCCGTTGATATCAGACCTCCCAATCGATCCATTGATCGATTGGAATGTCGGATCGATCTAGTGATCGATCCAACACGCTACTGTGCTCGGGGCAATATTCTGGATCGATCGGCTGATCGATCCCGACGCCTACTATTCGCGAGACGAGTTGCCCAGTCGATCAATCGATCGATTGGAAACCCTCGAATCGATCAGCTGATCGATTCGAGTTTCTGATTTCGTGCCAAAGATCTGATTTCAGCACTGTCTCGTGCCAAATCACACATAATGACTCCAAAAATGACTAAGAACATCCTAACAATAATAACTAACATTCTAACATCATAAAAAAAAAATAGTGTTCTAAGCATAATAGAGTGCATGGTTAACTAATTCATAGCAATTAACATATTAAAGTGCAAAATGCTAAAACACTAAAAAGTTCTAATGTTTAAACCAAGCATGCTAAAGTTCCCTAAGATCTCTATTCCAAGTTCCTGCCCACACACATCTTCGTAGCATTGCCCTCCAGCCTCCGCTAGTCCATCTTTCCTTTACCTTTATCTGCAGTATAAGGAAAAGAAAGTATCTATAAGCTTTCGCTTAGTAAGAAACCATCTAACTCACTAAAACATGCATGCGATGCATTTATGCTTTTTTTTTAAAAAAAACATGCTATCAAACATATGTTAAACTTGTTAAAACATGGCATATTGAAATCACTGAACATGAACACCAAAGCATGGCATACAAAGCTAACCATAAACTATCATGTGTATTAATAAATAAGAACTGAGCTGAACATGAACTAAGCTAGACTGTAACTGAATTCAAACTCAACTAACATAACTGATCTTTGTGAGTTTTGATAAGCTAATAATAATAGATTAAAATACATAATCATACTGCTAATGGGTCCGGCAACTGTACATGCTATGCGCGCATCCTTAACTAGACCCGGTGTTGCAAATCCCGAATTTAGTAAGGTTTACTAGGTTATCTAAACCTAGGGACCGACTATGGGAGCCCAGCCCAAGGACATCTAGTCCTGTACAGTGCCCCTACTGAAAGTAAAATACTGAATCATAGCTAATTAATTTATCTTGCTTTTACTAGGTTATCTGAACCTAGAGGCGACTGTGGGTGCCCACCCATTGGACCGTAGTCCCATATATGTTGTAGCAAGACTAACTAAGCTGTTTTAAATGCTTCTATTGCATTTACTGAGCTATTAAAAATGCCTACTATAGCATTTTACTGAGCTAAGCATCTTGTTGAACACTTAGTGTGCCCCAACTCTCCCCTCTATTAGGGAGACCACCTCTAGGCACCCGACAACGTCTAGAATCTCCAACTGAAAGGAGAAAACGTGTCTGGCCCATCTAGAGGTGCTCAACTAGATCCCTAAATCTGCAAGGAGGGTTAAATACACCCAATGCGTCGAAAAATCTACATATAGCTAGTTTAAAAGCATTCTATCGTACGAAAAGTTACTTATACTGCAGGTGAGGGGTTTCTTACCTCCTGTTCATATTTTCTTACGATTCTAATCGCTAGATTTCCGGAGGAGACGATCCTTTCGACGATCTTCTCGCGTCTATGCGTTCCTCTCGCGGAGGGGAGCGTCCTCGTGTTGAAGTCGTCGCCGGAGAGTGCCCTTGGGCGGAACCCTGGCCTTCCTTGTGGTTGGCGCCGAGAGAGGAAGAAAAGGGGAGATGTGCGGCGTGAGGTTAGGGTGAGGAGGAGGAGTTGCCAATTAAAAATTCTATCTCCCCACTTATTAATTCCTATTTCTATTAAGGAATTAATTTGCCTAACTAAAACTTAAATATAATTGTTTCCCCTTCCTTTCAGCACGGCACTGCTGGGTTCACCTAGTTACTAAGGTTCACCATAAGTCATAAGACCCATAGGTCTCGGGTTCGATTCCCGCGTAAGCTATTTTCATTTTCTATTTATTTTTGCTACCTCCGCTACTCTAAAAATTTCATAAAAATATTCTAAACTTCCAGAAAAATCATAGAATATTTCTAAAATAATTTTGAGAATTTTCGGGCGTTACAATCCCCCATACCTCATAAAAAGTTTGTCCTCGAATTTAGAATAACTCTGGGTACTTCTGTCTCACACCAGCTTCGGTCTCCCAAGTTGCCTCTTCTGCTGTGTGACTGTGCCACATGACTTTGACTAATGGTACTTCCTTGTTCCGTAATTTCTTAACTGCTCGGTCTATTATCTGAATAGGCCGACTGTCATAGCTGAGGTCTTCGCGGACCTGTACCGACTGGGGCTCAATCACCTGGGTGGCATCTGGGATATGCTTCTTCAGCATAGAGACATGAAATACATTGTGAACAGCTGACATTTCCTGAGGTAGCTCTAGCTCATATGCTACCTTGCCAACTCTTCTGCTGATCAGGTATGGTCCCACATATCTGGGACTTAACTTGCCCTTCTTCCCAAAACGCATTACTCCCTTCATGGGAGCTACTCTGAGGAACACTGAATCCCCAACTGAAAACTCTAAAGGTCTGCGCCGTGTATCAGCATAGCTTTTCTGGCGGCTCTAAACTGTCTCTATCATCTGGCGGATCTGCTGTATAGCTGCTGTGGTATCTGCTACTAGATCTGTCTGAAGTTCTAGTTCTTTCTGTTCACCACTCTCATACCAGTAGATTGGAGATCTACACCTCCGCCCATAGAGAGCCTCGTAAGGTGTCATACCGATAGTGGCCTGATAGCTGTTGTTGTATGCAAATTCTGCTAGACTCAGATATTTGCACCAACTTCCTTTGAAATCTAGGGCACATGCTCGGAGCATATATTCGAGTACCTGATTTACTCGCTCCGTCTGTCCATCTGTCTGCGAATGGAAAGCTGTGCTAAACTTTAACTTCGTGCACAAAGCTGACTGTACACACTCCCAGAAGTGTGATGTGAATCTACTGTCTCTGTCTGAAATGATGGTTCTTGGGACTCCATGCAGTCTGACGATCTCCTTGAGATACAACTGTGCTAGCTGCTCCATGGAGTAGGATATCCTGATAGCTAAGAAGTGAGCTGATTTAGTCAACCTGTCGACTATTACCCAGATGGTATCAAAACCATTTGTGGTTCTGGGTAGTCCCACTATAAAGTCCATGGAAATGTCTTCCCACTTCCATTCTGGAATCTGAATGGGCTGTAAAACTCCTCCTGGTCTTTGATGTTCTGCCTTAACCCTCTGACAGGTTAGGCAGGTGCTGACATATCGAGCGATGTCTCTCTTCATCCCAGGCCACCAAAAACGTTTCTTCAAGTCCTGGTACATTTTGGTGGAGCCAGGATGCATCGCGTAAGGAGTCTTGTGAGCCTCGTCTAGGATTTTCTTCTGTAGTTCCTCCTGATCTGGAACACATAGCCTGTTGCCGAAATATAGTACCCCGCTATATGATATTCTGAACTCTCCACTTTCTGATTCTGCTAAACCTTGCTTGATTCTCTGAATTTCAGGATCCTGCTCCTGAGCTGTCTGGATGTCACCAAGCAAGGTAGACTCTAATGCCATAGTAGAGAGCTGTCCGACTATGAGTTCGAGACCGAAATCTGTGATCTCTTTCTGTAGGGTGGTGACATGGCTGCTAGAGATAATAGGGCAGCACTGGACTTTCTGCTAAGTGCATCTGCTACCCTATTTGCTTTTCCTGGGTGGTAGAGGATGTCCATGTTGTTGGTGCAATATCCCTTAGGTCAAGGTTGACTGAGTTGACCAAGCTTGAGTCTTGGTCACAGTTTCGATGTTTGACAATATATGTAGACACAATGGGCAAATGCAGGTGCGGTTGTTCATGTGAGGAGATTCTGATCAGGGACTGATCAGTGTGGATGAAGAAGAGTCAAGTAGGTCAAGGATGACTGGATACTTGACTGGGAAGTCCTAACTGGGAAGCTAGGCAGATTGGAAGTCCTGGTGAGTGAAGCCAGGTGAAAGTCCTAGTGAGTGAAGCTAGGTGTAAGTCCTGGTGAGTGAAGCCAGGCAGAAGAAAGACCTGGTGAGTGAAGCCAGGCAGAAGAGAAATCCTAGTGAGTGAAGCTAGGTGAAAGTCCTGGTGAGTGAAGCCAGGCAGAAAAAAGTCCTGGTGAGTGAAGCCAGGCAGAAGGAAATCCTGGTGAGTGAAGCCAGGTGAAAATCCTAGTGAGTGAAGCTAGGTGAAAGACATGGTGAGTGAAGCTAGGAAGATTGGAAGTCCTGGTGAGTGAAGCCAGGCACAGGGAAAATCCAGATGGATCAAGGATGATCGGACATCTAGTGTTTGGAAGTCCAAGTAGGTCAACGGATTGACTGGATACTTGGCACAAAGAGAGAAGTCCAAGTAGGTCAAAGGATTGACTGGATACTTGGCACGAAGAGAAAAGTCCAAGTGGGTCAAAGGGATTCACCGGACACTTGGTGGGGAGTCCTGGCAGGTCAAGGGAGTGACCAGATGCTAGGCATGATGTACCAACAGGTCAAGGTTGATCGGATGTTGGTTTGAGAGGCTTGGGACTTGGTTTTGGGCAAAAAACCAAGATCTGGATCGATCAGTGGATCGATCCAGGAGCTGGATCGATCAGTGGATCGATCCAGGCTTTTCCCAGCGAACAGAAAGCCTCTGGATCGATCAGTGGATCGATCCAGGTCTTTCCCAGTGAACAGAGAGCCTCTGGATCGATCAGTGGATCGATCCAGAGGTCCCAATCGATCAGCCGATCGATTGGGACGCTGCTGGTTCGCGCGATAAGCGCTGGATCGATCCGTGGATCGATCCAGGCATTTTCCCAGAGCACAGAGGCGCTCTGGATCGATCCGTGGATCAATCCAAAGCCTCCCCGATCGATTGGGAGTTTTCGAATCGATCGGGATCCGACCGTTGCGTCGTATTTGAGCTGCAGGCGTGCGATGGCTGCGGCATCTCTTCACGGTTTTCATATCAGATCTTCACCAGCTTCTCCACAGCTTTTCTCAAGCTCGAGATCACCAGTTCTTGAAGGCTCTTGGAGGTTCTTCCAAGTCAAGAGGCGGATCAAAGCAAGAAGAAGAAACTAGGGTTAGGGTTTTTGCTCTCATTGTAAGCTTGTAAGCTTGTATTTCATTACCTTTCCCTTTCTTCTTGTATTGAGTCTTGTAGGGCTTCTCCGCCCTTGGTAGTTACCATAAAGGAGAGTTTTATTAGTGGAGGGTGTGTGTGTAGGTGTGGATCCTTGGACTAGTCACCTCTTGTGAGGTGGATACCAAGTAAACCAACCTTGTTAGCGTTGCATGCTTTTGTTTCTGTATTTTCCGCTGCGCATCTTCAAAGAAACAAGCAACGTCAACCACGAAGCACGCGATGAGCTATTCACCCCCCCCCCCCCTCTAGCTACTTTTCGGTCCCAACAAGTGGTATCAGAGCAAGGTTGCTCTTCACCGGAATCACCGCCGGAAGGGGCAAACATAACAAGCAAAGCTAGAGGGTGAAGAAGTTGGAGCAAATTCATCAAAGTCAAAGAATTCAAGAAGCTCAACTTCAAGATGCAATTCCAAGATGAACTTGGATTTGATACAAGGGTGGCTCCACCATACACATCCACAAGCTTCGATTCTTGGAGATCAAGAATTGAAAATTTCTTGATGATGGAGATAGAGCAATGGTTTGTTCTTATGGAAGGCTTCAAGACTCCAACAAACTCAAAGGGCAAAGTTCTCAAGAGGAGCAAATGGAGCCAAGAGCAAGTCCAAAGGTGCGAGGCCAATGACAAAGTGACCAAGCTTTTGATCAATTTATTGCCAAGCACCATCCTTTGCAAAATTGGAGAATTTAAAGATGCAAAGGAATTATGGAGTAAATTGGCCAAGCTTCATGAAGAGATCCCCTCCACTGTACAAGAGCAAGAAGAATCCAGAGAGGGTGACTCTTTAGAGCAAAACCAAGAGGAGGACTCCGAGGTTGAGAGATGCTCAACCTCCGAAGAAGAAGCTTCATCTTCAAGGGAGTGCAATGAAGAGAACAAGGAGGGAGCATACTCCTTGTTCCATATACAAGATGATGAAGCCTCCACCTCTAGGATTGAGGGGGAGTGTAGATCAATGAACCCGGAGCAAGAAGAGGCCTCCGCATCCGGGTCAAGTGAAGAAGAAGAAGATGGTGCCACCTCCAAAATTCAAGAAATATCAAATGGAGGAACAAGTGCCATTCCTACACAAGAAGGTATAAATGTTTCAATTAAAAATAAAAATCATATAATATGTTTTGAGTGTAGGGAAAGTGGGCACTACAAGAGCAAGTGTCCCAACTTGGCCGAGAAGAAAGGTCAAGTGACACAAAAGGGTAAGGAGAAGCCAAAGGAGACCACCCCCGGGACAAAGAAGAGCAAGGAGCACATTGTGTGCTTCTTGTGTCAACAAAAAGGGCATTACCGAAGTCAATGCCCCAAGGGGAAGAAAATGGTCAAGGCTCATGGAGGAAGCTCATGTCAAGGGGGAGCCTCCAAGGTAAAAAAGAAAGGTAACTTTCATTGAGCCTACTCCTTTAAATTATGGTAAAAAGCATGATAGTTCTAATTTATATCATTTTAATGCTATTTACCATGAAAATAGGAAGCATGATAGCATTAAGGAAAAACATATAGCTTTTCATGCTAAAACTACTACACCTAAGGCTAGGAATGTAGGTAAAAGTTTAGGCAAGAACTCTAAGGATTTTAGCTACAAGCCTAGAAACAAAAATGCTCATGGATGTAATAAAAATTCAAAATCTAAGGATTTAATGATAGAAAATCAAGTCTTGAGGTCAAGGCTTGATAAAATGGAAAAGACCCTAAAAAGGATGGAAAATATCCTATTAGGGCAAAATGAGCATAACCTAGGTTTAGGGGTACAAAAGCCATCCAATGACCATAGAGGTTTGGGATACAAACCCAAAGCTAAAAAGGATGTGCCTAGTTATCATAGAGTTCCATATAGTTATGGAACAAACCCTAAGTCTAGAGGTCAAGTCAAGGATACAAGGGAAGATATCCCTAGAAGTATCTTTGCAACCAAAGTGACTAAGACTTCCAAGAAGTCTAAGAAAGTCACTAACAAGGTCACAAGGGAGGCTATCCCTAGAGTTGACCTAGAAAATGTGACCAAGGCTTCTAAGAAGCCCAACAAGGTCACTAGGAAGGTATCTAGGGAAGTTATCCCTAGTGAGTACCTAGAGCATCCAAGGAGCACCAATAGGTGTTGGGTTCCTAGGAGCATCTTCTCAACCCCATAGATGGGTTAGAGAGTGTCAACTCCGATTAGAAGGGTAGTTAACCCAACTTTGAGGAAATTGACACTCAAGGAGCATTTTCAAGGTTTTTGTTAACCTTTGAAAATGAAATGGAATTATTATTTACTCCTTGAAAGAGTAAAATGTGCCTAATGGTGGAAAAATTGACTTTATCTTAAAATGGCATAAATTGGGAAAACCTAGAGAAATACCAAGTTGGGATTTTGGTATTCTCTTAGAAATTTAAGACAATCCGGGCCTTGATTTATGTGCTACTCTTGTGGAAAAATGAAATATGCCAACACTTGAGAAATATGCTTAATCTTAAGTGGCATAAACAAATCAAGAGAAATAGAAATGTCAATTTAGGTTTTGGCATTTCTTTGAAGCATTTAGGGTAATCTAGATTTAACATTTTAAGTTAAAACAAGTGATATATTTTGGGTTAGCTAAGTGGTTAAGGATACTTAGATAGGTAATCTAGGTATATTTTATTTATGCTAAACCTTGCCATGATTATTTGCCCATCATATGTCATGACATCATGTCTATTTTTGCATTTATGTTTTATTATGAAAAAAAACCAAAAATACCATGTCATGACATTCATACATCAAGTAGTTATAGGACATTTTCTTTTGGAAATTATTTCATGTTGATGTATGTCATAACATAATCATGCATTAAGTTTAAATTCCTTGAAATAAAGGACAAATGGCATTTAACATCACTTATTAACAAGTGACATCCTAGGTGGATGCTTAATATCTTTAAAATGCCTAGATAGATATGCATGATCCCTAGAATAGGGTAAAACCAAAATCTCACATCTCACAAGAACTATAAGGTGACTTGTATGTGTTTAAGTGCACATTAGATACAAGTGAGATGTTAGGAAGATGAACAAAACTCAAGATGTTGATTTAGTGCATTCTTCTGAGTTTTAGGTTCATCAAAACACATAGTTATGCGTTTTCCCATCATTGGAAAAGCTAATGTACAAGTCATGTGCATTAAGCCCGAGGAATGTGATGGGATATTGGTTTTGAAAATTATTTTAAAATACTTTTGGAAAACCTTGGTGAAGGCTATCTTTTGATAGTAATCACCATTGAATAGTTAGACACAAACTTGAAGAAAACGCTAAAGTTTTAGCAAGTTTTCAAGCTTGTGTTAATCTTTGAGAAATATGATGTATTTTCATAGAAAACTATTTTTCCATGATAAAGTATGCCCTAAATAATGTCTACACGAAATTTCATGATTTTTAGATTTTTGTAGAATTTTCTAGGGGTTTCTGAAGTTGGCTGAATTTGAAATTCAGCAACTATCAGAGCTCCAATCGATCAGTGGATCGATTGGAGTTCCTGAATCGATCCGTGGATCGATTCAGAAGGCAATTCTCGCGAGTAGAAGCTCGCTGGATCGATCAGCCGATCGATCCACACATCCTGAATCGATCAGTGGATCGATTCAGATAGGTTGAATCGATTGAAACCCAACTCCAATCGATCCAGGATGCTGATTTTGGCTGGGAAGGTCTGATTTCAGCACTCTAAACCTATTTTAGTCAATATAACCATTCCTAACCCCTCAAGACACGTTTGTATACCTTTAGAGGGTGTTTTCATGTTGAAAACAAGGATGGATTGGTTAAGGAAGACTAAATTGAAGTTTAGGTTGAGGTTTGTTTCAAATTTTGAATATTTGAACCTCAAAACTTCTAAAATTGGGTTTCCTAAAGTTTTAGGGATTCCAAGTCATTGTTGGTGCAATGACAGAAGTTACCACCATGTCTTTAGGGGGAGGGACTCTTTAAAGACATGAAAATTATTTTTCATGAACCTTGGAAGGTGGTTAACCTTCCGTTAAGAACATGCTCAAGGGTGAGCGTTTGAACTTTTATGGGGAGTGGATATTCTCATTGATCAAGTGGCGTTAAGTGGATAATGCTCAAGGATGGGCATTTGCCTACATTGAGGAAGAATGTAGGGTTGAGGAGATAATGAAGGGTATGGGACTTTCATTATTGTGTTGATCACAATGAGTGAAGTTGTGAACAACGATGAGCAACTCTTCAGGGGGAGAGTTTTCAACAATGGGGCATTTGTTGAAGTGTACCCAAAATTGAGGCATGGGTTGATGTGTGCTCAAAGATGGGTTGATGTGTGCCAATAGGGGGAGAATGTGTGGTTAAGTTAGGCCTTCATTACCTATGGGGGAAGTCATAGGGGGAGAATGAAGGGAACCAACATTCATACTTTGGCATGAATGGAGTTAAGGTTATGGGATTAGCTTAACTCAGAATGGTCCAAACTTAAAGGTATTGTCAAACATCAAAAAGGGGGAGATTGTTGGTGCAATATCCCTTAGGTCAAGGTTGACTGAGTTGACCAAGCTTGAGTCTTGGTCACAGTTTCGATGTTTGACAATATATGTAGACACAATGGGCAAATGCAGGTGCGGTTGTTCATGTGAGGAGATTCTGATCAGGGACTGATCAGTGTGGATGAAGAAGAGTCAAGTAGGTCAAGGATGACTGGATACTTGACTGGGAAGTCCTAACTGGGAAGCTAGGCAGATTAGAAGTCCTGGTGAGTGAAGCCAAGTGAAAGTCCTAGTGAGTGAAGCTAGGTGTAAGTTCTGGTGAGTGAAGCCAGGCAGAAGAAAGACCTGGTGAGTGAAGCCAGGTAGAAGAAAGACCTGGTGAGTGAAGCCAGGCAGAAGAGAAATCCTAGTGAGTGAAGCTAGGTGAAAGTCCTGGTGAGTGAAGCCAGGCAGAAGAAAGTCCTGGTGAGTGAAGCCAAGCAAAAGGAAATCCTGGTGAGTGAAGCCAGGTGAAAATCCTAGTGAGTGAAGCTAGGTGAAAGACCTGATGAGTGAAGCTAGGCAGATTGGAAGTCCTGGTGAGTGAAGCCAGGCACAGGGAAAATCCAGATGGATCAAGGATGATCGGACATCTGGTGTTTGGAAGTCCAAGTAGGTCAACGGATTGACTGGATACTTGGCACAAAGAGAGAAGTCCAAGTAGGTCAAAGGATTGACTGGATACTTGGCACGAAGAGAAAAGTCCAAGTGGGTCAAAGGGATTCACCGGACACTTGGTGGGGAGTCCTGGCAGGTCA
Organism: Zingiber officinale; assembly: GCF_018446385.1. Lineage (NCBI taxonomy): Eukaryota > Viridiplantae > Streptophyta > Magnoliopsida > Zingiberales > Zingiberaceae > Zingiber > Zingiber officinale. The sequence goes on from NC_055997.1 coordinate 124,049,645, forward strand.
AGGGAGTGACCAGATGCTAGGCATGATGTACCAACAGGTCAAGGTTGACCGGATGTTGGTTTGAGAGGCTTGGGACTTGGTTTTGGGCAAAAACCAAGATCTGGATCGATCAGTGGATCGATCCAGGAGCTGGATTGATCAGTGGATCAATCCAGGCTTTTCCCAGCGAACAAAAAGCCTCTGGATCGATCAGTGGATCGATCCAGGTCTTTCCCAGCGAACAGAGAGCCTCTGGATCGATCAGTGGATCGATCTAGAGGTCCCAATCGATCAGCCGATCGATTGGGACGCTGCTGGTTCGCGCGATAAGCGCTGGATCGATCTGTGGATCGATCCAGGCGTTTTCCCAGAGCACAGAGGCACTCTGGATCGATCCGTGGATCGATCCAAAGCCTCCCCGATCGATTGGGAGTTTTCGAATCGATCGGGATCTGACCGTTGCGTCGTATTTGAGCTGCAGGCGTGCGATGGCTGCGGCATCTCTTCACAGTTTTCATATCAGATCTTCACCAGCTTCTCCACAGCTTTTCTCAAGCTCGAGTTCGCCAGTTCTTGAAGGCTCTTGGAGGTTCTTCCAAGTCAAGAGGCGGATCAAAGCAAGAAGAAGAAACTAGGGTTAGGGTTTTTGCTCTCATTGTAAGCTTGTAAGCTTGTATTTCATTACCTTTCCCTTTCTTCTTGTATTGAGTCTTGTAGGGCTTCTCCGCCCTTGGTAGTTACCATAAAGGAGAGTTTTATTAGTGGAGGGTGTGTGTGTAGGTGTGGATCCTTGGACTAGTCACCTCTTGTGAGGTGGATACCAAGTAAACCAACCTTGTTAGCGTTGCATGCTTTTGTTTCTGTATTTTCCGCTGCGCATCTTCAAAGAAACAAGCAACGTCAACCACGAAGCACGCGACGAGCTATTCACCCCCCCTCTAGCTACTTTTCGGTCCCAACGCATGTCGTAGCCTTTGACCAGCTCTAGCCATCTGCGCTGTCGCATATTCAGATCCTTCTGAGTGAAGAAGTACTTCAGACTCTGATGATCTGTATACACTCTGCACTGAGCTCCATACAAGTAATGTCTCCAAATCTTGAGAGCGAACACCACTGCTGCAAGCTCAAGGTCATGAGTAGGATAGTTCTTCTCATAATCCTTGAGTTGTCTGGAGGCCTAGGCGATTACCTTGCCATTTTGCATCAGCACTGCTCCTAGTCCCAACTTAGAGGCATCACTATATATATCAAAGCTATCTGTGTTCTCTGGTAGAGTCAGAATAGGTGCACTGGTCAATCTCCTTTTCAGCTCGCTGAAACTGTTCTCGCAGTCCTCTGTCCATTGAAACTTTTTGTTCTTTCTGGTAAGAGCTGTCAGTGGGGAGGCTATCCTGGAGAAGTCCTCTACGAATTTTCTGTAATAACCTGCTAATCCCAGAAAGCTCCTGATCTCGCTGGCGTTCTTGGGTCTTTCCCAGTTACTCACAGCTTCTATCTTACTGGGGTCTACCATGATACCATCCTTTGAGATGATGTGGCCCAGGAAGGACACCTGGTCTAACCAAAATTCACATTTTGTGAACTTGGCGTACAACCGATTCTGCTGAAGGGTCTGCAATACTGTTCTCAGGTGCTCTGCGTGTCCTTCCTGAGTCCTGGAGTAGATAAGGATATCATCGATGAATACGATAACGAACTTATCTAAGTATTCCCTGAATACCCTGTTCATGAGGTCCATGAAAGTAGCTGGATCATTTATCACGCCAAAGGGCATGACTACGAACTCATAATGTCTGTATCTGGTCCTGAATGCTGTCTTGGGTATATCCCCTTCTTTAACCTTCACCTGATGATAACCTGATCTGAGGTCTATCTTAGAGAACACTGCTGCTCCCTTTAGCTGATTGAACAGGTCATCTATTCTGGGAAGAGGATACCTGTTCTTGATCGTGACTTGGTTCAGTGCCCGGTAGTCTATACACAGGTGCATGCTCCCATCCTTCTTCTTCACGAACAATACAGGCGCTCCCCGTGGTGAGTGACTAGGACGTATGAAGCCCTTGTCAAGCAGCTCCTGTAGTTGCTCATGAAGTTCCTTCAGTTCTGCTGGAGCCATGCGATAAGGCGCTTTGGAAATAGGATTGGTACCGGGAATGAGCTATATCTCAAATTCAATCTCCCTGTCCGGTGCTACGCCTGGTAATTCCTCAGGGAAGACTGCTGGGTAGTCACATACGACTCGAACCTCTGCTAGCTGTTGGTCCTTGTCCTGACTGGTACTGACCACGTGTGCTAGAAATCCCGTACATCCCGAATCCATTAACCTCTGTGCCTTCATAGCTAAGAGAAACTTCCTGGCCCTTCTCTTGGGTTCTCCGACGAACTTAAACGGTGCTTCTGCTTCAGGTTGGAATATGACTTTCTGCTTACGGCACTCGATGGAGGCACCGTATTTGATCAAGAAATTCATCCCGAAGATGACATTGTAGTCAGTCATATTTAGCACTATCAGATCACAGAAGAGTTCTCTGTCTACTATAATGACTGGCACTACTCTGAACCAGTGCGTAGATGTCATAATTTCTCCTGAAGGTAAGGTCATCAGGAACTGACTACTGAGTACCTCTGGAGGTCTTGCTAACTTCTCGGCAAATGCCCTGGATATATATGAATGGGTTGCCCCAGTATCGAATAAGACAGTTGTACTTTGCCGTAAAATACTAATCTGACCTGTAACAACTGCGACTGTGGGTGCCCACCCATTGGACCGTAGTCCCATATATGCTGTAGCAAGACTAACTAAGCTGTTTTAAATGCTTCTATTGCATTTACTGAGCTATTAAAAATGCCTACTGTAGCATTTTACTGAGCTAAGCATCTTGTCGAACACTTAGTGTGCCCCAACTCTCCCCTCTATTAGGGAGATCACCTTTAGGCACTCGACAACGTCTAGAATCTCCAACTGAAAGGAGAAAACGTGTCTGGCCCATCTAGAAGTGCTCAACTAGATCCCTAAATCTGCGAGGAGGGTTAAATACACCCTATGCGTCGAAAAATCTACATATAGTTAGTTTAAAAGCATTCTATCGTACGAAAAGCTACTTATACTGCAGGTGAGGGGTTTCTTACCTCCTGTTCATATTTTCTTACGATTCTAATCGCTAGATTTCCGGAGGAGACGATCCTTTCGACGATCTTCTCGCGTCTATGCGTTCCTCTCGCGGAGGGGAGCGTCCTCGTGTTGAAGTCGTCGCCGGAAAGTGCCCTTGGGTGGAACCCTGGCCTTCCTTGTGGTTGGCGCCGAGAGAGGAAGAAAAGGGGAGAGGTGCGGCGTGAGGTTCGGGTGAGGAGGAGGAGTTGCCGATTCAAAATTCTATCTCCCCACTTATTAATTCCTATTTCTATTAAGGAATTAATTTGCCTAACTGAAACTTAAATATAATTGTTTCCCCTTCCTTTCAGCACGGCCCTGCTGGGTTCACCTGGTTACTAAGGTTCACCATAAGTCATAAGACCCATAGGTCTCGGGTTCGATTCCCGCGTAAGCTATTTTCGTTTTCTATTTATTTTTGCTACCTCCGCTACTCTAAAAATTCCATAAAAATATTCTAAAATTCCAAAAAAATCATAGAATATTTATAAAATAATTTTGAGAATTTTCGGACGTTATAGTCTCCCCTTCGGATCTAGTCGAATAAGGTTCATGACTGACTGACTAGACCCAAATTCTATTATCGTCTGATCATCCAAACGACTGTTGACTCCACTCATCGTCTCTTGATGTTACCGTTTATCTTTCTTGAAAAATATGCTTGTCAAGTGTGTGATATGTAAGGTAAGGCAATGGTGATGCGTGTGAGGGCATATCGGTGAAATGGTTTGGTTGTCTTTGTTGGTATAGTTAGCACCAATGGTCAAATTTAGATTTTGATAAGTAACAAATAAATTAAAATTAGATGTTGTGTTATCTAATCTCTTTACCGAGTGTGCAAGAATTGATGAGTCTAGAGGACCTTACAACAGGCTGAAGTCCAAATGTGCGATTCTGACAGGAAGTCTAGCTGGGTTTGCGGGACCTGATAGTTGGTTGAAATCTAGTCGAGATGTTCAATTTCAGTTGGTTGAAGTTTAGATGTATGATTTTGGTAGAAAGACCAGGTGGGTCAAAAGGTAAGTCAAATGACTGCAAATGGTAAGTGAGGTAAGTCACTCGAGGAGAGTGATCCAGTGAGGATAGTCCAAGTGGGGCTGTAGGTGTTGGTCCAGTTTATATCCATTTTGTAAACCTAAACTGAGAATGTAACTAGATCCCGATCTTAATAAAATAGGATATGATTAATAATATTATCTATGTATTGTGCTAACTTTATTTTGTAAGTTCTATTTTATTGTGCTAACCTTGTGATGCAAGAAAGCATATGGTTGAAAAAGGGGCTTCAGGCACCAGGACATAGTCCAAGCACCTGGAGGTTTGAGTGCTCGGAGTTGGTTCAAGTGCCCGGAAAAGGGGCCGAACGGATGACTAGATGAGCTGAAGTGATGTATGCTGATTGTCCAGCATACATCACAGTCCAGGCATCCAGACAAGGTCCAGGCACCCGGAGATGGATGAAGTTTCAAAGATAAAGCTTTGACAAGGCGTAGACACATCAGAGGTCCGGGCGCCCGGACCGGGTCTAGGTGCCTGAACATGGATAAGTTGGTGACGAAGTAGGATCGGATATGTCTCAATCCATGTGTCCTAGGGTGGTCCAAGCGCCTAAAGATGCCTATAAAAGATCACTTGACTAGCAACCTTGATCAACAATTCTCTACGCTTGTACACGAGCTTCTGTAATCATTTTACTGCCTCAACTTCATGCTACAGCCGTGCTACTACTTGACGACTTCCAACTATTGCCGGCAGATCGACATCAACACACGAGTTCGATCAACTTCAAATCTTCTAAGTGTTGGTAATGAATTGCATGTACTTATTGTTGGAGCAATCTTGCTCAAGACATTACTCATTGTTGATGTTTGGTTAAAATAGTTTAAGCTAGGCATTAATTGTGATCTAACATAAGTATTGAGTGAGCAGATACAAAGAAAAGACCAAGTATGAAGTTTTGGCAAGGAAAGATCCGGAGGTGCGATCTATTGGCAAAAAGGAGACTTAGCATGACGGAGCCAAAGGTAGCCCTTGAAGGCAAGCGCAAGGATGAGGAGTCATGGAGACAGAAGCATCCTAGGGGCGTAAGGCTGAGGGAAGGTGCTTGGAGGCTTGAAGTCTAAGCTAAGGAAGTAAATTCAAGTGTATAAAATAATGTAAAACTGAGACGGTACAAACTGCTGTAAATTTCAGAAGTATAAGGTACCAGTCGACTGGTACTTATACCAGTCGACTGGTACCAAGGCACAGAATGGACAGAATGTCGCCAGGGTAATTGGAGGCAAGTACCAGTCGACTGGTAGATGACCGTTATGAAGTGGCGGCTCAAAATCTCGTCAAATCTTTAGTGCCGTTAAAGCCCATCAGTCGACTGATAGGTATACCAGTCGACTGATGTCGGGAAAACTATAAAAGCAATTTTTAGAGCTTGGAGATAATCAACTGTTCTAAAACTGAAAAAGTGCTCATCAAGTAATCCTCAAGCCTACAGATACTCATACTCTTCCTTTTGATCCTAACTTTCACTTTGTAAAAGGAAGAGGAGATTGTGTAAGGGTTTCTCCACCTTCGATTGTCATTCGAGAAGGAGAAGTTTATAGTGGAACTTCATTGTGTGGGTGTGTGCGCCTTGGATTAGTCACCTCAAGGAGGTGGAGACCAAGTAAACAAAGGGAGTTAGCATTGAACTTTTGTTTTCATACTTGTTCATTTGTTTCCTTTATCTTCCACTAACAAGTTGTAGGTCAAAAGCGAAAGAAAGGCTATTCACCCCCCCTCTAGCCGAACACAAAGGTCCTAACAATTGGTATCAGAGCAAGGAACGCATCGGAAGAACTCATCGTCAACCGAAGCATCGAAATGGCGTTTCAAGAGGGATATAGCACCGCTAGACCACCCTTCTTTGATGGCAATGACTTTGCATATTGGAAAGGTAGAATGGAATACTATTTAATGAATGATATTGAGAATTGGTTTAGTGTTGTAGATGGGTTTGAAAAGACGAAGGATGGATCGGGAGCACCTCTTCCTACCAAGGAGTGGACAAAGGAGATGGCAAAGAAGGCCCAAGCTAATGCAAAAGCCACAACAACCCTACAATGTGGACTTTCAAAGGAGCAACTAAGCAAAGTAGGACCGTTCGATTCCGCTAAGGAGCTTTGGGAGAAACTCATTGAGTTAAATGAAGGATCAAGCGAGTCAAGAAGGGCCAAGAGAGATCTTTTGTTGGGACAACTTCAAACCTTCACTATGAAGACAAATGAAACCGTAAGTCAAATGCACGGTAGATTCAAGGAAATAGTAAATGGTCTTCATGTTATAGGTGAGAAAATTGACAATAGGGACCTAGTAAGGTATGTTCTTCAATCTTTTCCTAGAACCACCTTATGGGCCTCAATGGTTGATACGTATAAGGTTTCTAGAGACCTTTCTTTAGTTAAACTTGATGAATTATTTTGCGAATTTGAACTTCATGAGCAAGCTAATGCGGTTTCAAAAGAGAAAGGTATGGCTCTTGTTGTAGAGAAGAAGGAAAAGAAAAAGAAGAAGGAAAAGAAGGTGGAATCCTCATCATCCGAATCCGAGCAAGAATCATCGGATAGTGATGATGAAATGTCGGCAAGTGAAGTGGCTCACTATGTCAAAAAGATGATGGGAAGATCAAGAAAATTCACAAGAAAGGATGTGAAGAAGATGTTTCAACCCTCAAAAGGTAAGAGTAGCCAAAGTTCAAACTTTAATACTAATGTCACTTGTTATGGATGTAACAAGAAAGGACACATCAAGCCGAATTGCCCGGAATTAAAGAAGAAAGAAGAAAAGGAGAAGAAGAAAAAGGAGAAAAAGAAGGAAGCCATGATGGCCCAAGCTACATGGGATACACCAAGCATTGACTCATCGGATGAAGATGAGCTATGCCATGTTACTCGACATATGGCCTTTATGGCTTTTGAAGAGGGCAAAGATGAATCAAGTCAAGAGGAGGTGTCAAGTGAAGAGGAGTCATCAAATGAAGATGAATCAAGTGATGAATCATCATCAAGTGATGATGATGAGGTAAAAGAATCTCCCAAAGTAGAATTTCTTTACAAAACTATTGCTCATCTCAAAAATGCTTTTGTTAAATCACAATCTAAGGTAAAAACCTTGAAGGGAAAGCTTAAGCTTATTAAAATTGATGCATGTTCATCTAGTGAGTCAAGCATGCTCAAGGAAGAAAACGAAAAATTGAAGAATGATGTGATTGAGTTAAGAGCATGTCTAGTGAAGTTTACAAATGGATCCAAATACTTAGATATGATCATTAGAGACCAAAGAGCCGTTTACAACAAAGCCGGTATAGGATATAGACCTAAAGAAAAGGAAGTTGCATACATGTCTCTAATTAATGGCACTAGAAGTGATAGAAACAATGTTAAGAAGAATGCTAAAGGAAAGGCAAGACAAGCTTGGGTGCCTAAGAAATATTTGAATGATATTTCCGAATCAAGTGCATGGGTACCAAAGAATTGTGTGTTTTATGTTGTCTAGGTAGAAGAGAAAAAGGATGCAAGTATGTGGATTGTGGATAGCGGTTGCTCAAGACATATGACCGGTGATGTGAGCAAGTTCTCCACAATAAACTATATAAAGAAAGGAACGGTATCATTTGGGAATAGTGGGAAGCTCAAGATTATAGGTAAAGGTACAATTGAGGTATCACCCACAATTATTATTCATAAAGTCTTGTTGGCTAAAAATATGGGATTTAATTTGCTTAGTGTTAGCCAACTATGTGATGCCGGATATAATGTAGAGTTTCACCCAAATAAGTGTATAGTTAAACACAAGAATCTTGAGAATGTGATGCTAGAAGGATTTAGAAAGGCAAATCTCTATTATGTTGATCTTTCATATGCTTCTAACCCCTCTATTAAGTGTTTGATGTCAAAAGAAGAAGAAGGATGGCTATGGCATAGAAGACTTGGACACATCAACATGAAGAACATAGCCAAGGTAGCCAAGATGAAGCTAGTTAAGGGGCTACCAAAAATCAAGTACATCAAGGATAAACTATGTGATGCATGCCAAGAGGGTAAGCAATCAAGGTCATCACATAAAGGTAAAACCTTAACTAGCACTTCATTACCATTAGAATTATTGCATTTGGATCTTTTCGATTGTCATAGAACACCCTCTTTAACGGGTAACAAATATTGTTTGGTAATAGTAGATGACTACTCTAGATATACTTGGGTTCATTTCTTAAAACACAAAGGGAAACTTTAGAAACTATCATAGGGTTTACCAAGAGGGTAGAAAATGAAAAGAACATCAAAATTGATAGAATTAGGAGTGATCATGGTGGAGAGTTCGAGAATTTGAACTTTTCTAAATTTTGTTTGGATAACGGTTATAAACATGAATTTTCTTGCCCAAGAACACCTCAACAAAATGGTGTAGTGGAGAGGAAAAATAGGGTCTTACAAGAAGCGGCTAGGACCATGCTCAATGCATACTCCCTACCTAGCTATTTGTGGGCCGAAGCGGTTAATACCGCATGTTATATCCAAAATCGTGTTTTGATTCATAAGTTTTTAGGGAAAACACCATTTGAATTATGGAATGACACAATTCCTACAATTCACTATTTTAGGATCTTTGGTTGTAAGGTTTATATTCTCAATACCAAAGATGACTTAGGAAAATTTGAGCCCAAGTCTAATGAGGGAATTTTAGTTGGATACTCATCCACTAGTAGAGGATATAGAGTATACAACAAAAAGACTCAAATGGTTGAGGAATCGTCTAATGTTGAGTTTGATGAGTCTACTAGGACTTATCCTAGAAAATCCTCTATTGACAAGGATATAATTGAAAATAATCAAAACATCACTTAAGAAATGCAAAATCTACAATTAGGAGGTATTGATCTAGGGGGAGAAAGAGATGGTTCGGATGATGAAAGAAACAATGTAAACAATGATACTTCCAAAAATGATGATTCTATTACCCCAAGGACCTTAAGGCACCATCAAGATCATCCTATTAATCAAGTAGTTGGAGATATGGCACAAGGGGTAAGGACTAGATCCTACTTTAGGGATCATACTAGTCAAATTGCTCTAATATCACAACTTGAACCAAAAACAATTGATGATGCTTTACTTGATACGGATTGGATTTTAGCAATGCAAGAAGAGTTGAACCAATTTGAAAGGAGTGATGTATGGGAGTTGGTTCCAAGACCTAATGAGAGTACAATCGTCACAACAAAATGGGTTTTTAGAAATAAGTTGGATGATCAAGGGAGAGTCACTAGAAATAAGGCTAGGTTGGTAGCTAGAGGTTTCAATCAAGTGGAAGGACTTGATTATGATGAAACCTATGCCCCAGTAGCTAGGTTAGAGTCCATCCGAATATTATTAGGATATGCCGCTTACATGGGTTTTAAACTCCACCAAATGGATGTAAAATCGGCTTTCTTAAATGGTTTCATTAAGGAAGAGGTTTATGTAGAGCAACCACCCGGATTCGAAAATATAGATTGCCCAAACCATGTTTATAAGCTTAAGAAAGCATTATATGGGTTAAAACAAGCACCTCGGGCTTGGTATGAGAGACTTTCATCCTTTCTAATCTCCAAGGACTTTAGAAGAGGAACAATTGACCCAACATTATTTCTAAAGTCTAAGGATGGGGAAATTTTTGTTACACAAGTCTATGTTGATGACATCATTTTTGGCTCAACAAATAATGAACTTCTTCATGACTTTATCAAACACATGGAAAGTGAGTTTGAAATGAGTCTTGTTGGAGAATTGAGTTTCTTTTTGGGATTACAAGTCAAGCAAACTAGCGAAGGAACCCATGTTTACCAAACCAAATTTGCTAAAGAACTTATTAAGAAATTTGGGTTGGAAAATGCTAAAGGAGCATCTACTCCTATGGGGACTAATACCAAGATAGATAGTGATCAAGAAGGGAAATTAGTTGATCCAAAACTATATAGGAGCATGATTGGTAGTTTGCTATACCTAACCACTAGTAGACCGGACATAATATTTGCCGTAGGAATGTGTGCAAGATACCAATCATGTGCCAAAGAATCACACTTAGTAGCGGTAAAGAGAATTTTGAGATACATCAAGAGTACCCTTAATGTAGGTCTTTGGTATCCTCGGACTAGGAATTTTGAGTTGATTGGGTATATCGATTCCGATTATGCGGGTTGCAAATTAGATAGAAAAAGTACTAGCGGTGGTTGTCAATTTCTTGGACCTTCCCTTGTAAGTTGGAGTAGTAGAAAACAACCTTGTGTGGCCTTATCCACAACCGAAGCCGAGTATGTGGCCATGGGTAGTTGTGTAGCTCAATTGCTTTGGATGATGCATACTTTAGAAGATTATGAGTGTCACTATTCCAAAGTTAAGGTGTTGTGTGATAATATTAGCACGATCAACTTAACCAAAAATCCGGTGCACCACTCTAGGACAAAGCACATTGAGGTGAAGCATCATTTTATTAGAGATCATGTGGCAAGAGGAGACATTGAACTACTTTATGTTGAATCTCAATCTAATCTTGCCGATATTTTTACCAAGCCTTTACCCGAAGTAGAGTTCACCTCTATTAGGAGGGAACTTGGTATGTGTCTTGTAGAATAGTGAGTATAGCATCGCATGTTTTTACATCACATTATGTTTTTTTTTCATCTCACATAGCCCTAAGGAGCCTTGCTTGTGTATTTCTTCAATTAGATACCATGTGAGATGTTTAGGATGATGTTTTTGGTTCAACATGTTTGTCATGATACATGACTTTGGGCCAATATGACATCTAGTCACATTGATCCTTAAGTGAACCAATCATTGGGAAGGCTTGTGCACAATTAATGTGTACATAGCTCTTTGAACATGATTGGATATTTCTTTCAAATACAAGTATCACAACCTATTGTATGCAATTTAAGATGATATGGAAAATACCATATAAAGAGGTGTAAGAAAGAAGCCTTGTTCTAATATAGGTACAGCACCTATAGGGAAGCTCAAATTGGGACTTTCACTCAACGATATACTACATAATCTAACTAGTGTTAAAGCATGTGTCAATCTTAGGATCTATGATAGACGTATTTTTATACATATTTTTCCCGAATAGACAAGGTTAAAATATACTTCTCCACCAAATTTGAGAATTTTTGGAGGTTGGTATAATTATCTGTAGGTTTCTGAACTTCGGGGCAGAATAAGGCCAGAATTGGTATCAGTCGACTGGTAACAGTGACTTTGCGAACAGAATGATTCTGTGGGTTTCTGTTTTAGGCACCAGTCGACTGATGAAATCATCAGTCGACTGGTACTCGCATTTTTATATATCCTTCCGCGTGCAGGTGGCCCGATGGAAACCCTAGTTTCATCTGCCGCCTGGATTCCAGCGCGGCTCGTCGCCGTTTCTTGTCCTCTCCGGCCGCCTAAACCTCCTTCTCTTTCTCGATCTGTCCTCATCTTCCCTCATTGCTCAGTTTGTTTCTCCTGCGGCCTCTCAACGCCAGTCGGCTCCTGTCCTCACCACACCTCCTTCTTCCTCGGTTCTTCCTTGATTTCGTGGCTATGGAACGAAGGTAATCCTTCTCCCTCATCTTTTCTCAAGATCAAGTGTGATTTAACCCTAATACCTTGCTGTTTTTGCTATGATTCTGTGCTCTTCTCCCTGTTTTGGGGTTACTTTTGGATCATATGCATTGCATTACCACATTTAGGGTTAGGCAAAAACGCAGGGCTGGTGAGGGAACCTCCCGGCAGTCTGCTCCCGTTCCCTCGGGGGATCGATTCCGATCCGAAGCCGCACGACAACGATTTGCGGCTACTGATTTCGCTATGATACCCTGTCGGTATCTGAATCAGACCTATTTTACTACAATTGTACCAGATGTCATGGAGATCATTCAGTATTTTGGTTTAGATAAGTTAGTGCATTGCACGCATTTAGTTAATCTGGATTTATGTAAGGAATTCTACACCAATTTGCATCCTAGAGGTAGTGGAGGTCATACATGGGTATCTCGTGTAGGTTGTGTCGATATTGAGTTCACTCCCAGCATTCTCCAGTCTTTTCTAGAGTGTCGGGCTTCTGAGAGCTCCTTTACGTGTTTTCCTATAGTTGTTGAGCCATTCACCGATTCACTCTCTCATTTGTCCATTGAAGTGATACATCAGTATTACTTCAATGCCCCCCGAGCTCCTCTGCGGCGCATCTTCAATGCTACCCGTATGTCTGCCCGCAGCAACATCCTTTATAAGGTTGTTATTGGGTGTATCTTACCTATAGTCACTCGGGGGCAAGCCAAGATTCGGCTGCCCTATCTGGTCATGATGTATGCTTTGGAGCACCGGCTCAACATCAACATCGCTCTTCACGTCTTTGAGTCCATCGTGCACTTCTCTAGTCCTTCTAATGAGAAGTTGTACATGCCTTACTGTCACATCTGTAGGATCGAAAAGAATTTAGATATCTCCATAATAGCATGATATTGTCCACTTTGGGCCTAGACCCTCATGGCTTTGCTCTTGGGCTCTCCCCAAAAAGGCCTCATACCAATGGAGATATCTTTCTCTTATAAACCCATGATCTTTTCCATGTGTTTTCAATATGGGACTATGTTTGCAACCTTGCAACCCCAACAATCCCCCCCCCTCAAACAAAGGACCATGGGCTTCCCACATCCGATCCTTGACCCACCAGGTCTTCCTGCCCCTCGGTCTACCCGACCTACTAGGACTTCCTGCCCCTCGGTCTACCCGACCTACTAGGACTTCCTTTGCCTAGCCGCAACTAGGACTTCCTGCCCCTCAGTCCACCCGACCTACTAGGACTTCCTGCCTGGTGTCTGGTCCTCTTGATCCGAACATAGGAGCCCCCACTTTCTTTGTTCGAGGTCAATATTATACTCACATGGTTCAATCAGACCATAGCTCTTGTGCACAGTCGGCGATTAAACCTTCTGGCAGTTCGGGCTCTGATACCAATTGTAGGATCGAAAAGAATTTAGATATCTCCACAATAGCATGATATTGTCCACTTTGGGCCTAGACCCTCATGGCTTTGCTCTTGGGCTCTCCCCAAAAAGGCCTCATACCAATGGAGATATCTTTCTCTTATAAACCCATGATCTTTTCCATGTGTTTTCAATATGGGACTATGTTTGCAACCTTGCAACCCCAACAACATCCTGACGTCTTTCTTTGCTTCTCGGAGTCTCGATGTCATGAGGGGTCAACTGCATCAGTTATCTAAGGACTATGATCAGATTGGGGCCCGCCAGTTGTCTCTTGCAGGTATTGAGAGACGCCAGGGGGAGATGGTATGGCGTGCTCAGGAGGCGGATGATTCTGATGCTGAGGAGGCTGACGTACCTCCTCCTGCATTGGCACCGCATCCAGCCCCTTTGACTGTCGAGGCTCGATTGACTCAGCTGGAGGAGACAATACGCCAGGGGTTTCAGGAGTTTCGGGGGTTCCGGCAGGATTGGATTGCTTCTCAGCAGCGTCAGGCGGATATGTATGCGATGCTGCAGCGCTGGGATCTGACATACCAGGCTCCTCCACCTCCTCCCAGTGATGATCACTAGGACTATGATTCTAGTTTTCTTTGTGTTGGTGTCGAGGTGTGTTTTGGTTTCGACAGTGCTATATTCTGTTCATCTCGAACATTTAGCTTCCTGACTATGATGTACGCCTGGTGTTATGACATTATGTGACTAGTGCTTATTTTCTTTCACTGCTGCTTCTGTTTTATCTTTCTTGCTGGTTTGTAAGCTCCTTTATATTCGCATATGTCTTCTTTTATTATCTGTTATTTGTTTCTTCCTATCACTTGCTCTTAGACGATATCATGGATTAAGGGGGAGTTGTAGTTTCTTTTTGTTGTGTGGCAAAAAGGGGGAGATGTGGATATCTTAAGTTAGATATTTTGTATGCTTATGCTTCATTCATGATTCATGTTATATGAAGATATTTTTTATGCTTATGCTTCGTGAATATCATCATACTTTCTAGATGTTGTATATTTAAAGACCTAACTTAAACACATTTTGCCAAACATCAAAAAGGGGGAGATTGTTGGAGCAATCTTGCTCAAGACATTACTCATTGTTGATGTTTGGTTAAAATAGTTTATGCTAGGCATTAATTGTGATCTAACATAAGTATTGAGTGAGCAGATACAAAGAAAAGACCAAGTATGAAGTTTTGGCAAGGAAAGATCCGGAGGTGCGATCTATTGGCAAAAAGGAGACTTAGCATAACGGAGCCAAAGGTAGCCCTTGAAGGCAAGCGCAAGGATGAGGAGTCATGGAGACAGAAGCATCCTAGGGGCGTAAGGCTGAGGGAAGGTGCTTGGAGGCTTGAAGTCTAAGCTAAGGAAGTAAATTCAAGTGTATAAAATAATGTAAAACTGAGACGGTACAAACTGCTGTAAATTTCAGAAGTATAAGGTACCAGTCGACTGGTACTTATACCAGTCGACTGGTACCAAGGCACAGAATGGACAGAATGTCGCCAGGGTAATTGGAGGCAAGTACCAGTCGACTGGTAGATGACCGTTATGAAGTGGCGGCTCAAAATCTCGTCAAATCTTTAGTGCCGTTAAAGCCCATCAGTCGACTGATAGGTATACCAGTCGACTGATGTCGGGAAAACTATAAAAGCAATTTTTAGAGCTTGGAGATAATCAACTGTTCTAAAACCGAAAAAGTGCTCATCAAGTAATCCTCAAGCCTACAGATACTCATACTCTTCCTTCTGATCCTAACTTTCACTTTGTAAAAGGAAGAGGAGATTGTGTAAGGGTTTCTCCACCTTTGATTGTCATTCGAGAAGGAGAAGTTTATAGTGGAACTTCATTGTGTGGGTGTGTGCACCTTGGATTAGTCACCTCAAGGAGGTGGAGACCAAGTAAACAAAGGGAGTTAGCATTGAACTTTTGTTTTCATACTTGTTCATTTGTTTCCTTTATCTTCCACTAACAAGTTGTAGGTCAAAAGCGAAAGAAAGGCTATTCACCCCCCCTCTACCCGAACACAAAGGTCCTAACACTTATTTTAATTTCTATATAGGGGAAGTGTATGATTGCTACACTTCTCTTTGTTCTTGTACTCGATTCTCTCTCATAACAGTTATGAAAGAGATTTTAATAGGTTTTCCATCAAGACAATCCGAGAGATTGTGGGTCTTAGAGTAGGAGTTGTCGAATGCTCTGAATTAAGTAGCTGCTTATGTTCGTGTTTTCTTTTTTGTTATTTATCTTTTCCACTTCATACTTTTATAAAAGTAAGAAAAAGAAGACTTTTTAAATCATATGATTTGTTGGTGCGGTTAGCACTAACTGTCTAACTCAAGTTTTGATGAATGACAAAATAGGTTAAGTTAGTTTTGTTGTTATTTAACACTCTGATCGAGTGTGCAGGAAAAGTCCAGACAGGTCGACGGGCTGACCTAATGTCTAGCACGAAGCCCAGCTAGGTCGACGGGCTGACCGGATAGCTGGAACGAAGTCCAAACGGGTCGATGGGCTGACCAAACGTTTGGCACGAAGTCCAGCTAGGTCGATGGGCTGACCAGATAGCTGGCACGAAGTCCAGACGAGTCGAAGGGATGACCGGACGTATGGCAGGTAAGATAAGGTAAGTCATTGGAGGGGAGTGACTATGAGGACTGTTGGTTGCTATTCAGAATACCGTCCTAGTTCCCCTGTACAAAAATTTATACAAGCATAGAACTATCCTAGCTACCCATGTACTCTACTGAAGTTAAATTTGGATTGCAAACGATGTTTAACATTATTAATCTAGATTATCCTTCAGAAGTTAAACTTGGATTGGAAACGATACTTAATATTTTTACTCTAAGTTTAACTGATGTGATCTTCCTAAGTTAAACCATATTACAGAAGTTAATCAAATGTCTATTTCAAAGATTGACTTCCAGGTTAAACATGGCGAGACACTAGACCTTCTTGGGTATAAGATCATCCACCACTTCCTAGACAAAGCCTTTCAAAGAAATTGGATATTTAACTTCTTACAGTAAAGTAGGTTTAACTATAGAGACCTCAATAGAAGCACAATATTGAAACATGAAATCGAACAATAAAATTGATAATAAAAACGATAATCTAAAACCGATAACCTCTTGTGTTTGGTTTTTCAAGATCTATACAAAAGATGAATTAGTTATGATGCGTAAACTAATAACTAGTTATACCTTTTGTAGCTTATAGACCT
Organism: Zingiber officinale; assembly: GCF_018446385.1. Taxonomy (NCBI): domain Eukaryota; kingdom Viridiplantae; phylum Streptophyta; class Magnoliopsida; order Zingiberales; family Zingiberaceae; genus Zingiber; species Zingiber officinale. The sequence goes on from NC_055997.1 coordinate 124,066,039, forward strand.
CTTGATCATCTGTTGTATTCCTCTCCTTCTTTTGGACGTCGTGTGGGCGACGATCTTCCAAGATGAAATCCACCCAAGCTTCTTCCTTTGCTTCCAAGATTCGGCCACCAACTAACCTCCAAGGGATGTTAGACAAGAGAGCTTCATTCTCTTCTTCTTCTCCTTCAAACAACCGGCCACCAAGAGAACACCACACTAGATGCATCGGCCTCCAAGGAAGAAAACAAAAGGAGAAGAGAAAAGGAAGAGGACCAGCCGCCAAAGGATTAGAAGAGAGGAATAGAAGATGTCTTATCTCATAAGGCACCCCTCCATCTCTTTTATAATCCTTAGTCTTGGCAATAAAGGAAAGTTTAAACATAATTAAAACTTCCTTATATTCCTTGCCAATGACTAAAAAGGAAAGTTTTAAAATAAAAAATTAAAACTTCCTTTAATGCTTGTCATGGCCGGCCCTATACTTGTGCTCCAAACAAGGAAAGATTTAAACACAAAATTAAAACTTCCTTATTTGTTTCCGGTAAGAAATTTTAATAAAAAATCTATCTTTTAAATCCCTTGTTGGTAATAAAAGGACAATTTTATAAATTAAAATCTCTCTTTTAAAACATGTGGATGGTTACAAAAAAGGAATGTTTTATCAAAAATTAAAATCTTCCTTTTAACTACAAATAAAGAAAGATATCATACCTCTCTCTTAATCCTTTGTAGAAAGCTATAAAAGGAAAGATTTTAAAATTTAAAAACTCTCTTTTAAAACCATGACTTTCACAAAAGGAAAGATTTTAAAATTAAAATACCCTTTTAATTTAATGTGGTCGGCCACCTAGCTTGGGCTCTAAGCTTGGTTGGCCATAAACTTGCCTCCAATCTTTGGCTTGGTCGACCCTAGCTTGGGCTCTAAGCTTGGCTTGGCCGGCCACATCAAGATGGGTAAGAAACTTGGCTTTAAGTGGATATAAGGCTTTATAAATAAGAGGTTACAACAAGGACCGAGAGGAGGAATTGGTTTTGGTCTCCCGATGAGCTTGAGCTTCCCGTGTTCGCCCCGAACACCCAACTCAAGTTCATCAATAATAACTCATATCACTAAAGAGTTATTATTGCACTACCACACCAATCCTATATTACAATATGTGCTCCTTCTTATCATAAGTGTGTTAGTCTCCCTGTGTTTAAGATATCGAATGCCTACTAATTAAATGAGTTACTGACAACTCACTTAATTAATATCTAGCTCCAAGAGTAGTACCACTCAACCTTATTGTCATGTCAGACTAAGTCCACCTGCAGGGTTTACATAACAATCCTTATGAGCTCCTTAAGGGGACATCATCAACGTAGATTACTAGGACACAGTTTCATTCTATAATCAACAACACATCATATAAATAATATCATTGTTAGAATGTATACTAAAAGTCTAGCTTTTGTATAAACATTTATTTTATAAATAAAGAATCACATTGGTCAAATGTCTATATTTATATGCTAAGTGTAGTTGTTCAATTAATTTATATTGTAGATAACATGGTGTGTGGTGTCACACACAGAAGTTCATGTTATCAATTCCTTATAAATTATAAACAGTAGCTCATGACTAAGATGGAAAGGAACAAACCATTGGAATAGTCGTAGTGTAATTTGATATTAGTTTATCTTAACTATAAAATTACACTAGTACATTCTGAGTGTATTGAGCAGGACCATTTAAGATAAGTTCTTTTTATACTGACTGGATAAAAGAACGAGACCTTTGTTATTGTGGAAGTGTGCGCTCTTAATCCTGATATAATAACAAGCACATATATCTAATATTTATTTCTTTAACTTATCAATGAGTGAGATTTAATTCGATAAATCAAGAGGTCTGATAAGTTGGGAAATGATATTATTTATAATGTGTGTTGTTGATTATAGAAGAAAATTGTGTCCTAGTAATCTAGGTTGATAATGTCCCCAAGAGGAGCTCATAAAGATTGTCATGTAAACCTTATAGGTGAACTTAGTCCGACATGATGGTAAGGTTGAGTGGTACTACTTTTGGACTAGATATTAATTAAGTGAGTTGTCAATAACTCATTTAATTAGTGGACATTCTATATCTTAAACACAGGAAGACTAACACACTCATGATAAGAAGGAGCCCAAAATGTAATTTGGGATTGGTGCGGTAACTCAATAATAATTCTTAAGTGGTATGAATTATTATTGATGAATTTAAGTTGGGTGTTCGGGGCGAACATGAGAAGCTTAATTTCATCAGGAGACCAAAACCAATTCCTCCTCTCGATCCCTATCGTAGCCTCTTATTTATAAAATATTATACTCACTCATACCTACCTTAAGGTGGTCGGCCAAGCCTAGCTTGGAGCCCAAGCTAGGGTCGGCCAAACCAAGGTGAGTTGGTTTCATTAGGTGGTCGACCCTAGCTTGAACCCAAGCTTGGTGTGGCCGGCCACAATAAATTAAAAGGTTTTTATTTTTTAAAAATCTTTCTTATGTGGAAGACATGGTTTTAAAAAAGAGTTTAAAATTTAAATCTTTCCTTTTATAGTTTTCTAAAAAAGATTAAGAGGAATATTTGATATCTTTCCTTATTTGTAGTTAAAAGGAAGATTTTAATTTTTGATAAAACTTTTCTTTTTTGTAACCATCCTCATGATTTTAAAAGAGAGTTTTAAAATTAAATATTTCCTTTTATATTTTCTACAAAAGATTAAGAAAAGATTTGATATCTTTCCTTATTTGTAGATTGGAAGGAAGATTTTAATTTCAGAGAAAACTTTCCTTTTTGTAAATCATCCACATGTTTAATAGAGAGATTTTAATTTATAAAAGTTTCCTTTTATGACCAACCATGAAGGGAATTTTCAAAAGAGAAATTTTTATTTAAAAAATTCTAGAAATAAATTAGGAAGTTTTAATTTTGTGTTTAGAACTTTCCTTATTTTGAGGGATTAAGGTGGTCGGCCATATATAGTTTGAAAGGGAAATTTTATTAAACTTTCCTTTCATTGGCAAAGAGAATAAGGAAGTTTTAATAAAACTTTCCTTATTTGCTAAGACCAAGGAATATAAAAGAGAGGGTAGAGGTGTCTCACCTCATAACAATATCTCTTCTATTAATCCTCTCTTCCTTGGTTGGTGGTCGGCCCCTCTCCTCCTCTCCCTCTCCTATTCTTCTTCCTTGTCCGGCGGCATCTTCATCTCAAGGAGCTTGGTTGGTAGCCGGATCTTGCTAAAGGAAGAAGGAAAGATAGGAGGTCTTGTTTCCTAGCATCCCTTGGAGCTTGATGGTAGTCGAACCTCATCTTCTCTTAGAGTTCTTGTGGTGGCCGAAACTTGCTTGGAGAAGAAACAAGCTTGGGTGGTTCTCGTCTCGGTAGATCGTCGCCCACACAACATCCGATATAAGAAGAGGAATACGATAGAAGATCAAGAGATTATTGTTTACAAAGAAAATGTATAACTAGTAATTCTATTCCGCATCATACTAGTTTTCTTTGTATAGATTTTGAAATATCAAACACAAGAGGCATATGATTCTAGGTTTCAAATTTGTGATTTGAGTTTGTGTTCTTTTGTTTTTTTTTTTTTGATCTTGTGATTCGATTGTTCCTTTTGGTTAAACCTGTTGGTGCAATATTCCCCAGGTCAAGGTTGACCGTGTTGACTGAGCTTGAATTGAGTCTGTAAAATACCAGAAAATGGCGAATAATGATAAGGGAATTTTTCGAAATATTTAGAAATTTTTCTGGAATTTTTCGGAGATCGTATGGACGAGTTTACGGGGATAAAAACTGGGCCCGGGAAAGCCTGTTTAGGCTACCCCGTTTTAACGAGGAAATGTTTATTTTCTTAATTTCCTTTTCTTTTCTTTTCTTTATTTTCTTTTTAATCCCTTCGTTTTCTTCCCGTGCGCCCGACACCCCCGCCTTCTCCTTCCTCCCTCATTCTCCGCGACACCGAAGCCCTAACCGTCGCCGCGGTGGGTGTCTTCTCCCCGAGCGATAAGGACCTAAGTTGATTCCTCTTCCTCCCTTCTGTCGACACCGCAAGCCCTCGCTCTGATCTTCTCAGTGCCGCCACCGAGACTTCTCGGCCGAATCCCGACTCCCTCACCCTTCCGAGACACCACTGGCCACAAGAGCCTAGCGCCGACCCTTCTTCTCCTCTTCCGGGCGCAGGCAGCCGACCCAGTTCCTTTGCCCTAGACCTGCCGAAGCTCTCCAAGCCGTGCCCTAGTTCTGCTTGGGTTGTTCCGGCCAAGAGCAAGGAGGATTTAAATCCGATGTTTCTTCCTCGTGCCCTAGTTTGTGTTCCTCTTCAAGTCGCCAACCCTTTTGCTCGATCACATCAGCGACTTGCTTGATCCGGTTGATATCAGTGGGGTTCAGAGAGGTAAGATAAAATCGATTTTTCTTGAATGATTGGTTGAACTCGTAATCATTTCTTCTTGGTCTGGTGGATGGACAGCAACTATCTGAGAGAGGTGGAGCAATAATCACGGCTATGAGGTATATGTATTGTGACCTGTGGAGTTAAATTGTGTGTGCTGTGAATTGGGTAAGGAACTGAATCCGAATAGACATCTAGTGATAATCTTAAATTGATTTTTTTGAATTTATTAATCTGTTGGCAATGGAGATTGGATTTCATTTCCAGTTGTGAATTTAATTGGAGCTTAGTTACAGATTTAGATTTCACTAGTAATCATTTATTTGAGGAAATTGTTAAGGTGGATGATATTAACAGAAAATGATTATTAGGTGTTGGATGTGTTTTGGAAGAAAAAGGGTGAGATCATTAGATTGGATTTATTGAGGTTTGGCTTGCATTATCCGATCTACCATAAACCTAAGTGTTGATTGTATATTTATTTCAGGGTTCCGATTCGAGACAAGAGCTCTGATTAGAGGACATTCAACACGATCTATGATAAGGCGGGTACCTTGACTTATCTTTTCGATATGTCTTGTTGATATGTTTAGTAGGTTATAACCTTAGTAATAATTATGTTCATCTTTGTTTCAATATGTCACTACCGGATACTTGTTACATGCTTGTTTGCTCACCTGCTATGCATTATATGTTAATACTCACATGATTATATATATGATTTTAGAGGTAGTGACAAATCATGCTTTATTATGCTCAGGACCTAGGTTTTTGATATCCTATCTGACCTGTGTACTTGAGATCTTGGTATTTGACCATCGATATTACAGTACTCATTTTATATATATGGATATGGTTATGTTGATCAGTTGATTTCTATGCTTAGTGTCATGCATCATGATTGCATGCTGCGCGATTGTCGGCTCCACTATGTTGAGCACATCGCTAGTTACATGTACTGCACACACCACCACACATGGATTAGTGGTAAATCAGGCAGGTGTGTGGCGGTTCTGCTATCTGGCTCCGTTGGTCAGGTGACTCAGCGTGATAGTCGGCAGACAGTTCCGCTCTGTTTGGCTCCGTTGGCATTTAGTGTAGCAGCATGGTAGCCGACAAACGGTGGACTCTGTTTGGCTCCGTTGGTCAGGTGACCCAGCGTGGTAGCCGATAGAGATACCTCCCCGTTATCGTGTACCGGGAGATGAGAGCATTGAGCTCCCCCATTTATGATTTGGGGTCAGAGGACAGGAGTACTTCGACATCATCCCGTCCACTCGGTCACTCATCAGGAGTAGTGACGACAGAGTGCACGGTTGTCACAGCCCTACCCACTCGGCCTCACTATTGTATGTGAGATGACTGACTGGCGTCAGGGGTGACCAGGACGCATCATTGGCATCATACGCATTTATGCATTTACTGCTTGTGTTTGCTGCACTTATATGTTGCATTTGGATGGATGCATATGTTTGACATGCATACAGGATTTATGACACTTCCGGTCTGACGACCTGATTATTCTGATAGGTGGCCCTGGTGAGTACATTACTCTTTAGCCTTTTCTATTATGCATTACCTTCTTTTGTTCAGTAGACTGTACTCCATAGTTATTACTATTTGTTATAGTTTACTATACATGTCAACTAGGTATCTGCTGAGTTGTTGAACTCACCCCCGTGGACACTATATTTTTTCAGGTACCAGGTTGTTTATGGTGTCGCTTGGAGTATCCTGCTTGCCGGTCCCCACGTCACATCAGAAGACCTGTCTCTGCCTTTGTTTATTGTTATTCTTGGTATATGTATTTGTGTACTTAGCTTTGTGTTCTGATTTTGTGTCCGGAGTATTGTTTTGTGGTGTGGTGTAAGCCTAGTCGGCTAGCTGTCATGTAATTTGGTTTTCTATCATTTTTTCTGTTGTGTTGGTTTTGTTCCAGCCGAGTAGGCTGATGATATATATATATAATTGCGTGGTTGTGTGTATATTCCAGCCGCTTGTGGTTGATGTATATTATGCCTGTAGAAATGCTTCAGATTGTCACCCGTACAGGGGAGGTGTTGCCGAAATTTTTTCGGACAGGGACTCCTCTGGAGCGTGACAATTTAGTGGTATCAGAGCAGGTATACGATACTTGCTATGTGTTTTGAATTTTCGAGATTTATCTGATACAAATTTATTTGGTATCAGAGCTCGGCTTACGAGTCTTATTTTCCCTGTGTTTCGGATTTCGTGAGTTGATTTTCTCGATGTGACTTTTCGGGTTTTGGGACCTGGCAGCAGGAGGACATCTCCAAGCTATAGGAGGTATGTTGGTATACTGTTATCCTACCTTTTTGTTAGTATGCCCTGTTGACTATTACAGATTATGACATGTATTAGCACTTTTTACTAGAACCTGTCTAGTTGAGATAACATATATATTTTATGTATTAGGTAAAACCCTGATGATGATCGACCTTGATAGAGATTAAGGGTTACAGTTTCTGGTGATTTATCATATCATACACCAGTAGTTTTTAGTTTCTGTTATTACTAGTTGGTTAGCAGATGGAGGCGCATACCTGCCTCTGCTATTATTAGCTGTGTAGTGGATAGTATCTATATCTTTATGTTGATCTAGCCAGTAGTATATCATGTTATCTTAGTTAATTTCATCAGTAAATATTGGGTTACTCTTGTTAGATTGGTCAGTAGAAGTCTGATTTACACTTGTTGATTTGGGTAGTCGTATATTGATATACCTTAGTTGCTTGTGGAGAATTAAGGTATTCTTGATTAGTTAGTAGATGACTGATTTAGTTTTGTTGGTTTAATCAGTAGAGGACAGTCATATTCTATTTTTAGAGGTTCAAATCTTTTGATTATTTGTGCTTAGTTAGATATCTAGAGTACATTTGGGTACATGACTCGTACTGATGTGGAAAAGACTGAATTAGCCGTATATCATTATCGGTTTGATCAATCTATAGAGGATCGATGTATTCTATTCCATGTGGACTTTTATTTTAGACTGTACGCACCTAGTTGGAAAACATAGAAGGTAGCATATGGAATATCAGGTTGATTGGATTAAATATGCTGATTCTGCATATCTATGTGGTGTACATATGATTATTATGTGTTGTAGGAGTGTTATGATGGACGGTTTAAATTGCATGTAGTGGGTGTATATTTGTCCAGATGATGATTATTGTGGGTATACTTTTCCAGTTCTGATTGTTGTGGGTTTCTAGTAGATTTTACCCGTGTCTGATTGTTTTACTGGAGGTATCTTATTGTTTTAAATTTGTGTCGTGGTATGTGCACATGGGTGTGAGTGTCTTATTGGAAGTATCTTGTTGATTAGGTTTGATTTGTGAGTGCACCTGAGTTTAGTATGCTTTACTGGAAGTATATGTTGATTATACTCTTGGCATAGGTGTATATATGTCAAGTGAATGTTGTTTGAGGTGTATTGTCGATTATACCTATATTGATATGTGCACACGGGTTCGGTATGCATTGTTGGAGGTATCACGATGGTTTATACCTATGTTGTGAGTATATTTGGTGTGTACTAATTGGAGGATTATGTCGATCATACATATGTTGTGTGTGCACGTGTGCCAGATATATGGTTGGTAGCATCATGATGATTCTACCTATGTTAAATGTAGAATGTTAAATGTCTACATTATGATATTTGTTGTATTACCCTGTCAACTAATTCTTCTATTAGTGGGTGACCGACCCACTAGGAGGATGATAGAGTTGACTATGGATTTGATTTGCTTACTGGGTGGAAATACCCTAGGCTAACCACAGTGATCTGTGGTAAAGAGATCTCATGCAGTCTCTAGCTAGATAGTTAGGTGTTTTGGGCACTTATGTATTGTTTTGGTGGAGCGTAGCTCCCACATATTATTGTTTGTTGGTGGTAGAGCGTAGCTCCCACATATTTTTTGTAAGACCGTTGGATTCGATGGAGGGGGGGGTGAATATCGATTCGATAAAGATGAGTATAAACGCAGCGGAAAACTAAAATAGACACAGGTGTTTTTTACTTCGTTCGGAGCCTGTGACGACTCCTACTCGAAGGCCCGTACTCCGTGAGTACTTTCGTTGGGCAATCACTATCAATTCGAATGAAGATTACAAATAAGTACAAGAATTGACAGAAAAATACCGACAAGAGAAGAAGAGTTAGACTTTAAGAAAGCGCTTTATCGGAATAGCCTCGTGGCGTCGCAGGAGCGTAGAGCAGCGGAGCAAGCAGTAAGTTTTCAGTGCAGACTTTATCTGTTTGAAGCTCCTACCTGGGGCTTCTTTTATATGCTGTCCCGGGCGCCTGGATCCCTTCCGGGCGCCTGGAACGTACATGATTCGCCTTCCGGGCGCCCGGATCCCTTCCGGGCGCCCGGACCTCCGGGCGCCCGGACCACCTTGTTCCAGAAAACTCCCTTTTCCTGCAAAACAAAGTTAGTCCGAGGCAAATGTATATCCTGTAAAACAGATTGTCAGCACAGTTAAAGTTCAACAGATAAATAAAAAGAGTATGACTTAGATTCTGTCTCTCCGAGACCGGAATCTAGTCACGATCTCGACTTAGATATCCGAAATGGATCTAAGCCGGATCGACGCCTAATGTCCCCTTCCCGGGAACGCGTCCTCACAGTCACTCCCCTCCAGTGACTTACCTCACTTACCTGCCAGACGTCCGGTCAGCCCGTCGACCCGTCTGGACTTCTCGCCAAGCGTCCGGTCAGCCCGTCGACCCGCTTGGACTTCTCGCCAGCTATCCGGTCAGCCCGTCGACCTAGCTGGACTTCTCGCCAAGCGTCCGGTCAGCCCGTCGACCCGCTTGGACTTCTCGCCAGCTATCCGGTCAGCCCGTCGACCTAGCTGGACTTCGTGCCAGACATCCGGTCAGCCCGTCGACCTGTCTGGACTTCTCCTGCTCATTCATCAAAACCTGAGTTAGACCATTAGTGCTAACCGCACCAACAATCTCCCCCTTTTTGATGGAATGACAACCTGGTTAAGTTAGTGATAAAAAAATATGCAAGAATCAAGCATGATTTTTAAGGTTTAAGTTAGTTTTTCAAGTTTGCATTAAGTTGCTCTAACTTAACCAACCTAACCCTCCCCCTTTGGCATACATCAAAAAACGAGGGTAAACAAATATAGTGAGAATTACTGAAAACAATAAGACTTTGAAAAATAACTGAGTTTTTAAATCCAAGAAAAGATCAAATTGACTTGGGGGAGTCTAAAGGTTGAAAACTTGTTTAAAGCATTAGCTTTTAGTTTTTAGAAAAAATGCTAAGTGTAGATAGGTTAATTTTCAAACATAAGTGTATAAGGATTAAATTTCAAAAAAAATTTCAAAACAAGTTTCAACATAAGTTTGAAATGCTATATAAGCATAAGTTTTCAACACCAAAATTCCAAAACTAAGTTTGAAAAAATCTATTTTTTTTTTTTAAATCAAGAAAAATAATTTTGAGAAGCTTAGTTTGTAAACTAAATTTTGTAAGATTTTTCCTTCAAATCAAATTGTCAAAATTGAGTAAAATCAAATTTTTAAGAACTAGACTCAGGACAATTTTCAAAGTGAAATTAAGTTTAAATCTTTACTTTTAGTTTTCAAAGGAGTTTGGTAAAAGTGAGAACATATTTTTAGAATGTGTTTATAAAATTTGTTCTCCAAAATCAAATTTTCAAAAAGGTATTAGATTCAAAAGCGGTTTAAAATACTTGAAGAAGTCAGTTTTTAAACAAGTTGTTTTTAAACTTTGATTTTCAAAATTAAGTTTAAAATTCAATTTGGCAAACTAAATAGTTATATTTCTCCCCCTGAATTTGATACCTATCTCTAACCAGCTGTCTAACCAATTAGGTACTAACTAACTATCAGAAGATAGTAGCGTTCACTAGGTTAGTCAGATTAAGTTAATTATAATTAGTCAGTGTTTGACTTGACTGATGAACTTTAATCTGATTAATATCTGATTTGTATTTAACGTCCAGACTTATGCTGATGCACTGAAATAAGCATCTTAGGTCTAGACAGTTGGCCTATGCATCTCACCCCTTTCTATGTTTGTCAAACACAAGCAAGGTAACCCTAGGGTGTTGGTGAGATGCTCAAAAACTAGTCCTATGGGTACATGCTTTCTAAGGAGGTAAACTTAGTCTAAGGCAAAAACTGTTTTTGAAAGTCTAAGAATGGAAATTTTGAAAACAAACAAGTTTAGCCTATAAGTTGATAAAATCATTTTTGAAAGGATTTTTGAAATTTCCTAGGCTATTGAGATAGAACATATTCAATGTAAGTTTGAAATGTCACTAGATAAATCCAAAATATTTTACAAATAGTGTAGCTACAGAAGTAGGTCATCACTAAAGCTACTGAGATGATGAAAGGGGTGGTCCAGATCCCAAGGATCGAAGAAGTGCCATCAGCTCAGTGTGGCGGGTGTCCCCGGCAGCTCGTAACTCGGTAACCTCTCGCCGTATGTTCCGATGAAAATCGGAGTTCTCCTGCTGGAGACTCGCCATGGCTCTCTCTAGTCCGGTCATACGGTCGGCTAGAGTGCGGGGAGCGTGTCGTGGTGCTCGAGCTGGGGGTGGTGGTGGAGCCGGTGCGGCTTCCTCCGGAAATAGTGCGAGCATGAACTCGTCCATCTGTGCGTCTGGATCGGGCTGGTGCTGTGCCCCCCTCCGCCAAGTCATAGTCCCGTTATCTCTATCTACCTGGATGCCGGCTAGGGAAAAGTTCCGAGAGGATATAACATCGAACTCGGTCATATGGGCAACGTCTCCTCTAGTGACATCAATGTGTAGTGAGGACATATAGGCTGTCAGAATGTGACCAAATGGCATATGGACTCGACTGTCAGTCACGTATCCGGCTGCGTAAATGATGGTGGAGAAGATATGTAGGCTAATGTCAATCTCCAACCTATGAATCAGGGCATAAAGTAGGAATGAATGGAATGGGCGCATCACAGCGATGTCCCGAGTGGTCAGTGGTAAAATGCAAAGAACTACAACCCTATAAAGAGCGTAGTCCTGGACTCTAAGTTCTACTGACCTAAACTGTGTCACAGTGGGATCTCTCTCTCCCCCAAAAAAATACGAATACATCGTATCGAGAGTAATATGTGAGTAGGGATCGTCGAATGGTAGATCCCTCGGAGGATAGCACAAAAAGGGGCAAGTAGAAGGACGCAACTCTAAAAACTCTCGGATAGTCGTAGGGGAAAATACGATATCAGTGCCTGCTGCCCTAGTGGTATAGGTGAAGTCATCTACTTTTACTAAGTTATTGCAAAATTCGGCACATAGACTTATGTTTATAGGACTGGTACATTCTACAAGGTTCCTTAAATTGTAGTGGCCTATAACCTCTAAGGAAGAGGGACATGACCTTAGGAAGAACGCTCTGTCTATGCAGGTAGTCCTAATGGCCTTATAGATGGTGGACTCAAATTTAATCCTAAGTTCGTCTGTGGGAAACCTAGGGTCTGTACTAGCATTGGAGGGTCCAGCACCAGTATTTGTTCGTTTCTTACTGTATATAAATAAAAAAAATTTTGAAGACAACAACAAAAAAATTATTTTAGAGAGGGGAAGAATATTTTACCGAGGAGCCGTCGAAAAAATATAGATTTGACGACCTCGGTTGAGTCGCAACAGCGTCTTCACCGCACGAAAATTTTAATTTAGAGTACTTTCGCACTGAGGTTCAAAGTGAACCTTGGCAAAAGTGAGAATGAGTGGGGTAGAGGTTGGGGGCGCCTGCTGCCCCTTATTTATAGGGCACTCCGAGCGCCCGGGGTTGCTGGGGCGGGGCGCCTGGAACCCCTTCCGGGTGCCCCCGACGAGAATACCAGGGGCGCCCGCCCCTGGTTTTTGACCTCCCTTTTTTTTTTTTTTTTAAATTGAGATTAAAGTTTTGAAAATAGTTTTTAAGTTTACAATTAAAATTTCGAAAAAAAAATTTTAAGTTTAAAATTAAAATTTTGAAATTAATTTTTAAGTTTAAAATTTTGAAAATAATTTTTAAATTAAAGTTAAAGTTTTGAAATTAATTTTTTAAGTTTAAAATTAAATTTTGAAAAGTTTAAAATTAAAATTTTTAAAATTAGTTTTTAAGTTTAAAATTTTGAAAATAATTTTTAAGTTTAAAATTAAAGTTTTCAAATTAATTTTTAAGTTTAAAATTAAAATTTTGAAATTAATTTTTAAGTTTAAAATTGAAATTTTGAAATTAATTTTTAAGTTTAAAATTAAAGTTTTGAAATTAATTTTTAAGTTTAAAATTGAAATTTTTAAGTTAAAAATTGAAATTTTTAAGTTAAAATTTTGAAAATGATTTTTAAGTTTAAAGTTTTGAAAATAATTTTTAAGTTTAAAATTAAAGTTTTGAAATTAATTTTTAAGTTTAAAATTAAAGTTTTGAAATTAATTTTTTAAGTTTAAAATTAAAGTTTTGAAATTAATTTTTAAGTTTAAAATTTTGAAAATAATTTTTAAGTTTAAAATTAAAGTTTTAAAATTAATTTTTTAAGTTTAAAATTTTGAAAATAATTTTTAAGTTTAAAATTAAAGTTTTGAAATTAATTTTTAAGTTTAAGATTAAAATTTTGAAATTAATTTTTAAGTTTAAAATTGAAATTTTTAAGTTAAAATTTTGAAAATGATTTTTAAGTTTACAATTTTGAAAATAATTTTTAAGTTTAAAATTGAAATTTTTAAGTTAAAATTTTGAAAATGATTTTTAAGTTTAAAATTGAAATTTTTAAGTTAAAATTTTGAAAATGATTTTTAAGTTTAAAATTTTGAAAATAATTTTTAAGTTTAAAATTTTTGAAACTAATTTTAAAGCCTTATTCATCTCACCCGAACTATATTATCAATCAGGGAAACCTATGGTTTTGTGAGATGAAATTGGTTTGATTATAGAGTTTTGGTTTAACTAGTGTTAGATTCAGACTTAGCTTTGGTTTCCACAAATAGACATTCTTCGGATAAACTTCTAAGCTTGGTGAGTCTCATGGACATCATTAGAAGTAACCAACCTTTCGAAGTTTTCCGAATAGTCCTATCCACGGAACTTAGTACTAAATCTTGGTCTAACTGGTTAGGATTCGTTTAAGGGTAGCTTCGGTCAGTTCCACTTGGCCAAATGCACCAGATCGAAGCCATATCTTTCTAGACATGCGATGCCCAAGCTTCCCTAACGTACTATCATCCAAAAACTTCACCAGTACCATGAGTCAAGTTAAACTTGGTCTCTTTTTACTAATCCTAATTACCCTGTCGGGTTAGTTTGTTTTGGGTTACCCTGTCGGGTATGTTAGTTTTGGAGGTGCCAGCTATTCTGGAGCCTCCCCCTGAATTATTGGCCCTTAATTTAGATTTTGGGTTTGTGTCGATTCTTTTTATAGTTATAATCAACTTGGTGATAATCTAAATTTTGTTGAGTTTTGAATTTTGATTTTAAGTTAAATTTATATTTTAGTTTTTGATCTGATTTATTCAAGTTTATATAATGTATTTTATCTTTAGGTATATAGAATTGATTAAGTCCTACTTGCGTGGTTAAGCACGCTTTCGGGACCCAAGCTTGTTTAGTTGCTTTGTGTTGGGTTAATAATGATTTAAAGGTTTTGTTTGAGTTTGACTTATATCCAAGTCCGGTTTTATTATAGCATGCCTTTTGGTTATTTAGAATTAAATCTAAATTTTAGATCTTGTTGTGAATTTTTCCAACAATTCTTTTAACTTATTAATTTCATTTTTTAATGATAAATTCTCCTCCTCAAGTGTTCGATCTTGAGTTGGATTCGAATTTTTTAATTGTTCCTTGAGGTTTTGATTTTCCTCAAGAAGCGATTTATTTTCATTTTCCAACTTAACTACTTTTTTATTTAAACACGAGATAATTCTAAAGAATTTACGATTTAAGTTTAGGTATACCTCTCCGGAACCTTCAGAAACGAGTGCGGACTCGTGGCTTGATTCGGGTTCGGACCCGTCTTCCGATTCCTCTGATTCAGCTTCGCGAGCCATCAGCGCGAGGTGACTTTGGTGCTTTTGCCTTTCTCCTTCTGATTCGTCTGAGGAGGAATCGTCCCATGTTGCTTTGAGGGCTTTCTTCTTTGTTGACTTTGATTTGTCAAGTTTCAATCTTGGGCATTCATTCTTGTAGTGCCCCTTTTTGTTACATCCGAAACATGTGACATTTCTTGAGTCGGTTGGCGAACTGATCTTCAGACCTTTTTGCTGAAGCTTCTTTTTCTGGTGAACATTTTCCTTACCAGGTTCACCTGGTGTTCTTCTTCTGAGTCTTGATCGGAATCTTCTTGATTCGGGTTTGTTCTTCTTTTCTTTAGAGGAACTCGCAAATAAAGCTACACCTTTCTCGACCCGTTAGTTTGCTCATGAAGTTCTAATTCACGAAGAGTTTATCCAATTTTAATTTAGATAAATTTTTGAAATTTTGTAGGCATCTACAATTGATGCCCACAAATTATTTCATGGAAAAGCATTTAACGTACCTTATGAAGTCTCGGTTCTCCATTTGGTGGCCTATCGCGTGGAGACCGTTGAGGATATCTTTGACCCTCGCGTGGAGCTGACTTGCCGTTTCTCCTTCCTGCATTTTTATATTAAAAATTTTGTTTAACAGCAAATCTCTTTTTGTTACCTTCGCGTCGCTTGTTCCTTCATGCAGCTCAATCAGTTTATCCCAAAGCTCCTTAGAGTTTTCATGCGGTCCGACCCGGTTCAGTTCTTCTCGTGTTAGTCCGCAGTGTAGAGTATTGATGGCTTTGTTTTCAATTGATGCCTTTTTCTTTAAATCATTTGTCCATTCTTCAGGGTCTACTATTTTCCCGGAGTTGTCTACTGGAATTTTGTAAGCCTTTGTAACGCTCATCCATTGGTCGTAGTCTGTCTTCATGTAGACCTCCATTCTCCTCTTCCAGTACGAAAAATCATCCCCGTTGAATAGGGGAGGACGTACTGTGCTGAAGCCTTCTTGTTGAGACATCTTATCCTGCACACACTAAATTAACTGGAAAAAGAAAATCCCAAGACTTCGTCTTGGATTAGCAGTGCGGGGAAAAATAGAAACTCTAAGTTGGTGTTGTACCAATTTAGATTTTAAGTGCAACGGGAAAAAAATCTTCCAAAAAGATAATAATATTAGTTTGGAATTAAAAAAAATTTTCCACCCCCTGTCTGATTGGTGGTTGCACCAAATCAGAGCGGTACCCGCTCTGATACCACTTGTAAGACCGTTGGATTCGATAGAGGGGGGGGGGTGAATATCGATTCGATAAAGATGAGTATAAACGCAGCGGAAAACTAAAATAGACACAGGTGTTTTTTACTTCGTTCGGAGCCTGTGACGACTCCTACTCGAAGGCCCGTACTCCGTGAGTACTTTCGTTGGGCAATCACTATCAATTCGAATGAAGATTACAAATAAGTACAAGAATTGACAGAAAAATACCGACAAGAGAAGAAGAGTTAGACTTTAAGAAAGCGCTTTGTCGGAATAGCCTCGTGGCGTCGCAGAGCGTAGAAGCGTGAGCAAGCAATAAGTTTTCGGCAGACTTTATACTTGAAGCTCCTACAGGGCTTCTTTATATGCCTTGTCGCGCTGGATCCCTTCCGGCGCTCGAACGTGACGAGTCGCACGAACCATGATGCTCCACGTGGCGGCGACTCGGCTGGATGAAATTTGCCTTGGCGCCGACCTCCGGGCCGGATCCTCCGCCACCACCTTGTTTCAGCAACCTTTTTTCCTGCAAAAGAGGTTAGTCCGAGGCAAATATGTATCCTGTAAATATTGTTAGCACAGTTAAAGTTCAATAGATGGATAAGAAAGAGTATGACTTAGATTCCGTCTTTCCGAGACCGGAATCTAGTCACGATCTCGACTTAGATATCCGAAATGGATCTAAGCCGGATCGACGCCTAATGTCCCCTTCCCGGGAACGCGTCCTCACAGTCACTCCCCTCCAGTGACTTACCTCACTTACCTGCCAGACGTCCGGTCAGTCCGTCGACCCGTCTGGACTTCTCGCCAAGCGTCCGGTCAGCCCGTCGACCCGCTTGGACTTCTCGCCAGCTATCCGGTCAGCCCGTCGACCTAGCTGGACTTCTCGCCAAGCGTCCGGTCAGCCCGTCGACCCGCTTGGACTTCTCGCCAGCTATCCGGTCAGCCCGTCGACCTAGCTGGACTTTTCCTGCACACTTGATAAAAGTGTCAGACAACAACAAACCTAACTTAACCTGATTTGTCATTCATCAAAACCTGAGTTAGACCGTTAGTGCTAACCGCACCAACATTTTTGATTTGTAGTGGAGTGGTGCTCCCACATATTGCGGATTGCTTGTAGCGGAGCATTGCTCCCATATTTATTGTAGATACATATTTCGGATTATTTGTGGTGGAGCGTTGCTCCCACAAATGGAGGATTTCTTATGATAGAGCGTTGCTCCCACATATGTGGTATTTTGTGTGATGGAGGGTTGCTCTCACACTGGAGGATCTATTCTTTGGTGATTTATATCGTTGGTGATCAGATCTGTTTATTGTTAAAGATCTTATGGATAGGATTGTCTGTGATACGGACATTATGTGTCTTGGTTTTACCATTAGGGCTTGTGGAGCTTTGATGTTTTCAGGGACTCGATGAGTTTGGGTATCCCTAGGATGTTTGGATTGGTTTCCATTGTCTTTGTTGACGATGTGGTGATCTTTTTCTGATCTGAGGTGTATCATGTACACCATCTTCACATAGTTCTAGAGATGTTTGGATGGAAACGTCTATGTGTGAAGATCCGTAGTGCGTATTTCGGTTGTCTTCTGTGAGATGTTTGAGACACACGGTCACCAGTAGGGGTATACCGTGGATCCACAGGAGATAGAGGTTGTTACAAGTTGGGAGTTACCATAGTCTATACATGAGGCTCGCAACTCTCTTTGTTGAGCTAGTTATTACTGGAGGCTCGTTGGGGTGTTTTTCCACGCGTTGCTATGCCACTGACACGCCTGAACAGGAAAGGCATGAAGTTTCCGTCGTTCGAGGACTACGAGACTAGCTTCCAGGTGTTGAAGTGGAGACTAGTGTCGGCTCCGATTTTTTGTTTTACCTCCTGGAGAGGACGGATTCGTGCTCTATACCGACGCATCTCTACAGGGTTTGTATGTTGTTTTGCTGCAGCATGGCAGGGTAGTCTCCTACTTCTCGGCGGTTGAAGGAGCATGAGGAGAACTACCCAGTACATGAATTGTCGTTGATCGCCATTATTTTTGCCTTGAAGATTTGACGACATCATTTTTATGGCATTACATTTGAGATTCTCACTGATCATAAAAGTCTCAAATATATTTTTACCCAGAAGGAGCTTAATCTCCGACTGAGGAGAAGGATGAAATTCCTGAAAGATTATGATTGTACATTAGCTATTACCCAGGGAAAAGCTAATGTGGTTGCCGATGCACTTAGCCGGAAGTCCAGAGGGACTTTAGCGTGCCACCGAGTTGTGGTTACGGACTTGATAAGGGATTCTCCAAATTTGGGCCTTCAGGAGCAGGGACAGACAGAGCAGGGTGTTCTTGTTACCATGGTTGCTCAGTCATCGATCAGGACGAGGATCCGAGAGGCCAGGCTGGTGATCAGCATTTGCAGTTTATTGGCAGCCAAATAGCTTCCGGGTAGCAGATCGAGTTCCCACGAGATGAGGAGGATATTATATACTTCCGAGGCAGATTATGCGTACCTCAGTCTCACCCGGTCTTACAGGAGCTACTTCAGGAGGCTCATCGTTCTCGATTTGCTATCCACCCAGGCGGTACCCGTATGTACCGAGATTTGAGGTTTCTGTATAGTGGAATGGTATGAAGAAAGATATCGCGGAATTTGTAGCGAGATGTCTTGTCTGTCAACAAGTGAAGGTCGAGCATCAGAGATCTGTCGGCTTACTTCAGCGGATTCCTATTTCCGAGTGGAAATAGGAACACATTACCATGGATTTTGTGGCGGATTTGCCTAGGACACGACGAGGCCATGACGCGATTTGGGTAATCGTCGAGCGATTTACCAAATCGGGCACTTCTTAGCGATCCGGAAGATTGATTCCCTGGATCGATTGGAAGATTTGTGTTGTCAGGAGATCATCAAATTATATGGTGTCCCTTTGACTATTATTTCGAATAGAGACCCCCCACGTCTCGTTTCTGGCAGAGTCTGCAGCAGGCTTTAGGCACTAAGCTCTGTTTCAGTACAGTTTTCCATCCGCAGATAGATGGACAGTCAGAGCGAACCATTCAGACTCTAGAGGACTTGCTGAGGTCTTGTGTATTGGATTTTGGAAACAGTAGGGAGGACCATATGCCATCAGTAGAGCTCGTCGACAACAATAGCTTTCATTCGGTTATCCAGATGACACCGTCTGAAGCGTTGTATGGTAGTCCTTGCCGGACACCCACCCTCTGAGATGAGGTTGGGGAGGCCCAGTAGTTGGGACCTCATAGAGCTCAGCATGAGACAGAGTTGGTCCGTACTATCGGACGGAGGATGTCAAAGGTGCAGGACCGCCAGAAGAGTTATGCTGATTCGAGACGCAGACCCTTGGAGTTCTCTATTGGCGACCATGCTTTTCTGCGGGTTTCACCCACGAAAAAGGGTGAAGAGTTTTGGCCTCAGAGGTAAGTTAGCTCCACGATACATTGGACCTTTCCAGATCTTGGAAAGGGTTGGAGCGGTAGCTTATTGTTTAGCACTACCACCACCGTCTCTGGCAGGAGTTCACGATCTATTTCACGTATCTATGCTGAGGAGAAACGTACCGGACCCGACGCATGTGCTGACAGATATCTTGGTTCTCCTTCAGCCTGACGCTACCTATGAGGAGGTTCCGGTACGGATTCTGGACCGGAAAGAGCGTTAGTTGCGGAACAAGACTATCCGGCTAGTTAAAGCCGGATGACAGTATCATACGGACGAGGAGGTTACCTAGGAGCTTGAGGATACTATCCGAGCTCGATATTTCCATCTTTTCACTTAGGGTATATGATTTAATTTATCGTTCAGCATTTATACTCTTTGCCTGTTGTTAGTATTTGCTGATGGTAGATAACGAAATTTGGGGACCAAATTTTTATTAGTGGGGGAGAATGTAAAATACCAGAAAATGGCGAATAATGATAAGGGAATTTTCCGGAATTTTTAGAAATTTTTCAGAGATCGTATGGACGAGTTTACGGGAATAAAAACTGGGCCCGGGAAAGCCTGTTTAGGCTACCCCGTTTTAATGAGGAAATGTTTATTTTCTTAATTTCCTTTTCTTTTCTTTTCTTTATTTTCTTTTTAATCCCTTCGTTTTCTTCTCGTGCGCCCGACCCCCCCCCCCCCCCCCCCGCGCCTTCTCCTTCCTCCCTCATTCTCCGCGACACCGAAGCCCTAACCGGCGCCGCGGCGGGTGTCTTCTCCCCAAGCGATAAGGACCTAAGTTGATTCCTCTTCCTCCCTTCTGTCGACGCCGCAAGCCCTCGCTCTGATCTTCTCAGTGCCGCCACCGAGACTTCTCGGCCGAATCCCGACTCCCTCACCCTTCCGAGACACCACTGGCCACAAGAACCTAGCGCCGGCCCTTCTTCTCCTCTTCTGGGCGCCGGCAGCCGACCCAGTTCCTTTGCCCTAGACCTGCCGAAGCTCTCCAAGCCGTGCCCTAGTTCTGCTTGGGTTGTTCCGGCCAAGAGCAAGGAGGATTTAAATCCGATGTTTCTTCCTCGTTCCCTAGCTTGTGTTCCTCTTCAAGTCGCCAACCCTTTTGCTCGATCACATCAACGACTTGCTTGATCCGGTTGATATCAGTGGGGTTCAGAGAGGTAAGATCAAATCGATTTTTCTTGAATGATTGGTTGAACTCGTAATCATTTCTTCTTGGTCTGGTGGATGGACAACAACTATCTGAGAGAGGTGGAGCAATAATCACGGCTGTGAGGTATATGTATTGTGACCTATGGAGTTAAAATGTGTGTGCTGTGAATTGGGTAAGGAACTGAATCCGAATAGACATCTAGTGATAATCTTAAATTGATTTTTTTGAATTTATTAATCTGTTGGCAATGGAGATTGGATTTCATTTCCAGTTGTGAATTTAATTGGAGTTTAGTTACAGATTTAGATTTCACTAGTAATCATTTATTTGAGGAAATTGTTAAGGTGGATGATATTAACAGAAAATGATTATTAGGTGTTGGATGTGTTTTGGAAGAAAAAGGGTGAGATCATTAGATTGGATTTATTGAGGTTTGGCTTGCATTATCCGATCTACCATAAACCTAAGTGTTGATTGTATATTTATTTCAGGGTTCCGATTCGAGACAAGAGCTCTGATTAGAGGACATTCAACACGATCTATGATAAGGCGGGTACCTTGACTTATCTTTTCGATATGTCTTGTTGATATGTTTAGTAGGTTATAACCTTAGTAATAATTATGTTCATCTTTGTTTCAATATGTCACTACCGGATACTTGTTACATGCTTGTTTGCTCACCTGCTATGCATTATATGTTAATACTCACATGATTATATATATGATTTTAGAGGTAGTGACAAATCATGCTTTATTATGCTCAGGACCTAGGTTTTTGATATCCTATCTGACCTGTGTACTTGAGATCTTGGTATTTGACCATCGATATTACAGTACTCATTTTATATATATGGATATGGTTATGTTGATCAGTTGATTGCTATGCTTAGTGTCATGCATCATGATTGCATGCTGCGCGATTGTCGGCTCCACTATGTTGAGCACATCGCCAGTTACATGTACTGCACACACCACCACACATGGATTAGTGGTAAATCAGGCAGGTGTGTGGCGGTTCTGCTGTCTGGCTCCGTTGGTTAGGTGACTCAGCGTGATAGCCGGCAGACAGTTCCGCTCTGTTTGGCTCCGCTGGCATTTAGTGTAACAGCATGGTAGCCGACAGACGGTGGACTCTGTTTGGCTCCGTTGGTCAGGTGACCCAGCGTGGTAGCCGGCAGAGATACCTCCCCGTTATCGTGTACCGGGAGATGAGAGCATTGAGCTCCCCCATTTATGATTTGGGGTCAGAGGACAGGAGTACTCCGACATCATCCCGTCCACTCGGTCACTCATCAGGAGTAGTGACGACAGAGTGCACGGTTGTCACAGCCCTACCCACTCGGCCTCACTATTCTATGTGAGATGACTGACTGGCGTCAGGGGTGACCAGGACGCATCATTGGCATCATACGCATTTATGCATTTACTGCTTGTGTTTGCTGCACTTATATGTTGCATTTGGATGGATGCATATGTTTGACATGCATACAGGATTTATGACACTTCCGGTCTGACGACCTGATTATTCTGATAGGTGGCCCTGGTGAGTACAGTACTCTTCATCCTTTTCTATTATGCATTACCTTCTTTTGTTCAGTAGACTGTACTCCATAGTTATTACTATTTGTTATAGTTTACTATACATGTCAACTAGGTATCTGCTGAGTTGTTGAACTCACCCCCGTAGACACTATATTTTTTCAGGTACCAGGTTGTTTATGGTGTCGCTTGGAGTATCCTGCTTGCCGGTCCCCACGTCACATCAGAAGACCTGTCTTTGCCTTTGTTTATTGTTATTCTTGGTATATGTATTTGTGTACTTAGCTTTGTGTTCTGATTTTGTGTCCGGAGTATTGTTTTGTGGTGTGGTGTGGTGTAAGCCTAGCCGGCTAGCTGTCATGTAATTTGGTTTTCTATCATTTTTTTCTGTTGTGTTGGTTTTGTTCCAGCCGAGTAGGTTGATGATATATATATATATAATTGCATGGTTGTGTGTATATTCCAGCCGCTTGTGGCTTATGTATATTATGCCTGTAGAAATGCTTCAGATTGTCACCCGTACAGGGGAGGTGCTGCCGAAATTTTTTCGGACAGGGACTCCTCTGGGGCGTGACAGAGTCAAGCTCGAGTCTTGATGTTGTGGTTTCGATGTTTGATAATACATATAAACAACACATGGAGATTGCAGGTGCAATTGTTCATGTGGGAAGATTGTGAAGAAGAGTCGAGTAGGTCAAGAGTGACTGGATACTTGACTGGAAAGTCCTGGTGAGTGAAGCCAAGCAGAAGAAAAGTCCTGGTGAGTGAAGCCAGGCAGATTGGAAATCCTGGTGAGTGAAGCCAGGTGAAAGACCTAGTGAGTGAAGCTAGGCAGAAGGAAATCCTGGTGAGTGAAGCCAGGTGAAAGACCTAGTGAGTGAAGCCAGGCAGATTGGAAATCCTGGTGAGTGAAGCCAGGTGAAAGACCTAGTGAGTGAAGCTAGGCAGAAGGAAGTCCTGGTGAGTGAAGCCAGGCACGAGGAAATCCATATGGATCAAGGCTAATCGGACATCTGGTGTTGGAAAGACCAAGTAGGTCAAAGAGATTGATCGGATACTTGGTACGAGATGGAAAATCCAAGTAGGTCAAAGGGATTGACTGGATACTTGGCACGAGGAGGAAAGTCCAAGTGGGTCAAAGGGATTGACCGGACACTTGGTGAGCAAGTCCTAGCAGGTCAAGGGTGACCGGATGCTAGGCACGATGAACCAACAGGTCATGGTTGACCGGATGTTGGTTTAAGGGACCTTAGACTTGATTTTGGGAGAAATCATGAGCTGGATTGGGCATGAGCCAATCGATCGGCTGATTGATTGGGCGAGTCTTTGCGACAAGCCTCCTCCCAATCGATTAGTGGATCGATTGGGAGAAGTGCGCGATCGCACAAAACAACTCTAGATCGATCAACCGATCGATCCAGAGCCCCCAATCGATTAGTGGATCGATTGAGAAGTGTGATTCTGCACGATAAGCCCTGGATCGATCAGCTAATCGATCCAGGTCATTCCTAAGAGCACAGAGGTGCTCTGGATCGATCAGCCGATCGATCCAAAGCCTCCCCGATCGATTGGGAGCAATCCAATCGATCGGGATCCGACCGTTGACGTCGTATTTAGCTACTGGCGAGCTGTTTTCTCGGCAAAACTTCCACGACTTCTTCTCCAGTGAGCACAAAGCTTCTCCACAGAGTTCTCACCGCTAGTTCTTGGAGGTTTTTCCAAGTCAAGAGGCGGATCTACAGCGAAAATAAGAAATCTAGGGTTAGGGTTTTCTTGTGCTAACTTGTACGCTTTTGGCTTGTATTTTGTTCCCTTTCCCTTTCTTCTTGTAATGTGAACTTGTAGGGGTTCTCCGTCTTTGGTAGTTACCATAAAGGAGTGTTTTCATAGCGGAGGGTGCATCAGTGTGTGGATCCTTGGATTAGTCACCTCTTGTGAGGTGGATACCAAGTAAATCCTCTTGTTAGGGTTGTGTATTTTGTTTCTTTGTATTTTCCGCTGCATATCTTGAAGAAACAAGCAACGAAGAGCACGACGAGCGCACCTAGTTATTCACCCCCCCCCCTCTAGCTACATAATCGGTCCCAACAAAACCTAGGGTTACTATAAGTAAATTAAATATTAAATTTCGTTGAAAGGCTTTGTCTAGGAAGTGGTGGATGCTCTCATACCCAAGAAGGTCTAGTGCCTCGTCATGTTTAACCTGGAAGCCAATCTCTGAAATTAATATTTAATTGAATTTGTAACATGGATGGACTTGGATCAATAATGTTAAGTATCGTTTGCGATCCAAGTCTAAACCTCTAAGAATAGATAAATTAAATTTGAAATCAATAATGTCAAGTTCCGCTTGTGATTCCTAATTTAATTTCTAAAGAACACAATAAGTTGTTAGGAATGGTTCAGGACTTGTACAAAATTTTTGTACAGGGGAACCGGTACGATATTCCGAGTATCAACCAACAATCACTTCCTAACTTATCGGACCTATTGATTTAACGAACTAAATCTCACCCTTTGATAAATTAAAGAAATAAATATTAAGTATATACGCTGTTGGTCCCTTTGGAGGCCGGCAAGAGGGGAGGGGTGAATTACCCTACAAAAAAAATACAAACCTTTCTCGGATATTCAACTAATTTAAAAGAACTTGTAATACAAAATAAAGAGACTAATAAAATGCAAATCAGACACAGAGGTTTACTTGGTTTGCAATCAGGGGATTGCTAATCCAAGGAAAGTAAGCGCACTATCTGATGATCTCCTTCGGGTGGAGTAGCCTCTTTATAGCGTTGACAACACAAATAAAAATAACAGAAATGAAAGCACAGAGAAAACTGATTACAAGTGAGATTTATAAGTTGTGCAAACCAGTGCTATATTTATAGCACTGGTCGGGGTGCACCGAAGGGGTTCCGGGCGCCCTGGGGGGAATAAAACTTTATCCTCCAACGTTCAGATCGAGTTTAACTCGATTTGGTCAATATCTTCAGTTCGGGCACCCAGAAGGGTTCCGGGCACCCCGGGTTGTTCCGGGCTCCCTGAATGGTTCCAGACGCCCTGGGTTGTTCCGGGCGGCCGGAATGGTTCCAGACGCCCCAGGTTGTTCCGGGCGCCCGAAATGGTTCCAGACGCCCGGAGCCCTAAAGTCAACAGGAATTGACTTTTTTCCTTCTCCGGTTCAGCTCGTCTCGGTCCGGGTCTTTTTGCTCCGGCTCCGCTAGCTTGGGTGATCTTGGCCATCCGAAGTAGGGCTCACCCGAACCCAAGTTCCGGCCTTTTCCTCGAGCAGCCTTCCTTCCCGGTTTCTCGTCCCTCGAATGTCGCGCACGTTCTTCTCGTCCACCGGTGTACTCTTCCGCGGTCACCTCGTCCCTCGGACGCACCGATCCCGTCGGCTCTCTCCCCGTGCCGTCCTTCTCGTTAACCGCGTCTTCCACTCGACTTCCTGTATTCCTAAGCTCCTGCACACTTAGACACAAGGGTTAGACAAAACATGACCTAACTTAACTCGTTTGACCACATCAAAACATCTTGGGGTTCCAACAATCTCTCCCTTTTTGATGTAAACAACCCAAGTTAAGTTAGGGTAAAACAAATGTAATAAAAACAATTAATATGCAAATGAGTCCAAGATTTGTCAATTCAACAATTATTATATTCCTCCCCCTAGAGTTAACATACTTCTTCCCCTTTGATCACATTAAAAAATTGGGGTTCCTACACAAGTCTAAGGTTAAAATCTAACTTTAAAAAAAATGAGGTTAGGAAAAAATTTTAAGTTTTGTAAAAATTCTAAGGAATCAAATTTTAAACACTTTCATAACATTAATCAAAGTTTTCGAACAAAATTTTAAGGAAAAAATTCTAAGTAAGAAAATTTCGGACTTTAATTTTCTAAGTTAAAAATGTGCCACAGAATTAGCTTTCTAATACAAATTGAAGTTTTATAAAAAAAATTATGTTAGAGAAACTGTGATAATTTTTTAAGGATTTTAAGTGTTTACAAACATTTCTAAGTAAAATAATAATTCTTCTACAAAATTTTGTACAACAGAATAGATACCTTAAAAAAATCTTTAAGTTAAAAAAAAATTGCAACGTAAAAATTTTCTAAAAAAATTTCTAAGTTTTTAAAAATATGAATATTTTTGAATATATTTTCTAAAACAAATTGAATAACTCTTTTAACGCATTATTTGCAACAGAAAAATTTTCTAAGGTAAACAAAATTTTCAAAACAAATGTTTAAAACTTTAAAGCACTATTTAAGTCTAACTTTAATACTTTTTCCAGAAAGTTAATTAAACATTTGATTTCAGTATTTTGGCTTCCAAGTTGTGGCGAGACACTAGGCCTTCTTGGTTATTGGAGCAACAACCACTTCCTTAGACAAAGCCTCATAAAGAAACTATCTGTTTAACTTTCTCGCTGAAAATGCTAAGTTTAATTTTAAATTCAAGTTAAACATGTTTTCGGAATCCAATAGAGGTTCCTACCTACATAATTAATTAAATATTTTCTAGGTATATAGGCTTTTGATATATTTATGATTTGACTTTGATGAAACATATAGTACCAATTTAAACCTCTATAATTTCTAAAAGTAGAAATATTTGAGTAGGCGAAATTTTTCAATTTTTTTATTTCTTCTTTTAATTTATCATTTTTAAATTTTATTTTATCAAAGTCTTCTATTAGATAAGATTTTGCTAAAGTTCTTTTTATTTCTAAGTTTTCATTTTTTTTAATTTAGTATTTTTACTTTTTAACTTAAACATGGATTTTGCCATAGACTTAATTCCAAAGTAAAGTTGATCAGGGGGTAAGAGGCATACCTCACTTACCATATCAGACTTGAAACCTGAATCTCCCCCTGCTTCGTTGTTCTCATCTGAGGTCGCTCCCCCTTCATCGATGCTGGGTTCTGATGTACTTTGTCCTTCGTAACTTGTCACGCCCCGGAGGAGTCCCTGTCCAAAGAAATTTCGGCAACATCTCTCCTGTAAGGCGGACAATCTGAAACTTTCTACATCGCCCCCAAGGCCACACATACATCGGCCAACACGGCCGAAACAATAACAATAATAAATAAGCAACAATCACACATCCAACATCCACGTAGTTTAATAGTGAACAACTAAGAAGAAATGATGAGAAGACTCAAAAACAACCCTACTCAACTACACTCATAAAGTATAAAACTGATGTCCTACTCCACTACACCCATAAAGCTCAAATCCGACGATAACATCAACTCGCCTCTTCTGCCGTCTAGGCAGGCATGTAGTAAAAC
This sequence comes from Zingiber officinale, assembly GCF_018446385.1. NCBI lineage: Eukaryota > Viridiplantae > Streptophyta > Magnoliopsida > Zingiberales > Zingiberaceae > Zingiber > Zingiber officinale. The sequence goes on from NC_055997.1 coordinate 124,093,166, forward strand.
ATATCCAATCCAAACCCATCGACAAATAAAAATCCATATAAGATCCAAGTGTATCAAAATAGAACAAGTCTCAACATAATCTAGTAAAGAACACCAAAAGACAAATAAACATCCTCGTGGACTGCAGGGGACTAGCGACTGGAACTCTCTGGACAGCATCAATCTGAAAATAACAACGGAGGAGGGTGTGAGTCCAACACTCAGCGGGTATCAACTGATATGCATAATAAAGAAAATAACAATCAGCACAAATCATGCGTACAGTCTCCTGATACAAGAAGGATAAATGCAACTGAAACAAAACAGGAGAAAACTGTACTAACCAAGACCAGGGTATAAGTACAACAAGGTCGTCAAACCGAGAGTGTCATAAATCCTGTATGCATGTCAGTCATATGCAACCATATAAATGCAGCAAGTAAATGCAGCAAACACAAGCAATAAATGCATCATGCATATGATGCAAATGTCATAGTCACCCCTGATGTCAATCAGCCATCTCACACACAATGGTGAGACCGAGTGGGTAGGGTTGTGACAACCGTGCACTCTGACATCACTGCCCCTGATGAGTGACCGAGTGGATGGGATGTTGTCGTAGTACACCTATCCTCCTACCCCAAATCATAAATGGGGGAGCGCAATGCTCTCATCTCCCGGTACACCATGACGGGGAGGGATCCCGATGTGCTACCACGCTGCAGTACACTACCCATGAGCGTCCCAGCGGAGCACCACCGAGCAAACTGACGTGCTACCACACTGCGTCACGCTACCCATGAGCGGACCAACGGAGCACCGACAGTGATGAAACTGGCGATATGCTCAACAATAATGGAGCAGACTATCGCGCAACATGCAATCATGCGAATGGTGCATGATACTAAGCATGGCAAAATACTGAGCAGCATAGCAATATCCATATATATGTAAAATGTGTACCATCATAAAATGAATCAAATCAAAGTACACAGACCAGATAAGATATCAAAAATCCTAGATCCTGAACATGATAAATAACATGGTTGTGTCACTACCTCTATAAGCAGGTAAAGTCAGATAAGTACTAACATGATGTGCATAACCAACAAACAATCAAGCATGTAACAGATCGGGTAGTGATCAACCGAAACAGATGAGAAAACACAATCGTTGCTATTTGTTAAAGACATTATTATGCATATCAAATGACATAAAGTCAAAGTACCCGCCTCCGATCGAAAGGTCCAATCCGGTCCAACTTGGACGTCGAGATGCTCGTCTCGCGTCAAAACCCTGAGTCACGAACATATATACATTTTATTTAGCTAAAATTAAAAGGAATGACTAAATAAAATCCTTAAGGCTCAATTAGGGTAAACCTTAATCAACCCAACCATCAAGTAAAATTCACCTACAATAAAAATGATCATACATAACTAATATCAAATTCGAAACATGAACTATAATTTACCATGTATCAAAACGTACCTAAATCACTCCATAACCAATTATGTATGTATCAACTCATACCTAAAACAACATGTATCAAGAGCGTGCCAACTCAATCCATACACCAAAACCCTTACCTTACTGCTGCTGGACCAAGATAGCTACTGGATGGTATTTCTGCCGGAAGAAGTAGCTGCTGGAAAGTGGCTGCAGCAAGGTGAAATTGCTGATCAACAACACAATTATCCTTAAAACGCAAACAACAAATTAATCTTTTAATCCACCACTTCTACCATACAACTTAACCTTGTACCTCTAATTTTCCCCGCCGGAACAATGCTGCTTGACCGAAATTCAGGCTGAAAACCCTAATTGTTGTTGTCGGAATACCTCACAGCAGAGCCCTTCCTCTCCACTGATGATGACAGCAAGTAAATCAGAGGCTGTGAGGGCACTAGGTAAAAGTGGGAGGCTCGGCAGAACCCGGGGCAGCAAGCAGTGATTTGGGCATGGCTCGGAGACAGCGACGACGGTGGAAGAAAGCAAGATCTGCGCCGGCGGTGCGGTGCTCAGCGAAGAAGAAAGGCCGAAGAGAAGGTAGCCGACGGCAGTGATTAGGGTACGGGGAAATCGGCACAATTTCCTCTCCAAGCGAGGGGATCGGAGGTGGGCAACGCCGACAAGCTTGACCTCGTCTTGTTGCCGCGTTCTCGACTTGAGCAGGGAGATGGAGAGAAGACCTTGAGCGCACGGAAGAGAAGATGGCTAGGGCACGACGGGGGAAAGAAATAGGAGGAGTGGGCGTCGGCGGTTTGAGGAGAGAAACCGTCGGGTTGGAAACAGAAGAGGTTCGGCGCAAGAGAGCTTCGGCTGGGGAGAAAGGAAATGAAGAAATAAAAGAAAATAAAAGAAAAGGAAATATAAATATAAACATTTCCTCGCTTAAATGGGTAGTCTAAACAGACTTTTCCCGGGCCCCGTTATTTATCCCCGTAAGCTCGTCCATACGAGCTCCGAAAAATTCTCGAAAAATTTCTAAAAATTCCGGAAAATTCCCATATTATTATTCGTCATTTTTCCGGTATTTTACATAACTTGCCATCAGCGCCAACCCGGCATATTCTTGAATCTCGGACTTAGATGATGAAGTGTCGTCCCAAGTAGCTTTTAGGTTCTTGTGCTTCTTGATAATCTTATCTTTGTCCTTCTTTAGTTCTGGGCAATTCTCTTTTAGGTGTCCTTCCTTTTGATATTGGTAGCAACGCATCCTTCTTCTATTTCTTGGATTCTTTTTATTCTGCATTTCTTTAAATTTATTAGATCTAAATTTTTTTTAAAAGTTTCTTACCATGTATGCTTCCTGGTCCTCTTCTGAGTCTGACTCGGGTTCATCCCATTTGGTTGCGTTCAGTGCCATTATCTGGCTTGTTTCCTTAGTTGTCCCTGCACACCTGATTTCATGTCATTCCAGAGTAGAAAACAGTTCTTCTAAGATACTTATCTCCAAGTCCTTTGAAATGTAATAGGAGTCGATGATTGACGTCCATTCTGGAGTTTTGGGAAACGTGTTGAGAGCGTAGCGTATGGTGTCCCGGTTTGTTACCGTTTCACCGAGGTTCTCGAGACCGGTAATCAATTCTTTTACCTTCGCGTGTAGATCGGCTACCTTCTCACCTTTCTCCAGACGGATGTTCATCAGTCTATTCCGAAGGATGTCTCTTCTTGCTAGCTTAGCTTCGGATGTTCCTTCGTGGAGCTCTAGGAACTTCTCCCAGAGTTCTTTGGTCGACGAGTAGCTTCCAATGCGGTTGACTTCTTGAGGCGGCAACATGCTCAGCAGGTGATATTTCGCACAGTTGTTCGCTATGGAATCATTCTGCTCCTTCTTTGTCCAATGACTCTCTTCTTTTTCTTCTCTATCTTGATCCGTCGGAGCTACAAACTCATACTATATAATTAATCGAATTTCGAAAATCAGTCTTTAGGAATACCTCCATATGACGCTTCCAGTGTGCGAAGTCCCCCTCGAATTTTGGTGGAACAATGCTCGGTCCGACCATCTTGTTGCTTCGATCGGCGGTTAGTCCTCCTAAAGCACCTTGCTCTGATACCACTTGTTGGCCCCTTTGGAGGTCGACAAGAGGGGAGGGGTGAATTGTCCTACAAAAAAAAACACAAACCTTTCTCGGATATTCAACTAATTTAAAAGAACTTGTAATTAAAAATAAAGAGACTAATAAAATGCAAATCAGACACAGAGGTTTACTTGGTTTGCAATCAAGGGATTGCTAATCCAAGGAAAGTAAGCGCACTATCTGATGATCTTCTTCAGGCGGAGTAGCCTCTTTACAGCGTTGACAACACAAATAAAAAGAACAGAAATGAAAGCACAGATAAAACTGATTACAAGTGAGATTTATAAACTGTGCAAACTAGTGCTATATTTATAGCACTGGTCGGGGCGCCCCGAAGGGGTTCCGGGCGCCCTGGGGAGATAAAACTTTATCCCTCAACGTTCAGATCGAATTTGACTTGATCTGGTCAATATCTTCGGTCCAGGCGCCCGGAATGGTTCCGGGCGCCCGGAGCCTTAAAGTCAACAAGACTATATACTGGAGGGTGGAGGAAATTTCTTCCATTGAGTCTGAACACAACTACAGGACAGGCACGAGACGCCGCTCGTGCACTACCCATCCATCAACTTCTGAGCAGATGCTAGCTAGGGAAGGCACTATGGCCTTGTCTTCCGAGTAGACACCCTTAGTCTTGCCCACTCCTAGTCCAACCCAAGGGGAGATGATTTAATAGCTGAGTAGGTCCCCTATGGCCCCAACTCATTGGTGTCCTCCCCTTCCGACCATCCAGCTTGTGGGGGCTTCATCTGAGCTTGATCAGCCCCCAAGTCGAAGAGTCACTACCAATTCTTAGTTTCCTTCGACGTGTCATCCACTCAGCAGTTCACTCTTTTTTTTGACATGCCTTTAGACAGGGGATGAATTTAGATTCACGGCCACTCTTTGGGGTGATGAAATTAAAAAGGCTACTTGGACACGCCTAAATGAATTCAGTGGGACGCACAGGAAGCCGCTCTATATCTGATTGTGCAGACAGATTTACTCAAGAGGCTGCCACAATAAGTTCTTGGTTTCTTCCTTTAGTAAATAAGATTTTTGACCTCGTTTCTCTTAGTTTTTTATTGTCGGGTTGAACTGGGTTAAATGATGGTAACTTAGATCGGGCCAATAAAATTATGAAGGATCATATGGAAGAGTTGGGATCCCTTCTGCTCCTACCTCAATTCCAAAGATTAACAGACTATGACAAAAAGTGAAACCCCAAGTTGAGCTGTAATCCATATATTCACCTAAATAAAATTAAACCCATATGGCTTGCCATCGCCAAATTAGCAAATGTCATTCATCTTTATTATTACTAAAACTTCTTTCTTTCCTTGGCGCTCCTACTTACATTTTTCTTCTTCTTTAGATATTTATTTATTTATTTTTAATTTTTATATATTTTAAAGCCCGAAGTAATGTTCTCCGAAGAGTTTCTTTTGATCTACTAATTTGGTTGTATTTTTTTTTTCAGCTAATTTAGTTGTATTTTGACATCAAGCTCACTAATTGATTAATATCGAAAATAATTAATCCGACTGTATAAAATTTTTCTATCAACCATAAAATAAATCGAAAAATATTTATAAAGATCTATCCAAATGGCAGGCCTACTTCCATTAAAATCTAACCAGTAATTTGGTTGAATTTTTAGTTACTTCTTAGGGTGGAAAGGAAGAACATAATCAAGACATATTTAATCGATTGATCATCTTATGTACATTGTGTTGAAAAATGGAATGAAAACGCGACGTGTGGGTTGTAGTCCCACAATGATTGAATGCAAGGCTTTCCGACTGATTCGGAACAAAGGGGGTTGGAAATTCAGGGCCCGGAGGACATCAACCCATTGCTCGTAAAAATCAGTCAGGACACGGTATGTCTACTTATTGGCCAGTATGCAAGCCAAAGTCAAGGTTGCCAGTTTACTTGCACGCCACGTGGCAAGCTTGTTTGCACGCCATGTGACAGGCCACGTGGCAAGTTGAATCCAACAGCAAGCCATGTTGTGGCTTGCTGGCAAGCATGCAAGCCAACAGCAAGCCACGTTGTGGCTTGCTGGCAAGCATGCAAGCCACAACGTGGCTTGCTGTGCTTGCAAGCCTTGTAAGCCTTGCACCAGACAAGGTCTATATAAGAGACCTTAAGTGGACTTCAAGCGAGGAGAGAAAAATTCAAGAAAGCAGTGCAGAATAAAAAGCTCAGTGACCATTGTGAGTGAAGTCGAAGTGAGCTTTATGTGCTTCTCCATTCCTCCTTGAATCCCCATGTTTCTTTCCCTTCTGTTGTGCACTACTTTTGCTCAACAGAAAAGTGATAGTTTTCGGATCTAGTTCAGATGGTCACGACAACCAGTGCTCGGTTGTGCTCGTGATCCTGCCGTTTTATCCTGGGAAACAGACGTCCACTTAATCCTCTGAGCACCACGGAGGGGCCGAATCTGTTTTAAGGAGACAGCGCTCTGCTGGACTCGGCATCCACTCTGAGTTCATGTTGCAGCTCTCGACATCCTGTCAGCAACTCTCAGCAGCAACGTGGCGCCGCTCGACAACTCACGGTGTCCACGACTCATCTACTCGCCGCGTGGCTCGGCTCGCTAGAGTAGACAATTTGAGATTATCTGCTCAAACCTACTAGATTGTAAGTTCTTGTGACTCTAGTACACACTCGAAAGCGTGGAAAAGAGCTTCTAAGAAGATCACACAGATTGTAAACGGGTTTACTCCCAACAAAACTTAAAACAGATTCGTTCTGTTACCATGGCGGCAGAAAATGTTGAGATGCAACAGGCTCAACATGTGTCGGCCTCCTCTGCCCCGATTGGGAACGTACCAATCAATCACGGGGAAAAGCCAGAAAAATTCACAGGGGTGAATTTCAAGCGGTGGCAGCAGAAGATGCTCTTCTACTTAACCACGCTAGGTCTGGCACGTATCTTGACCGAGGAGATTCCCAAGGTTGTTAAGGGTGTAGATGAGGTGAACACCCTCCTTCTTATCGACAAATGGAACGAGTCTGAGTTCCTCTGTCGAAACTACATCCTTACCAATCTTGTCGACTCACTCTATCTTGTGTATTGTGAGATAAAAACGGCAAAGGAACTGTGGGAATCTCTGGACAAGAAATATAAATTGGAGGATGCTGGGGCCAAAAAGTTTATTGTTGGTCGTTTCCTGGATTATAAGATGAGTGACTCGAAGTCTGTAATCAGTCAAGTCCAGGAGCTTCAAGTACTCTTACAAGAAATTTGTAGGACCGTTAGATTCGATAGAGGGGGGGTGAATATCGATTCGAAAATACAGAATATAAGCGCAGCGGAAAAGTAAATGAACACAGTTGTTTTTACTTCGTTCGGAGCCTGTGACGACTCCTACTCGAAGGCCCGTGGTCCTTGACCACTTTCGTTGGGCAATCACTAACAGGTCGAAATATGATTACAGAATAAATACAGGAAATGTTAGTGAAAACAAAGTAATACCGACAAGGAAATTAACTAAAAACCGAAGGAGCACTTTGTCGGAGCTTTGTTGGCGTCGCAACAGAGGAGCAGGACCAGCAGTAGAAGAGTTCTCAGATTGATGATTGATTCAGAAGCTCCTGCCTGGGGCTTCTTTTATATGCTGCTCCGGGCGCCTGGATTCCTTCCGAGCGCCTGGAATGTGGCGTAGCTGCTCAAACCGAGATGCTCCACGTGGCGACGACTTGGCTGGATATAATTTGCCTTCATGGCGCCCGGATCCCCTCCGGGCGTCCGGATCCCCTCCGGGCGCCCGGACCACTTTGTTCCAGAAACTCCCTTTTCCTGCAAAACAAAGTTAGTCCGAGGCAATATATATCCTACAAGATAGATTGTTAGCACATTTTATAATAGTATGAATTAGCACAAATAGTATGACTTAGATTCCGTCTTTCCGAGACCGGAATCTAGTCACGATCTCGACTTAGACATCCGAAATGGATCTAAGCCGGATCGACGCCTAATGTTCCCTTCTCGGGAACGCGTCCTCGCAGTCACTCCCCTCCAGTGACTTACCTCACTTACCTGCCAGACGTCCGGTCAGCCCGTCGACTCGTCTGGACTTCTTGCCAAGCGTCCGGTCAGCCCGTCGACCCGCTTGGACTTCTCGCCAAGCGTCCGGTCAGCCCGTCGACCCATTTGGACTTCTCGCCAAGCGTCCGGTCAGCCTGTCGACCCGCTTGGTCTTCTCGCCAAGCGTCCGGTCAGCCCGTCAACCCGCTTGGACTTCTCGCCAGCTATCCGGTCAGCCCGTCGACCTAGCTGGACTTCGTGTCAGACATCTGGTCAGCCCGTCGACTTGTCTGGACTTCTCCTGCACACTCGATCAAAGTGTCAGATAACAACGAACCTAACTTAACCTGATTTGTCATTCATCAAAACCTGGGTTAAATCGTTAGTGCTAACCGCACCAACAATCTCCCCCTTTTTGATGGAATGACAACCTGGTTAAGTTAGTGAAAACATATGCATTTATGTGGTTTTAAAGTTAGTTTGTATTTTCAGTTTGGTTCAGCTAACTTAACCATCTAACCCTCCCCCTTTGGCATTCATCAAACATAAGCATTGATTAAGTAAACATAGACTTTTGAAATGTCAAGATAAACAGACAAAGTAAAAAAAATGTCAAGATAATCTGGGGGAGTTTAAACTTTTTGAAAACTTGTTTGAAGCATTAGCTTTTAGCTTTTAGAAAAACAACTTTCAAACATAAGTGTATAAGTTCTAAATTTCAAGATCAAGTTTTAAATTTCCAAGACACGTTTCAACTTTGAAATGCTTTTCAAACATAAGTTTTCAAAATCAAAATTCCAAAACTAAGTTTGAAAAATCCAGTTTTCAAAACTGATTGAAATTAATTTTTCAACACTAAGTTTGTAAAAGATTCAATTTTCAAAATTAAGAAAAATGATTTTAAACTTTACTTTTGGTTTTCAAAAATAATTTTGTAGAATTAGTTTTCCAAAATCAAATTTTCAAAGTTCAAAAGTACTAGTTTCAAAACCATGGTTTAAAATACTAGAAAAGTTCAGTTTTCAAGGACTAAGTAAAAAGAATAAAAAGTGTGTGATTTAAAACAAACAATTGTGAGTTGATTTAAGAAATTTTTCCCAATTTTAAATAGGTTGATTTTGAAAATTGATTTTTAAACTTTGATTTTCAAAATTAAGTTTAAAATTCGATTTGAAAAACTGAATTAGTTTTATTTCTTCCCCTGAACCTGACATAAAATTTTGAAAATATTTGCTAGATATATTCAAAGTAGAAAAAAAATTGAGGTAGAATTTTCTAGAGAGATTTTAAAGAGAAGATTAAAAAATAACACTTAAGGAGATAATTAAAAACCTCCCCCTGAATTTGATACTCCTTTAATTTATTAATCCTCCTTATTTATTACTCCCCCTTAATATAAAATTTTACAACCGTAACATATTTTCGTACATAAGTGTTTTAGGCGATTGTATAATTATCTTTATAAAATTGTTTATTTAAATTTGACTAAACGTAATTAACGTTAGATTCAGTTGAAATGAGTTAATCTTTAGTGTAATGTTAAGTAAGATAAGTTATTATTAATTCAATAATTAATCAATATTAATAATTTATTGATTAAATTTTGCTTGATTCAATAATTTAATATAATCTAAATTTTGTATTAATTGATGAAGGTGTTAGTTATAATTTAACTTTTCATTTACTTCCTTTTAAGTTGGATTAACTTAGTTTAAAGTTGGTAGTAATTTGAAGTTAAACTCGTTATTAAACAAGATTAAGTAAGGTTCAATTTAAGTCAAACTTTAATTATATTTTAATAAAATTAATTAATATTTTAAAGGTTGATAAAAAAAGATGACTTAGAGTAATTTTAATATTTTTACTAAAGTTAAACCTAGGTTCTAATCAAATCAAGCTTAGTTCTCAAATAAAGTTAAACTTAAATAGTTATGTTCTACTTATTAATTACATAATTAAGTTTAAAGTTAAAGTTAACAAAATTTAAGTTTTTAAGTTAGGTGTCTAAGTTTTAAATGAATTTAAAAGAATTATAATTATTATTATTTTTAAGGGATTTCTAACAGGATTTTAAATTGATTTTTATAATTATTTAATGACAATTAATATACGTTCAATTCAGTTTTGATTTTAGATTTAAATTAATATCAGTGATTAATTTAGGTTTAAGTTTTAAGTTTAAGTTAAATTTTTAAGTTTTAATTTAAGTTTTAATTTTCAGTTAGGTTAAATTAAGTTGAAAAGTAATGTTTGAATTAAGTTTTAATGAGTTTTAATTTAAAATAATGTTTAAGGAAAAAAAATTAAAATCTAAATAATAATTTTTAAAGTTTAAATAATCAATAAGAATAATTTTTTGTAAGTTAACAACATTTTATCAAAGTGAACAATAATCTTAAGAAGAATTTTTTAAAATGATTTATTAAAGATTTAATTTTTAAAAGACTTTTTTTTATTTTTTTACTGATTTTTGAAAGAGTTTAAAAGTAATTTTTAAATAATTTTTAAAATGGTTTAAAATAATTTTTAAAAGAGTTTTTAAAATGTTTTAAAATAATTTTTAAAATACTTTTTAAAAGAGTTTTTAAAATGATTTTTAAAAGGTTTTAAAAGAATTTTTAAAATTTTTAAAATGATTTTTAAAAGAGTTTTTAAAATAATTTTTAAAATGTTTTAAAATAATTTTTAAAATACTTTTTAAAAGAGTTTTTAAAATGATTTTTAAAAGGTTTTTAAAAGAATTTTTTAAAATGATTTTTAAAAGAGTTTTTAAAAATATTTTTAAAATGTTTTAAAATACTTTTTAAAAGAGTTTTTTAAAATGATTTTTAAAAGGTTTTAAAAGAATTTTTAAAATTTTTTAAAATGATTTTTAAAAGAGTTTTTAAAATAATTTTTAAAATGTTTTAAAATAATTTTTAAAATACTTTTTAAAATAGTTTTTAAAGAATTTTGAAGATAATTTTAAAATAATTAAAGACTTTAAAGTTAAAATTTTAAGTTAAATATAAAAATTTTTAAGTTAAATTTTTAAGTTAAATAATTTTTAGGTTAAAATAAATTTTTAATTTAAAATAATTTTTAGGTTAAAATAAATATTTAAGTTAAAATAATAAATTTTTAAGTTAAAATAGTTTTTTTTAGGTTAAAATAAAATTTGCATTTAATATAATTTTTAAAATAAATTTTTAAGTTAAAATAATAAATAATAAATTTTTAAGTTAAAAAAATAATTTTTAAAATAGATTTTTAAAAAATTTAATTTTAATTTAATTTAATTTGAAATTCGAAATTTAATTTTACTTAATTTCAATTTAGTTTGAAAGTTAATTAATTTAATTCTTATTCATCTCACCCAATCTAGATTATCAATCAGGGAATTCTATAATTTTGTGAGATGAATTAGATTTAATTACAGAGTTTGGTTTAACTTGTGTTAGATTCAGATTTAGCTTTGGCCTCAACAAATAGGCATTCCTCGGATAAACTTCTAAGCTTGGTGAGTCACTTGGACGTCATTAGAAGTAACCAACCTTTCAAGGTTTTCCGAATAGTCCTATCCACGGAGCTTAGTACTAAACCTTTGTCTAACTAGTAGGATCCATTTAAAGGTAGCTTCGGTCGGTTCCACTTGGCCAAATGCACCAGATTGAAGCCATATCTTTCTAGACATGCGATGCCCAAGCTTTCCTAACGTACTATCATCAAAAAACTTCACCAGTACCATGATTCAAGTTAAACTTTAACCATCTTTAACTAGTCCTAATTACCCTGTCGGGTAGGTTGGTTGGGGTTACCCTTTTCGGGTAGATTAGTTTTGGAGGTGCCAGCTATTCTGGAGCCTCCCCTGAATTATTGGCCATTAATTTAATATTTTTGTATAATTAGAGTTGGTTTTAGTTAAGTTTTAATGTTTAATTTGTAATTTAAATTTAAATTTGAATTAATTAAATTGGTCAAATTATCTTTCTTTAAGAGAGTGTATTTAATATTTGAATTTTCTTTCGATTTCAATTTTATTGGGTTAATTGAATTATCTTTCTTTAATAGCTTATTTTTAAAGTTTAAGTTTTTATTTATTTTTAAATTTGAATTAACTAAATTGTTTGAATTATATTTTCTTAACGGTTTATCTTTTAGCTTTTTATTAATTGTTAATTTTGAAATTTCTGGATTATTTTTGTTTAATATGTTATCTTTAACATTTAATTTTAAGTTTGTTAAATTCCGTTTTGATTTTATCAAAGTGTTTGATTTTATCCTTATATTTTCTTTGCCTTTTAAATTGATATGGTTAATTGAATTTATTATATTAGTTTTATCTTTAAAGTTTAAATTTTTATTAATTAAATTATCTTGGTTTTGGATAGTATTTTCTAGACTAATTTTATCTTGATTATTAAATATTTTATCAGGGTATTTATTGATTTTATCCATTTTCTCATTTTTAGCATTTAAATTCAAATTTATTTTAATGTTTGATTTATTTATGTCTAAATGCTCACCTAATTTTAAATTTTCTGAATTAATTAAATTATTTGAGTTGATTTGGTCATTGTTTTGTTTGACCAAGTCAAGGTTGATGCCAAATTGATCAGAGTCTTGATTAACTTGATCAGAGTCTAGATTATTTTGTGATTTTGAATTTAAATCATTTAAATCTAGATTATCATGCACCATACTTGGACTAATTTCATAGTTATCATCATGCTGATTATTTAAACCACTATTAGCAGGGGTATTTTGGTAAATATTACTAACCTTGAGCGCAACCCCAAATTCAGTAGGCTTCTCTGTTGGATTTGACTCGAGTCCACATTTTACTTTAACTTGATCTTCTAGCTCCATCGGCGTCTCGTGAAGCTTGATCAACTGGATCCACAGCTCATATGCATTCTTGTACTTTTCTAATCTGCATAAAATATTGTTAGGTAAAACATTACAAATAATGTTACTTACCTTTTTGTTCAGTTCCGAGTTTTGAGTAGGTTTTCTCAAAATTAGCATATAATCGATGTCTACGCTTCCTAAGAAGCATTCCATTAATCGCTTCCAGTAGTTGAAGTCTTCATGATCGTATGGTGGTGGTTCGTGGGGGTTCCGTCCTTCTTGAAGAGTCATTTTTCTTGCACACAGAGAAACAGAAAAAAAAATCCCAAGACTTGGTCTTGGATTAGCAGTGCTGAAAAAAAATAATATTTCACTATTTTCGGAAAAAATAATAAAATATTAATAAAATATTTGAAAAAAAATATTATTTCAAAATTTTGAAAATGTAATATTTTTTAAATACTAAACAATGGTGAAAAGATGGCGATGTATTTTTCAAAAATCGTTTTGGAGGGAAAAAACGAAAGGTGGTTCAAAAATCGTTCAACAATATCTAATTTTTTCTTTAAAACGACCCCCCTTTGCTTGATTGGTGGTTGCACCAAATCAGAGCGGTACCTGCTCTGATACCACTTGTAGGACCGTTAGATTCGATAGAGTCCGATAGGGGTGAATATCGATTCGAAAATACAGAATATAAGGGCAGCGGAAAAGTAAATGAACACAGTTGTTTTTACTTCGTTCGGAGCCTGTGACGACTCCTACTCGAAGGCCCGTGGTCCTTGACCACTTTCGTTGGGCAATCACTAACAGGTCGAAATATGATTACAGAATAAATACAGGAAATGTCAGTGAAAACAAAGTAATACCGACAAGGAAATTAACTAAAAATCGAAGGAGCACTTTGTCGGAGCTTTGTTGGCGTCGCAGCAGAGCAGCAGGACCAGCAGTAGAAGAGTTCTCAGATTGATGATTGATTCAGAAGCTCCTGCCTGGGGCTTCTTTTATATGCTGCTCCGGGCGCCTGGATTCCTTCCGGGCGCCTGGAATGTGGCGTAGCTGCTCAAACCGAGATGCTCCACGTGGCGACGACTTGGCTGGATATAATTTGCCTTCATGGCGCCCGGATCCCCTCCGGGCGCCCGGACCACTTTGTTCCAGAAACTCTCTTTTCCTGCAAAACAAAGTTAGTCCGAGGCAATATATATCCTGCAAGATAGATTGTTAGCACATTTTATAATAGTATGAATTAGCACAAATAGTATGACTTAGATTCCGTCTTTCCGAGACCGGAATCTAGTCACGATCTCGACTTAGACATCCGAAATGGATCTAAGCCGGATCGACGCCTAATGTTCCCTTCCCGGGAATGCGTCCTCACAGTCACTCCCCTCCAGTGACTTACCTCACTTACCTGCAGACGTCCGGTCAGCCCGTCGACCCGTCTGGACTTCTTGCCAAGCGTCCGGTCAGCCCGTCGACCCGCTTGGACTTCTCGCCAAGCGTCCGGTCAGCCCGTCGACCCGCTTGGACTTCTCGCCAAGCGTCCGGTCAGCCCGTCGACCCGCTTGGTCTTCTCGCCAAGCGTCCGGTCAGCCCGTCGACCCGCTTGGACTTCTCGCCAGCTATCCGGTTAGCCCGTCGACCTAGCTGGACTTCATGCCAGACATCTGGTCAGCCCGTCGACCTGTCTGGACTTCTCCTGCACACTCGATCAAAGTGTCAGATAACAACGAACCTAACTTAACCTGATTTGTCATTCATCAAAACCTGGGTTCACTATGTGAAAATAGACAATAGACTTCGCCACTGTTTACTTCGGCAATTAGTAATTACGAAGTAAGAAATGATAATCAACTTCGGTAATAAAGTTGATGCAGTAAATACGATTTTAAACTTCATAGGTTTAAAAATATGAGTCTCACTTCTAATTTTGTTTGACATTTTACTTCATAATATATATTTGATGAAGTAATAAGTTATAAAATAAAATTTATATATATAAGTACTGAAGTAATAAGTTTAAATGGGTTTAAAATTTTAGTATGACTTGAACCGGTTAATTATTCATATAAAATCTTTTACTGTAACTTGCTCTCTACTAAAACCTAAGTTTTGACGAAATCACCTAGCATTTTTTCCTTTCACGTTTTCCTCCAACGTCAGCTTCTCTTTCTCATTTTCCTCGACAGTCTTCTCCTTCGCTTCTCCTTCTCATGTTCTCTGTGAGATCCTCGCCTCTTCCAGCCCTTCCTGCGTCAATCGCTCCCTCGACGATGCTAGCATCTGCGTCTCCTCACAAGATGTGGAGGTTGTGCTCAAGATCTCTTACTCCTAACCGGGTGCCGCCTTCGCCCTATTTCAACAATCCAAAATTCGGCGCTTGAGAGAGGAGGAAGGGGAAAGAGATTCATCCCTGCGGCATGAGGATGTCGTACCTTCTGTCGCATCTGCACTCCGGTTGGGCAGTGGATCAGGCTATCTTGGCGAAGGAGGAGTGCCTTGTCGTCATCCTCTTCGGACATGACTAGGATGAGACTTGTATGCATGTATCTCTCCCTCTTTTTGATTATGCGGATGTATATTTTTTCAACTACTCCTAGAATTTGTGTAGTGATTTTCATTTATTTCCTCGCTTCTTTCTTGAATTTTGAAGTTTTTGACTTGTTCCCAATTCATGTGAGGAACCCTAGATAGGCATATCGATGTTCAATGTATTGTAACTACTGGCTCAACAGTAGTTTTTTACCTTCTTGCTTCAAGTCACATATTTTCTCCATTGGAGAAAACTAGGATTCTAAGCTATTATTGTTCCTTTATTTATATGGTATTTTTTTTCTCAATTTCACATCGATTTGCTTATGAGGTTTTAAGCTATCAATCCTCGAGTCCCTTCCAAAGGAATTAGGAGTAGTCGGTGTTACTTCATAATGTGGTCCATGAAGGGCTCAATTCAATGATGCTGCTAAGTAACAATGATACTGCTAAGTCAAAGGCTTTGAAAAATAAATAAGCTTTAAGTAACTATAATCTCCAAGTATACTATCAATCATCAATACATTATTTATCTAAATTACAACATCACAATCTGGTGTAGGTTCATAATGTCTTTGGTTGAATGGCAATCCTTCGTGCTTGATAATTAGTAACTTGTTCAATAGCTTTGTAAGACTTCTCTCACATTCAGTTGAGGTAAACAACCAAATATTAGTATTTGTGAGTTGAAATGTAGCATGACATTTGGATGAGGTCCTCATTAGGAAAATTAGCACTTTAACATTATTATTTTTCCATGATCATAAAAGTATACACAAAATATTGTGTCAGATAATACTTCATTTCTTTTAAAAATTATTTGGAATTTACAATTACCACTGATTTCTAATTTTATTTTAGGAAGATCATTTAGATTGTTCTAAAATTCTACTAAATTTATGAGGATGTATGTATTTGTGGTCATCAAAGGATCCAAGATTTCCTAGAAGGGGACGGACACTTGGTTCAACAAGAAATTAATTAGCTATCCCTACTGAATCTAACATAATCTTACAAGCTAGACTTTTAGATAACTCAACTCATTCCTTGGAGACAATGAATTCAGCAACACAGCCAATAGCTGCAAGGTAATGCCACATTGCTTATAAAACCATTTTTTTCCCTAGAAAATAGTGCCTATAGTAACTGTATTTTTCTTTTCCCTTTCATGCCTTTTTTACAATTTGATGGAGACTTCTAGGAAAAATAGATTAAGATGTTAATTCAACCTACCAATTGTGAGAAGTTTTAAAAGATTTTAAACGTGTTCTTCAATCTAACAATTCTGAGATGCTTTAAGGGATTTTCAGAAAGCAACATCATCACTTCTTTGTATAAATCTCATTAGTGTTCAAGGATTCTGTAAGATGAAGCTTATTTTAGTACCCAATATTTATTGAGCTCATATCAATCTTCGCCTTATGTTTTTTGTGATACCCTCTTGTTTTTTTCTTTTTTTTCATTTATGTTGTCAGTTTGAATATATGGTATGAAAGTTTTGTTTGCTTCTACAATTGAAAGATAAATATTGAACTATTAATGATTGCTCGTCATAGGCAATTCTGTAGGAAAAGAATAGAATTATAACTAAGTAAAAATACTATGCTGCTAGTGTATTACTGCTTTTGTGTCATGTGCTTTTTGTCTAGGTAATTACAATCTACTAGATACTTATTAAGTATTCAAATAGCTTATATTGCCACATATATAGCAGTATAATATTTCATAAATTTAATTTTAAGATAAAACATTACATCCCCTTGTTAGTGTGGTGCCTTATTGCAATATAATTCGTATTAGTTTAGAAGATGCATGGTTCCATTCTATTGTAATATGAGGTTGTGGTAAGGTGTCATGCAAAATATGAATGAGTTTTCTTTCAGTTGTTAAAATTATTTAATGTTTCTATTATGTTGTACAATATATCCATATTGAATCATCTGACTACCTTGTAAGAGCTAAGCATTCTAAACTCAACTTAGACACTGATTATTCAGTACATTTCATATCATTTCTCATTTTTTTAATATCCTTGGATACTTTAACTGATTACCTCAAATGCGCTTAATAGTAGTTGAATGCCCTTGCTCAATCAAGGTTCTTTATTTTGATGATGAGCTATAAAGTATTTACTTTGGTTAATAATGTAAATTGCTTTTTGGTTGATGTTATGTTATGAAGCAGTAAAGATTGTATACCTCTTTCACTCAAGACTATTATTCTCAAACTGGAATAAGTTAATTTTGTTAATCTATGTGATGCTTTGAATCCGGTCCTGCAGATGATTGGCATGAGAACATCTATCTTTTTTTAATTGTGTGTGTAAGTAATTGATTCTTTCTTAATTGTTAATCTATCTTTTTTCACGTTGTTTCACGGCCAAGTTACAATTAACTGTCGTATGTCGTATGCCTCCTTCTGTTAGTATTATGTGTTAAATACAATATTTGTTCATATGGTTTTCTTTGTTCACAATATTAGTTCACATGCTTTTGCTTTGGTTTACATGGGGTATATTTATGTTTTTCATTACTTTGTCATTACCATGCAATTACCTTGCAGTTACCTTTACAAATACTTGGAGAAAGAAAAAAGAGCTGAGTATGTGTCATTTGTGGATCCTGGTCACATACCTACATGTGGTGTGGGTGAAGAAGGCAGTAAATTGTCACAACATTGCTGCTCAGTTGAGAGCATCGAATTCATCCCATACAACACTGAGTAAGATTTTAATTATTTATCAATTCCTACTACATGCTAGTCAATGTTATATTTTCATTTGTACAGGTACCATTGGATCTTGACTATAATTAATGAAGATAAGAATATGATATATTTATTGAACTATTTTAGTAATAGAAACTGAGACTATGCTTGGCAAACTATTGTGACCAAGTAAGTAGTAGATTATACTAATTTTGAATGCATTCAATTCATCATAGGTTGTAAAAATAATTTTCTATTGTTTACAATGTAGTAAGGTCAAGATATACAATGCATCAAGGGGTATTTCAAAAGGACTAGGTTTTAAACAATTGACAATATGTATTGTGACTATATATTTAGACAATAATTAATAATTTTTATTATTTGGATTATGACTTCTTGCATGACATTTTCAATTTCATTAGGATAATCTTAAATAAAATGATGGTGTTGAATGTGGATATTATATGATGCGGTACATGAAAGAGATAGCCTTGGATGAAGATTCACAATTAGAGAGAAAGGTGAATTTCTTCTTTATGAAATATTTTCTTTATAAAATATTGAGTCATTTTTTATTGATCCTCAAACTTCTGTTAATGTTTCAGTTTGCAGCATCAAAAAATAAATAATATTACAATCAATTTCAGTATGATGAAGTCAGAAGTGAATGGAGTGAATTCGTCTACTTCTATGTGAGTGCCTAAGTGTAGGCTATGATATACATTTTAGACATGTATTTAGAGATTTATGGATACAAAAGTTTTTGGATTATGGTTAGACATGTCTTTTATGAATACACTTTTAGATTGTATTTGATACATATTTATGATATATTTGTTTAATTTTGGTGGTAAAAAATATTGTGTTGTAGTAAAATATTATAATATAAATTTTCTTCAATTAAAATTGTATTGCAGTAAAATATGGTCAATTACTTTGATACTATAAATAAATGATGAAGTAATACAACAAAAAAGACTTTGCTAAATTTAAATAGTGGTGTAGTTAAAGAAACTATTTGTTTCACTACTGATCAAATTTATGAAGTAGTTCGTATAAATTACTTCACTACATTGAATTTTTTGTGTAGTAAAATATCCTCTATTGCTTCTATACTACAATGAAGTAATACAATAATAAATACTTCAACCAAAACAAATTATGCAGATGTAAAATTAATCATTTACTACACCAGAATTCAAAAATTGTGAAGTTGTATACCTATTTTACTTCGTCAAACAATGAAACCTATGAAGTAATATATCATCAACTACTTCGGTCATTTTACTAGTCACGATGAAGTAATAGAATTTTTTTACTTCGAAAATGGTCCAATTTTGAACCGGTTTTGGACCGGTGATAGACTTCGGTAAACATGTGGTGAAGTAAAAAATTGACTCTTTTACTTCACGTGCGTCTACTTCGGTAATTATCTACCTATTATTTCGGATAATATCCGAAGTCTATTGTCGATTTTCACATAGTGGTTAAATCGTTAGTGTTAACCGCACCAACAAAATTCACTCAGAAGGTATGACTCTGAGCGAAACCTTCCAAGTGGCAGTTATCATCGAAAAGCTACCAACTGGTTGGAAGGACTTTAAGAATTATCTGAAGCACAAGCGGAAGGAAATGAACCTGGAGGAACTTGTTGTTCGCCTTCGTATAGAAAAAGACAACAAGAATTCGGAGAGAAAACTGTTCTCTCAAGCTACTGTAAAAGCCAATGTTGTTGAGCACGGACAAAGCTCAAAACGGAAGCATCCAAAATCTTCCACGACGCAACCCAAAGGACAAAACATGAAGAAGAAGTTCTTAGGGAAATGCTACAATTGTGATCGTATGGGTCACAAGGCTTCAGACTATAAAAGCCCAAAGAAGAAAAAACCTGAGACCAACCTGGCAGG
Organism: Zingiber officinale; assembly: GCF_018446385.1. NCBI lineage: Eukaryota > Viridiplantae > Streptophyta > Magnoliopsida > Zingiberales > Zingiberaceae > Zingiber > Zingiber officinale. The sequence goes on from NC_055997.1 coordinate 124,112,725, forward strand.
AGAACAGGATATGGATCTCTGCGCCGTGATCTCTGAGGTGAACCTAATAGGTTCCAATCCTCGGCTATGGTGGATCGATACTGGAGCCACCAGACATGTGTGCTGCAGCAAGGAGCTACTCCACAACTTCGAAAAAGTCACTGGAGACAAACTGTTCATGGGGAATTCAGCAACCTCGGACATAATGGGCCAAGGAAAGGTGGTGCTGAAGATGACCTCGGGCAAGGATCTCACTATGAACAATGTGTTGTATGTTCCGGAGATTCGAAAGAATCTAGTATCCGGGTCACTGTTAAGCAAGTATGGCTTTCGCATTGTCTTTGAGTCAGACAGAGTTGTACTGTCCAAGAACGGAGTGTTTATAGGAAGGGGCTATGTATCTGATGGGTTGTTTAAGCTCAATGTAATGGCCATTAGGCCCAAGATAAATAAAAATGAAAGCTCTTCCACTTATATGCTTGAGTCTTCGTGTTTGTGGCATGGTAGACTAGGACATGTTAACTACGATGTATTGCGTAGATTAATAAAAATGCAAAGCATACCTACATTCCACCTTGACCCAAAACACAAATGTGAGATTTGTTTTGAAGCAAAAATGACAAGGTCATCCTTTCAACATATTGAAAGAAGTAATGAACCACTTGACCTAATCCACACTGATGTGTGCGACCTAAAAGGTACGCCAACACGTGGTGGTAATAAATATTTCATCACTTTTGTAGATGATAACACAAAATACTGTTATGTGTATCTTCTCAAAAGTAAGGATGAAGCTATAGAGAAATTTGCTCTCTATAAAAATGAGGTTGAAAACCAACGTAATGGAAAGATTAAGGTGATTCGAAGTGACCGAGGTGGTGAATATGTATCACCATTCGCTGAGTTGTGTGCTGAACATGGGATCAGACACGAAACAACAACTCCTTATACTCCTCAGCAAAATGGAGTTGTTGAACGAAAGAATCAGACTCTTAAGGAGATGATGAATGCTCTTCTATTGAGCTCTGGATTGCCAGAATCCATGTGGGGGGGAGCTGTGTTATACCTTTTAAATAAGGTACCTCGGAAGAAAATAGATAAGAGCCCTTATGAGTTGTGGAATAGAAGACAACCGTCCTACAAATATTTACGAATGTGGGGGTGTCTTGCCAAAGTGTTGGTGCTTGATCCGAAAAAGATTAAGATAGGACCAAAGACTGTTGATTGCATCTTCATTGGCTATGCACAAAATAGCACTGCATATAGATTTTATGTGTATGAGTCACACATACCGGAGATACACAAGAACTCGATAATCGAATCGAGAAATGCCTCGTTCTTCTAGCATGTGTTTCCATATAAGACCCGAGAGGATGCTAGCTCCTCAAAACGGGCAAATGAAACACAAGGCGAAGAAGAAGATGATAATGATGATGAACCAGTTAAGGTTGAGCTTAGACGGAGTAAAAGAGCTCGGGTAGAAAAATCCTACGGATCGGATTTTATCACTTTCATGCTGGAAAGTGAGCCCCGGAGTTACTCAGAAGCAGTAAGCTCGTCTGATGGGCCTCTCTGGAGAGAGGCAATTGTATCTGAGATAGATTCTATCTTGCAAAATCACACTTGGGAACTCGTGGATCTTCCTCCGGGAAGTAAACCACTAGGTTACAAGTGGATTTTCAAGAGGAAAATGAAGTCAGATGGCACAATCGATAAATACAAGGCTAGATTTGTAATTAAAGGATACCGACAACAAGAAGGCCTTAATTACTTCAATACATACTCTCCGGTATCTAGAATAACTTCCATTAGAGTATTGTTGGCTATCGCTGCTCTATGGAATCTCGAAATACATCAAATGGATGTAAAGACAGCCTTTCTAAACGGGGATTTAGAAGAGGAAATCTATATAGACCAACCTGAGGGGTTTTCTGTGTCAGGACAGAAACACAAGGTCTGTAGATTGGTGAAGTCATTATATGGCTTGAAACAAGCACAAAAGCAGTGGCATGAGAAATTTGATAATGCCATGAAGGAATGTGGATTCAAGATCAATGAATGTGATAAATGTGTCTACATGAGAGCCACAGAGAATGACTATGTCATCTTGTGCCTCTATGTAGATGACATACTTATCATTGGGAGTAATGATAAGATAATCAAATCCACTAAAGACATGTTGAACTCAAGATTTGACATGAAAGACATGGGCCTAGCTGATGTGATTTTAGGAATCAAAATTCTTAGAACGACAGAAGGACTTGTTCTTAATCAGTCCCATTACGTGGACAAGCTTCTTGAGAAATTCACCAAGGGTGATACTGCGTTGGCACGAACACCGATAGATACAAGTCAACATCTATCGAAAAATCGAGGTGAAAGTATCTCGTAGATAGAGTACTCACGAGTGATTGGAAGTCTGATGTACTTGATGAGTTGTACACGACCAGACTTAGCCTACGCAGTAAGCAGACTGAGCAGATACACGAGTAATCCCAGTAGTGAGCACTGGAAAGGGATAACAAGAGTACTGAGGTACTTAAGATACACTCGTGAATATGGACTGCACTATACAAGATATCCTGCTGTGATCGAAGGATACAGCGATGCAAGTTGGATATATGATATACAAGACTCTAAGTCTACAAGTGGCTATGTCTTCACTCTAGCTGGTGCAGCCATTTCCTGAAATCTTCTAAGCAAACCGTAATAACCAGATCCACGATGGAATCTGAGTTTGTAGCTCTTGACAAATGTGGTGAAGAGGCTGAATGACTACGACAATTCTTAGAAGATATTCCACGTTGGCTAAAACCTGTGCCGGCGATTTGCATACATTGCGATAGTCGATCAACAATCGGTCAAGCACAGAGCCATCTGTATAATGGTAAGTCTAGACATATACGTCGTAGACATAATACCATTAGACAACTACTCTCAACTGATGTTATGACTGTTGACTATGTGAAGTCAAAGGATAACTTAGCGGATCCGCTAACCAAGGGGTTAAATCGAGAGTTAGTTGCAAGTTCATCACAGGGAATGGGCTTGATGCAGTTGTCAGCAATCAGTGCAGAGGACACCCAACCTATGCTGACTGGAGATCCCAAGAACTAGGTTCAAAGGGCCAACTAATCTGCACTGACTAGACACACTGTAGGGAGAGCCCGATAAAACAGTGACCAGAGCAGGGTAAGCCGATAGGCTTTTAATGATCAAAAAGAGTAAATGACAACTCTTGAGGGATCACCTATGTGAGAAAGAAGTGAGGCCGCTTCGAAGAGAATTGGAGGCACAATTCTGAGAGCTTCTCACAGAACCAGGCGTGTTTATGGCCAAGAACGAACACACTCATAAGACCTGAACTATATCAGGGAGAGTCTTGGGTAAGATCTGTCTATGCTTACACCAACGGCCGAATAGTTCAAAGACATCACGTCTACTAATCAGCCAGTGAGCAAACAGAGTTTACAAGGGAAGGTTCAAAGGGTAACACCTACATATCCTATACTCGACTCAACTGTCGAAAACTATCACAAATCCTTGTTTTCATTCATGTGGGGGATTGTTGAAAAATGGAATGAAAATGCGACGTGTGGGTTGTAGTCCCACAATGATTGAATGCAAGGCTTTCCGACTGATTCAGAACAAAGGGGGTTGGAAATCCAGGGCCCGGAAGACATCAACCCATTGCTCGTAAAAATCAGTCAAGACACGGTATGTCTACTTGTTGGCCAGTATGCAAGCCAAAGCCAAGGTCGCCAGTTTGCTTGCACGCCACGTGGCAAGCTTGTTTGCACGCCATGTGGCAGGCCACGTGGCAAGTTGAATCCAACAGCAAGCCACGTTGTGGCTTGCTGTGCTTGCAAGCTTTGTCTTGCTGGCAAGTTGAAGCCAACAGCAAGCCACGTTGTGGCTTGCTGGCAAACATGCAAGCCACAACGTGGCTTGTTGTGCTTGCATGCCTTGTAAGCCTTGCACCAGACAAGGTCTATATAAGAGACCTTAAGTGGACTTCAAGCGAGGAGAGAAAAATTCAAGAAAGCAATGCAGAATAAAAAGCTCAGTGATCTTTGTGAGTGAAGTTGAAGTGAGCTTTGTGTGCTCCTCCATTCCTCCTTGAATCCCCATGTTTTTTCCCTTCTGTTGTGCAATACTTTTGCTCAACAGAAAAGTGATAGTTTTCGGATCTAGTTTAGATCGTCACGACAACCAGTGCTCGGTTGTGCTCGTGATCCTACCGTTTTATCCTGGGAAACAGACGTCCACTTAATCCTCTGAGCACCGCGGAGGGGCCGAATCTGTTTTAAGGAGACAGCGCTCTGCTGGACTCGGCATCCACTCTGAGTTCGTGTTGCAGCTCTCGACATCCTGTCAGCAACTCTCAACAGCAACGTGGCGCCGCTCGACAACTCACGGTGTCCACGACTCATCTACTCGCCGCGTGGCTCGGCTCGCTAGAGTCGACAGTTTGAGATTATCTGCTCAAATCTACTAGATTGTAAGTTCTTGTGACTCTGGTACACACTCGAAAGCGTAGAAAAAAACTTCTGAGAAGATCACACAGATTGTAAACAGGTTCACTCCCATCACATTGCTATGTGATTGATTGATATAAAATACTTGTTAGACCTTATAGATCAGGGATCTATATTTAAAGATTTAATTATGGTATATATTATTTAAAAAAAATCCTTATAGATAGTAGATATAAAAAATATTAACTGTGATGAATCTTTATGTATACTTTTCTAGTTTATCGTAGTATAAAAATTCTTTATGGAATGGATTAATCATTCAAATTCGACGTTCTTATCATTAATTATTTTTTATTGATACGAAATATGCAGACAAGAATCAAAATGGGGATTATTTGAGATTTTGTAAGCGTTCTCTGTAAATAATCAGCTGCTGACTCCAATCATTATTGTACTTTTTGCTAACCAATTAATTTGATGTTTTTTTTTGTAGTCTTTTTCTCCGTCTGGTATTAATTTATAGATTTCTAAACGCTTCTCTTTCCAAACTTAATTGGCCTTCACGTGCGGCTCCGACGATTGGCCGACAAAGCTCCGGACGCTAGCTTTGAAGACTATCTAGCGCATGCGAATCCATTTAGGCACCTTAAAATACAACCTCTTCTAGATTTAAGCATCTTAATATAAAATTTATAAGAAATTTATAAAATCTAAAATGCTTAATAAAATTTTTTAAATTATTATAAAATGAGATTTAAAGTTTATAATTTAAGAGCGATCCTAAAAAATTTAAATATATTATTTTATCTTAAAATTAATGTAATATATATATAATCATGTAACTTAGGGTATGAATTGAATAAAAAAAATTATTTAAAACTGTAAGCATTAAAACAATTTCAATAAACTTTAATATTATTGATATGGATAAGATCATTAAAAACAGTTCGTTTAGAATTTTACTATTAAAAATGGTTTTAGATTATGTTTTTTTAAAATTTTCCTGGTCCTTTATTTTAGGGGTGTAATCGAGCCGAGTCGAATTGAATTCTTAAATATTTGATTTTGACTAATTTATAATCAAGTCAAACTCGAGTTTTATTTAACGAATATATTTATGACTCACGAACTTATTCGAGTTTTTATCGAATATTAATGAATTTAATAAATATAAATTATAAAATATTTATTAAAAATTAAATTATTTATTTAGAGAAAATTATAATATTTTTATTAAAAAATATTATAATTTTATTCTAATAAATAAATTTGATATATTATATTATAATTTTCATAAATAGAATGTAAAAATTATAAATGTAATATTAAAATTATTATTTTTTATTTAAAAATTCATTCATGACATGCTCACTAGTTAACAAATGAGTATTGTGAAATTTAAATTTAATTTATTTATTTTAACGAGTGTTATTAAATAAATTCTAATAAACTTTTATCAAATAAATCACGGACGACTTCATTTACATCACTACTTTACTTTTTGTGGCCTTTTTCAGTAAGCTGCAAATCTCACTATTCTCGTGTTTCTGTTGCCTTCAAATTCTAGTTTTTCTCTTGGGCCATGTCTCCATGAAGTGCTTTCATTCCCACGGCGACGAAGGGGCCGGCGGCGTGTTCGACGATGGAGGATCCAGGGCCTCTCGCTTTTCTTGGATCCGGTCCTTCAGCACTGCCTCTGCATCCTCCTTACTGGGCTTTGAGCCGCGGCCGACAGGGTCCGAGCACGATCCCGCTTGGGAGCTGCCCCGACTAGCCGTCTGGCCTCCCGAGGGCCTTCGATCCTTCTCGTTCTCAGAGCTCAAGGCCGCTACGAGGGGATTCAACCGATCTCTATTGCTCGGGGAAGGTGGATTCGGGAGCGTGTACAAAGGCGACCTTACGATCACCGGCGACCACGGTGTCGCCGAGACAATGGAGGTCGCCGTGAAACAGCTGAATCGTCACGGGTTGCAGGTAAAAGTTTCTTTCTTTTTTTCTTTTTCTTCTTCTTTTTGCATTCTTTTAATTGTCATTGCTTCGGCTGTCTTTTTTTTTTCCTTCGAGTTCTGTGGACGATCTTTTAGGTCTCGCGATCAAAGAAAATGTGCTGTAGGTCACGATCATGCGCATATATTTATCTGGTGTAGGGTTTGTAAAAGTGTGATTGGTTGCCCTAGGCCTTCTTAATTATAGTTGCCACCAAGGCATATTAAATTGAAGTTGTAGCTATTTATTACTTTTCCGTCTTATTGCGAGATGCAGTCCTGTTTCTCTTGTGATTACACAAAGAAAATGACACTGTTGGACTCTCCTAATCTGTTGGCTGTCATTTGTGGCTAGCCTTAAGGTCAGTTTGCTCCGTGAAATGGTATAGCGGGAGAAAGGAAATGGTAATAGCAGGAGAGAATCTAGCATGTTATCATTTCCTCCAAGGACACCCTGAGTGAAAGAGGATAATTTAAATGAAATGAGTGTCTGCTCTGGGTCTAAAAGCACAAAAAATCTATGAACTTGATGATTTGATGCATTAGTAACTATCATTAGGTACTTTTAAATTTGATTTTCTTGTGATATTTTGACATCTATAACAACTTTCATCGATCCTTTTAGTTTATACATCCAAATGCCTTGCACCTTTAACAACATTGCCAGTGGTGAAGTACTGAAGTTACTATACTACCACCCTAGTACCAATTGCCCCTAGTAACTATGAATTTCATTTTTATGGCTTGAAATCAAACAAGTTAACTATTTTGCTGACAAAGTTCTGGATTGCTTCATCTTTTTCAGGGACACAACGAATGGGTGACAGAAGTTAAGTTTCTTGGTGTAGTGAAGCATCCAAATCTTGTCAAGTTGGTAGGTTACTGTGCTGAAGATGATGAGAGAGGAATTCAACGGCTCCTAGTTTATGAACTAATGCACAATAAAAGCTTGGAGTTTCACTTACTATCTCGAGTTTCTACAGCTCTCTCATGGGTTTTAAGGTTAAAGATTGCCCAAGATGCTGCAAGAGGTTTAGCATTTCTCCATGAAGAAATGGATTTTCAGGTTATCAATTAATCCTTGAACAGCTTTGCTAGAATTTTGTCATGTTTTATCATCTTGTCATACTCGTTAATTTACTATTTCTTTAAAAGACAGCACCTACAATTTTACTGCCTATGTGATATGTTACTTAGTATACTTTCAGATAATTCTCATGGGCCTCACTTTGCCTGTTTTATAATCTTTTGATGCAGTTAATATTCCGAGATTTTAAAACATCAAACATTCTGCTAGATGATGATTTTAATGCCAAACTCTCAGACTTTGGTTTTGCTAGACATGGTCCAGCAGAAGGGGTTGGCCATGTTTTGACTTCAGTAAGTATGACTTTGATCATTTGGTAGGAACATGGTCACAAGATCTTCAGTGTTTAAGCATGAATGTTACGTGCCTGTCAAATATGAACAACAAACTGAACCAACAAGTTTTATGAAAATGTGAAGTTTTAACACAGTTCAGGCTTTTTTCCATTTTCCTTAAATTACCATTGCTGCTGATTGCAAACATGTTTATAGATATTGTGCTTTAGCTTTACAGAGAGCATTGGCAATCTTCATATATACCTTTGAGCACCCATTGCAAGGCATATTGCCATCGTTTATCAGATGTCTGTTGAGCTCAAAACATACATCTCAAAATTCTAGTATTCAACCTTGCTGCAATTACTTGCAACTTATTTCACTGTGCAGGGCATGATAACAGCAATCTTCTGTTGCTTTTCACGCAGGTTGTGGGTACTGTTGGTTATGCAGCTCCAGAGTATGTCCAGACCGGAAAATTAACTACTAAAAGCGATGTATGGAGCTTTGGAGTTTTTCTATATGAACTTTTAACAGGAAGAAAGTCGGTGGATTGGAACCTACCTAAAAGTGAGCAAAGGCTTCTGGAGTGGGTAAAACCTTTTGCAACAAACCCCAGAAAGCTTCAGGCCATTATCGATCCACGACTCGATGGGAACTATTGCTCCAAGTCTGTCCTGATGGTAGTAGCATTAGCTAATAGATGCCTGAAGAAGCAACCCAAGTCCAGGCCTAGAATGAGCGAGGTGGTCGAGAGACTTGATCAAATCATCAAGATGTGTACTAGCCAGACTACAAATGCCATCCTATCTCCATCTCTGTCTCCGTCTCCCTCGCCCTCTCCCTCTTCTGGGGATGCTATTTCCGATAGGACAAAATGGCCAGAAGACAAGGGTTCCAGGACCCAGTCGATTGAATTTAAGCATATAACGAGGCCCCTTGCAAAGATGACAAAGGCTTGGGGTTAATCTTGTTTGTTTCACTTGCTTGGCGAACAAACTGAGTTAAAGAGGAGGTAGGCACAAGACATAGTCTGTTTGTTATTGTCTGCCTCCTTAAACTCATTTGCAAGTGAATGACTTCTTTGTTTTTGCCTCCTGTATATAGATTTCAATGCGAGAGGCCATGATTGTTTGTATTGTTTATTTATTTATTTTTGAGAGTTCGTAACTATGCGATTTGCCATTCCAGATATCGCTTGAAACTAGTGTTTGTTTTACCTCCCTTAGAACGTAACTATGCCATCTGTTCAGTATCTTCCCCATGGCTGAATCTGTCTCCTGATGATGACTCCCTAGTGGCAACCTACTAGGACATTACTTTATCCTCGCACGCCTGCAAAGTGCAAACTATTAATCTTATAAAGAGAGACAGATTGAAAATAAAAAATCAAAAAAAAAAAAAAAGGAATATGGCCGTGCTTATAAACCACGCGCTTACGCTTTAAGCGTACCTTTGTTTCGACAAGCAATTAGCAGTCGCCATTCGCTACGTCGATTCCTTATCCTGCTGCATCAGATCCATCGGAATTCAATTAGTGGCCAAGAGAAGAGAAGAGAAGAAGAAAACGAAAGAAATCATTGTAGGAAGGAATTCGAGTTGCAAAAAAAGGAGCATATTTACAGAATACTTCTATCAGGACTGCGTGAGAATCCAACATATGATTTATATTTCCCAAGGGGGAGAATAAAACCTATCAGCTTAATTTCTATGCTTCCAACCTAAAGCTAGCGTATGCAACCCAAAAGGAAGAATCACGACCACGGCTTATTTCTATCCGCATTGCCTTTGCCCTTTTCCGATACAAGAAGACTAGCTCCAGTCCATTACAACAGACACTGACAATCTGTAACAATCAACTTTCATCTAATTAATGGTGTTCATGCACAAACTGATTTTGCAAATTCCTCTGATCCTCTACTGATGTTTTACCTTGACTAGCATTTCCATACTCTGCAAGAAGTTTCAGAGTGAAGGCCTTGTTGAATGAAGTATTTTTCTCAGCATGCTCTAATATTCACAATGATTCTTCCATGATTAACAACCAAGCTACTAGGACATATTTGAATGACTTGAAAACACAAATGAAGATACACGAGGAAATAAAATAACTGGAAGGAAAACAGGTATGGCGTTAAAGTCTGAGAATATCATCATACCACTGGACCTTAAACTTATTTGAGTGAGAAAACAAAAATTATTGACTACTATTTGCTATTGTTGTAAAGGGCATTTCAGTACTTTGCCATCAATACTGAGTAGTACGACGGCCGCCAATGCTTTTAAGAAAGAGGAGCTTCGTCACTCTTCCACCAAGCTTTCCGGTGCATTCTTCCTTGCTCAGTAAACTCTCCCCTTCCTCCCTCACTTTTCTTTCTCAGACCTTCATCCCTCCAAGCTTAGAACAAGTATGGCCGAGGCAAGCTCAATTCTTCACCCCTCCAAGCTACCAACATCCAAGTGGAAGACTCCATCTCCTAAAGCTCAAAAAGCCACCTCTAGCGTCATCCCAAGTATCCTCTACAAGCTCATCTTGTTCGTCATCGTCATCGCTCTCCTTCCCATGTTTCCCTCCCAGGCGCCTGAATTCATTGAGGAATCCATCTTCACCAGACTCTGGGAGCTTCTCCACCTCCTCTTCGTTGGGATTGCGGTGTCCTATGGCATTTTCAGCCAGCGGAACGCAGAACCAGATACAGACAAGGAGTTGTTACAGAAGGAGGAGAGCCCCCATAGTTTCATCTCACAGATGATTCATGCTTCACCAGTGTTTGACGAAGAAGATGATGGAATTGGTAGTATGAACGAGAGAAATATTCAATCTTGGAGTTTTCAATGCTACAAAAATGAACCACCAAATCTGGTCGCCAGTAAACATCTGCTGTTGCCCGTTCGAAGCATAAAACAACAAAACCAGGAGAACGATGAGCAGTCTACCTCAGCTAACTATGGAATTGAAGACCACCTGTTTGATTCAGAGAACGAGTCCGCAGTACTCCCCTCTCCAATCCCCTGGATATCACGCTCAGGGTCGAAGGGGAATAAGGTCGAACAGGTGGCCGGCATAAAAGGCAGTAGCATCATTCCCTCAACTCCCGCGTCCCCCACTTTGCCTTCCCCAAGGCACCTTTCTCCTTCGCCGTCGTTCTCATCCGACACGTCGAAGCCGAAGATTATCTACAAAAGCAAGGCCAGTCCGCCGCCGCCGCCGCCGCCTCCACCCTACTACCTCAAACATGAGCACGGAAATCACGCAACGGCCAGAAGGCTCAAAGAGGAATTGAAGAACTCGAGCAGGAGAGAATGTCGGGATGCCACCAACGACATAACAAGTCCAAGGAATGAGCAGGCCGATAATTGCGGGGAGGACGTTGCAGAGGCGTCTGGTGGTGCCACAGAAGAAACGTCAAACCATGAAGCAGGAGGAGGGGAAGCGAATGAGGTGGACAAGAAGGCGGATGAGTTCATAGCAAGATTCAGAGAACAGATCAGACTTCAGAGGATCGAGTCGATCAAGAGATCCACCAAGCAGCGAAGTAACAAGAAGCAACAAGTCGTGTGAAGCAGGTGACTATAGCAGTTTACACGCTTGTACATATACGTCAATGTACTGTCATAATTCTGCTTTCAACAGGATTAAAAACCAACGTAAACTTAGTTAAAATCATTTCGTGATCTTGTTCATTTTATTTGTTTTAATTTGCAATTAGCTATTAACACTAGCAGAGTTAAATCATTAGAAAAAAAATACAGACTCAGCTACGACCTCGGCTTTTTTATTAATCCTGATCCGGCAGAGATTAAGGGAAGGACCGGCTCCTTGACTTGTCCGCAGCCGAGTTCTTTTGATAGGTTGGGTGTGAGTCAGATCAGCTCTTCTTAAGTCGGCTTCTCTCAGATCGACTTCTGTTGGATCGGCAAAATTGTTGAGTCGAGCGACACAAGGACACCAATGAAGATCTCGGACCTTGGTGAGATCCATCTGACGCTCCAAGTTAAATTAGGAAGGAGGATTTGTAAAAAAAAAAATTAACAAAAAAAAGGGTAAACATAGTAATATCCCATGTACTTCTTGATGTTATCATTAGGGCATCTGATTTTCTTTTGGGGGATTTTTTATTTTTGAAATTTGTGCCAAAAATTTGTACATCATTATCGTCAGATTTTTTTTATTCGATAAATCTATCTTATCAAAATCTCATTGACTAATATTGAATTATAATACGACAATTTATTAAATCATGCACTTAGACATCTTAATTGACCAAAAAACTATGCTACTTTGACATTTACCAAAAGACACACTTTTTCAAGTGCACTTTTCTTTTTATCCTTATGACAAATTAATTTTTTTTTGTCGTTTTTCTTTTCTCTCTCTTCTCTTTCCTATCTCCTCTTTCATCAACAATATTTAAAATTTAGTTAATTTTTTGATAACATTTTAATATATTTAGAGAAGCTAAAATAAACTATGAATAGCAAATTTGAACTCCTTGCAACATCAGGAATCCACAGGAACTGAAATGAGTGTAATTTGAGGTCTCTAGGTCCATCAGTGGGTTTCGATCAAAATCCACTTATGGATCTAGAGAGCTCCGATTGCACCCATTTCAGTTTTTATGGATTCTTGGTGTTGCAAGGAGTTCAAATATGCTATCCATTGTTTATTTTGGCTTTTAGAAGGTGTTAAAATACAAGAAGAAAGAATTAGTAAAAAAACTTCATATCAGACCCACGTTGGGCCTGATATAAATCATATCAAGCCCAACGTGGGTCTGATATGATCATATCAGGTCTAACGTGGAGTCCTATTTTTTATTCTTTCTTCTTATATTTTAACACCTTCTAAAAGTCAAAATAAATAATGGATAGCATATTTAAACTCCTTGCAATATCAGGAATCCACAGAAACTGAAATAGGTACAATCGGAGCTCTCTAGGTCCATCAGCGGGTTTTTGACCGAAATCCACTGATGGACCTAGAGACCTCAGATTACACCCATTTCAGTTCCTGTGAATTCCTGATATTGCAAGGAGTTCAAATATGCTATTCATTGTTTATTTTGACTTTTAAAAGGTGTTAAAATATAAGAAGAAAGAATCAGTAAAAAGGCTCCACGTTAGGCCTGATATGAATCATATCAAGCCCAATGTGGATCTCACTCTATTAGGAATGCTCAATTGTTTTAGGAACTCTTCATTTCATAATGGATGTGTTTATGATTGCTCTAAGTAGAAAAATAGATAAGGGCATCAATGCATATCCTCTTACATAAATGTTTCAGCTTGTGATGAAATCAAGTGGAAAAAGACAGTAGCAAAACATTGAGAGTTCTCTGACAAATTAGAGAATGTATAATGCTTCATTACCTGTAAGAAATACATATGCAAACACTTATAACAAATAGTCATAGTATAGTTATTGAAAAAAAAGAGAAGATACGTATAATTCCAATAAATAGAATTGACACAATACCAGATAGACCTAATTCTTTTACTAGCATGTAACTGTAAATAAGTCATGACTCACTTATTTCTTCTTTCTTTGTAAAAGAAAATTAATCCAGAAAATGAGATCACTTACGAGAAATAAGGGAAAAGGACAAAGAGACACCACTCCAAATTCTGAAGGATGAAAAAAAAAGTGTGTCAATTATTTAAATGGGAAAAAGATACCAAGCAAAAGGCAGAGGAATTGCAAAAATCATTACTTTTCAATATCCAATCCAGCATATTTGAAGAGGTATTCAGCAGTTAAGGCTTTTCCAATGTGCATGATTTTTCAAACCCCCAACAAAGACATACATCATGAACTGAGATTTAAGTCAAAATAAAATGCTACATTGGAAATGAAGAGTTCCTAAAATAATTGAGCATTCCTAATAGAGTGAGATCCACATTAGGCCTGATATGGAATCATATCAGACCCAACGTGGGCCTGATATGATTCATATCAGGCTTAACGTGGAGCCTTTTTGTTGATTTTTTCTTCTTATATTTTAATACCTTCTAAAAGTTAAAATAAATAATGGATAGCATATTTGAACTCCTTGCAACATCAAGAATTCACAAAAACTGAAATGGGTGCAATCGGAGCTCTCTAGGTCCATCAGTGGATTTTGACCGAAATCCACTGATGGACCTAGAGACCTTAGATTACACCCATTTCAGTTCCTGTGGATTCCTGATATTGCAAGGAGTTCAAATATGCTATCCATTATTTATTTTAACTTTTAGAAGGTGTTAAAATATAAGAAGAAAGAATCAACAAAAAGGCTCCACGTTAAGCCTGATATGAATCATATCAGGCCCACATTCCATATCAGGCCCAACGTGGGCCTGATATGAAATTTTTTTTCTGATTCTTTTTTTCTTGTATTTTAACACCTTCTAAAAGTCAAAATAAACAATGGATGACATATTTGAACTCCTTGCAACACCAGGAATCCATAGAAACTGAAATGGGTACAATTGGAGCTCTCTAGGTCCATCAATGGGATTTGATCAAAACCTACTGATAGACCTAGAGACCTCATATTACACCCATTTCAGTTCCTGTGGATTCCTGATGTTGCAAGGAGTTCAAATTTGTTATTCATAGTTTATTTTAGCTTCTCTAAATGTATTAAAATGTTATCAAAAAATTAACTAAATTTTAAATATCGTTGATGAAAGAGGAGATAGGAAAGAGGAGAGGGAGAAAAGAAAAACGATAAAAAAAAAAAGTTTGATTTATCAGAAGGATAAAAAAGGAAGTACACTTGAAAAAGTGTATTCTTTGGTAAATACCAAAGTAGTATATATTTTTTGGTCAATTAAGATGTCTAGGTGCGTGATTTAGTAAATTGTCGATTATAATACGTACATATAATTAATATATAAAAATAATATTATTAAAATATCTTTAATAATAATTTATAAAGTGTATTTTGACTGACCAAATTTTTGTCATTTAATATTAATTTTTTATATTAAAAATTTTTGGCTGGGTTGATTTATAATTTTAAGTGATTGTGAGCCAATACAAAAGGTTAATAATTTTTAATATGATTTAATTATTTTTTTACCTTTTTTTTGGTTAAGTCTTTTCTATTATTTTTTTATTGGAATGTTTTTTTTACCCTTTTTTCCTACCCATTGTTTCTGTTGTTTGTCTTTTTTCAAACCGTAAACCGTTTTTTTGAACATTAATTTTTTAAGTTTTTATAATCAATTTTTTTCCAACAATTGGGTTAATTTTGGATTATATTAATCCTCTCTTTTATTTTTTTTCGCATTCATCCTACATCCAGAAGTTATTACATTCCTATTTTTATAATCCATTTCATTTTTATTCTTTCAAAATAGATCCAAATTATCATGGAGGTTTTAGAAATTTTTCTAATTTTGAAAAAGCAATTTCGTTCATGTAATCATCATGATATTCAATATTCACAATTTTCTACTTCCACATATTACCCTCAAAAATTTTCAAATATTTTATACATTTTATAATTTCCTCCAAAATTTTAAAGTTCTCAAAATTTACCGGCTCCTCCAAGTAATGCCCCTCAACCTTCATTTTATATTTATCTTTTCGAATATTGACAGTATATGGCAAGCAAATTCATAATGTCACCCCTTTCTTATGGAATTTTTTCTCCACATTCATGCTCTCATACAAATCAAGAAGGACTAGCATAAATGTATCCAGGACCGACAAAGAATCAATAACACCATCTGAACGGAGTTAAGTAATGAAGGAAGTTTGGGTATACATAATACCAAATGAGTCAAGTGGTCAATGAATGAAAAGATACACTTTGCAAAAGCATGGATCAATATTAGCATCGATCCAATCATCAATAATGATCAAAAGAAATAAACTTTTTGGAATCGCAGAATACTACAATAAGTATTGGTCTGATGGACTTGCGGAGCGACCTTAGGTGAAGGTAAAATCACATTTCTATAGGTTTCATCCGATGGTTAATGAATTTACAATAACTTTTATACATATCGTGAAAGTGGGTGGAGCGACAAGGATATGCTCATGAGAACACATAAAATATAGCAAGAAAATCATTGCAATAAATCCTTTAACTATAAATATGTTTGGCGAATTTTCAGAGATAGTGAGAAATATGCTCCACAGAGAGTCTGTCATCGTGCTAACAAACAACCCAAGACCTCAAAATCAAGAGGGCACACATCCTCATCCAATCTAGATGCTCCTATCAATGTAGATGATTGTGAAGTCCATACTCGTCTAATGGGGCAAAAGTTAGCAAAAAGGAATGAAAAATCTAAAACTAGAGACATTAATGACATGAAATTCAATACTAAATGGCAAAAATTGAAGAATTACAAAGATAGTGAATTGAGATGCAAAAGCACGAGTTGATAATGGAGTATGAAATCTTTATGAAGGATACTAGTGGGATGATAGAAGACTAACTTAAGTTACATTCTAAATTTTATGAAAATATTAAAAAGAAATATGGTATGTAGTGGATGTTTTTAAGATTATCTTTATAGAATTTATTATTTTTTATTTCATCCATATAATTCATTTTTATCTATATTAATGTTATTTGTATTGAAATGAGTTTTCCAAAACTAGGAGAAATAATTATCCGTTATAACTAAAGAGTCAGTTTAAAAATAGCGGTTAATAAACTAGATATGGATAAAATTGATCGTTATAAAAGTAGTTGTTATAAAACTAACTAGTTTAAAAATAGTCGATACAAAATCTTTACAAACTAGCTGTTATAAAAATAAATCTTATAATCTAGACTTATAAAACTAGCCATTACAAATGTTTCTACATATTTTTGTATGGAAGTAGAATTCTCCATTATACTAACATTATCTTCTCAAACTACATTGATAGTATTTATTTATTTTAAATGTCTCACGATTCCAATAACTAAAGGCGTTCTATTCTCCACGACCAGTGGAGAAATTTTTTGACGAATTCAGATGATGACTTGGATCAAATGATGCTTATGCTACTAGAGCATAATGAAATGAAAATTCTAGCAACTTAAAGTTCTTCCGACGGAACTCATAGAAGGAATTTAAATTTAGATCGTGAAGTTGGACATGATCGCCTCTTGAATGATTACTTCTCTGATCAGCCGGTATATCCTGATAAAGTATTCCAATAATGATTTCAAATGTGAAGAGAGTTATTCCTTAGCATAGTTAATGTCTTATGACATCATTCAGAATATTTTAAATGGAATGTTGATGTAGTGGGAAGACGTGGTTTGTCACCCCTTTAGAAATGCACGACCACTATCCGCTAATTGGTGTATGGATCTCCCACCGACATTTGTTATGAATACATACGCATGAGTGAAACAACTGCTCTAAATTGCTTGGTCAACTTCTATCAGTGTGTGATTGAAGTATTTGGGTCACAATACTTAAGAAGGCCTAATGTTTCTGGCATCCAATGTTTGCTTGAAATGCATGAATAGAGACATGACTTTCCTGGTATGTTGGGTAGCTTTGATTGCATGCATTGGGAATGGAGAAATTGTCCCGTTGCTTGGAAAGACCAATTTACTTGAGGCGATCATGGGGTTTCAACAATTGTGCTTGAAGCGGTTGCATCTATAGACCTATAGATATGACATACTTTTTTTAGAATCGCAGGGTCACGTAATGATACCAATGTGCTTAACGAATCACTTTTATTCAAGAAAGTTCTATAAGGAAATGCATCAAGGATTAATTTTACAATAAATGATATACAACCTACAAAAAGGTACTATTTAACTAATAGGACTTATCCAGAATGGGTCACTTTCGTTAAGAGTTTTTCATGTCTCTAAGATTCCAAGAGAAAAATGTTCAAACAAAGACAAGAAACTACAAGAAAAGGCATCAAGTGAGCATTTAGAGTACTCCAATATCGTTAGGTAATGATTAGAGGACCAGGACGATTTGGGTATAAGAATAACTTGAAGGATATCATGTGTACATGTATTATTTTGCACAATATGATTATTGAGGATGAGAAGAATACAGTACGCAATTGGTCGAATAATGAGGAAGATCCTCTAGTACAAATATTTTAGGCCTCTATCCAAGAGTTTAAAGAATACTTTTGAAGAAACTGTGAATTACGTGATAATCAAGTACATCATCAAATTTGAGCTGATTTTTTTTTTTTTTGATGAAAAGGTAAATATATATCTGATCCGGTAGTAAGAGCGGGCCCCCCCCTTCAGGCAAAGTCAACGCCAAGTTAAAGTCACCAGGGCAGCCGCTCATCCGAGGAGAGTGTGGTCCGACCGGACGGACGACCGTAGACGGCCGGCCCGACCGGACTGCCGGCCGCCCGATGGAATCGAATACCCGGAAGGGTCCGGCCGGCTCGCACTTATAGTTGGAAGACACCCTGTCAAATCGGGGTTCCGACGCTCAGTTAAAAAGGTCACGGACCGAGCTGACCTTTTGACCGGTCACAGTCATAAAGCGCCCCTGTTTATTCGCCTCCACCAAGCACAGGTAAACCATTGCGTATGTCCGGTCGGATGTTTAGGGAGATGTCCGCTCGGACGACAAATTTGGAGCAAGGAAAAAGACCCGAGGATTTCTCCTCTGACAACCGGTAGGTTTCACGTGTGTGTCAGGCTCCAAATCTCGTGACAGGGGATTCTGTTGTCCCATCGAGGGCATGCTTTGACTGTAGTGATATGGGTCAGGTAAGCTTTCTGACAGCCGCATATCTAGGAAAAGACAGAAGACACTTATGCACCTAGGTACGTGTGCCCAGACCCTTCATAGCTCTATATAAAGAACCTCAGGTTTCGCCGGAGAGGTACGTATTCTGAGATTTTGGAAGCCACTTTGTTCATCGTAGCTTACCTGACTTGAGCGTCGGAGGGCCGTCGCCGGGACACCCCTCCCGGCTCGGTTTTGCTGCAGGTTCACCGGAGCACTCGAGGATCCAGCAGGGAGCGCCGCATCCCCAGCGTTCGTTGACTCTTGGTTCGAACAGGATCAAATTGGCGCCGTCTGTGGGAACACTCCTGCATTCGAACAAGAACAATGGACGAGGCTGGACGACAACACACGGTGGCGCTTTCAACAGAAGAACTCGACGCTCTGGTCGAGATGAGGGCCGCCAAACTTGTGGAGCAAAAACAGAGAGCCGCGGCCGAGCGGCCGGAGCAACAAGCAACATCTGCGTCAGGTGGTCGAGCGGAAGCACCTCAGGCCACCGTCGCATTCCACCGGGCCTTATTTCGCACCCCTGAGGCCATACCAGCCCGAAGAGATAGAGGATCTTCTTCAGATGAAAGGCCAAGGCGGGATGACAGGAAGGGGAAAGCTCCCCGAGCGGACTCCTCCCCCGAGCGGATCAATCGTTAATTTTCGGAGGCTATTCTGCAAGACCCTCTGCCCAAGCACTACGTGGCTCCGACGATCGGCGAGTACAATGGAACAACAGACCCGGATGATCATCTGGGTAAGTTCGATAACACAGCTACGCTCCACCAGTATACGGATGGAGTAAAGTGCCGAGTCTTTCTTACGACCCTCTCGAGATCGGCTCAACGGTGGTTTCGGAGGTTGCCCGACGGATCCATCACTAGCTTCAAGGACTTCCGAACGGCTTTCCTCCACCACTTCGCCAGCAGTCGGCGTTATCAGAAGACAAGTGTCAGCTTGTTTGCCATCAAGCAAGAACCTAGAGAATCGCTTCGGGCTTACATCCAGCGATTCAACCAAGTGGCGATGGATATCCCAACGGCCACATCAGAGACGATGATGAATGCCTTCACACAAGGCCTTGTAGATGGGGATTTCTTCCGGTCGCTCATCCGAAAGCCGCCCCGAGATTATGATCACATGCTGCATCGGGCCAACGAATACATAAACGTGGAAGAAGCGCAAGCCGCTCGGAAAAGGGAAACTCCAACCGAGCGCGCACCTGTTCATGCCGAGCGGAGACAACACGCCGTTCAGCAGCCACCCAAAGGACCGAGAGCCGAAGCAATTCGATCCCACCACGCCAGATCGCACGTACAAGAAGTGGCTCCCGCTCGGCCCAAGCCAAAGAAGAGGTGGACCCCTATGTTCTGCACCTTCCACCAGACGGATACGCACAACACGAGGGATTGTCGAAGTCTTCCCTTCGTGGTCAATCCCGTTCCCAAGAAAGCCGAACGACGGTCTCCTCCTATCGACAGGAGACAAAGGACCCATGAAGCCGACCGGACCCGCACCGAAAGGCGACATCAACAGACACCCGATCGACACAGATCTCCGAGACAGGATAATCGCCGGGCGTCCAGAGAACGGTCGCGACCGTCCACTCGGGAAGAGGAAAATAAGAGCAATACTTCCCGGGGCGAGATCAACGTTATTGCAGGAGGGCCGACCGGAGGAGACTCCAACCGAGCCAGAAAGGCGGGCGTTCGGCAGCTACAGATCCACGCAGTCGGCTGTAGCCAAGAGCGGGCAAGTGGACCAGAAATCACTTTCGGTCCCGGAGACTTGGAAGGAGTAGAAGTGCCCCACGACGACGCTCTGCTCATTAAAGCGGTAATAGCAAATTATACTATTCACCGCATATTTGTTGACACAGGGAGCTCGGTCAACATCATATTCAAGAAGGCGTTCGATCAGCTGCAAACTGATCGTGCCGAGCTGCTTCCCATGACGACCCCGCTCTACGGGTTTACGGGCAACGAAGTTCAGCCGGTCGGACAGATCCGGCTGGCTACCTCACTGGGAGAGGAGCCGCTCAGGAGGACCAGGACAATAAACTTCGTGGTGGTCGACTCTCCCTCGTCCTACAACGTTATTTTGGGACGACCGGCGCTCGGTGAATTCCGAGCAGTTGTCTCAACTTTCCACCAGAAGATAAAGTTCCCCGTGGAGGACAAAGTAGGAGAAATACGTGGAGATCAGCTAGCAGCTCGGCGGTGCTATATAGAGATGGTCCGAGCAGAGGCTTGCTCCGCTCGGAAGGCGCCCCGAATTGAGGTACACGCCATAACCGAGAAACCGTCTGCTTTAATTTACGATGAAAAGGAGGAAGTTCAGATCCATCCGACCCGATCGGAGGCCACGACTTTTATCGCTTCTGATCTGGAGGAGGAGCAGAAGGAGGAGCTGATCCAATGCCTCCAACGAAATCATGATGTTTTCGTCTGGTCGACACATGAGTTGCCCGGAATTTCGCCGAGCCTAGCGCAGCATGAGTTGCATGTCCGACCGGACGCTCGGCCAGTGAAGCAGAGAAAAAGGGACTTTAGCGCCGAGCAGAATACCATCATCCGGGCGGAAGTAGAAAAACTTCTGGAGGCCGGCCACATACGCGAGGTGCAGTTCCCGAGCTGGCTGGCCAACGTGGTATTGGTCTCCAAGCCGGGCGGCAAGTGGAGAGTCTGCATCGACTTTCGGGACTTGAACAGAGCATGCCCCAAAGATTTTTATCCCTTGCCCCGGATAGATCAGCTGGTGGACTCTACAGCCGGTTGTGAATTGATTTGCATGCTCGACGCATACCAAGGCTATCATCAGGTACCGCTCGCTCGCGAAGATCAAGAAAAGGTTAGCTTTGTGACTGCCGACGGCACGTATTGCTACAATGTGATGCCGTTCGGATTAAAGAATGCTGGGGCCACCTATCAACGCTTGATGAACAAGGTGTTCAGGGAGCAAATCGGGTGGAATCTGGAAGTCTATGTGGACGACATTCTTATTAAATCCGCCCGAGCGGCCGATCTTTTCAAGGATATTGAAGAAACCTTCCGAACGCTGTGCAAATATGGAATCAAGCTAAATCCCCAGAAGTGCCTGTTCGGAGCTAAAGGAGGGCGTTTCTTGGGGTACATAGTGACCGAGCGGGGAATCGAAGCAAATCCCAGCAAGGTGAAGGCCCTGCAAGACATGCCGCCCCCAAGAAATACAAGAGAAGTGCAAAGGTTGACCGGTCGGATAACTGCTTTGTCCAGATTCATCTCCAAAACCGCCGACCGGAGCCTTCCATTCTTCAAGATTCTGCGCAAGGCTACTAAGTTCCAGTGGGATGAAGAATGCGATCGAGCGTTCGGAGAATTGAAGACATATCTTAATTCTCTGCCAGTGTTAGCCAAGCCGATCGGGGGTGAGTCACTTTATATTTATTTGTCGTCAACTGAGTATGCTGTAGGCTCAGCACTTGTGAGGGCAAGCGGCGAAGAGCAGCCGGTGTATTTTCTAAGTCACATTTTAAAAGATGCTGAATCTCGGTACACCGGGCTCGAGAAGTTGGCCTTTGCTTTGGTTCTAGCCGCTCGGCGCCTTCGACCGTATTTCTTGGCTCACACCATCATTGTCCGGACGAACAGTCCACTCGGAAGAGTACTGTTAAATCCAGAAGCGTCCGGACGGCTCATCAAGTGGACGACAGAATTAAGTGAATTTGACATCCAGTATCAGCCCCGCTCGGCGATCAAAGCCCAATCCTTGGCTGATTTTGTGACCGAAGTGCAAAGGCCAGAGCCGGAAGCTATGTGGAGAATATATGTGGATGGGTCCTCCACTCGGCTCGGAAGTGGGATTGGAATATTGCTGCTCTCACCTCAAGAAGAGAAGATGCACCTATCCGTCCGGCTGGATTACAAAGCTACCAACAACGAAGCAGAATATGAGGCCCTCATAGCCGGATTACAGGCAGCCCGGCATGTGGGTGCCGGTCGGGTGACTCTCTATTCGGATTCACAGTTGGCCGCTCAGCAACTTTCTGGTACCTTTGACATTAACAGCGCTCGGCTTAAGCTCTACGCTGAAGCCTTTGAAAAACTCAGAGCCACTTTCCGAGAGGTCCTTATTCAAAAAATTGCCCGAACGGAGAACCATGCAGCAGATGACTTGGCCAAGCTAGCAAGTTCTATAGTGCCAGTCACCATTCAGCAACCTATTGAGAAAGTATTGCTGGTAGCGCACGTCGACCGGATGGAAAGCCTTACGTTTCCCAGCGACTGGAGGACACCCATTATAGAGTTCCTTCGCTCAGGAGTCACACCGGCCGATCGGGAGGAAGCCCAGCTGCTCAGGAGGAGGGCCGGTCGGTTCACACTTATCGACGATCAGCTCTACAAGAAGGCTTTCTCTCGCCCATTGTTGAAATGTGTGAGCTCGGAAGATTCGGCTTACATCCTCCAGGAGGTACATCAAGGATCGTGCGGAGGACATCCGGGCGGACGATCACTAGCCAAGAAGATTTTGCTAGCTGAATACTTTTGGCCGACCTTACAAATGGACTCCGCTCGGACAGTATCTACGTGCCTTTCATGCCAGAAGTATCACAATTTCTCTCACCGACCGGCAGAGGAGATGAAAGTGTAGGACCGTTAGATTCGATAGAGGGGGGGTGAATATCGATTCGAAAAAACAAGAGTTTAAACGCAGCGGAAAAGTAAACGAACACAGTTGTTTTTTACTTCGTTCGGAGCCTGTGACGACTCCTACTCGAAGGCCCGTGGTCCTTGACCACTTTCGTTGGGCAATCACTATCAATTCGAATATTACAGAGTTAAGTACAAGAATTGACAGATAAAGAAAATACCGATAATAGAATTGAAACAAAACCAGCACTGAGTCGGAGAGCTTTTCGTAGCGTCGCAAGAGCACAGAGCAGCAGATCTTGGATTCTTAGTTGATATAAAGCTCCACCCTTGCCCCTTCTTTTATATGAAGCTCAGGGCGCCCCGGATCCCTTCCAGGCGCCCTGGTGAGACGTGGCAGGTCCAACCAGTGAGCTCCACGTGGCGCGCAATCAGGATAAAGTTTGCCTCCCGGGCGCCCGGACCTCCGGGCGCCTGGATTCCTTCCGGGCGCCCGGACCCTGTTTTCCCGCAGAATCCGTCCTACAAGATAAACGTTAGTCCGGAGGCAAATATATATCCTGTAAAATAGATTGTTAGCACAATTAAAGTTCAACAAAGTAATAGCAAAGAGTATGACTTAGATTCCGTCTTTTCGAGACCGGAATCTAGTCACGATCTCGACTTAGATATCCGAAATGGATCTAAGCCGGATCGACGCCTAATGTTCCCTTCCCGGAACGCGTCTCACTCCCCTCCGTGACTTACCTTACTTACCGCCAGACGTTCTGTCAGTCCGTCGACCAGTCTGATCCGGTCAGCCCGTCGACCTAGTGGACTTCTCGCCTAAGCGTCCGGTCAGCCCGTCAACCCGCTGACTTCGCCACTATCCGGTCACCCGTCGACCTAGGTGGACTTCTCGCAAGCGTCCGGTCGGCCGTCGACCCGCTTGGACTTCTTGCCGGCTATCGGCCCGTCGACCTAGCCGGACTTCGTGTCGACATCCGTCCCGTCGACCTGTCTGGACTTTTCCCGCACACTTGATCAAAGTGTCGACAACAACACAACTAACTTAACCTATTTGTCATTCATCAAAACTGGTTAGACCGTTAGTGCTACCCGCACCAACAATCTCCCTTTTGATAGAATGACAACCTAGTTAGTGAAAACATATGCAAGAAACAACATGCATTTATGTGGTTTTAAAGTTTGTTAGTTTGTATTTTCAAATTTGTTTAGCTAACTTAATCACCTAACCCTCCTCCCCCTTTGGCATTCATCAAAAAATGAACAAAGGTAAATAATCATAGTGAAGACTTACTGTAACAGGTAATCAAATTTTGAAAGATAACTAAGTTTGGTTCAAAATTTGAAAGATAAAAGTGCAATTTTTAACACCAAGTTAAAAAATAGTCAAATTGACTTGGGGTAGACAAGTTGAGTTTTGAAAAGTTAAAGTTAATCAAGTTTAACTTTTCAAGCGTGTAGAAATTTTCAAGACAGGTTTTTCAAATTTACTTTTTATGTTTAAGTAACATTTAATTTTCAAAAAGGTAAATTTTTCAACTTCGATTTTTCAAACAAAGCAAAATTTAAACTTTTCAAGAAATAAAATTTTTGCCAAAATTAATTTTTAAGGCTAATTTTGGAAATAGTTAATTTTTCAAATCAGGTTTGAAAATTAGGTGGGACTAAACTTAGTTAAATTTAACTTTTTGAAAACTGGTGTTTTAAAAATAAGTTAGTTTTAAAATAGATGTAAAAAAGTATTTTTCAAACACATAAAATTTTAATTAATTTCTCCCCCTGAACTTGATACTTAAAAGTTTGAAAATATTTGCTAAAAATATTCAAAGTAATTTTTTTTTTTTAAATGAGGTAGAATTTTCTAGAGAGATTTTAAAGAGAAGATTAAAAAAATAACGCTTAAGGAGATAATTAAAAAATAAACCTCCCCCTGAATTTGATATTCCTTTAATTTGATATTCCTTTAATTTATTAATCCTCCTTATTTATTAATTTTTCTAGGGGATTTAAAAGAAATTGAACCTCCCCCTGAATTGGTTACTCCCCTTAATTTAATATCTCCCCTTTAATACTAAGGTTTGGTTGTGTTAAATTTCAAAGCCCTAACACATTTGTCTAATTTAGTAATACATATATTATTATCTCTGTATCCTTGGTATAACTGTTTATTTGAATTTGATTAATCAATTATTAATTAATTTTAGATTCAGGTGCTTAACTTTAGTTTAAGGTTAAATAAGATAAGATTTTATTAATTCAATAACAGTTAAGCATTATCAATAATTTATTGATTAGTTTTCACTTGATTTAATAATTTAATACTTAGTGAAATAATTTAAATTTCATATTACTTGATTGAGCTGGTCAATGAAAGTGTTAGTTATAATTATGATTATTAAAAAAAATTTTAAAGGGATTACTAAAACAGCATTTAAAAGGAATTTAAAATGATTTTTATAATATATTTTATGTCAATTAACATATGTTTGATTCAGTTTTGATTTTAGATTTAAATTAATATTAGTGGTTAATTTAAGTTTAAGTTTAATTTCAAGTTCTAAGTTAAAAATTTTAATTTTAATTTTAATTTCAATATTAAGTTTTAATTTAAGATTTAATTTTTAGTTAAGTCAAATTAAAAATTAATTTTAAGGTTAAAATGATGTTTAAGATTAAAAATGAGTTTAAAGACAAAATAATAATTTTTAAAGTGAAAATAATCTATAGAAATAATTTATTATTACTATTTTTAAGTTAACAAAATTTCATTCAAAATGATACAAAATTTTTAGATAGTTTTAAAATGATTTTTAAAATATTTTTAAATGATTTTTAAAAGTTTTTTTTTTTAATAATTTTTGAAATAATTTTTAAGTTAAAATAATTTTTAAGTTAAAATAATTTTTAAGTTAAAATAATTTTTAAAATAACAATAATTTTTAAAAGGTTTTAAAAGAATTTTTAAAGTTTTTTTTTTAAAATGATTTTTAAAAGAGTTTTTAAAATAATTTTTAAAAATGTTTTAAAATAATTATAAAAAAATTTTAAATTGATTTTTTAAAAGAGTTTTAAAAATAATTTTTAAACTGTTTTAAAATAACTTTTTAAAATAATTTTTTTAAAGTTTAAAATGATTTTTAAAATAGTTTTTAAAATGTTTTAAAATAATTTTTTAAAGTTTAAAATGATTTTTAAAAGAGTTTTTAAAATAATTTTTAAAATGTTTTAAAATAATTTTTAAAAGAATTTTTTAAAGAGTTTTTAAAGAATTTTTAAAAAGTTTTTTAAAGAATTTTAAAAAATAGTTTTTAAAGAATTTTTAAAAATAGTTTTTTAAAGAAATTTAAAAATAGTTTTTAAAGAATTTTAAAAATAGTTTTTAAAGAATTTTACAAATAGTTTTTTAAAGAATTTTTCAAATAATTCTTAAAGAATTTTAAAAATAGTTTTTAAAGAATTTTAAAAATAGTTTTTAAAGAATTTTAAAAATAATTTTTAAAGAATTTTAAAAATAGTTTTTTAAAGAATTTTTAAAATAGTTTTTAAAGAATTTTTAAAATAGTTTTTAAAGAATTTTTAAAATAATTTTTAAATATAGTTTTTAAAGAATTTTTAAAATAGATTTTAAAGAATTTTTAAAATAGTTTTTAAAGAATTTTTTAAAATAGATTTTAAAGAATTTTGAAAATAATTTTTAAATATAGTTTTTAAAGAATTTTTAAAATAGTTTTTTAAAGAATTTTTAAAATAGATTTTAAAGAATTTTTAAAATAGTTTTTAAAGAATTTTTAAAATAGTTTTTTAAAGAATTTTTAAAATAGATTTTAAAGAATTTTTAAAATAGATTTTAAAGAATTTTTAAAATAGTTTTTTAAAGAATTTTTAAAATAGATTTTAAAGAATTTTTAAAATATTTTAAAGAATTTTTAAAATAGATTTTAAAGAATTTTTAAAATAGTTTTTAAAGAATTTTTAAAAATAGTTTTTAAAGAATTTTTAAAATAGATTTTAAAGAATTTTTAAAATAGTTTTTAAAGAATTTTTAAAAATAGTTTTTAAAGAATTTTTAAAATGGTTTTTAAAGAATTTTTAAAATGGTTTTTAAAGTTATTATAATTTGAATTTGAAATTTGAAATTTAATTTTAATTAAATTTAATTTAATTTGAAATTTGAAAATTAATTTTAATTTAATTTGAAATTCGAAATTTAATTTTAATTAATTTTAATTTAATTTGAAATTTGAAAATTAATTTTAATTTGAAAATTATTTAATTTAATCCTTATTCATCTCACCCGATCTAGATTATCAATCAGGGAATCCTATAATTTTGTGAGATGAATTAGATTTAATTATAGAGTTTGGTTTAACTTGTGTTAGATTCAGGTTTAGCTTTGGTCTCAACAAATAGGCATTCTTCGGATAAACTTCTAAGCTTGGTGAGTCACCTGGACATCATTAGAAGTAACCAACCCTTCGAGGTTTTCCGAATAGTCCTATCCACGGAGCTTAGTACCAAACCTTGGTCTACCTAGTTAGGATCCGTAAGGGGTAGCTTCGGTCAGTTCCACTTGGCCAAATGCACCAGATCGAAGCCATATCTTTCTAGACATGCGATGCCCAAGCTTCCCCAACGTACTATCATCCAAAACTTCACCAGTACTACTTGTCAAGTTAAACTTTTTGTCCCTGTTTATTCTATTCCTAACTACCCTGCCATGTAGGTTGGTTTCGGTTACCCTGTCGGGTAAATTATTTTTAGAGGTGCCAGCTATTCTGGAGCCTCCCCCTAAATTGTTGATTTTTATTTTTAAGATTTCTTGTATAATTAGAGTTAGTTTTAGTTAAGTTTTAATGTTTAATTTGTAATTTAAATTTAAGTTTTTAATTTTGAATTAATTAAATTGGTCAAATTATCTTTCTTTAAAAGAGTATATTTAATATTTAAATTTTCTTTCAATTTTAATTTTATTGGGTTAATTGACTTATCTTTCTTTAGTAGCTTATTTTTAAAGTTTAGGTTTTTATTTAATTTTGAGTTAATTAAATTGTTTGAATTATATTTCTTTAAGGGTTTATCTTTTAACTTTTTATTAATTGTTAATTTTGAATTTTCTAGATTATTTTTGTTTAATATGTTATCTTTAACATTTAATTTTAAGTTTGTTAACTTCCGTTTTGATTTTATCAAAGTGTTTGATTTTATCCTTATATTTTCTTTACCTTTTAAGTTGATATAATTAGTGGAATTTATTAAATAAGTCTTATCATTAAAATTTAATTTTTTGTTAATTAAATTATCTTGGGTTTGGATAGAATTTTCTAGATTGATATTGTCTAGATTATTAAACAATTTATTAATTGTGTCTAGATTGATATTGACCTTGTCATCCTTTTTGTTTGAATTTTCAAATTTGTTTAGGTTTAAATTTGAATTTTTAGATTTATTAATTATTTTCAGATTTTCTGTATTTTCTAAATTAATTATATTTGTTTTATCAGAAAATATCCTAGGGGTATTTTCTGAATTAATTATATTTGTTTTATCAGAAAATGTCCTAGGGGTATTTTCGCAAGTATTGTCATGTACACTATTTTCACATATACTTTCAGATATATCCAAATTAACATGCACATATTTTAAACTACTACTAGCAAGGGTGTTTTGGTAAATATTACTAACCTTGAGCGCAACCCCTAATTCAGCAGGCTTCTCCGTTGGATCTGACTCGAGTCCGGATTCGACTTTAACTTGATCTTCTAGCTCCATTGGCGTCTCGTGAAGCTTGATCAACTGGGTCCACAACTCATATGCATTCTTGTATTTTTCTAGTCTGCATATGATATTGTTAGGTAAAATATTACAAATAATTTTACTTACGTTTTTATTCAACTCCGAGTTCTGAGAAGGTTTTTTCAATATTAGCATATAATCGATATCTACGCTTCCTAAGAAGCATTCCATTCTTCGCCTCCAGTAATTCATCGTACGGTGGTGGTTCATTGGGGTTCCATCCTTCTTGAAAAGACATTGTTCTTGCACACAATGAAACAAAGACAAAATCCCAAGACTTGGTCTTGGATTAGCAGTGCTGGAAAAAATAATATTTCACTAAATTTTTTTTTTTAAAAAAAATAATAAAATATTATTAAAATATTAATAAAAAATATTATCTCAAATTTTTGAAAATGTAATATTTTGTCGATACTAAATAATAGTGAAAAGATGACGATGTATTTTTCAAAAACAGTTTTGGAGGGAAAAAACGAAAGGCGTAAGGTTTTATTTTAAAGACAAACGATATTTAATTTTTCTTTCAAAAAGTCCCCCCTTTGCCTGATTGGTGGTTGCACCAAATCAGAGCGGTACCTGCTCTGATACCACTTGTAGGACCGTTAGATTCGATAGAGGGGGGGGTGAATATCGATTCGAAAAAACAAGAGTTTAAACGCAGCGGAAAAGTAAACGAACACAGTTGTTTTTTACTTCGTTCGGAGCCTGTGACGACTCCTACTCGAAGGCCCGTGGTCCTTGACCACTTTCGTTGGGCAATCACTATCAATTCGAATATTACAGAGTTAAGTACAAGAATTGACAGATAAAGAAAATACCGACAATAGAATTGAAACAAAACCAGCACTGAGTCGGAGAGCTTTTCGTAGCGTCGCAAGAGCACAGAGCAGCAGATCTTGGATTCTTAGTTGATATAAAGCTCCACCCTTGCCCCTTCTTTTATATGAAGCTCAGGGCGCCCCGGATCCCTTCCAGGCGCCCTGGTGAGACGTGGCAGGTCCAACCAGTGAGCTCCACGTGGCGACGCGCAATCAGGATAAAGTTTGCCTCCCGGGCGCCCGGACCTCCGGGCGCCTGGATTCCTTCCGGGCGCCCGGACCCTGTTTTCCCGCAGAATCCGTCCTGCAAGATAAACGTTAGTCCGGAGGCAAATATATATCCTGTAAAACAGATTGTTAGCACAATTAAAGTTCAACAAAGTAATAGCAAAGAGTATGACTTAGATTCCGTCTTTTCGAGACCGGAATCTAGTCACGATCTCGACTTAGATATCCGAAATGGATCTAAGCCGGATCGACGCCTAATGTTCCCTTCCCGGGAACGCGTCCTCGCAGTCACTTACCTGCCAGACGTCCGGTCAGCCCTTCGACCCGTCTGGACTTCTCGCCAGCTATCCGGTCAGCCCGTCGACCTAGCTGGACTTCTCGCCAAGCGTCCGGTCAGCCCGTCGACCCGCTTGGACTTCTCGCCAGCTATCCGGTCAGCCCGTCGACCTAGCTGGACTTCTCGCCAAGCGTCCGGTCAGCCCGTCGACCCGCTTGGACTTCTTGCCAGCTATCCGGTCAGCCCGTCGACCTAGCTGGACTTCGTGCCAGACATCCGGTCAGCCCGTCGACCTGTCTGGACTTTTCCTGCACACTTGATCAAAGTGTCAGACAACAACACAACTAACTTAACCTATTTGTCATTCATCAAAACCTGGGTTACACCGTTAGTGCTACCCGCACCAACAGAAAGCATCAACCGTTTCATGTCCGTTCGACCAATGGGGAATGGATATTGTGGGTCCATTTCCAATGGCGACCGGGCAAAGGAAATTTTTGCTGGTAGCGGTCGATTATTTCTCCAAATGGGTAGAAGCCGAGCCACTAGCCAGGATCACCGAACAGATGGTCAAAAAATTCATATGGCAACACATCATCTGTAGGTTCGGTATCCCTCGCCGATTGGTTTCCGACAATGGGCGGCAATTCACAGGGAAGGTGCTGGAAGATTGGTGCAAAAGCTACGGCATCGAGCAACACTTCACGTCCGTGGCTTACCCCCAAAGCAACGGTCAAGCCGAAGTAGCCAACCGGGAAATTCTCCGTATTCTACGCGCTCGGCTCGACCACGTGGGAGGAAGTTGGCCGGATGAAGTGCCGGGTGTTTTATGGGCCATCCGGACGACTCCTAAAGAAGGAACGGGCGTTACACCTTTTCATCTGGTGTACGGCGGTGAAGCGGTCATTCCAGTTGAAGTCGGCGTAGAGTCCGTCCGGGTCCAGTGTTATGATGAAGTCAACGCCGAGCGGAGGAATATGGAGCTGGATATGGTTGACGAAGAGCGTGCCAAAGTATCCGTTCGGCTGATGGCGTACCGTCAACGAATGAAGCAAAACTACAACCGACGCGTCGTTCCCCGATCATTCCAGGTCGGCGACCTTGTCTGGAAGAAAGTCAAGCCGGTAGGCGACGTCGGCAAGCTTGAAGCTCCGTGGGCGGGTCCCTTCAAAATCACCGAGAAGCTCCGCTCGGGCGCGTATTATTTGGAAGACGAGGACGGTCGACAGCTAGATAGGTCGTGGAGCGCAAACCACCTCCAGCCTTACCGGGCGGGCTGAAAGGTGTGCCTATGTAAATCATCCTGTGTACGTCTTTCGACTGAATACTTGAAATGCAGAGATGAAAAGTCAAAAGAACGAATATAAGGCATCGTCATCAAGGAAAGAAGGCCCCGCGCCGCTCGGCCGGAGGTAAAAGGGTCGAACCGAGCACGTGAGTATCGAAGGCCCCATACCGTCTGGACGGAGGGAAATTAGCCGAGCCAAAGTGCTCGATGAAGCAGATCTTGAGCCGTTCGGCTAAGCGTGCGTTCTCCAAGTCGGGCGAAAGGTGCGCTAAATACAAATTTATATACTTCTCGGCCGCCTATGTACTTGCGATGCAGGAAGTAGAAAGAGGAAAGCACATTGAGTATTCTCTGCTGAAAGGAAGGCCAAGGTCGCTCGACCTGACAAGGAGTTGGCCTTAAAGCCGACGAGCCCCGTCGTTAAAGATCGAGAGCCGCGCCGACCAGCTATAAACATCCGCGCCGACGAGCCCCGTCGTTAAAGATCGAGAGCCGCGCCGACCGGCTATAAACATCCGCGCCGACGAGCCCCGTCGTTAAAGATCGAGAGCCGCGCCGACCGGCTATAAACATCCGCGCCGACGAGCCCAAAGATCGAGAGCCGCACCGGCGTCTAAAAATAATCCGAGAGGAATATCGTCGACACGGCAATCACCCGCAGCCGATATTGTTAGCCCGACGCTAAGTTCCGCTCAGACTCGAGGTATAAAAGGTTCTGGTCGGCCTATAACGAGCGAGTCTTGCTAGCAACACAGAATGATATTCGGTCGCACGGAAGGGCTGGGGAAAATACTTCAAGAATGCACCTCGAATGCCAAAGGGGTGATAGCGGACGAGCGGACAGCACCGGTATTAGCAAGTGGACAGTGCAATAAGATAGAATACACGAAAGGAAAACATTTCATTAAAATTAAAAACCTTAGGCCGAGTGGCCTAAGTACAAAAAAGATTCATGTTCAGCCGAGCGGCGAAATTACAAGAATTACTCAATGTAGTCGTAGAGGTCCCTCGGAATGTTGCTCAAGAGCTCCATTTGATCGCCGGCCGGAATATTGGTGGACTCCGGAAGAAGGCCCTTCGACTTCAGATAGGTCATAGTAGCCGTCATGGCCAAGTCGAAAGCCGAGTACATCCGCTCGCAAATTTTCTCCGAGAACTCGGGCGATCGGATGTGGCTTTGTCGAAGAGCGGCGACTCGGCTCGGCTCAGCATCCTGGTATTCTTTGAAGGTCGCCTGGGAGCTTGTGAGGGCCTCATTCAGATTTTCAATCTTCTCCGCATCGGCCGAGCGGCCTGCCTTCTCCCGGTCGAGCTGCTCCGTCAACTCCTTTATCTTCAACTCCAGGCCCCGGGCCTCTACGTTTTTCTTCTCCAGATCGGAGATGGCTGTGTTCTTCCGAGTGGTGGCCAGAGTTATCTTCGTGTCAAGCGACTTGACTTGGCGCTGGGCCTGGTCAGCTGTTTTCTTTTGCTCAGCAGCCAGCAGAGTTTGAGCTTTCTTCAGCTCTTTTTGCAGCTCGGAGTAGGAAGGGCCTTGGGAGCCGCTCGGACCGCCTGCCGCCCTCAGTTGCCTTATCTCCTCGTCCGCCATAGCCAGGCGGCTGGAAACTGCTATCTCTTCCACCCATCTCTGAAGCAAGACGCATTTGTTAAAAGCCGGGCGGAAATATTCAGACAAAACTTCAAAAAGCAACAAACTTACCCCCGTAGCCGCTTGCATATGGCTGTTGGCTAAGTTCTGGAGAGGGATCATTGCTACTCGCGCCCGAGCGTCGGCCCACATCTCGGCGAGAGGCCCTTTCAAAGTAATGGTGTGCTCGGGCGCGGTGGGCCGGTCGGCTTCTGGTAGCAACTCTTCAGTTGGAAGATGAAGAGTAACTCGTATTGTGCGGCCGTGACCAGGGATCGCCCGACCAGGATCAGAAGCTGGCGCAGAAATTCGCGAGTGGACAGTCGAGCGTTGGACTGAACGGCGAGCAGGGGTGAGAGTGTCGACCGGAGTAGCCTCAACCTGAGTAGGCAGCTCGTCCCAGTCAGAAGGCGTCCGATCGGACAAGATGGTCTCGGGCACTGGTGCCTTGCCTTTAGCAGTCGCAGCGGCCCGGTCGGGGGGTTGGACCGCTGAGGCAGCCGAGCGCAGCGGAGTATCCACCCGGCGCCTCTTTGGCAGTGGTTGTTCCTCCTCCCAAACGGATCCTTCCTCGGTGGCCGTTGGTTCCCTGGAGGGGGCAGCTCCGCTGGCCGCCTGCTGTTGAGAGGTCGGAGCGGCCGATTCAGCCTGTGTGCCGCTCTCTCCTTCGTGTGAACCGACAGGTTGAATGCCCAGCGCCTCCATTTCCTTGGCCGCCGCGGCCTCCAGCGCCGCTGTTTTTCTCTTTAGAACGCCGGACATCACCGAGTTCATGACGATTTCAGCTGCATGAAAAGAAGAAGAAATCAGTTAGCAATTAAAGCAAGTGCCCAAGCAAAATTCTTACCGAAGCCGGTCGGAAGTGGGGTCCGTATAGGACTCAGCCCAAAAATGTACATCACTCCCTCGTGAAGAAGTTTGTTGATGTCAAGCCTCAGATCGGCTAGTACATTTGCGGCGTGAAGATAATCCGGTCGGGTCTTGAATTTCTTCAACTCGGGAGTAGGAGGTAGACTGACCTGCCACTGGGTCGGAAAGTTTGGCTGACTGGGCATGCGGATGTAGAAATAATAGTCCTTCCAATGTTTATTGGAAGTGGGTAGTTTATTGAAGAAGACCAGACCGGGCCGAGCTTGGAACATAAAGGTGCCCGGCTCGGCTTGTTTAGGATAATAGAAATAAAAAAAGACCTCCGGGCGGAGGGGAATGTTATGGATCTTAAACAAAACGACAACACCGCAGAGGAGACGGAAGGTATTTGGTACTAAACTTCCGAGCGGCACGCCAAAATAATTACAAACGTCTACTATGAAAGGATGCACGGGGAACCGCAAACCGGTGGTAAATTGGTCGCGGAAGACACAGAAACCGCCGCGCGGCGGTCGGTGTGGCCGAGCGGCGGGACCAGCTAGGCGAACTTCAAAATCCTCGGGAATTTCGAAATTGTCAGCCAAAATATCAAAATCCCGTTGTTCGAAACGGGACCGCATGGTGGTATACCATGGGCCCAGGGATTGTTCTTCGGGGTGAGAAGAACTGGCCATGATCCAGACAGAAGAAAGCAAAAAAGGAAGTCTCAAAGAAGAAGAAATGGAATTTCAAAGACTGGAGCTAGGGGAAAAAAGGCGAATTCGATACCGAAAAGGAAGGAGGAAAGCTCTAAAACCTTACTGGAGGGAGATGGATCGAGGAGAGGCGCCGGAGAGCGTCAGAGGGCAGCAACAAGATCGCCGGAGCTCCAAAGCGCAGAGAGCAGCAGTAGAGGTAATGGAGGCGTGTGAAGGTGAAAAGGAAACGAAGAGTTTATAGGGTGAGGGCCGGGCGGTCTCCACCGTCGGATCCAGGTCACGGGAATCAAAGCACACATCTAGCCGTTTATTTCGAACTGCTTCGATCACATCACAATATCATGCAACCGCCTCCGTACTCTGGTGGCCTTGCTCCACGTGGCAGTCAATCATTCGGAGCATTTAATGAAGGTATGATCGGCCTTGATGGCGAAGATTGGCGCAAAACGCGAGGAGATCCGGTGAAGGCCATCATTGATTCATTCAAGGATATTTCTACGGCTGACCGAGCGGATAGTATTGGCGTTGAGGAGCCGTTCGGCTAGACTCACAGTCCAGTCAGTCGGACTATTCGCCTCCCTCGACTAGACTTGAAGGGGAGGCAAGTGATCCGGTAGTAAGAGCGGGCCCCCCCCTTCAGGCAAAGTCAACGCCAAGTTAAAGTCACCGGAGCAGCCGCTCATCCGAGGAGAGTGTGGTCCGACCGGACGGACGACCGTAGACGGCCGGCCCGACCGGACTGCCGGCCGCCCGATGGAATCGAATACCCGGAAGGGTCCGGCCGGCTCGCACTTATAGTTGGAAGACCCTGTCAAATCGGGGTTCCGACGCTCAGTTAAAAAGGTCACGGACCGAGCTGACCTTTTGACCGGTCACAGTCATAAAGCGCCCCTGTTTATTCGCCTCCACCAAGCACAGGTAAACCATTGCGTATGTCCGGTCGGATGTTTAGGGAGATGTCCGCTCGGACGACAAATTTGGAGCAAGGAAAAAGACCCGAGGATTTCTCCTCTGATAACCGGTAGGTTTCACGTGTGTGTCATGCTCCAAATCTCGTGACAGGGGATTCTGTTGTCCCATCGAGGGCATGCTTTGACTGTAGCGATATGGGTCAGGTAAGATTTCTGACAGCCGCATATCTAGGAAAAGACAGAAGACACTTATGCACCTAGGTACGTGTGCCCAGACCCTTCATAGCTCTATATAAAGAACCTCAGGTTTCGCCGGAGAGGTACGTATTCTGAGATTTTGGAAGCCACTTTGTTCATCGTAGCTTACCTGACTTGAGCGTCGGAGGGCCGTCGCCGGGACACCCCTCCCGGCTCGGTTTTGCTGCAGGTTCACCGGAGCACTCGAGGATCCAGCAGGGAGCGCCGCATCCCCAGCGTTCGTTGACTCTTGGTTCGAACAGGATCAATATCAAAATGCACAAACATACAAGGTAATCATGGAACCCCTTATGTCATGTCTAACGAACTATCAAATCTGGAAGGGGAACCATGATCGTGTACATGTGCTCACTCGTGTACCATCTATCCATGCCTCCTCTGCACAAGCGGGATGCAATCTCATCCTCCGTATCAGATACTGAGTTGAGGTATCATCCAACACTGCCTGCTATCTCTGTCCAACTGCTCGTGTGTCTGTATCATCACTGTCCACGCTATGTCCTGTGTCCAGGAAGTAGGTGTCTCGCACCTCCTTCATGCCTCTCGCATCTCCCATGTGTCTGTGAGTCTCTAGTGACTCCAAGTCATCTCGATCCATCTCCTCCTATATCATGGGTCAAGGCCCCATGATGTCACTTTAAGCAAGTGACCATCTATCAACGGATTTGGCGCGCCTTTACCGTGAGTCATTTGTTGTGAACTAGATAGGTCTTTATGGTGGACCTATGCACCCTTCTGGGCTTTTTGGCAAAGCCCCAGCTATAAATGGATTTGATATTGTCCTTATCGCGAGCCGTTTGTTGCGGACTAGATAAGTCTTTATGGTGGACCTATTCACCCTCTTGGGCTTTTTGGCAAAGCCCCAACCATAAACGGATTTGACATGTGTTTACCGTTAGTCGTTTGTTGCGGACTAGATAGACCTTTCTAAGATGGGTCTATGCACCTGTACATCACTCTAAAAAATGATAAGCTCAAGGAAAAAAATTCTCAAAAAGTGAGGATAGACATATAAAGTGATGGAGCTCATAAAAAGTGAAATGGTAGGTCATAACTTTATGTGTCTATCCTTGAATTTTTTTTTGAATTTTTTTCTTTGAGCATATCATTAGTAAAGCGATCAGAATTCTCAAAAAAATGCATCTTTACTTTTTCTTATGAAGTGGGTTAATTGACCTAACAACCAACTTTAATTTTTCTTAGCTTAAAGTACATCTACCAAAGAACATTCTGCAGTTTGCTGGCCCATTTTATCGTCTGAAGTTAAGACTCAAGAGACAAATGCGCTGCTTCTAGTGCTTCTATTAATGAACAGTGAATGGTTTGCTGGCCCATTTTATCGTCTGAAGTTAAGACTCAAGAGACAAATGCGGTGCTTCTTGTGCTTTTATTAATGAACAGTGAATAGTGAACAATGAACAAGATCGTTGAGGTATACTCGAACAGTTCGCTTGCATTAATTCACTCAAACGACTTAGTTGACTCTTCTTCCATAATTGCCTGCAAAGAAAAAAAATCAAACAAAAACATTATCAACGAAAAGACGATTCCATGGACCAAGAAAACTTAATTATTGTAGAGAAAATTCAAAAGCATTTCATTGTCCAAACAGTTGTATTTAAAGGATAATAATAATTATTAAAAAAAAGACGCATTAGCCAGCGATGTCCAGGAGAACGAGCTCCATCTCATTGCCTAAGTGAGGTCCCGACCAGCCTGTTTAAGTTGAAAGGCACGAGTACTCCCTCCAATGACGGAATAATAAATTTAATGGGTACGATCCAAGTGGTATGTGAGGAAGAAGCTCAAGGTATGATGATGGAGCGCAGATCCTCTAGACCGTAGGATGGATCGTTCCATTCATTGATGATCAGAGTACGACCGAGAGGATCCCGTCCCATAGTGGTGGGTCATGTGGTTGTGGTTCGTCAGCTCTTTTAACGGTAGTCGGTAGCCAGTAGGTGTGGGTTGTTGGCTGCTTGCATTCATTGCAGGCTTAAACAGGGAAAGTAGGGGGGACGGAAATATAGCGGCTAGCGGGGGAGGCGGTGCTACGATGTTGTGCCCATTTATGACGTATCGACAATATCAATTTAATGGCGCACACAATATTCTGTGAACCACACATCTCACGGCCTTTTCAACAGCGGATCAACCTTAATATTTGGCTTCTCCATTAGTGCCACACCATTTCAAACCACTCTTAAACCTTTTGTTCTCTTGGTGACCAAGAACTTCTATAGGTGCACCACGGCTTCTGCTGCGGATCTCTCAGCTGATTGGTTTGGTCACGCACACGCTTCTTGAACTTGTTACCAGCTTAAACATACGGTGACATTTCACTTTTGTTGTAGTCGTTAAAGTTTAATCTTTAGCAGCATAGTTTCCAATTTGATCAGGGATAGTGGTAAAGAATGCTTGCGCAGAAGGTTTACTTACTTGCTAGTTTGAACTGTAAGAGTGCTTCTCATTCTCGGGACAATATTGCTGCTTCGCTTTACAGTTAAGGCGTAGAATCATGGCGAATTTCACAGTTCAAGTGGAGAGCGGAAGAAGAGGGAAAGATGGGAATCCCTCAGTTGGTCCAGTGTACCGAAGCATCTTGGCAAAGGATGGGTTTCCGCCTCTTGATCCCGACTTGAACACCTCATGGGATGTCTTTAGGTATTGGGACAAAACTAGGCCCATACGTCTTCGTCGTTAGCTGATCTTGTAGTATGTTTTGTGTTTCAGGATAGCTGCGGAGAAATTTCCATCGAACAGGATGCTCGGATGGCGCGAGATGAAAAATGGGAAGGTAAATTATTCTCGATCAAGATTCTTAACCTCCAGACCTGACTGTCAAGTTGTTACTACTCACTTAGATTTTTAATCTAAAATAGGTAGGGCCTTATCTATGGAAAACATACAAGGAGGTCTACCAAGAGGTGTTGCGAGTTGGTTCTGCTCTAAGTCATCTCGGTGTCAAACATGTAAACATCATTCAACTAAGCGCGATATGTTTTTCGTGTGTGTGCATTCCATAGTTCTTTCTGACATATTATCTTACCACAGAGTTCCAAAATAGGGATCTATTCAGTAAACTGTCCTAACTGGATAGTGGCCATGGAGGTTTGTTGTCCTCAACTAGAGTGACTTTTTTTTCAACTATGTAAACTTGATCCTCACCAAGAAATTTGTGCACAGGCTTGCAATGGATATCGTTATGTTTGTGTTCCACTTTACGATACACTAGGTATATAAATGACCTCTGGAGTCTGAAAACTTAATATGCATGTGATATGCGAGTTATGTGATATGCTAACAGGTGAAGGAGCTGTTGGTTACATCGTAGAGCATGCTGAAATTGTTGTTGTTTTTGTTCAGGAGACGAAAATAAACAGAGTAAAAGGACAGTTTAAATGGACTTAATTTAATGGAAGTCGAGTTTAAGAGTAGCATATATAATGTGTCTATCATTTTGCAGATCCTATCCTCCAACTGTACATCTACTATGCATCTCAAAGGTGGGGATGCTCATCTTTTAAGTGTTCCAATATTTTAACTTTCACTCATAGTGTTGCTTGATTATGCAGTAATTGTTTCATTGGGTTCTACTACTGTGGAACAAAATGCTGCTGCTGCCAACACCGGAATGAAATTGTACTCTTGGGATGAAATTCTTGAGATGGTTAGTTTATTACTAAGTTAATGAAAACATATATGTCAATTGTTAACTTAATAATTATATATTGCTTTTTAGGGGAAAGAGAACACATCAGATCCATTGCCTCCTAAACCTCTTGATATATGCACGATAATGTACACGAGTGGGACGAGAGGAGATCCGAAAGGTGTTGTATTGACTCATGAATGCATCGCAACATATGTAACGGGTACTGACCTATTCATGAATCAATTTGAAGATAAGGTAATATTCTTGCCTTTATTCATATCTATTGTTTAGTTTATTACTAATGGTGCTTAAGTATAAGTTATGATGTATGTCTTGATTTGTATGTTATAGATGACAACAGATGATGTCTACCTCTCCTTTCTTCCCCTTGCGCACATTCTTGACCGAACAATTGAAGAATATTTTTTCCATCATGGGGCTTCTGTTGGCTATTATCAAGGGGTATGAAAACATATTTTTGTATA
The DNA here is from genome assembly GCF_018446385.1 of Zingiber officinale. Taxonomy (NCBI): domain Eukaryota; kingdom Viridiplantae; phylum Streptophyta; class Magnoliopsida; order Zingiberales; family Zingiberaceae; genus Zingiber; species Zingiber officinale. The sequence continues at coordinate 124,152,784 of NC_055997.1, forward strand.
GTCCTTTTGATTGATTATGATGTTAATGGACTTTCAATGGCAAGGATATACATGCTTTGAGGGATGACCTTATGGAGTTGAAGCCAACTCTCTTCGCTGGGGTTCCTAGGGTTTTTGAAAAAGTTTATGAAGGTATTTTATATATCAAAAGTATTATCATTGATCTTCTCAATTAATTAAATCTTAAACTCAAATCTTTCTAAAGGCAAGGATTTGGAATTCAGGTGTGTTGAAGGCATTGTCAGAACTCCTACCACATAGAAGGATGATCTTCAATGCTCTATACAGATAGTAATCATTTTTTTCATTCAAACTCTAAATAAACTATATTCTTTTAGCTAACATTTCATTCTTCTCTTCATATTAGTAAACTACATTGGATGAGATTAGGATATTCACATAAGACTGCTTCACCCTTAGCAGATTTCTTGGCTTTTCGCAAGGTTGTAATCTGCTATTTCTCATCTTTACATCACCTCACTCAAGAAAATCTATTGTATTTTCCGGTCTTATGGATTTCGTTGTTCCTTTAGGTGAAAGACAGGTTAGGAGGCCGTGTTCGTCTTATAATATCTGGAGGTGCTCCATTAAGTCCTGAGGTTGAGGAGTTCTTGAGAGTTACTAGTTGTGCTTATCTTATTCAAGGCTATGGTAATGCATATAATCAAACATGTTATTCAATTCAAGCAACCCGTTGTATCACCTATTAGAAATATGAAGAAGTTGGCTAGTGAGCTTGTAACAATGTGAACTACTGAGGGGAGCTCTATAGATTTTTGCTGTTGCTGTTGCTTTTCTTCTAAATTGATATTTGACTATGAATTTCCCTCCAAAAAATTCAGGTTTAACAGAGACCTGTGGCGTTAGCACAGTTGGATTTCCTGATGACATGTCACTGGTTGGCACTGTCGGTGTTACATCTGCATACGTCGAGGTGCGCCTAGAAGAAGTTCCAGAATTGGAATATGATCCATTGGCGACTCCCTCACGTGGTGAAGTGTGTTTAAGAGGGAAGACAATCTTCACAGAGTACTACAAAAACCCTGAGTTAACAAAGGAGGTAATGATCGATGGCTGGTTTCATACAGGTAGGACACCCAATTCTTTTTCCAAATTTTGTTAGTTTATAGCAATACTTAAAACTTCATGTTGATTAGCCCTTTCATTTAGGGGATATTGGGGAGATGAGACCTGATGGGGTTCTGAAGATTATCGACAGAAAGAAGAACATATTTAAACTATCACAGGGTGAATATGTTGCAGTTGAATACCTAGAGAACACATATAAAGTTTCTCCCATTGTTGAAGATGTAAGCTGCAGTCTCACATTAAGATAGATACTTCTAGTCAATCATAATCTGAAATACTGATTCATTCATGTATTTAGATTTGGGTTTATGGGGACAGCTTCAAATCTGTGCTTGTAGCCGTGACCACGCCGCACGAGGACAGTACGCAAAGATGGGCACAAGCAAATGGCCATCAGGGATCTTTCTATGACCTATGCAAACTAGAAGACCTGAAGAAATACATTCTCCAAGAGTTGAAGAAAGTTGCTGAAACTAACAAGGTAAACTATTGTTCTTCCACAGGTGACTTTTTTCATTTATATTAATCTTGGCTTATATATTTTTCGGGTTTTCTTCTGATCATTCTGATATCAATATGTACTTCCTGATGATAAGGTAGATAAGCATGTACAATATTTCATAATCAAACTGTAAAGCTTACCCTGCTTGCTTTAATTTGCAGCTAAGAGGTTTTGAGCACATTAAAGGTATAGTTGTAGATCCTTTACCATTTGACGTTGAACGAGACCTTGTGACTCCTACAATGAAGAAGAAAAGAGCACAAATGCTGAAGTTTTATCAGGTATATTTTGACAACACAAAATTGTGTTTAGCTAGCTTTATATGCATACTAGTTCGATATGCAGTCATGAAAATTTTAACCTTAGTTTTTCTTTTTATGTGTGCAGTCAGATATCGGTAAAGTTTATCAAAATATTTCAGCAGAAAGAAAAAGATAGCCTGAACTATATATTAATTGCATCCTTAAAAAGTTTGAATCTCTCAGCTCGAGCATCATCTGCGTTGTTAGGCTGCTCAGTTTACTCCTGCTTGCTATGCCAATAAATGTTCAATTTGAAACCAGTGTTAAAAACCTTAATGTTTTCAGTCCATGCAATGATCTATGTTGTTGATGCGAAGAAATGATCTTCCCAGTCTTCGCAAAAGTATGATAAGATTGTGTAGAATTTTCTGTTCATATTATTTAATGATTCTGAAACGGGTAATCATTTTTCTCAAGGATTGGAGCTTACTTGTCACTTGGTTAATAAGATTCGACCAATAACAGGTTCTATCTCCGAGCAACTCATCAAATTTGCTTCTAAGTAATCCTGGATCGTTTTGTTCTCTTTGAGATAGACCAGCTCTTGTGCCTTTTTTAAGTTCACTCTGAGGTTCTAAACTCTGAGGTTCTAAGGTTTACCACCCATGCAGCTACAGCAGTGCCATGTGGTTGACTCTGCCTTCAAAATACTTCGCTAATTCCTTGGAATTTGATTCTGTTTTATAAAAAGAAAATTATATATATAATTTTTTTGTTGGTCTGAATTATTCATACCATCAAACGTAGCCCCCTTTGGGAAATAGGCATTTGATGTGCTGCTGCCCTAAATAAATTTTACATTCAGATGAAATCCGTAACCCTGTCCGTCCCCACAACTATCTCACACCAATGGAAGGAAATAAATCAGGAACAATCCTACATCTAAATCTTGTTCTTGCTACGTAGGGACTATAACTCCTAGAAGTCGAACTCGAGAGCGTAAATGAAGATCCCTTATTCGGAAATTGACTACGCTTTGTAGCGGCAACCGATTCTCATGTATATGGTTATGCTCTTTCTGCTTTTAATTGAGTTCTTGACAGAGTTTAGTGTCAGTTAGTCAGTCGAGGTAAGAACATATGATGTAATTCTTTCTGTCCCACTTTTTTGTTGATCCATGTGATCCAGATGGATAATTTCTTGATTTGACTCTTATTCAATTATTTAAATCTGTCATTTGATAAAGAAGAATAAAAAGCTAGAGATGTTAATCCAATAATATCTATCCATACATCCATGTGATGGTGTTTCCAACTTTCCCATTCTCTTGTCCATCTCTTCGAACAAGATTCCAAAAACCGAGCATTTCCCTGAGAACAAGCCAGATGCCAAGCCGCGACATCAGATGCACAAGACTCCAAAAACACGTCACACCTTATGACCTTACTGGGCAGTGCGAGGGCCAAAGGCCAGGCAAGGCTAGCCACACCCAGACACTCTTGCCACACATTGCCTCACTTTTGGCCGCATTAACACGCAACACACAATAGGCGGCCTGAGAAATCAATGATGGTTGGTGGTAGCCTGTGCCATGCCCCAGCTCCTTTCTGCTCTCTTCTAATCCCATTTCCTTGTTCTTTATTAACGTCTTTTGCCAGCTCATGTATTTGTCCCCTGCTCTCCTCCCTTGTGGACTAATAATTATGGCAGTGAAAGCTCTCGCAATGTTCTTCTTTTTCATTAATAACAGGGAACACTGGCCATAGCACATCACTACCAGGCAGTAGCAGAGCGTTAGGGCCCTACGCCATGAATAATGAATCAGTCATGAAGCCCATTCACATGACTTGATTCTCATCCTTAACTTTCATTTTCATTTGCTGTGCAGTTGACACTTCCATTTATCTTCTTCCCTTTGGTTGCTGAAAAGTCAGATTCACATGGTCTCATCTTCAGTCCACCTGCTTCACTTATAATGTCCTCCTATCACTCTAACAACGCCACCACCAAGCCTACCATTTTTACTATGAGCATTGCATTGCATTGCATTGCGTTGCAGATGGAATAAATAAAATATAATGTGACCATTTGGCTATAAGAAAAAAATAAATATTTTAAAATAAACGAAAGTTACGGAACCAAGAGATAATAGAGGTCATCCAAAGAAACTAATAATGGTAAAGGAAACAAATGTTAAGCATTGCGGAATCTAGCTACCGGCGACAGCGTATAAAAGATTCATAGCACATGGGGGGAAGGGTGATGGGGATTGATTTTAAAACAAAAAAAAAAGGTACAACATAATGCGCCACGAATTCTGAGGGAGAGAAAAATAGAAGAAGAAGTGGAAATGAGAAATATCCTGGGTTCGCATCTGACTTACATAGGGTTGGCATGAATTGGTGGCAACGAGGCACTGCCGGCAGCAGAGAAGGCCTCGGCGATGGCACTCATAGCCCGCACTTGCATCTCCAGCGCCGTGATGTAGCCCGACGCCTCCTCCAGAAGCGACGGCAAGGGCAGCTTCCGGCAGCCTGGGACCAGCCGTCCCAGGACTCTCGTCTTCTTCTCCAGCGCCGGGGTCTTTCTCCTCTGCGCCGCGGCCCGCGCAACGAATGCGGAGATGACAGGCTTCGGTCGGCTGCCCTTCGGCCGGACTCGATGCTTGAGAGTCCCGCCTGAGAGGATCGCGCGGCTCCACCGCGTTCGGCCGCGCGCCGAGACCGCCAACACCCGATCCGCCGCCTTTCGGACGGCGCAGCTCCGCACGTGGTCCGAGGACGACGCGGAGGGCGCAGAAGCGGAGGATTGGCAGACCCGGCGGAGGGCTTCGATGAGCCTGGAGGAGTAGATCCTTTGCTCACCCTCTGTCCGCCACTTAGACAACGGGGCGGAGGGCTCGCTCCCGCGCTTCCGTTTCCTCTCCCCTCCGCCCACGAGCACCGATTCCCCTACCGCGTTTGGCACCGCCATGCTAATGCCCTCGGAGACCTCCAAATCTGTGGAAATTGCTGCAGAAAGTCTCCGAACCAATCCACAATATTTCCTCCCTGCATCAAAACCAGCCAAATCAACAGTCAAAATTCCTAGATCTAAAAAGCTAAAATCGCCAAAACAAGGTTCTTACCAACAAATCCAACAGAAATTCACCCACGAATTCCTTGCCTGAAATGGATCGGTGAGGACGGGAAGACGAAGCAGAAGCGAGAACAGTTGACCTAGTCACCCGATCGAACGGATATATCGGAGGAGAGAAGCGGGGTGGATGCATAAATTAATAATTAATATGATATTTTTTTAAATGCACATTTTGGCATCCCCACATGTACACTTGTCCCTACCATGTGACAGATCATGACATCAAGGGCTAATCGACGGCTCCGATGAAATTCCCAGTTCCATAATCACGTGGGACGTGGCTATGCTTATCCACTGAACCACGTGCCGTCCAGGTTGGACTCTGGTGAGTTTTCTGCGAGGCTGCGAGCACGACTTTGTATTCTTGCCAATTAAATAATCATAAACGATTTTTTAATACTTTACCCATTACGGAAATAATAGTTTTTATTAATTTCATTTTTAAATTAATTTTTTCTCATGATTTTGTCAGCAATTTTAGCCCGATGGGTCCGGTTTGATGGGATGGGACCGTCGCACCGGGCCGGAGACCTGAACCTAGTAAAGTCGACCCTCGCACTCCCACACCTCACTGAATCTGACTTCTCCCTGCCAATGACGCCTCGAGCCCTCTGGCTCGATCGCGCTGCTTCCATTTCTATCGCCCCAACCCTCCCGTCGGCATCAGCAGTGAGGTGCGTGATTCACCTCGCCGATTCCTTCGGTGATTCTTGGCTAATCCTTTCTGACTTCCTTCAGGTGTCGGCAGTCTCGGCTGGTTGCGATGCAGGCTTCGCCGGCATCTGCCATCGAAGCCCGTAATCTGTACTTCTCGCTGTCGAACAAGCAGCGGAAGTTGGTTCCGATTCTGAAGAATTGTTCGATCCGGGTTCCTCCCGGGCAGCTTTGGATGCTTCTCGGTCCCAATGGCTGTGGCAAGTCCACCCTCCTGAAGGTAGCCCCATTTACTTGTTTGTTCTTGTAGCATGTGAGCGAAGCGAATTGGATGATTCAGGATAAGTTCGGATTATGTTAGTTGAGATTTGGATGCTTGATTAAAGAAATTTTGAGATTTCGACTGTTTGGTACCGAGTGTTTCTCAAAATCATTAGTGTTACCCTAATGAAATTCCTTTATGTCTGTCAAAAGAGAACTAAAGTAGGCAGCTAAAATTGAAATCAGATGTTGGATGAAGAGAGAAGATTTCCCCATGCATTGCTGCTGATTCAAACTTTTGTTCGCCGAAATTTGGTAGAAAGAATAATCATCAAAAAAGTAGTTTCTTTATTTAGATCACTGTGCAGTAATATTGTGACATAGTGCTGTTGGTGATAATGAATTATAGAACTAATTGAAGAACATAAGGTACCCCTTTGTTGCATATTCTAAAGATAGAATTATTATTGCATACTGGAAATCATATCCTGTATAGGTTTGTTCAAAGTTGCATTTTATGACCAGTGTTTATGTACTAATTGCATAATCAAAAGTTGCCAACAACCTTATAAACTGGAGTAGGATTGCATACAATTCCTTTTTAATATTTTTTTTATTATTGTTATATTTCTAAATAGAATTTTGATTGCATAGGTGTTGGCAGGATTTCTAAGGCCTGATGATGGAATTGTCAGTGTAAAAAAGCCAAACAGTTTTGTGTTTCAGAATCCTGATCACCAGGTATTTCTTTCTGCTTTTGTAAAATCTCCTAAATTTCAGTTCATTTGCAAGTATTCATTTTTCAAACACCTCCTATAAAAGTTCTAAAGTAGTTTTAAATAATTCTAATATATGATAATTATGCTACCTGTTTTAACAAGAAATTTGTAGCAATTCAGCATACCATGTAATCATCATGTATAATAAACAAAAGAAAATTAGTCATACGATTGTTTGGTTTATTCCCAGAATTAGCTTTACATGCATGAAAATTTTGCATTTTTTGACACCAAACAAAATATAGGATTTGTGACTAGGTAATTTTCCCTTGTTGGTCTATACACTATACCTTATAATCTACCGAGCTAATATTCTAGTGCATTTATAGTGCTTGTTTGCGAACATTCTAGCAATCACATTGAAATTTCATTATGATGTAGAAGTGATATTTATTTAATTATTTTGATAGTTAATAAGTATCCTTCTAGGGCTCACTTTTAAGATTGCAAGATTGATTATGGGTATTGATTTTAGGATGCAAGTTGCATTCTACAAATGTTGAAGTGACATTATAAAAGATGAGAAAATTTTAAAATTTTAAGACAAATGTTGCCATATGAAAGGAGTCTTACCTGTATGTGTCTTAAATTAGTGTTTTCTCTTAATTTTTAGGCAAAATGATAGTTTGGTAATCTATGTTAGGGGCTTCAAGCAGTACAATACACTGTTGTTTTTCAGTGGTAAGTAAGAGGGTGTTTGGCTAAACTTATTAAAAACAACTTATAAGCTTGGACAACTTATAAGTTGTTTTAGGAGCTTATAAGTTGTTAGGTCTTATTTTAAAAATAAGTTGTTAAAGTGTTTGGGTGAACTTATTACAATCAACTTAAAGGTATTGATGTGTTTGGTATTATAAGATCTTTTTATTAATAAAATTACCAAAAAGGGTATAATACTATTAATAGAGGGTTTTGGGCGAATTTCTGCATCGGGGAGAGAAAATTGGAAAGAGGCGTTGGCGGAGAAGATGAAACAGCGTTGGAAGAGAAGTCGGCGGAGATAAAAAGATATTAGGCTTATAAAAATTTATGGAGGATAAGATGAGGATTTATGAAATTATATAAGGATATTTTAGAAAAATAAATTATTAAAATAAGATCTTTTTTTTAAAAAGTAGGGTCTTCCATACTTTTTTAAAAACAACTTATAAGTTCCAAAACAGCTTATTTTGACCACTTATAAGTTGTTTGAAAAAAATTTTACCAAACAAATTTGAAGAGCTTATAAGCTCCAAAACAGCTTATGAGCTGTTTTCGAGAACTTATAAGCTTAGCCAAACACCATATGTGGTTAGCTTAGATCTTGAATTTTTTTTTTCTCATCACTTTGAGTTCTTTTTACCCTTTCTTATTTTTTAGGTGGTCATGCCAACAGTGGAAGCAGATATTGCGTTTGGTCTTGGCAAGTTTAATCTAACTTCATCTGAAGTTAGATTGAGAGTCTCGAACGCTTTAGAAGCTGTTGGCTTGCAAAGTTATTCACAAGTGAGAGTTTTTTACTATTATGTTTTTATATTTCATTTGCTTGTTTAATAGTTCTGGCTCCTAGCAATTGACTAATGTACTATTGTCTCCTTTGTTGCATTTACCAGAGGCCAATTCAAACCCTCAGTGGAGGACAGAAACAACGAGTTGCTATTGCAGGTGCCTTAGCTGAAGCGTCTAAAGTTCTATTATTAGATGAACTTACAACATTTTTAGATGAACATGACCAGGTTTGACTGGAATTTCCCAGGCCTTCTGTTCTTTTTTTTTTAATCTTAAAACATATCTTGTAATGGATTAAAAAAAAAAAAAATCCTGATCTTTGCTTTTGATGCTTTGTGCCATCTTAAATCCAAGGTGTTAGAAATGAAGCTTCTCCGATTTGTCAGGATAGTTTGTCATGCATTTCACCAATTTTAGTGACTGACAAAGAAATGATCATTCTGTCAACGACTTTGCTTTGCTCTTTAGCAATTCAGTCTAGCTAAGTTGTTAGCTAAAGGATAATGGTGTAATTGGAAATTATTTTTTTCATATGGATAAAGATAAATTAAGATTCAAAATCTTGAATTGTGACGATGGTTGGGTTGTTGATTGGAAGTACTGCTGATGGTTGGGTCGTTGATTGGAAGTATTGAGTTGATATTGTGTTGATGTTTCGATATATGATGCTGATGGTGAATTGGAGATGGAAGGAGTAAGCAGATGTATGATGCTGATGATGATAAAAAAATCCCAAAGGTGATACAACTATTCAAGCACTGAGACATAGGAATATGAAGGTGGATGAGAAGGCTTGTAGTGCACCATGGCATGGAGAGTAAGCCATCTTCACTACATTGAAATTAGCAGCCTCTCCCTATGTAGATTATCTGTAAGACCTAACCCTAGTCCTAGAAGAAATGTTTTGATACGATGTTATAGTAGGAAAAATAAATGTGGTATTGATGTTACATATCTCATAATAACTCTCACAGGAAAAGAGTGACCTCTTTTTGTCTCTCTATTTTTCTCTCTGAAACTTCCTCACCAAATAATTACAAGTAAATAAGATTTTTAGAGTTATTTCTAGTACTCTCCTATCTTGTCTCTTTTTCTATTTTTCTTTCCAAGCAGACGAGTCTTTTCTGTTTGGACCTTACCAAATTTAGGTGGGTTCTTTATCTAAAATGTGTGATGCCATTATCTAAGTATCCCCTTCAGTGTTTATCCCGCACAACATTCTATAAACATTCTTTCTCCAAAGGCATTTTTATTTGTTGATTCACTTTTCAGATGTTTACCAGGCAGGAGTTGTGGAGGCAGTCAAGAATTCCGTTTCTAGTCCAGAAGTCGCTGCACTATGGGTAACACACCGTTTGGAAGAACTCAAATATGCAGACGGTGCTATTTATATGGAAGATGGAAAAATAGTGATGCATGGGGATGTTCCCTCGGTTTCTAACTTTATAAAAGAGAAACAGGCCAGATATAGACAGTATCTCAACATCTAGCTGCTTCACTGTAATGTTCTTAGCATTTTATAGTTTCCAGGGCATGGAATCTCTTCATTTCATATGTTTTGTTTCATCTTATTCAATCTATTAATTATGAGATTGCTCTGCCTTCAACACTTGGAACTTTTACGATTCTGTTTGAGATTAAACATGTTGATTAGAGCTGCCTAGCTGGTCACTCTTGATAGATGTTCAGCGTCATGCCTAATTGAGAAAGCCTCAAGAGCTGAAAATGTCTGTTATTTGACAGTCTTTCAGTGTTTAAATGTTGATGGTTGTTCTCTATGTTAGAAATAATGGATCATGCTGAGTTCTAAATAAATATGATAATTGAATGTGGAAAAATAAATCGATTGTTATTGACGGTCATTGATATTTAAAGAATATTCGGTACCTTGCTTAATGCTTTATAGTTTTTTAAACACTCCAAACCTCTTTTATAGTATTGTTATTCTTAAGAGGTGTATATGTTTAAGGACCCTAAATGTCACTATTTATAAGGATTAATTATCATCATTGAGTTAATCGTTAATATTGTGGTAAATCATAATGAAATAATTATATCATATTAAAAGATATGATATTTATATTGAGATCAGATTTCAATTAATGATGACCATTTAAATTTTACTATATATATATATATAATAAGAAAAATTAAGTAAAGATTCATAATCAAAATAAAAATATTTTTAATATTCTTCCACTTAATATATATGTATTTGATATATGAATCATGATGATAGGTCCTCTAAATGTGAGTATTATTTTTCATGTGTTATATTGTATTATGTTTCTCAACTAATATATCTTAATGAATAAATTTTATGTTTATTCAAGGTCGTAATAGTTCTCAAATTAATTAATGTGTACACAAATATGAGAAAATATCATAATTGAGTTTCATTGATAATTAAATTGTTCTAACAACAAAAATTACATAAGGGAACTATGTCCCATCCTCTACTTGATCCCTAAACTTCAACGGTGGCATGCCTTTAGTCAAAGAATCAACCATCATCAATTCAGTGTTAATGTGCTCAATCACCACTGGTTTATTTCTAACACATTCTTTTATAGCTAGATATTTAATGTCGATATGCTTAATTTGACTCCCACTTTTATTGTTCTTAGCCATAAAGATAACAGCTGAATTGTCATAATATATCCTCAATGGCTTAGAAATAGAATCTACAATTCTAAGCCCCGAAATGAAACTCTTCATTCAAATACCATACGAGGTCGCCTCAAAGCAAGATACAAACTCAGCCTTCATAGTAGAAGTGGCAGTCAACGTCTGCTTTGCACTTCTACAAGACACAGCTCCACCGGCTAGCATAAAAACATATCCAAAATTTGATTTTTGTAAATCAATGTCGTAATATGAATCAGAGTAGTTAATCACTTCTAAATTCTCAACTGATCTAAATATAAGTATGTAGTATTTAGTCCCTTGAAGGTATCTTATCACTTTCTTTGCAGCTTTCCAATGGTCTATACCCGGATTACTTTGATATCTTCCCTGTTGGTCCCTTCGGAGGCCGGCAAGAGGGGAGGGGTAAATTGCCCTGCAAAATAAAACAACTCTTTCTCGGATTTTCAACTAAATAATAGCACTTGTAATTAAAATAAAAGACACTAATAAAAAGAAAACATACACAAGGAAGTTATTTGGTTTGCAATCAGGAGATTGCTAATCCAAGAAAAATATGGTGCACTATCTGATGTCTCCTTCGGGCGAAGTAGCCTCTTACAGCGTTAACAGCACAGACAGAAAAGTAAAGCACAGAGAAATGAATTACAAGTGAATTGAATAAACTGTGCAGATCAGTGTTATATTTATAGCACTGTTCGGAACGCCCTGAAAGGTCTGGGCACCCTGGGGGATAAATTTTATCCCTTAACGTTCAGATCAAGTCAAAACTCGATCTGGTCAAAAAGTCGGGTCCGCCCGCCCGGAATGGGTTCGAGTGCCCGCAATGGTTCCGGGCACCCGGACCAGGAAAGTCAACATGGTTGACTTTTCTCGGTCCGGGACCTCTGCTCCGGTTCAACTCGTCTCGGTCTGGGTCTTTCGCTCCGGCTCCACTAGCTTGGGTGATCTCAGTCATCCGGAATAGGACTCACCCGAACCTAAGTTCCGGCCTTCTCCTCGAGCAGCCTTCCTCCCCGGTTTCTCATCCCTCGAACGTCACGTACGTTCTTCTCGTCTACCGGCGTACTCTTCCGCGGTCACCTCGTCCCTGGGGCCCACCGAGTCCGTCGGCTCTCTCCCGTGTTGTCCTTCTCGTTAGCCGCATCTTTCACTCGACTTCCTGTGCTCCTAAGCTCCTGCACACTTAGACACAAGGGTTAAAACAAACAGGATCTAACTTAACTTGTTTGATCACATCAAAACACCTTGGGTTCCAACAATCTCCCTCTTTTTGATGTGAGCAACCCAAGTTAAGTTAGAGTAAAACAAACATAAAGTAAAAAACAATTAAGTTTGCAAATAAGTGCAAATATGATTTATCAATGAAATTATACCTCCTCTTAGACTTAACATTCTTCTCCCTCTTTGATCACATAAAAAATTGGGGTTCTTTAACAAGTCGAAGGTTAACTTTTTTTTAAAAAAAAAAAATCTAAGTTAAAAGAAAATTTAATTTGCAAAGTTAAAAATAAATTGTGTGTAACGGAATAAGTAACTTTCAAAAACTTCTAAGTTAAAAAAATTTTTAAGTTAAATTTCTAAGTTAGAAACATATTTTCAACAGAAAAAATTTTCAAGAGTGTTGAAGCAAACGAAAATTTCTAAGTAATAAAAAAACTTTTAAGACAAAATTTTTAAGGAAAGAATATTTTAATAAAAACTATTGAATTTTTAAAATTAAATTGTGAAGCATTTGTTGTGCAATTAACAATAGAAACTTTTAAGTTTCAATTAACAATAAAATTTGTTGTGCAACTTAACAATATTTTAAAATTAAATATTTTTCAAAACAGATTGAGTAACCTTTTAAAGTATTTTTTTATAAAAAAATTAATTTAATATTTTTTCAGTTAGTCAATTAAACTCTTATTTTGATACTTGGCTTCCAAGCAGTAGCGAGACACTAGGCCTTCTTAGTTATTGGAACAACAACCACTTTCTTAGACAAAGCCGCATAAAGAAATTAAATGTTTAATTTTCTTGCTGAAAATGCTAAGTCTAATTTTAATTTTTAAATTAAATAAGTTTTTGGAACCCAATATAGGTTCCTTCCTACAGGGTTAATCAAGTATTTTCTAGGCACATAGACTTTTGATATTTTTTTGATTTGATTTTGGTGAAACCTATAGTACTAGTTTAATCCTTTATAATTTTTAAAAGCAGAAATATTTGAACAAGTAGGCTTTTTCAAATTTTCTATTTCTTCTTTTAATTTATCATTTTCAAATTTTATTTTATCAAAGTCTTCTATTAGACAAGATTTTACCAAAAAAAAATTTATTTCTAATTTTTTTTTAATTTGGTATTTTTATTTTCTAATTTGTACATGGATTTTGCCATAACCTTAATACTAAAATAAAGTTGATTAGGAGGTAAGAGGCATACCTCACTTACCATATCAGACTTGAAGCCTGACTCTCCCCCTGTTTCACTGCATTCGTCTGAAGTCGCTCCCCCTTCATTGATGCTAGGTTCCGATGTACTTTGCCCTTCATAGCTCGCCATTAGTGCTAGTCCGACATATTCTTGTACTTCGGCTTCAGATGATAAGGTGTCGTCCCAAGTGGCTTTTAGAATCTTGTGCTTCTTGGGTATCTTGACTTTGCCCTTCTTTAATTATGGGCAATCTTCTTTTAAATGTCTTTCCTTTTGATACTAGTAGCAATGAACCCTTTTTCTATTTCTCAGATTCTTTTTATTCTGCATTTCTTTAAATTTATTAGATCGAAAGAATTTTCTAAAGTTTTTTACTATATATGTTTCTTGATCTTCTTCTGAGTCTGACTCGGGTTCATCCTTTTTGGTTGCGTTTAGCGTCATAATCTGGCTTGATTCCTTTGTTGTCCCTGCATATCTGGTTTCATGTAATTCAAGAGTAGAAAATAACTCTTCTAAGGTACTTACCTCCAGGTCCTTTGAAATGTAGTAGGTGTCGATGATTGACATCCATTCTGGAGTTCTGGGAAACGCGTTGAGTGCGTAGCGTATGGTGTCTCGGTTGGTTACCGTTTCACCGAGGTTCTCGAGATCGGTAATTAATTCTTTTATCTTCGCGTGTAGATCGGCTACCTTCTCACCTTTTTCAAGACGAATGTTCGACAGTTTGTTCCAAAGGATGTCTCTTCTTGCTAGTTTGGCTTCGGACGTGCCTTTGTGAAACTCCAGGAATTTTTCCCAGAGTTTTTTGGCCAACAAGTAGCTTCCGACGCGGTTGACTTCTTGAGGCGACAGCACGCTCAGCAGGTGATACTCCGCTCGGTTGGTCACTACAGAATTATTCTACTCCTTCTTCGTCCAAAGACTCTCTTCTTTTTCTTCTCCATTTTGATTAGTAGGAGCTACAAAACCATATTTTATAATTAGACAAATTTCGAAATCAGTTTTCAAAAATACCTCCATACGACGCTTCTAGTGTGCGAAGTCCCCCTCGAATTTTGGTGGAACGATGCTTGGTCTGGCCATCTCGTTGCTTCGATCGGCGGTTAGTCCTCCTGAAGTGCTCTTGCTCTGATACCACTTGTTGGTCCCTTTGGAGGACGGTAAAAAGGGAGGGGTGAATTGCCCTACAAAATAAAACAACCTTTTCTCGGATTTTCAACTAAATAATAGCACTTGTAATTAAAATAAAAGAGACTAATAAAAAGCAAACAGACACAAGGAAGTTACTTGGTTTGCAATCAGGAGATTGTTAATCCAAGAAAAATATGATGCACTATCTGATGTCTCCTTCAGACGAAGTAGCCTCTTACAGCGTTAACAGCACAGATAGAAAAATAAAGCACAGAAAAATGGATTACAAGTGAATTGAATAAATTGTGCAGATCAATGCTATATTTATAGCACTGTTCGGGGCGCCCTGAAGGGTCCGGGCGCCCTGGGGGGATAAATTTTATCCCCTAACATTCAGATCGAGTCAAAACTCGATTTGGTCAAAAAGTCAGGTCCGGGCGCCCGGAATGGTTCTAGGCGCCCGGACCAAGAAAGTTAACACGGTTGACTTTCCTCGGTCCGGGGCCTATGCTCCGGTTCAGCTCATCTTGGTTTGAGTCTTTCGCTCCGGCTCCACTAGCTTGGGTGATCTCGGCCATTCGGAATAGGGCACACCCGAATCCAAGTTCCGACCTTCTCCTCGAGTAGCCTTCCTCCCCGGTTTCTCGTCCCTCGAACGTCGCGTACGTTCTTCTCGTCCACCGGTGTACTCTTCCGCGATCACCTTATCCCTCGGATATACCGAGCTCGTCAGCTCTCTCCCGTGTCGTCCTTCTCGTTAGCCGCGTCTTTCACTCGACTTCCTGTGCTCCTAAGCTCCTGCACACTTAAACACAAGGGTTAAAACAAACAGGACCTAATTTAACTTGTTTGATCACATCAAAACACCTTGGGGTTCCAACATTCCCAACATACTAACAGCAAATGCAATGTCAGGTCTAATGCAGATCTAAGCATACATCAAGCTTTAGAAAGCAGAAGCATAAGGAATGTATGATGCTATGTAAGAAGAATTAAATGCTATGACAAATTTAAACATTCAGATTAGGAAATGAAGGAGTACTTGTAAGGGTGGCAATTTGGTTCGGGTTCAGGTTGACGGGTTCGGGTTGGCAGGTTGGCGGGTTGGAAAATGACAACCTGAACCCGACCTGATTATGAATTCAGGTCAAACTATTCAACCTGAACTTGATCTGTTTATTTGCACTTGACCCGAACCCGACCCGTTTAACCCGTTTGACCCGTTTGACCCGAACATGACCTGAATTCAATAAAAAAATTTTGTATATTAAATTAAAAATTAAAAATAACATTTATCTACATAAATTGAAAATACATATCATAAATGATAAACCATAGCAACATTGCAATCAAGAGCACATCTCTATGTTTAGAGTTTTTAACTTTTTAAAATTTTTAATTTTAGTTTAAATTTATAATTATAAACGGGTTCGCGGGTTATAATTGGGTCATTTCAGGTTGACCCGAACCCGACCTGTTTATTAATTGGGTCAATTGTGTCAACCCGATTTCGACCCGAACCCGAAACTACCCAACCCTAACCTGATTTTTTCGTGTTCAGTTCGGGTCGTGTTTTCGTGTCGGGTCAAAAATTGCCACCCCTAAGTACTTGGTATTTTAGATTTTGTTAATTTTGAGACTTGTATGGACTGCATTAAGGGAAAACAGGCCAACAAATTCAAAACGGGTGCCAAGAGGAGTATTGAAATATTGGAGATCATACATTCAGATATATATTATCCATATATGGATATGCATGATCCAAAATACTTTATCTCTTTCATTGATAATTACTCATGATATATGTATATTTACTTGCTTCGTAATAAGAATGAAGCATTAAGTGCCTTTAAGATATTTAAGGTAGAGGTAGAAAAATAATCTGAAAAATAAATTAAGATTGTAAGAATAGATAGAGATGGTGAATACTATGGTAGATATATTAAAAGTGGACAAACACTTGGTCCATTTATAAAGTTTCTTTAAGAAAATAGAATTGTTGCCCAATACACTATGCCTAGTTCACCAGACAGTGTGACTGAAAAAAGAAATCAAATTTTAATCAACATGGTTAAGAGTATACGTATCAACTCCAAACTTCCTAAATCCTTATGGATTGAAGATCTTAAAATGGTAGTGTATATATTAAACTGAGTTTCAACTAAGGATGTTGCAAAGACACCATTTGAGTTATGGAAAGGTTGGAAACCGAGTTTGCTATATATACGTATTTAGGGGTATCTGTCTGAGTAAGAGTTTATAACTCACAAGAAAAGAAACTTAATCCAATGACTGTTGGACCCCATGGTAGTTTTGATATGATCAACCAAGTTGGTTAGGTCTTGCTGTGTTTGATCCCTGTGTCTGAGTGTGCAGGAGCTTAGGAGCACAGGAAGTCGAGCGGAAGACGCAGCTAGCGAGAAGGACGGCACGGGAAGGGAGCCGACGGGCTCGGTGCGTCCGAAGGACGAGAGAGCTGCGGAAGAATACTCCGGTGGGCGTGAAGAGCGTGTGCGGCGTTCGAGGGACGTTAAGCCGGGACGGAAGGCTGCTTGAGGAGAAAGCCGGAAATTGGGTTCGGGTGAGCCCTATTCCGGTTGGCCGCAATCACCCAAAAGAACGGAGCTTCGGAAGCCAAAGCGAAGAAGAAAAGGAGTCAAAAGATGCTGGAAATTACTGTAGCAGGAAGTTACTGTAGCTTGAAGGCGCCTTAAACAAGCTTGAAGGCGCCCTTGAAGGCTCCTTCAAGCCTATTGAAGGTGCCTTCAACAGGTCTATTTTGACCGTTTGCGTGCGGATAAAGTTTTATCCGCTGACCGAGCTGGAGGCCCCTTGAACCTTGTTGGAGGCGCCTTGGACCCTCGGGATAGACTTTCCAGGAGCTATAAAAAGGCCCCTGGAGCTAGGAATTCAACAACAACTCAAGTAATCAATCTGTAATCAATTCCTAGCAACTAAGTGAGCGTTCTAAGTGTAAAAAGGCTTCTCCGCCTACAGTAAAGGAGATTCTGCTAGTAGAGCTTTTCATCGCCCTGGATTAACAACCGCCTTGGTTGTAACCAGGTTAAATTCTGTTTCTGTTTCTTCTTCTATCTCCTTCATTTAGTTGTTATTTTATTGCTGATTTTCTTTCTGAGTTGAAATCCGAGGAGGGTAGTTTTATTTTTGTTTTCAGCAATTCACCCCCCTCTTGCCGGTCTCCGCTGCACCAACAAGTGATATCAGAGCCTGATCGCCTCAGAAGGACTAACCGCCAACTGAAGCACTACGATCAAGACGATGGCCGGAGCGAACATCCATCCCCCGAAGTTCGATGGAGACTTCGCCACTTGGAAGCGCAAAATGGAGATATTTTTTAAAACGGATTTTGATATTCTTATTACAATGAAATATGGTTTTGCAGCGCCGAAAGACAAAGAAGAAAACACATGGAGCAAGAAGGAGCAATCCGATTTCGTCGCCAACGGAAAGGCAGAGTTCCACCTGCTCAGTGTGCTGCCGCCGCAGAAGGTAAATCGGATCGGAAGCTACGACTCAGCGAAAGATCTCTGGGAGAAATTCCTGGAGCTTCACGAAGGTACCTCCGAAGCGAAGCTAGCAAAGCTCGACATCCTCTGGAACCAGTTAACGAACCTCCGGATGAACCAAGGCGAGAAGGTAGCGCAACTCCAAGCGAGAATCAAGGAACTGATAACGCAACTAACGAACCTTGGAGAAGAGGTAACCAACCGGGATTCTATCCGATACGCGCTCAATGCCTTCCCGAGAACTCCAGAGTGGGCCTCCTTAGTAGATGCGTACTACATCTCTAAGGACCTCGAGGTAAGTACGTTAGAACAATTATTTTCGATTTTTGAACTTCACGAATCTCGAGTTTCAGAACCCAACGGAGCAGAGAAGACAAGTCAGAACATTGCCTTAAAGGCAAAGATGAACAATTCTGACTCCGAAGCCTCAGTCGACGAATCCGAAGTGGCACTACTGGTAAGACGCTTCAATAAGTTTTTCAGTTCTAATAAATTTAAATCGCAGAAGCATTATCGAAAGAAGAGGACGGCTCGTTGCTACAACTGCAACGAAGAAGGGCACATCAAGGAGGATGCCCAAAATTGAAGAGAAAGAAAAAAGAAAAGGAAAAGCCAAAATACAAGAAACCAGAACCCTCCAAGTACAAGAATCTGAAGGCTACTTGGTCAGATTCGTCAACCTCTGAGTCGGACATCGAAGAATTCTCAGGGTTAGCGCTATTGGCGAACCATCAACCGGAAGAAGACTCGAGCTCAGAAATGAGCATCGATGAAGGGGGAGGAACATCAGAAGAAGAAAGCAGCAGTGAATGGGGAGCGTCACCAGACCAGGTAAGTAAGGTACGCAATCTAACCCCAACTCAATCTTTTAAATTTATCAAGTCTCTTTCTAAAGAGTTTGATTAATTAGAAAAAGAGAATGCTGAACTAAAGTTGAACCTAGCAAGAGCATGCCCGTTAGAAATGTATGATCATCTAAAATCAGAAAATGAAAATTTGAAATTAGAAATTGAAAAACTAAAATCTGATGCATGCTTAAATCAATTTCCAAATTCAAAATTAAGAATTTATGGTAAATTAAATTGGTATATAAGGAAGCATCAAGGTCAACTTAGGAAAATACCAAGAAACTATGTACCCCCTAGATTTTTGAATAATCCTGTACAAAGGAACCTCTATTGGGTTCCAAAATCTGTGCTTAATTAATTTTTTCAAAAATTAAAAGCTTATAGTGAGAAAATTAAACATTGAAATTCTTTATGGAAGCTTTGTCTAAGGAAGTGGTTGTTGCTCCAATAACCAAGAAGGCCTAGTGCCTCGCCACGACCTGGAAGTTAAAATATTGAAAGAAAATGTTTAATTAACTTTCTGAAAAAACATTAAACAAGAATTAAATAATGCTTTGAAAGTTTATCAAATATTTGTTAAAATAAACAAAAATTCCTTAGAATTTTTTAAAAAAATTCTAACTTAATTTTTTTGGTTAGAAATTTTCTTCTGGAAAATTCTAAAAGTTTATTCACTTGACTTAGAAATTTTTTTGGGAACATTTGAACATTTACTTAGGATTTTTTTTACTTAGAAATTTTTTTTAAAAATTTATTTTAACTTAGCAATTTTTTTTTCAAAAATTCATTTTTAACTTAGAAAATTTTCAAAAAACTTCAATCTTACTTGAATATTCTTAAAGACCCCATTTTTGTTATGATCAAAGGGGGAGAGAAAAGTACAAGTTTAGGGGGAGTTAGAGAAAACTTAAAATTTTTTTAAAAAAAATGTTGCAATTTTACTAATTGCAAAAAATTATTCTTAACTTATTAGTTTAGTAATTTTTCTTTAAAATTACTATTTTTTGTCTATTTTTAACCCTAACTTGAACTTGGGTTGATGCAAATCAAAAAGGGAGAGATTGTTGGACCCCGTGGTAGTTTTGATGTGATCAACCAAGTTGGTTAGGTCCTGCTGTGTTTGATCCCTATGTCTGAGTGTGCAGGAGCTTAGGAGCACAGAAAGTCGAGCGGAAGATGCAGCTAGCGAGAAGGACGGCACGGGAAGGGAGCCGACGGGCTCGGTGCGTCCGAAGGACAAGAGAGCTGCGGAAGAGTACTCCGGTGGGCGTGAAGAGCGTGCGCGGCGTTCGAGGGACGTTAAGCCGGGACGGAAGGCTGCTTGAGGAGAAGACCGGGAATTGGGTTCGGGTGAACCCTATTCCGGTTGGCCGCAATCACCCAAAAGAACGGAGCTTCGGAAGCCAAAGCGAAGAAGAAAAGGAGTCAAAAGAGGCTGGAAATTACTGTAGCAGGAAGTTACTGTAGCTTGAAGGCGCCTTAAACAAGCTTGAAGGCGCCTTCAAGCTTGTTTAAGGCGCCTTCAAGCCTGTTAAAGGCGCCTTCAACAGGTCAGTTTTGACCGTTTGCGTGCGGATAAAGTTTTATCCGCTGAACGAGCTAGAGGCGCCTTGAACCTTGTTGGAGGCACCTTGGACCCTCGGGATAGACTTTCCAGGAGCTATAAAAAGGCCCCTGGAGCTAGGAATTCAACAACAACTCAAACAATCAATCTGTAATCAATTCCTAGCAACTAAGTGAGCGTTCTAAGTGTAAAAAGGCTTCTCCGCCTACAGTAAAGGAGATTCTGCTAGTAGAACTTTTCATCGCCCTGGATTAACAACCTCCTTGGTTGTAACCAGGTTAAATTCTGTTTCTGTTTCTTCTTCTATCTCCTTAATTTAGTTGTTATTTTATTGCTGATTTTATTTCTGAGTTGAAATCCGAGGAGGGTAGTTTTATTTTTGTTTTCAGCAATTCACCCCCCTCTTGTCGGTCTCCACTGCACCAACAATGACTATAAGTTGGTATTTCATTGGATATGCCGAAAAAGTTCAAGAGATATAGATTTTATTGTTCATCTCATAGTAATAGAATTGTGGAATCAAGAAATGTAAAATTTTTTAAGAATGACTTAACTAGTGGGAGTGATCATTCTCAAGACAATTTTTTGAGAAAGATCACATTAATGATCAACCACCTTGTTCTAGTTATGGATGAGCTGTCATTCACACCTCTCAAAAAAGGTAAATCCGCTACCTTAGCGGCCCCCCTAGTGTCGGCCCCACGGATATGGAGGAAGGTTCATGCAGGTACACAGGCCATAGGCGCATGGCGGGGTAAACCTCAGGTCGTCAGTTCCTGAGAATCGAATGGTAAACCCCAGGTCGTCATTCACACCTCTCAAGCACAAATGGATGTTAGACAATCAATTGAGGAGATTCTATAAAATATTGATGAAAATTTAGTCAATCAAATTGTTATTGGGGAACACGGAATTGCTTAACCGATTGAACAACAAGTTCCTAGATAACTTATGAAGATCTACTAGAATAAGAAAATTAGAAATACCTAGTGATTATGTTGTATATTTATAAGAATCAAATTTTAATGTTAGAGCCGAAAATGATCCTAAAATATTTTCACAAGCTATGAGTTGTAGCGAATCAAAGTGGTTGATGATGCTATGAAAAAAGAATTGAATGTTATGACGTCTAATGGAGTCTGAGATCTTGTTGAGTTGCCCGATAATGCAAAAATCATAAGATGTAAATGGGTTTTCAAACCAAAGAACTCATTGTACAATATTGAGAGATACAAAGCAAGATTGGTGGCTAAATGATTCACTCAAAGGAAAGGAATTAACTATAAAGAGACATTTTCTCTTGAAAACTTCTTTTCGCATTATTATGGCTTTGGTTGCACATTTTGATTTAAAATTGTAACAAATGGGTATGAAAATTATGTTTTTTAATGGAGATATAAAAGAAGAGGTTTATATGAAATAATCAGAAGATTTTTTTCTCTAATAATGGTGAGCGCTTGGTGTACAAACTCAAGAAATTTATATATGAATTGAAATAAGTTTCCTGTCAATGGTATTTGGAAAACACTTTACACCCTTTTTATGGGACTAATTGAAATAAGTTTCCTCTCAATCCTTAATATTATAATAAATCATGAGAAAATAATTATACCATATTAAGAGATATGATAAAATAATCTTACCATATTAAAAAATATAATATCGTAAGATTTTAATTAATTATGTACATTTAAATTTTATAATATATGTGACCTTTTATTAAGATAAAAAAATTATGAATAAATAAAATCATAATAAATATATAAGATTCATAATCAAAATAAAAATATTTCTAATGCTCTCATCTTTCCGTATGTCAAAAGTCGGACAATAATTTCTGATATTTAATTTTAAAAAAACTTTTACATTTAACTCACTCGTCACCGAATTAACAAAATGTTGATTTTGGTCATATTTTGTCAACGCCTCTGGTTTGAATCAACGCGAAAGATAGCAATTCTAAAGTCAATAAAACAAACTGGCCCATAATTTCATTAATTTGTCTTTGCGTCTTTACCTTTCATGATGAAAATGTTACGCGGGCAGAAGATCAGAATCCAATCCATGCAGTCTAGTCGACTGCTCAGGGTAGCCGCCTTCTTTTGACCACCACTTCCACGCGTTGGTCAAACGAGACGCCGCGGCATAGTTCTACGGTCAACAACCGTGCTCGTGCGGCCTTGCCATCCTTCTTCTCTAACCCACTAAAGATGGTCAGTTATAGAATGCCGCTGCACCCATTCTTCTATTTCCAATTTGGAAGCTCAACCGATGGATCAAAACTTCGACAAGAGACAGAGGCCGTCGCAGCAACCTCCCTACAGCGCGGTGCTCCACTCGGTGCAAAGACAGCCTGGGAAAGCACCGCACAAGAAGCCCGACCAGTCGCCGGCGCCAAAGGTGTACCGGGTGGATCCCCGGGGATTCCGGACGCTTGTCCAGCAGCTGACGGGGGCGACCCATTCGGCAGCCCCACCACCGCGCCAGCGGCCGCTGAGGGACACTGCCCCGCAGCTGCCTCCACTCAAGTTGGCAGCTCCGGTGATGTCAGGTGGCGCCGATCACTCTAAGATCATTGCTCCGGACGGACAGTCTCCCACAGAATTTCTGCAAGGTCTGCTGTCTCCGTCTTTGTATTCGAGTTGGTGTTCCTTTCCACCCTTGAGCCCTGCCGGCGACTTTGGCAGCATGGACCTATAGATAGAATCATAGAACTAAGCAGTACTGTATGCTGCAAACTAATAATCCCTGAACAATTTTTAGATTTTCCTCAGTTAAATTGTGTTTATGATGACTTGTTTATGTGATTAATGCAACTTGTTTATGATGACGTTGTGTTGATCAATTTGTCCTATGAAGAAAAAGTCAGTCTAGTCACTTAGAGAAATCTAATCCTTTTAGCTTATAAGTTGAGTTACAGTTGATGCAATGAAGAAATAAAATAATGTAGAAAAGAAAAGAATTTTAAAAATTAAATTAAAATTATTTTTTAGCGAATTAAAGGTAGATCTTCTGTGAGAAATAATTTTCCCAATTGACGGATTTTGTGGGTGATCAATAATGTTTTGTGTTCGTTTCTATTTTTTTCTTTCAAAGTTTAATTAGAAAAGTTCTATAAATAATGTAGTCTTTTTCTAATCCTAAATTCGTTTTTTTCCTCCAACCTTTCCTTTCCTGTATGTAAAGTCCAACTCTTGCTCAAGCGAGTAGATTTGATTATATAAGTCAGCATAACCACTTATATGCCAAGCAATTAAGCATCAAGGTGCTTAACGCCAATGTGAAAGATTGGTCCTATGTGATCTTGTTCGGAATCTGAATAGTCGGTGTTGACGGAATATGATTTTGACGCACCTTGTGTATGTGTCTCGAAAAAGCGAAACCCCACATGGTACTAAAGGTATGTGATCCTGTCCGGAATCTGAGTCAGACGGACCGCCGGGCGAGGTGGATGGAATGTTGACCGAGTCACGACATCCCAGAGGGGGGTGTGTGCTGAGATGGCTTTTATGTTGATCAAGTATTCAGAAGTCCCCTGGTCAACGCTACCTGCAGCCAGGGACCGGGTTGACCCGGAACCCAAATGCTCGAGGCAGATCCAACGAATATATGAGTACCAAACTAAGCTATAAAATAATGAAATGTGCATAAAATATGAACGGAAAATGTAACCTGGCCTAGGGGCGCTCTCAGATGGGACGCGGCTCGAGTTGGAAGACGACATGCAGACCGGGATAAGACACCGGTATGCAGGCCGGGAGGTACTAACGGCACGCAGGCCGGGACACGAAATCAACACGTAGGCCGAGACATGACTTCGGCATGTTGATCGAGATAAAACACTGACACGTAGACCGAGATAAGATACCGGCACACAGACCGGGATATGAAATCAGCACGCATGCCGAAATAATACACTATCGACGCACAAGCCAAGACATGACACACAAATCAGATCAGTGCAAAGGTCGGGGCATAACACACACACACAAATTGGCGCGAAGGCCAGGGCACAACGAAAAGGGAACGCCACCAGATCAGCCACCCTAGGACCTACGTCCATGATAGCCAAACCTATGCTTAGGAACAGTGGCAAGAGAGGAGGTTCAGGCGAGGTCGGTAGCGAGGGTGTGGGTTTCGGCTGTCTATGTAAGGGGAGGTGGTGCCTCCTTGGCTGGCTCCGGCGGTAGAGGCTGAGGCAAGCGTCGGCAAAGAGCATAGCGTGACGAAGAGGGGAGGAGCAGTAACTTGTCCGGCAGCGACGACATCACTAGGAGGAGAAGAGAGGCTGGCGGTGAAGGAAGAAGAAGCGGTGGCGGCGGAAGAACCCCCAGCGATGAAGGCGAGAGAGAGTAAGAGAGGGAGGCAACGCGCGTAAGTAGGGAGAAGAGGAGGAGGTTGTGGCTGGCGGTTGCTGCCGGCGAGAAAGAAAGTGGCAGTGGCGATTGGGATGGAGGTCGAGGTGCGTGCGGGGAGCAGAGAGGAAGCATCAGCAGGGGAGCGAGCGTGAGAGGGAGACGGTGGCCAGAAGCAGCGAGGGCGGAGTGGCCAGCCCCTGGCAGCGACGGAGAAGGACCTGCGGAAGACCCCTTGTGCGCGAGGCGGCGGAGAAGAAGGAGAGAGAGGAGAAGAAAGGGTGGTTGAAGGAGGATCGGAGGGGATCGGTCGACGCCGGCCTCGGTGAGAAGCCTGAGAGGGAGGAAGAAGGAGTCCTCGTCATTCCTATTGGCGGCGGCTGCCCCCACTCACGAACCAGTCCCCCCTTTTCTCCCAAAGCCCTATCCAGCCATTTTCCCAAATTGCCCCTCCCTTTCTCCCATAATTTCTTCTCTGCCCTTCCCCCAATATCCGTATCACAAGTCTCCCCTTCAAGTCTAGCTGGTCGAAGGAGGCACCAGTCCGATTGACTAGACCAAGCCCAAAACAGAACCGCTACCAAACACGGAATCAGATCACTGAGCTCATCTTGTTACATCGAACGAGTAGCTGGGACGATGCCGAGCAAGTGACCCAAATAGAATCTAGAGAGCAACAAGAAATTGCGACTGGTTAAATAGAGAGAGTGATAGACGAGCTAGGTTGTGAGCGCGACCGAAAAAATATCGATTGAGCGACGATAAATCGCGACCGGGCGATCAAAAAATAGGCGACCGAGATAATGCCAAGCGAGTAGACGGACGGATAAGTAGAACTGAATGCGTGCCCGAGAAAGTGTCGACCGGGCGACAGTAAATCATGACCTGGCAATAAAGGGAATGATGGACTAGCAGGTCATGATTATGACCGAGTGAGTGTCGACCGAGTGACTGTAAATCGTGACCTGACAATAAAGAGAATGACGGACGAGTCAAGCCATGATTGTGACCGAGCGACAATAAATCGTGACCGGGCAATCAAAAAATGTCAATCCGGAAATAGAGAGAATGCCTACTGAGCCGGATAAGAACGGGTGGGCGATGTCTAGTCACAACCGAGAAAGCCCTTAAGCGATAGGCCGATCGTCGTAAGGCGAGTAGATGAGTGGTACCAATGAGTGGTCGAGCAAACAGCCAAGCAACAACGACGCATGAAACGTGAATGACGAGTGTCGGGCAGAGAGGCGAGCAGAGCGAGTATGATGGGTACCAGGCAGAGCGGTAACTGAGCGGTGAGTGCCGACCGAGCCACAGTGGTGAGTGAAACGCGGATGATGAGTGCCGAGCAGAGCAACGACTGAGCGGTGAGTGCCGGTCGAGTTACAGCGGTGAGCCAAATGCGAACGATGAGTGCCGAGCAGAGCGACGACTGAGCGGTGAGTGTCGATCGAGCCACAGTGGTGAGCGAAACGCAGATGATGAGTGCCGAGCAGAGCGACGACTGAGCGGTGAGTACCGATCGAGCCACAGTGGTGAGCGAAACACGGATGATGAGTGCCGAGCAGAGCGACGACTGAGCGGTGAGTGCCGATCGAGCCACAGTGGTGAGCGAAACGAGGATGATGAGTGCCGAGCAGAGCGACGACTGAGCGGTGAGTGCCGACCAAGCTACAGCGATAAGCGGAACGTGAACGAGAGGTGCCGAGTAGAGCGTCGAGTGAAGTGAATGTGATGAGTGCCAGGCGAAGCGGCAAGTTAGAGGTGAGTGCCGACCGAGCTACAGCGGTGAGCGAAACGCCAACGATGAGTGTCAAGCTGCGCGACGCGTGAAACGAGTGTGATGAGTGTCGGGCAGAGGAGTAAGTGGGAGTGATGGACAGAGTAGCGAGTGAGTGATGAGCGTCGACCGAGAGGTCGTTGGACGGGAGAGCATGCTCACTTATAACTCGTACTGGGCGAGAGTCTGGAATCCCGACCAGAAGGTCGTTGGGCGTGAGAGCATGCTCACTTATAACTCGCACTGGGACGAGAGTTTGGAGGCGTGAGAGCAGTACTCACTTATAACTCGCACTGGAGCGAGAGTCTGGGACCCGACCGGGAAGGTTGTTAGGCGTGAGAGCAGTGCTCACTTATAACTTGCACTGGGCGAGAATCTGGGACCCGACCGGGAAAGTCGTTAGGCGTGAGAGCAGTGTTCACTTATAACTCGCACTGGGGCAAGAGTCTGGGACCCGAACAGGAAGGTCGTTGGGCGTGAGAGCAGTGCTCACTTATAACTCGCACTGGAGCGAGAGTCTAAAGGCATGAGAGCAATGCTCACTTATAACTCGCACTGGGCGAGAGTCTAGCACCCGACCGAGAAGGTCGTTAGGCGTGAGAGCAGTGCTCACTTATAACTCGCACTGGGGCGAGAGTCTGGGACCCGACCGGGAAGGTCGTTGGGCGTGAAAGCAATGCTCACTTATAACTCGCACTGGGGCGAGAGTCTGGAGGCGTGAGAGCAGTGTTCACTTATAACTCGTACTGGGGTGAGAGTCTGGGACTCGACCGGGAAGGTCGTTAGGTGTGAGAGCAGTGCCCACTTATAACTTGCACTGGGCCAAAGTCTGGGACCCGACCGAGAAGGTCGTTAGGCGTGAGAGCAGTGCTCACTTATAACTCACACTGGGGCGAGAGTCTAGGACCCGATCAGGAAGGTCGTTGGGCGTGAGAGCAGTGTTCACTTATAACTCGCACTGGGGCGAGAGTCTAGAGGCGTGAGAGCAGTGCTCACTTATAACTCGCACTGGGGTGAGAGTCTGTGACCCGACCGAGAAGGTCGTTAGGCGTGAGAGCAGTGCTCACTTATAACTCGTACTGAGGCGAGAGTCTGGGACCCGATTAGGAAGGTTGTTAGGCGTGAGAGCAGTGCTCACTTATAACTCGCACTGAGGCGAGAGTCTGGGATCCGACCGGGAAGGTCGTTGGGCGTGAGAGCAGTGCTCACTTATAACTCGTACTGGGGTGAGAGTCTGGGACCCGACCGGGAAAGTCGTTGGGCGTGAGAGCAGTGCTCACTTATAACTCGTACTGGGGTGAGAGTCTGGGACCCAACCGGGAAGGTCGTTGGGCGTGAGAGTAGTGCTCACTTATTCCTGATTTTACAAGCTTTCTATCTCTTGCAAGGATATTTATTGCTTCATCTAAAAAGATATCAAATCCTGCTGCTCCCTTGGTTCGTCGTTCAGGAATTTTTGCTGTCTCAGTTAATCTTTGAATTTTAAGAAATTCAACGGTATCTCGTACGCACAACTACCCTGTTGGATGGATCAATTGCACTGGCCTTTACAGGATATCAATCCATCAGAAATCCTAGGCTCAGTAAAGTTAATGAAAAAGACATTGAAGATATAAATGAAGAAGAATTCGCTTGGGTTTTCACAAGCGAATTTGGTTATCCTGATACAAATGACAGATGGGATACCCTGGGGGAACCCAACGGTAAGTATAACTATTATGTTAACTATGCGATAGTTCGATCCCGAACGGGGGAGGATAAGCCTTGAAGTCCAAAAAAGCGGAGCCCGTAGCAATATGAGGGAATAAAGCCTTTATCATACCTGATCGCGAAGTGGTGTCAACCGACTAAGGATCTGTCTCGTTCCCTCAACTCCCAAATACCCGTGGAGCGAGGGGAGAAGATAAAGGGTGTGAAGTCGATATAAGGGAGTAGAGCCCATAGCCATAGAAGGAAGCAAAGCATCGTGGGTGAAGGGAGCAACACCTGTAGATGTAAGAGGTTGCACAACAAGTGAAGGATGCAAAGCATATAATAATAATAGAGTGAAGCGTCTATAGCAGTAAGAGAATGTTGAGCCCCATGGTGAAGGGTACAGAGCCTGTAGCAATAAGAGGATGTATAGCCTCATAGTGAAGGGTGCAGAGCCTGTAGCAGTAAGAGGATTCAGAGCCTCATGGTGAAGGGTGCAGAGCCTGTAGCAGTTAGAGAATGCAGAGCCTCATGGTGAAGGGTGCAGGGCCTATAACACACCTGATCGGGGAGCTGGAACCCTGGTCCCTGATCGGAGAGTAAGGCCCCTAGCCTGTAATCAAAGAGCGAGGCTCCTAGATCCTGATCGGGAAGTGGTACTGCGAGTCAATGATCGGGGAGCTGTGCCCCTAGTGTATGAGCGGGGAGCTGTGTCCCAAGTGTATGTGCGGGGAGCTGGGCCCCTAGTGTCCGATTAAAAATCGAAGGCCCTAGTCCTTGATCAAGGAACTAGGATTTTACTCTCTTATCAGGGTGTTATATCAGTTCCTATAATCGTAAAAAGGGAACAGAGCTTGTAGCGTACCTGATCGGGGAGTCGTGCCAACCGGCTAAGGGTTTGTCTCGGTTCCTTAACTCCCGAATACCCGTGAAGTTAGGGAAAACACATAACGGAAAAACTAACCTGTCAGCTAGCTGAAGCTCCACTCGATCCCTTAACTCCCGAATACCGGTGGAGTGAGGATAGAAGATAATATGTGCGTTGAGATCCTCTGGAATTATGATAATAGCAGAGAACCTCCCGACGTCGTTCATCTTCACGTTCTAGAATAGGTGAAGGATGTTCCCACAAACGGCGCCAAATTAATCCTATTCGGAATCTAAGTCAGACGGACCGTCGGGCGAGGTGGATGGAATGTTGACCGAGTCGCGACATCTCGGAGGGGGTGTGTGTTGAGATGACTTCTACATTGACCAAGTCTTCAGAAGTCTCCTGGTCAACACTACCTACAGCCAGCGACCGGGTTGACCCGGTCCCCGGTACCTCGATGCTCGAGGCAGATCCAATAAATATATGAAAACGTAAAAGTCATAAAATATTAAAATAGCAGTACCAGACTAAGCTATAAAATAATGAAATGTGCATAAAATATGAACAGAAAACGTATCGTGGCCCAGGGGGCGCCCTCGGATGGGACGCGGCTCGAGTTGTCGCGACCTGGAAGAGTAGATGACTCTGATCAGGCTGGATCTGACGATGAGGAGTCGAACGCAGCACGACATTGGAAGACGACATGCAGATCGGGATAAGACACCGGCACGTAGGCCGAGAGATACTAACGACACGCAGGCCGGGACACGAAATCAGCACGTAAGTCGAGACATGACTTCAGCGTGCAAATCGAGATAAAACACCGATACGCAGACTGAGATAAGATACCAACACACAGACCGAGATATGAAATCGGCACGCAGGCCGAAATAATACACTATCGAAGCACAAGCCAAGACATGACACACAAATCATATCAGTACAAAGGTCGAGACATAACACACACACAAATTGGCGCGAAGGCTAGGGCACAACGAAAAGGGAACGCCACCAGATCAGCCACCCTAGGACCTACGTCCATGATAGCCAAACCTATGCTTAGGAACAGCGGCAAGAGAGGAGGTTCAGGCGAGGTCGGTAGCAAGGGTGTGGGTTCCGGCTGTCTATGTAAGGGGAGGTGGTGCCTCCTTGGTTGGCTCCGGCGGTAGAGGCTGAGGCAAGCGTCGGCGAAGAGGGGAGGAGCAGTAACCTATCCGATAGCGACGACATCACTAGGAGGAGAAGAGAGGCTGGCGGCGAAGGAAGAAGAAGCGGTGGCGGCGGAAGAACCCCCAGCGACGAAGGCGAGAGAGAGTGAGAGAGGGAGGCAGCGCGCGTAAGCAGGGAGAAGAGGAGGAGGTTGTGGCTGGCGGTTGTTGCCGGCGAGAAAGAAAGTGGCAGCAGCGATTGGGATGGAGGTCGAGGTGCGTGCGGGGAGCAGAGAGGAAGCATCAGCAGGGGAGCGAGCGTGAGAGGGAGACGGTGGCCGGAAGCAGCGAGGGCGGAGTGGCCAGCCCCCTGGCAGCGACGGAGAAGGACCTGCAGAAGACCCCTTGTGCGCGAGGCGACGGAGAAGAGGGAGAGAGAGGAGAAGAAAGGGTGGCCGAAGGAGGAATCGGAGGGGATCGGTCGGCGCCGGCCCGGCGAGAAGCCTGAGAGGGAGGAAGAAGGAGTCCTCGTCATTCCTGTTGGTGGTGGCTGCCCCCACCCACAAACCAGCCCCCCTTTTCTCCCAAAGCCCTAGCCAGCCATTTTCCCAAATTGCCCCTCCCTTTCTCCCATAATTTCTTCTCTGCCCTTCCCCCAATATCCGTATCAATCTGTAGTAACGAACCCAATGATACTTGGGCCCTGCACACATTTAAACAAGCACACAGAACGTTAGAGACTAGAAACGAGGAAAAAAGTCTCCGGCACAGGCACTCCGACGCTCAAGTTAAGTCCTTTTCCCCTGAAAGAGCAGTGTACAAACAAAGGAAAGAAAAAAAACTGTTGAAGATGCGTGCGAATATGCGCTTACCTGACCAATGAAGAGGACCTCCCTTTTTATAAGACTCTGCCTGCCTTTTGAGCCTAATTGCTGCCAAAAAATGTCGAGTTTCAGGGTATGTCGGGGGAGGGAGGATGTCTAGCGGCCTCCCATTGGCCGGAGGAAGATTCCACCTTCAGTGTGTGGTAGACCACTGGAATATTCCCTGATTGATGACAGTTATTCTCTGACAAGTGGTTATGATTTCCTGACACTGTTGTCGCTTAGTGTTATCCATCCCGCACAAGTTCAGCTGCAGACAGCTCGGGATGACTACCCAGATGTACTACAAGGATTGAGCCTTGATGAAGAGGATGAGCTGTGTTGACCCGACCGGGGCTTATCGGAGGTCGTGGCCAAGGATCCATCCTTCATGATCTAGCTGCTGCAAAGCCGGTCAAGGATTGTCTCATTCCAGGGCTTAGACCCAGAGACCTGTCCTGCCTGTGACTGACTAAGAATTATGCGGATGGTGATGCGAAACGGCCTTGATTCTTGTCTTCCCTTTATTGTTGTCTGTCACGTCCTCTTGATTATTGACTGACATGTTCTCTTGACTGTTGACTGTCACGTCCTTCTGACTATTGACTATCACGTTTTTTTGACTTTTGACAACCTGATCTTTGTCAGGTCCATCCTCTACGTACCGTATCATCATGGATAATGAATGAAGGAAAAAAAACACTTATCACTAAGGATCGAATTGTGTCTACATTAAATTACTTTATTATCATATAAATGGAAATTAACTTCAAAATCACACAATCATGATAATACTAGCTTAATCATGATGGAATTAGGTAGTTAAATGACATCATCAATAATGCTACTAATAAAAACGATCTAAAAGTTTAAAAACTCACTTGATTGATCATCTTTCTCCATGTAATTGTGATGAAGTTAGGTAAATGACCGATCAACAATCTTGAATGGGATCGACTTAATTTGAGTGACCACTCATTAAACTTATGTTTTCATCGTGATCATGGTGAGCCACAAAGAAAAGTTGCGTTTATCTTACACCCCGAAAGCAAGGTACATGCATGCACCCACCTAGACGTCTAAATACTCACATCTCAGTCAAAAATAAGTGAGATTCAACTAGTGGTTGCCAATTAGAGCCCTCCCAGGGTCCCGGTCCAGAACAAAGGGATTATTCGTGATAAGAACTTGGACGCCAACTAGTCGGGGAAAGGGATATAGAAAATTAAGCATTAATTAATATTATTCACGGCTCCATTAGGGTATATAGCTAGTGGATGGAGTGTGGAATGCATACTCCCTTCCCTTTTAAAAAAATCTGCATTCAACCAGATGGAGATGCTCATCTATTCAGCAATCCTCTGCCAGTTTATTTTATTTAGTGGCCCCACCACCATGGACGATGGCCACGTCGTCAATGGCGATCACGGATCGCTATAAAAAGAGCGCCTGCTGCCTTCTTCTCTGCTCTGCTTTGACTCATATGGCGGCTGTTAATGGCGACGTGAAGATTTCGGTCGGAGGTTTTGAAGCTGAAAGAGCGGTGGCTGATCACGCAATGGAGGAGAATGTGGAAGACTTGTCGCAGCGAGCGCAGTGGCTTCGCGCGGCAGTGCTGGGCGCCAACGACGGGCTCGTCTCGACCGCGTCGCTGATGATGGGCGTCGGCGCGGTGAAGGACGACGCGAAGGCGATGGTGCTTTCGGGGTTCTCGGTGATGGTGGGCGGCGCGTGCAGCATGGCCATCGGGGAGTTCGTGTCGGTGTACTCGCAGGTGGACATCGAGGTGGCGGCGCAGAAGAGGAGGGAGAAGCAGAGGGCGGCAGCGGCAGGAGAGGAGGAGGAGGAGGAGGTCCGGCCGGGGAAGCTGCCGAGCCCGTTGCAGGCTGCAGCTGCGTCGGCGCTGGCGTTCTCTGTGGGGGCGGTGGTGCCGCTGCTGGCGGCGGGGTTCATCGGGAACTACAAAGTTAGGCTAGGCGTGGTTGCGGCGGCGGCAAGCGCAGCTCTGGTGGGGTTCGGCGGCGCGGGGGCGGCGCGGGGGCGGCGCTTGGACGGGCGCCGGTGGCAAGATCGTGCACGAGGGTGGTGGCCGGCGGGTGGGCAGCCATGGCCGTGACGTTTGGGCTGATGAAGCTCGTCGGCGGCATGCCACTTTGACTACTTGCGTAGCGTCATGATCAAGACAAAAAATGCCTGCAATGGATTGCTGTTAATCGTGCAATCTAAATAAAAGAACAAAAATGCAGTGAAAGGAGGCTTATTCATATTTCTTACAATAATAAAACAATAAAAATTTAAAAAAATAAAATAAATGCGAGCTCTAATCTTCCGCCGCCTACGAATGCTATGACCTGGGAACGCGCACAACCGGTTGCATCAACCGGATACTGACACAAGCAGTAGATGAGACAGCTTCTCTGGACCGCTATCACGTGCCTCGCAACGTTTCCCGTCGCTTTCAACGCTCGCCGGCCTCATTGAGATCAGATCACTACCCTGCCCCTTCGATCTCCATCCAACGATCATCCTTTTCACATCTCCCAAACCTACTTCCTTTCTGCTCCACCGCATCACCAATTAAGCGACTCCCAATTAGTCTCGCATCCCTAATTTAAACCAGGACAGTAAATTAATCGAATCGAAGTGAACTTAAAAAAAAAAAAATAGTATTCGAGTTTGAGTTCGAGTTCGAATAGAGATATTCAAAGTTCGAACTATTATTTATTGCAGCTTGAGTTCGATTCAAAAGAAAGCTCGAGTTGGATTCGAAACTTTCAAACTCAAGCTCGAGCTTTTCCGAACATTATGGCTCAAAAATATAAGGACTTGATTTGAAACTCAGTTTGAAGCTTAGTTTGGCTCGAAATACATAATTTTATATAACTATAAATATAATTATATTATTCTAAATAATAACTCACGAGTGATTCGTAAACTTTCGAACAAAATAATTTTAATTCGAGTTTAGCTCGAAAACTAATCCGAACATATTTAAATTCGACTCGAGTTGTAACTAAATGTTTTTCGAGTTGGTTACCACCCTAATTCAAAATACCTTAACTAGTTCCCCTTTTATTTATTTATAATATTCTGGCGGTACAGCGTACGCAGTCGCGTACTATTACTTAGAACGCCATTCGGTCGCCTCCGATCTGGAGGGCATAAGAGGATGGCGGCCGAGACGGCGATGGGGTACGGCGGAGACGGCATCGTGGCGGAGGCGGGAATGGGGATAGAAGCCTCGATTCAGGCGCTGAACACCATCATCCAGCTCCACTTCGAGAAAATCCTGGAGAAGAAGCGCGACGTGGACGCGCAGAAGAAGGAGATGTGGCGCCTCTTCCAGCTCTTCTTCCTCTTCCTCGCTGTGGTCCTGGCGGCGCAGCTGGGGTCTCCGCCCGAACGCCTCCAGTGCCGCCACTGCTGGGCGCCCATCGTCCTCCTCTCCCTTGGCCACCTCTCCTTCTACGTCGCCGTCGCGCAGATCCTCCGCTGCATCAACGGGTTCAAGTACCAGCGGCGCTGCCACAAACTCACCCTCGCGCTCGCCACCGACCGCCTCAAGCTCGTCAAGCTGCGATTTTCCGCCTCCTCTGCTTCTGCCGGAGGCGTTCCCCCGCGACTCCTGCCGGCGGACTTCGAGATCCACTACCAGGAGCCGCCGGAAAGCTACTTTTGCAAGTTCAAGAGGAGTTGGGCGCTGCACTTCGGCTTCCTCATGTTCACCTTCGGGTTCATGGTCTCCGCCTCTGTTGTGCTGCTGTGCTTCTAGATTCGGATCCAGCCATGGCGAGGTATGCTTAGTTAGGATTTGGTAGACTGATGTTGTGTGTGATCATCAAATGGAGATTTTCATGAGCCGCTGGCTGTCAGATTCATTGCAATGTGGTCTTTTTTTTTGTCTTTAAATAGCATCAGAAAAACAAATCCTTTCTGGTTGAAATCGATGAGAAGTTAATGAAGAACCAAATTTAACACTGCGACGCTGAAAAGGCAAAATTGAGACTTAATATGGGAGTTGTGTTCATCCAACAATAAAATCTCGACGCTGTAACATGGAACAATAAAATATGGGAGTTTTAAAATAAAGATTTTTTTTTTAATTTTGAAGATCTGCAAAAAAAAAAAAAAAAAAAAAAATTATGATTTTTTGTTTTAAAAACAAATCATTATTGTTGTATGGTTTTGGTGAATTTAAATTGGGCTTTAGTAAAAAAAAACAATAATAACTTTTATCAAACGGTAGGTAATTTTTAAAAATTATTAAATCATGTAAGATAATTTTAAAATTATTAAATTAGGTATCTATTTCCAATTTTATCTTTATTATTAATAAAATTTTATCCTTATTATTGATTTTTTAATCAATCGAATTAATTTTTTTCTATATTTAAATGTCAATTTTTTACAAATTAATTGGCGGATTATTTTTTAAAATTTTAAATTTGTTTTTATTAAAAATAATTTTAAATAAAATTGATTGACAAATTAAACACCTCGGATTAATATAAAAATAATTTTTATTATATAAAAACTAGTTTCATGTAAATTGATCCATCAGTCAATTTTAGGCAAAATAAGTTGATGAACTAAATGACCTTAGATTGACATAAAATTAATTCTTATGTATTCGTCTATCTCTTGATTATATCCATGTCCTCCAATACCAATTGACCCGATATATTTAGAACAATAATTTTTTACACATGAATTGAATTTTTTTAAATATATTTGTGTTCAAAAAATCACTGTTCTTGACATATTAAGTCAAATTAACATTTTAGATAATAGATATAATTAGGAGAGATAGATGAACGTATAGGAACTAGTTTCATGACAATCTAAGGTTGTTTGATCTATCAGCCAATTTATGAATTAAAATTTTCAAACACATTTTTGTTAAAAAAAATTACTACTCTCAATATATTGAGCCAAATTAGTATTTGAGAGTATGGATATAATCAGAATAAGTAGACTAACACATAGAAACTAGTTTTATGTCAATCTGAGGTCATTTAGTCCATCAACTAATTTTGTCCAAAACTGATTAATGTACCAAATGACTTTGGATTGACATAGAACTAATTTCTATATAGTTGTCAACCTCTCCTGAATCCTGATTATATTAATGCTCTCAAATATCAACTTGACTAAATATATTGAGAGCAATAATTTTTTGAACATAAATGTATTTGAAAATTTTAATTTATATTAAAAAATCATTGCTCTCAATATATTAGGTCAAATAGATATTTGAGAGCATAAATATAATCAAGAGAGGTAGATGAACACATAGGAACTAGTTTAATATCAATCCAATGTCATTTGGTTCATCAACCAATTTTGCCCAAAATCAGTTGATTTTGGTCCATCAGTCGATTTTGGACAAGACCGGCTGATGGACCAAATGACATCAGATTGATATAAACTAGTTCCTATGTATTCGTCTATCTCTTGATTATATTTATACCCTAAAATATCAATTTGATTCAATATATTGAGAACAATAATTGTTTGAACATGAATTAAATTTTTAAAATATTTTCTCGTTCAAAAAATTATTCCTCTGAATATATTAGGTCAAATTAGTATTTGAGGGCATGGATACAATCAAAAGAGGTGGACGAACATATAGAAACTAGTTTTATGTCAATTAGAGGTCATTTGATACATTAATTGATTTTGATAAAATCGATCTTGACCAAATGACCTCGGATGGAGCAAATGATCTCGAATTGACATAAACTAGTTCATATGTGTTCGTCTACCTTTCTTGATTTATTCATGCCCTCAAATAGTAATTTGACTCAATATATTGAGAGTAATAATTTTTTAACACGGATTTAATTTTTTAACCTGGATTAAATTTTTTAAATATTTTTTATTTAAAAAATCATTGCTAATATATTGAGTTAAATTACAGTTTGAAGATATGAATATAATCAGGAGAGGTAGTCAAACAAACATATAAAAACTAGTTTCATATCAATCTAAAATCATTTAATTAATCAAATGATTTTATTTAAAATTAATTTTTAATAAAAAAATCAATTTAAAAAATCAGTCAATTTATTTAATAATTTTTGTACCAAATAAAATCAATTCGACTTAAAATAGATAATTTAATAATTTTATAATTATCTTACTTGATTTAATAATTTAAAAAATGTATTATGCAGTCCAATAAAAAACCGAAAAAAAAAACTAAAGTGCACTGCCCGAAACCTACGCACATTTTAAGGATTCTATTTAATTCCGATCAGAAATCGGGGAGAGTAATGTGTCAGTCTAGTCAAAATTCAATCCTTATTAAATTCGACAAATCTCGTCATAAAGCTATCTGTTCGATGCGCCTTATAAATGCTCGGTACATTTTAGGGTTTTTTTTTAGATTTTGTTTCCTTTTTAAAATCCTTTTCCAATCCTGGTAGAAATCTTCATTTTTTTTTAACAATAATATTTGGAGGGAAAAAAAAGTTTCTGAGATGTTTCTATCAAATGTGAAAATAATGTATATTTAACTCAACGTAATTAATGCATCTTCTAAATCTTGTGGTTCGTAGTCCCTACCTTATTTGCCCATCCGGTGTGGTTTGATGAAAGGTCAGATGATTATCAACAAATACTCGTTGTCCACCTTATGGATTTAAGTTTAACGCTGAAGTTCTAAATGGGACATGTAAATAAAGCATGCTGCATTTTTTAAAAAAATTCTATAGAATCGGATCAGTTACCTCGAAGACTAGCCAACGAGACTAATTAATTTATCATTTTTTTTAGTTTAAGCCGGCAGTTAATCTTACGAAACGATCTCTTTTCCTTGTGAACAGAGCTTCATAAGAAGGAAACATGTGAAGCAGTTACAATCATAGAAACAGCACCAATGATTGTTGTCGGACTTGTTGCTTCCGCGAAGACACCACGTGGTCTTCGTTCACTTACTACTGTTACTATCTGGGCTCAGCATTTAAGTGAGGAAGTGAGGCGTAGATTCAAATCAATGGAGGGACTGGGAGTGGATTGTGCTTACAGTTTCTTTGAGATGCAAATCCCCATTGATGCTCGATATCATCCGTGTTACAAAAGGTAAGGGTTATTATGAAGGCGTTGTCACTCGGTGAGTTGGCACTCACCTTCCCCGTAAGACACAGGGGGTCTTCACAAAGTTGACTGTATTGGTGCTTGGCATCCTGCCAGGGTGTCCTATACTGCTGCTTGTGCTGGCCAGAATGGTTACCACACCTATCGCTTCTTCATAGGATCATCAGATTAAGTGGACGACACAAGGATGATGGCAATTCTATTGTATTCAAGTTCATCGTCTTTACTTTACATTTCTTTTAAGTTGTACTGTAATTTATTTCGTTGAGTTCATACAGCTTAGAATTCATATAAGAAAACAATCCATCATTTGAACACAGTGTCTTAGTGAACGCTGTAATTCATTTGTGATATCGCAGACCAGAGTTATACCTGAGACATTCTTCATCACAATTTGGGCATGGGCGCATCCAGACAGCTCAGGAAAAGCAAAAGTTCTATGGAAATTACATATGTTTATTTCAATTTTTGATTTGATTTAAATCATCAAACCGATATACTTATTGTTCCAACCCCTAGATGGCAGGGTGGTTCTTGTGAGTCCTCTGATATGATTTATGATTGTACACGCTTTAACATTTGGGTGGGGTCATAGTTCCATGCTATGGAGGTTTTCATTGATCTCTAGAATTACATCTGTAGGTCTGATTCTGTTACTAATGGATTTAATTGATGAAAAGTGATTACTGCTAGTAGAGTTGTTTGGTTATTATGTGACAATTAATGAAGGCCACAACAAATGCAAAGAGTTTTTTATCATTTCTAGATAATGATAGTAAGTTCTTGGACTTTTAAGCTAGTCAGAATTGTATGATGGAACTAACAGGATATTTTTTTTGAAGTTTATCGAAAAAGGTTAAACATGCAGTTTGTGTGATGATCCAAGGATTAACTCAGTTCCAATATCTTGGCGACAATTTGCTAAGCTTGAGTTAGGTGGAAACTATGTTTTGGTCTAATATGTTGATTGGAGGATGCTACAATGTAAATCTTCTCTTGATTTTGCTTTCTCTATTTACATTGCAGCTAGCTCTATTAGTACTATCGGATATGATTTGGGGTTTTAACCCTTTCTCTAGCCTTGAACTCAACATTGTGCCAATCTCTAATGGAGCTATTAGTTTCCAGTGTGGAAAGATTGATGCATTTTGTTCTGTAAGTACTTGTTGTGATAAAAGATTAATACGTTCGTCCTCAATGATCCCGTCAGCAAATCATGATGACCGAGAAAGCAAATGGCAAGTGGGGTGAATTTATACAAGTTGCAGGGATTTATGCCCTGTCAATCTTGAGACCTTATGTGACAATCAACCTGTCACTTACCAACTTAGCTAAGCTCGTGGAGATAGCTGTGTAAGATTAGTAGGTTGTGGAACTAGGATTGTGTTTTCGGGAGGTGATGGTATCATTATTGCTGGTGTGCCTAAATATTATTTTTTTTAAAAGATATAATACACTTGTTATGTTTGCCATAAACAACATAATGAAAATGGGAAATTGATTCTTAATTGCCGGGCACCATACCTTTCGAGAAAAAAATAATTTACAAGGCTTCTTTTTATGGAGAAGACCTTTTAACCGAAATATATACTGAAGAGCACGCCGTCAGAAGAAAACAAAATAATAATAATAATAAAATAATTAATAAAATAATTGGCAACAGATGAAATAATGAAGCACCTCAACAATAAGGCACGATGCTCAGAATGTTATGAACAGGAGAAGCAAGAGGACTGTGATTGTTATAACCTGTGAAAATCTGTTGAATCCAGGCGTAGTTGAGTCACTGGATGTGTAATATGGGATCCAAGATGAAGTCGATGCAGGCGATGACGGTGGTGGAGTTGGAGGTGGAGGTGGCGGTGGCATATCGCAAGTGCCGAAGCTAGCATTAGGCTGTAATGTCATAAAGAAGTCACAATTCTGATATATTTTTATGTTATATGAGGAAAAGCCAGAAAAAAAAAAGTTCCTAAAATGTTTTTTTTTTGAAAAATAAAAACATTATGAAAAGTATTATTCTGATTTTATTCTTAGAACCACAATTTGGTCTGTTTATCTATAATTGATCAAATGTGATTGTACATTGAATCATGTTGTCTGAATATAATTTAAGGAGACCTAAGGAACTTCTTAAAAGAGAGGTACTAAGTAGGATTTTCTTATAATTATGGTTTTTATTTGATATTTTGTTCAATATAAAAAACCTTTGACGCTTATGATATTAACCAAAGTTTTAAAAATTCACTTGAACTCACCCTGCAATAGGCAACATTATCACATCCACAAACCATGTGTCCATTTGCAACATTTACGGCTTCAGAAGCATCACCCAACTGCATTAGGAAACACACCAGTCAATTCTAGATCATACTCACGATAGTATCCTGTGAGGTGGAAATGAATGAAGTAGAAAAAAAAAAAATAGTACAAACCAAATAGAAATCAACAGCTACGAAGTTGGCCCAGCGCTTGGCAGAAAAATGGTGGCATGCTCTAAGCATGTTCACTAGAGGTGAGAGGTTATTAGTACAAGCAACATAGCTGATCGGGGTTGTTTGAAAATAATTCATCAGCACAAGAGATTTGGAGGTGGTGTTCATGGGTGATGATTCCGCTCGATTGGGGCACGAGGTTGAATTCATTCCTTCATCGCCATCTGCATATAAGGGGTAGTATCCAGTGAGTCAAAATACAAATAAAGGCACTAGCTAGTGTTAGTACTACAAGTGTAAGTGTCGTTACATTTATTTTCTACCACATAATTCCACTCGAATGCAATGCCTTCAGAAGCCTCCTTGGATTTTACAGATGTGAATACCAGAAGACGGTGATTATGCTTGATCATTGTACTTAGCAATGGCCAACTACCATTCCTGGGCATCTGATTCATTGGGTACCAATACTCCATGAGACCTGATGCATTGAACACCCTGCTAAGAGCATTCGGGGACCTGACGTAGTCTTCAATGAATATTGTTACCACCTCTGAAGGATGTGCTTTTAGGAAGACCTGAATTTCTCTGAGGACATTGGCAGCAGGTTGCTGATCAGGAACGATACGAAGTTAGTGTATAGTCGAGACATGCGAAGGAGAACTTGTTGAGAAACTTACAAATGCAGTGAAGTTGTAGCAATGCCCTCCAAAGGAGTGGCAAAGCCAGACGTCGTTTTGATAATCATACATATCCAGCATCAATCCTCTCGCACCATTCTGCAAAATGAGCGAAACAGTTCAATGAAAAAATGTTTGTAATGTACAATATAAGCCCAGACTTTCAATCTGGCTTTAGTGTTAGAAATGACAACAATAATAAATAACTTTTTCCTTCCCCAGCAAAAATACTGCTTTGTCTTCTTCCTTTCCTTCGAAGAAAAAAAATACTTTCCCCACCTTTTACCTCGTCGCCTATCGGCGACGACGCCTGACAACTTTTCGTAACCAGAAGCGTAAAGTCATAATCATGTTCAATCTCTACTCGATCTCATTTGAATAGCTCATACATATAAATTCTGAGCACGCCCGATCGCATGAAACTCCCTAGAGTGGGTGTTTCAGGCGACCAGCTGCACCAAAACTCACCGCGGAATAACTCGCAAGCAAAGGAGCAAAGAAACAGGCGCGTGCGCGCGTGTGTGTGTGTGTGAGAG
Organism: Zingiber officinale; assembly: GCF_018446385.1. NCBI lineage: Eukaryota > Viridiplantae > Streptophyta > Magnoliopsida > Zingiberales > Zingiberaceae > Zingiber > Zingiber officinale. The sequence goes on from NC_055997.1 coordinate 124,194,532, forward strand.
TGAGTGAGAGAGAGAGAGCGAGAGAGAGAGAGAGAGAGAGAGCATACTGCATACATTGAGCTGGGAGGTGATATTATCCTGCTGGTTGGGGAAGGTGAGAAGGCGGGCGCCGGTGGCGGAGATAGCTCCCTGACGAGAGAAGGCGTTGTGGGTTGTCAGCCACGAGTACTCGTTGAACGGCAAATCCCTCCCCTGCAACACATTCCCAATCCCGATTCCCATTTAGAAATCCCCAAATCGAACGAAGAGGGGAGGGTAAATGCCGACCGCCCAACCTTGGATCTCGGATTTTGCGGGCGGATGCGCACGCAGGAACCCTGCTCGCCGTCGCAGCCGCTGCATCGTAGCCAGGCATCGCAATCGCTGTCGGTCGTGCATGGCGCTCCAACCTGCGAAGCAATCGGTCGATCTGCGTCAAAAGATGGTCTAACCCGTAGAGAAAGGAGTTTGAGAGGTGAGACCTTGGCCGCGGAGCATACGAGAGGCGAAGCGAGGATGAGGAATAGGAATACGAAGAGGAAGAGGAGTCTTCTATCCATAGCCGGCCTCTCGATTGGTGCTTCGCCGGCGAGAGAGATTCGAATGCGATTGGCTTGGTGCCTCCGCTTCGATTCCGTCGATCGTTTCTTATCGATTGCGATATATTGCGATGACCGCAGTCGACGGGTAGCCGTGAAGCGGTCCAACCTCGGTTTGATCGAGCCTACTGATCGGGGACGAGGAGTCGTTACCGGACGACGAGACTGGAGCAAGCGAATCATGACGCGTGGATGGATTTGTAACTTTCCGTTACGAAAAACTTCATTCCCCACCAGTCAAAACATAAAAGATTTAAATTTGTATAGTAATGTTATTGGAAGAGAGTTAATTTTATCGTTTGTTTTTCCAATATAAAATAGTGTCATATCAAATATCGAATATCTAATGTGATGTCATGACCCTAAAATATTAGTGATGTCCTTACCCTAAAAAATTATCCTAAAAAGGGCTTCACTAATTAAAAGTTTCTAGAAAAGTCCTGTAAATTCATAAACAAACTTCTTTTATCGGGAAAAAGGTGATCTCAACGGATCCTCTAGGATGTCTCCATAGCATACCCAACTCTGATTTAAAATCGACGGTTCACCAGTTCAAAGGTTCAAAACCGATGATTTAATTGTGTAAAATCGTCTGTTTACATAATTATGTAGTTTATGAGAATCAACATTTAACCTTAATGATTCAAGATGATTATAACTCACGATTTGAAATCATCGATTCACCAAGACTCAAAATTTTTATATTATTTTTTGTAAAAAAATATAAATTTATAAAATCGATTGTCCAACCTGATGGTATTAGACTTATTAAAAATAATTATATAATAAAAATTATTAATTAATTATTAGATAATAATTAATATATGAAATTATTTATCGATTTAGTAAATGATTATAAATAAATAAATATTTCTTTTACTTTTCTTTGATTATTAAGAATAAGGGTATCTATAACGGTGTTAATGTTTGAGGCATTAATGCCGATGTGGATGACTTTTTTGGCACTGTAGCATTAACGTATTTAAATCTTTAAACGTGTTAATACTACAGATTCATTGAAAAAAATAAAAAATATATTAATGCATTTGCACGTTAAAGGTGTTGCAGATGCTCTAATAATATCATAAAAAAATTATTAATTAATTATTATATAATTAACCAATATATGAAAATAATAATAAAACAGCCTACTTAGTTAGGATATTTGTATCAATTTAAGATACAATTGAAGAGACCTGTGCATGAGGAAACAAGCCTCTTTCATTAAATAACTAACCAATGTGCCTAAAATTAAAAGAACTTGTATTCTAATTATACATCTCATTACATATTTTAATAAAAAATAATATTATCATTGCAATTATGACTTTATATGCTACACTATTGCTTAGCCGATCATACTAGTTGTTATGTTTACTCTGAGCTAGGTGCAGATAGAGAAAGGCAACCATTCAGTTAAGAAAAATATCCTATGGGAAGGGAAGGAAATTAAAAGAAAAACGAAGGAAAAGGAAGCGGAGAGAATCTTAGGGAAAGAGCTGAAGGTAGAAGGAAACACTTTGGAAAGGAAGAGAAGATAGAGGTATCATCGGTGCATGGGGCGGAATGAGTGAGAAAGGGAGAGCGAGCTTACGGAATGGACTGCACAAAGCCAGCAACAGCAATAGCACTGTAATCTTAGCCCCGATGATGATACCTGTCATGCTGTAGATAATGACAGTAAGTCCGACAAGGGGAGGAAGGGAGGAAGGCGGGCTTAAAATGTCATGCTCTAATTAGGATATATTTATTCGTACTAGTGACAATATGAGAAGTAACGATATCGAACTCAGTTCATATAAAATAAATATTTATGCAAAATAGAAACTCACTAACTTTTATATAAATATAATGTGGGTATGCATGCATAAATATGTGAACATACTAATACTAAACCAAACTAAACAAGGTAAAATTTATTACAAGTCTACCAAAATTATAAGAGTCGATAGATAATGAAAAACAACCGAATCACAACATAAAAAATAAAACTCGATAACTCAAAGTCGAGTGGGACTGACAAGTACTGATCTTTGAGTGACACTAGGATAGTCAACACATGTTCTTTACTTGATATCCTGGAGGTCAAAGAAAAACAAGAGGTGGTGAGCACAACAACTCAGTGGTTATAAGAAGATAGTACATGACTAAATGTAAGAAGATCAAAGGAATTAGTCTCATATAATATTACTTACTAATGAAAGTAAGAGTAAAAATACCAACACAACCCTCTACAAATTCAACCAGGTATAACTAATATAAAATCAGGAATACATAAAGTACATTCAAATCTTGCACAAACAAATGCATAACAAACATATATTAAACATTGACTGTGGGAGAATACTCTATGACGAATTAGTTTTGTGGGCAGTCATGGTTGTAAATATTCATTGGCTACGGAAGAACACTTTACCATGTACAATCTCATGGGTAGAGAGGATGGGTAGTAAATAGTCATTGTTTTTGGAAGAATACTCTACAATGTATAAGCACATGGATAGACAGGACATCGCTGGGGGCGAGCGAATCACCTTTTGCCACATGGATAGACAGGACATGTATTAAATAGTCAATGTATGTGAGAGAATACTCTATCACATACAATCTCATGGGCAGACAAAATGGGTAGGTAGCTATCTAGCTATGGATTGTGGGCTAAACACTCTACCACTAATGATCTTGTGGGCAACCCAAATGCATAGAGATGCAATAAGTGACAAGTATAATAACATAAATATCGTAATATATAAGCATAACATGACAAGTATAACAACATAAATATTGTAATATATAAGTACGACAATAGTAAGTAAATTAGTAACAATCTCAATCAAGAGAATATTGGTCATCTAGTCATAATATCTCATTTAATTTGACTTTCTAGTATCATCATAAATATTGTAAAACAATAAGGTTGAAATCAAGTCGTCTTAGAGGTCAGTTCGACAAAGATAACTAGTAGCACACTCTACCACTTTACTACAATGTGATATCTATACGGTATAGGCATACGTGTACAACTATACTAATGTATAGGATCAATCTCATATAGGCACGAGCCTAAGTATATAACTACTGTTGGTGCAATATCCCTTAGGTCAAGGTTGACTGAGTTGACCAAGCTTGAGTCTTGGTCATAGTTTCGATGTTTGACAATACATGTAGACACATGGACAATGCAGGTGCAGTTGCTCATGTGGGGAGATTCTGATCAGGGACTAATCAGTGTGATTGAAGAAGAGTCAAGTAGGTCAAGGATGACCGGATACTTGACTGAGAAGTCCTAACTAGGATGTTAGGCAGAAGGAAAATCCTGGTGAGTGAAGCCAGGTGAAAGACCTGGTGAGTGAAGTCAGGCAAGGGCAAATCCAGATGGATCAAGGATGATCGGACATTTGGTGTTGGGAAGTCCAAGTAGGTCAAAGTTTTGACTGGATACTTGGCACGAGGAAATCCAGTTGGGTCAAGGTTGACCAGACATCTGGTGGAAGTCCAAGTAGGTCAAGGGAGTGATCAGATACTTGGCACGAAGAGAAAAGTCCAAGTGGGTCAAAGGGATTGACCGGACACTTGGTGTGGGAAGTCCTAGCAGGTCAAAGGAGTGACCAGATGCTAGACATGATGTACCAACAGGTCAAGGTTGACTGGATGTTGGTTTGAGAGGTTTGGGACTTGGTTTTGGGCAAAAACCAAGAGCTGGATCGATCAGTGGATCGATCCAGACCTTTCCCAGCGAACAGAGAGCCTCTGGATCGATCAGTGGATCGATCCAGAGGTCCCAATCGATCAGTGGATCGATTGGGACGCTGCTGCTTCGCACGATAAGCGCTGGATCGATCTGTGGATCGATCCAGGCGTTTTTCCCAGAGCACAGAGGCGCTCTGGATCGATCCGTGGATCGATCCAAAGCCTCCCCGATCGATTGGGAGCAATCCAATCGATCGGGATCCGACCGTTGCGTCGTATTTGAGCCGCAGGCGAGCGTTGTCTTCGGTATCTCTTCACAGATTCATTTCAGATCTTCACCAGCTCCTCCACAGCTCTTCTCAAGCTCGGGATCGCCAGTTCTTGAAGGTTCTTGGAGGCTCTTCCAAGTCAAGAGGCGGATCAAAGCAAGAAGAAGAAACTAGGGTTAGGGTTTGTGCACTCATTGTAAGCTTGTAAGCTTGTATTTCTTTACTACCCTTTCTTCTTCTTGTATTGAGTCTTGTAGGGCTTCTCCGCCCTTGGTAGTTACCATAAAGGAGAGTTTCTTTAGTGGAGGGTGCGTGCGTTGTGTGGATCCTTGGATTAGTCACCTCCCTTGGAGGTGGATACCAAGTAAAATCCAAGTGTTAGCGTGTTTGTATTTGTTTCTTTGTATTCCGCTGCGCATCACTTTGAAGAAACAAGCAACGAAGCACGACGAGCAAAAGCGAAGCTATTCACCCCCCCTCTAGCTACTTTTCGGTCCTAACAAGTAGTATCAGAGCGAGGTCGCTCTTCACCGGAATCATCGCCGGAAGGGTCAAGCATAACAAGAAAAGCTAGAGGGTGAAGAAGTTGAAGCAAAATTGTCAAAGTCAAAGAAATACAAAAGCTCAACTTCTACAATGGAATTCCGAGATGGGCTCGGATTCGACACGAGGGTGGCTCCACCATACACTTCCACGAGCTTCGATTCTTGGAAATCAAGAATCGAAAATTTTCTTATGATGGACATAGAGCAATGGTTTGCTCTAATGGAAGGATTTGAAGCTCCAACAAACTCCAAGGGCAAGCTTCTCAAGAAAAGCAAATGGAGCTCGGAGCAAGTCCAAAGGTGCGAGGCCAATGACAAAGTGACCAAGCTTTTGGTAAATTTATTGCCAAGCACCATCCTTTGCAAAATTGGAGAATTTGAAGATGCAAAGGATTTATGGAGCAAATTGGCCAAGCTTCATGAAGAGATCCCCTCCACTGTACAAGAGCAAGAAGTATCCAGAGAGGGTGATTCTTTGGAGCAAGACCAAGAGGAGGACTCCAAGGTTGAGAGATGCTCAACCTCCGAAGAAGAAGTCCAAGAAGAAGTTTCATCCTCAAGGGAATGCATCGAAGGGAACAAGGAGGGAGCATACTCCTTGTTTCATATTCAAGATGATGAAGCCTCCACCTCTAGGATTGAGGGGGAGCAACTCTTGGTGACACCGGATCAAGAAGAAGGAGAATCCTCCACATCCGGGTCAAGTGAAGAAGAAGAAGATGGTGCCACCTCCAAAATTCAAGAAATATCAAATGGAGGAGCAAGTGCTATCCCTACACAAGAAGGTATAAATGCCTCAATTAAAAATAAAAATCATATAATATGTTTTGAGTGTAGGGAAAGTGGGCACTACAAGAGCAAGTGTCCCAACTTGGCCAAGAAGAAGGGTCAAGTGACACAAAAGGGCAAGGAGAAGCCCAAGGAGACCACCCCCGGGACAAAGAAGAGCAAGGAGCACATTGTGTGCTTCTTGTGTCAACAAAAAGGGCATTACCGAAGTCAATGCCTCAAGGGGAAGAAGATGGTCAAGGCTCAAGGAGGCACTAGTCAAGGGGGAGCCTCCAAGGTAAAGAAGAAGGTAACATTTATTGAGCCTACCCCTTTACGTTATGGTAAAAAGCATGTTAGTTCAAATTTTTATCATTTTAATGCAATTTACCATAAGAATAGAAAGCATGAGGGCATTAAGGAAAAGCATGTGGCCCTACATGTTAAGACTACCCAACCTAAGGTTAGGAAGGTAGATAGACATTTGGGCAAAAACACTAAGGATAATAGATACAAGCCCAAGAATAAAAATGCTCATGGATCAAATGGAAAATCAAATACTAAGGACTTAGTAAGGGAAAATCAAGTTTTGAGGTCAAGACTTGATAAATTAGAAAAGACCCTAAAAAGATTGGAAAATATCCTATTAGGGCAAAATGAGCATAACCTAGGTTTAGGGGTACAAAATCCATCCAATGACCATAGAGGTTTGGGATACAAACCCAAAGCTAAAAAGGATGTGCCTAGTTATCATAGGGTTCCATATAGTTATGGAACAAACCCTAAGTCTAGAGGTCAAATCAAGGATACAAGGGAAGATATCCCTAGAAGTATCTTTGCAACCAAAGTGACTAAGACTTCTAAGAAGTCTAAGAAAGTCACCAACAAGGTCACAAGGGAGGCTATCCCTAGAGTTGACCTAGAAAAGGTGACCAAGGCTTCTAAGAAGCCAAATAAGGTCACTAGGAAGGTATCTAGGGAAGTTATCCCTAGTGAATACCTAGAGCATCCAAGGAGCACCAATAGGTGTTGGGTTCCTAGGAGCATTTTCTCTACCCCATAAATGGGTTAGAGAGTGTCAACTCTAAGTGAAAGGGTAGTTAACCCAATCATGAAAAAATTGACACTCAAGGAGCATTTTCAAGATTTTTGTTAACCTTTGAAAATGAAATTGAATTATTATTTACTCCTTGAAAGAGTAAAATGTGCCTAATGGTGGAAAAATTGATTTTATCTTAAATGGCATAAATTGAGAGAACCTAGAGAAATACCAAGTTGGGATTTTGGTATTCTCTTAGAAATTTAAGGCAATCCGGGCCTTGATTTATGTGATTATTCTTGAGGAAAAATGGAATATGCCAACATTTGAGGATATGCTTAATTTTTAAGTGGCATAAACAAATCAAGAGAAATATAAATGTCAATTTAGGTTTTGACATTTCTTTGAAGCATTTAGGGCAATCTAGGTTTAACATTTTAAGTTAAAACAAGTGATATATTTTGGGTTAGCTAAGTGGTTAAGGATACTTAGATAGGTAATCTAGGTATATTTTACTTATGCTAAACCTTGCCATGATTATTTGCTCATCATATGTCATGACATCATGTCTATTTTTGCATTTATGTTTTATTATGAAAAATACAAAAATACCATGTCATGTCATACATACATCATGTAATTATAGGAATCTTTCTTTTGAAAGTTATTTCATTTTGATGTATGCCATAGCATAATCATGCATTAAGTTTAATTCCTTGTAATTAAGGACAAATGGCATTTAACAACACTTATTAACAAGTGACATCCTGGGTGGATGTCTAATATCTCTAAAATGCCTAGATAGATATGCATGATCCCTAGAATAGGGCAAAACCAAATTTTACATCTCACAAAGACCTATAAGATGACTTGTATGTGTTTTGTCCACAATAGATACAAGTGAGATGTTAGGATGATGAACAAAACTCAACATGTTGATTTAGTGCATTCTTTTGAGTTTTAGGTTCATCAAAACACATAGTTATGTGTTTTCCCATCATTGGGAAAGCTAATGTACAAGTCATGTGCATTAAGCCCAAGGAACATGGTGGGATATTGGTTTTGAAAATGTTTTCAAAATAATTTTGGAAAACCTTGGTGAAGGCTATCTTTTGATAGTAATCACCATTGAATAGTTAGACACAAACTTGAAGAAAACACTAAAGTTTTTGCAAGTTCTCAAGTTTGTGTCAATCTTTGAAAATATGATGTATTTTCATAGAAAACTATTTTTCCATGATAAATTATACCCTAAATAATGTCTACACAATTTTTTACGATTTTTGGAATTTTGTAGAATTTTCTAGGGGTTTCTGAAATTGGCTGAAATTGAATTTCAGCAATTTCAGGCCTCCAATCGATCAGTGGATCGATTGGAGTACCTCAATCGATCAGTGGATCGATTGGAGTGCCTCAATCGATCAGTCGATCGATTGAGAAGGCATTTCTCGCGAGCAGAAGCTCGCTGGATCGATCAGCCGATCGATCCAAGAAAACTGAATCGATCAGTGGATTGATTCAGAAGGGTTCAATCGATTGGGACCCAACTCCAATCGATTGAAGATGCTGATTTTGGCTGGGAAAGCTTATTTTCAGCATTTTGAACCTATTTTAGTCTAGGTAACCATTCCAAACCCTTGAAAATACATTTGTATACATAAAAAGGGTGTTTTCGTGTGGAAAACCAAGGATGGATTGGTTAAGGAAGGCTAAGTTGAAGTTTAGGTTGAGGTTTGTTTCAAATTTTGAATATTTGAACCTCAAAACTTCTAAAATTGGGTTTCCTAAAGTTTTGAGGATTCAAAGTCATTGTTGGTGCAATGACAGAAGTTACCACCATGCCTTTAGGGGGAGGGACTCTTTAAAGGCATGAAAATTATTTTTCATGAACCTTGGAAGGTGGTTAACCTTCCGTTAAGAAAATGCTCATGGATGAGTGTTTGAACTTGAAATGGAGAGTGGATATCCTCAGTATTTCAAGTGGTCTCAAGTAGTTGAAAAATGCTCAAGGTTGGGCATTTGTCTACATTGAGGAAGAATTTAGCGGGACGAATGAAGGGTATGAGACCTTCTTTATCGTATTGCTCACAACAAGTGAAGTTGTGAACATTGAGGCGCAACTCTTCAGGGGGAGAGTTTTCAACAATGGATTTGTTGAAGTGTGCCCAATATTGAGGCACGGGTTAATGTGTGCTCAAAGATGGTTTGATGTGTGCCAATAGGGGGAGAATGTGTGGTTTAAGTTAGCCTTCATTACCTATGGGGGAGGACATAGGGGGAGAATGAAGGGAACCAACATTCATACTTTGGCATGAATGGAGTTAAGGCTATGGATTTAGCTTAACTCAGAATGGTCCAAACTTAAAGGTATCGTCAAACATCAAAAAGGGGGAGATTGTTGGTGCAATATCCCTTAGGTCAAGGTTGACTGAGTTGACCAAGCTTGAGTCTTGGTCATAGTTTCGATGTTTGACAATACATGTAGACACATGGACAATACAGGTGCAGTTGCTCATGTGGGGAGATTCTGATCAGGGACTGATCAGTGTGATTGAAGAAGAGTCAAGTAGGTCAAGGATGACCGGATACTTGACTGAGAAGTCCTAACTAGGATGTTAGGCAGAAGGAAAATTCTGGTGAGTGAAGCTAGGTGAAAGACCTGGTGAGTGAAGCCAGGCAAGGGCAAATCCAGATGGATCAAGGATGATCGGACATTTGGTGTTGGGAAGTCCAAGTAGGTCAAAGTTTTGATTGGATACTTGGCACGAGGAAATCCAGTTGGGTCAAGGTTGACCAGACATCTGGTGGAAGTCCAAGTAGGTCAAGGGAGTGACCAGATACTTTGCACGAAGAAAAAAGTCCAAGTGGGTCAAAGGGATTGACCGGACACTTGGTGTGGGAAGTCCTAGCAGGTCAAAGGAGTGACCAGATGCTAGACATGATGTACCAATAGGTCAAGGTTGACTGGATGTTGGTTTGAGAGGTTTGGGACTTGGTTTTGGGCAAAAACCAAGAGCTGGATCGATCAGTGGATCGATCCAGGTGCTGGATCGATCAGTGGATCGATCCAGACCTTTCCCAGCGAACAGAGAGCCTCTGGATCCATCAGTGGATCGATCCAGAGGTCCCAATCGATCAATGGATCGATTGGGACGCTGCTGCTTCGCACGATAAGCGCTGGATCGATCTGTGGATCGATCCAAGCGTTTTTCCCAGAGCACAGAGGCACTCTGGATCGATCCGTGGATCGATCCAAAGCCTCCCCGATCGATTGGGAGCAATCCAATCGATCGGGATCCGACCGTTGCGTCGTATTTGAGCCGCAGGCGAGCGTTGTCTTCGGTATCTCTTCACAGATTCATTTCAGATCTTCACCAGCTCCTCCACAGCTCTTCTCAAGCTCGGGATCGCCAGTTCTTGAAGGTTCTTGGAGGCTCTTCCAAGTCAAGAGGCGGATCAAAGTAAGAAGAAGAAACTAGGGTTAGGGTTTGTGCACTCATTGTAAGCTTGTAAGCTTGTATTTCTTTACTACCCTTTCTTCTTCTTGTATTGAGTCTTGTAGGGCTTCTCCGCCCTTGGTAGTTACCATAAAGGAGAGTTTCTTTAGTGAAGGGTGCGTGCGTTGTGTGAATCCTTGGATTAGTCACCTCCCTTGGAGGTGGATACCAAGTAAAATCCAAGTGTTAGCGTGTTTGTATTTGTTTCTTTGTATTCCGCTGCGCATCACTTTGAAGAAACAAGCAACGAAGCACGACGAGCAAAAGCGAAACTATTCACCCCCTCTAGCTACTTTTCGGTCATAACAACTACATCGGTATAAATGCATGAGCATAAGTTCATATCTACACTATAGTCGATAATATCATACATATGTAACCAATCTAAGCATATATGAATAACAAATGAGATGGTATAGTTATCAAATTGACTAAAATAAGATCAAACAAATAAGTATCAACTCAAGACACAAAAATAGAGTCAGGGTAAGCAAATAAATGCTATCTAATCAACATAAATGAAATAAATTCATACACTAAGATCAAATATCTAAAGAGATCAAAGCAGGAACTATCCACCTCAATTGTAGATCGTGATAATTGGCTTCAAGTCAAAAGTCTGTCTTGAGCTCAAATCCTTCAAGTACAGGATACAATATGATATAGGGTGTTAAAAGTGGATACCTGGTTGACGTGGCAGGTAGAATCAAGGTGAGATGGAGGTCCAAGGTGGCGATCAAAGGGTCACCACTGGACAAAGCTTAGCTTCCTACCCGACATTGGGGCCCTTGATTCAAGGACGGTCGGCCTAAGGGCCAATCTTGCCTAAAGAATGAGCATCCCAACTCTAGGTGTAATCGGGTAAGTCTCCATAATCTGACTAGATTTGAATAGCTCAAGACATCACTTTAGTGAAGAGGAACCCATCCCTAGTTGAGAGGAAGCCTAGCCGAAAGGTTAATTGGGTCCCTTGGGATTTAGTTTCCCTTACTGTAGAAGACGGGTAGCCCAGTATACGGTAGGACGACCATAACGACCGCTCGTGCTCAAGGGACCGTTTCTATGGTTTTAACCAGTCACAATCTATAGTCGAGCGACCCTAAGAATAGGATGATATTTCACTTAGATCTACAAAATCCTAGCATAGACTCGAGCGGCCCGAAGAACATGACGGTATTTCACTCAAATCTCCAAAATCCTAACATAGACTTGAGCGACCCTCAGAACAAGACAGTATTTCACTCAGATCTCTAGAATCTCAGCATAAACTTGAGTGACTCTAAGGATAGGGCAGTATTTTACTCAGATCTCCAGAATCCTGGCATAGACTCGAGCGACCGTAAGAATAGGACGGTATTTCACTCAGACCTCCAGAATCTCGGCATAGACTCAAGTGACCCTAAGAACAGGATGGTATTTCACTCAGATCTCTAGAATTTCGGCATAGACTCGAGCGACCTTAAGAACATGGCAGCATTTCACTCAGATCTCTAGTATTCCCACGCATGTACATCTGAGCATTTCAAAGTGCATGCCAGCTTTATAAAACTCAAGGTTCCCGTTATTATTTGCCCGGGCAAGTCAACGCCTGATCGAGATTAAACTCAGAGAATAATATTGTCAGAGAATCCTAACAACGTAACTTGTCAAAGAATAACAACCGTATGTCAGAGCCTATTCTTCTAAAATATTATAGGTACAGGGAACTTTCCTCGTAGGCAATTATGCTTGCCCTCAGCCAACATATTATGACAGCATACTCCTTCAACCAACTCCTTAATGATGTCAGTTACAAAAAGGGTGTACACGGGTAGAAAAAGATTTCTCGAACGGGTTATACGCCTTCCAAGATGCATATCATTCGTTGCTCAATAACTTCTGATATCCAACATTCTCTGTCATCTCATAATAACGGAGGTTATAGAGATGATATATAAATAAGGGGTCCTCTCCGATGGGGAGGTACGCACACTTGATACATTGTACTGCGTGCATCATGTTATTCATTCTACTGCTCTACTTCATACTCGGGTGATATACTGACTTGAGCGTCATCGGGTCGTCGCCAGGAGTCCCTTCCCTAGTTTTTGGTGCTGACATTCTGTTGGCTCGTTTGAGTGCACGTAGGAAGCTTAGTGAACCAACCGAGAGTCATCGAATCAACCTAGAGGTCTTCACCTAGTCAATGTAGCAGACACTTACTCAACGTTTCAGATAGGATCACGAGATAAGGCTAAATACTAAATAATTCTGGTAACCATAAATTGTATACATGGTTACTCACTTATTTTCTTTTTTGTAATCGTCTTAAGTATGGGTAAGTAATAAATTTTTATTGAGAGTCCTTTAGTTAATCAACCCAAGAATTAATTAATTTATTTATCAATTAATTCATTTATATTTTAATCAGCCTATCTTAAATTGGTTTAATCAATTGATCGGTAAAACTATTAATAGATTAATTAACATATTAATTAATCTATCAATTAACTAATTGATTTTTCTTCTTCATTAGCATCAGATCGCTGCTCCTCATCACTGTCTTGGTTTACATTTAGGATCACATCGGGTGACGATGGGGTACGGGATTTGTGCTCCATCGATCATGCTAGAGCTGATAGTCTTCCTTGTCGGCACGCGGTAGTATAGATTCAACAGTCGGCGAGGAGCCTGCTAACATAGATTTCGACAGCGGTGGCGGCGATATGGCGGAAGCGAGGAGAGATTTACCATCGGACCTTATGTTATTGTCCATCGACACAGTAGAAGAGGAGAAGGTGCACTGGAGAGGAACGGGAGGGGAGGTAGAGGTTGACAAAATAAACGACGGGAGGTTGTCCCGTGGAAAACTTTCTTTGAATTTTTCAATTCGCCCCTACAAATAAATAGAGTTAGTGAGATATAACTTGATTGTGATTAATTGTCGTATGCTACACTTCTGTAATATTGGAAGTGATTTTAAATTTAATATATAATTAAATTGAATTAGAGTAATTTTGTTTAACTTGTTAAAAAAATATTTTGATATAAAAGTATTTTAAATATAATATTTTTGACAAATTTAAAATAATTTTGGGCTAGTATTATAATAGCTACCATCATAATTATTTTTATAATATTAATATTAAAAACTATTTTTTAGATAGCAAAATATGATGAAATACCTTTTTGATATATATATTTTTTAAAAAATAGAATACTTTTTATGATAATAAAAATAAAAACCTCTTTTTGATTTTTGCTAATTAACAAAGGAAAAAAACATCCTCCCCGCTATAATCTTTGCATTGATATCCACGGAAAAGGCCTCTTCTTTCACTTGTTGTCGGGCTAATAATTAACTTCTAAAAATGTTTACAACTTTGTGCTCACCTTGTTCCTTTTACCATTAGAAAATGTGTTACACGTGTAGTGTGTGTATATATATATATATATATATATATATATATATATATATATATATATATATATATATATATATATATATAGAAATGATATGCTACGGACCATTATTTATGGATTGCTACGGACTTAATGCCATGTCATTTTTTTATTAAATTTTTATAAAAATTTTTCTCTTCCTTCTTTATTTTTTTTCTCCTCCTGCTTCGTTCGTTCTCAGCTCGTTTCGCCGAGAAGCAGCTCACGTCGCGCGCCCGCCACTCGCCCTGCCGCCGGCCATCTGCCCACCGCCTCCGGCCTCCGGCCACCTGGACCCACCCATACTATAGGCCATGGGGTGAACCCGTCGGGGATCGCGGCATGATTCCGGCCACATCTCTATTCCCGCCGCGATACAGGCGATTCCGAAAGTGTTGGGCAGGCGACTGTATTCCGGCGCGGTCGCATCCGGATTCCGGCCGTGATTGCGCCGGAATCCGGACGCGCCTTCGTCGGAATCCTGACGCGGGCGCGTCGGGACGCGATCGCGACGGAGGCAGGTGCGGTCGCGATGACGATGGCGCGATCGCGGCCGGAATCCGGCGCCATCGCGGCCGGAATCCGGTCGCTGCCAGACTCCATCCGATTCCCGGCCGGATTTCAACCGGAATCCGGCAGAAATCTGGCCGCGATTTGGCCGGAGGCGAGGAGGCGGGGTGACCGGTGGGTGGTGCCCGGCCGGCCAGCGGCGAGGAGGGCGGCGAGGCTGGCACATGCACACGGCGACGAGAGAGAGGAGAACGAGGAAGGTAAAAAAAAAATCAAAAATATAAAAAAAAAACCAAAATCTGTAGGTCGCGGATGAGTCCGCACGCAGAAGTCCGTAATTTAACAAAACTGTATATATATATATATATATATATGTTCCCAACTGTATTGCCACATTTTGAATTGAGTAATTCTAAATCATGCACGCCCTTAATTATGCAACCATAAACAAATAATAATATACAGGTCTAAATTATATTCATTTGATAAAAAAATATTTAATAATTTACCATATCGACTATTAATGTGTGCCTAAATTATCAAGAGATTCAAGGATTTTGTTTTTTCTTTTTTTGCTTTTGGAGTAGTGGCCAAGTGAGGGTCGTTGTGCGTTGTATCATAAACTAAATTATTATAAAGGTGGTGGTCCTCCTATACAAATATAATTCATCAATTAGATCAGTCCAAAAACTGTGGCCCTTGTTAAATAATAGTCCCACAGAAGCAACACATATCATATACGTTTCTTTTATGACAACTGTTCTGAGATCGTCGAAATAATCACCGAGTAACGAGAGAAGGACGTTTGTCAGCAATGCGTGCGAGGCTAGAGAAAAAGAGTTAGAATGTAGTTCCGGGATGCCATGGCTCATCAAGTAAGTTTCTGATAGAGAAGTGGAGAAGAAGAAGGGTAGAAATTAGGAGAAGATGTGGAAGCGGATTACCACTGAAGAACGAAGAATATACTTCTCATTAATTGGTTGTCATATTTTAATAAAAAAATGTCATGTCGTTGTATGTGAGAGTCACATCATGTATATTATGTACGGTAGAAGATCGTGTGGTGACACACCATTTCGATTATGTCGCCCCACTCGCTTTGATAATTCACACGCTTTTTTATACGCTACACCAACTCACAAGCTGCACCATATGTGTATTAGCCCACATGCTATTCCCATGTGATATTGCTCAACTGGGGAAGTTGAGCCAAAGGGTTTGACATGTAAGTGGAGAGACATCGAACTGACGGAGATGAAATGAATGAGTAGGGCGGTTAGATCGATGGAGGATGTTGGTTGGATCAGTGGATCTGAGATAACTAAGCGGAGCGATTGACTTAGATCCAAGATGATTGAGCGGGTCGGTCGGATCGACAGATTCAAGAGGAGCAGAGTAGCCGGATCGACAAATCAGAGATGATTTAATAAAGCGGTTGGCTCGGTAAATCTAAGATGATTGAGTGGGCCCGATTGGAATAGCGGATTTGAGAGGAGCGAAGCATCAGATCGATGGATCTAAGATAATTGAGCGGGGCAGTTGGATCAATGGAAATATTCATTTTAATTAATATCTCTCTTGCCTCGGAGGGGTCGAGACGAACGGAGGAGCCCCCGTCTAAGGGGGCCAAGACGAATGGAGGAGTCTCTCATCCCGTGGCAACTAAGCCGAATGGTCTCAGCGGGGCCGAGACAAATGAAGAAGCCTCTTGTCTCGGGGCAACTGAGCCGAATGAAGGAGCCTCTTATCTTGGGACAACTGAGTTGAACGATGGAATAACTCGTATAATCCAAGTGACCTATCTAATGTTTCAACTTGGCTATTGATCTTTCAGACTTCTAACACTCTCCGCTTCAACAACAATGTAAAGATAATTAACAATTCCATTATATAATATTCCTCTTGTATTTTTCATATTTTAAATTGATCGTATGACTGACCATTGGGAGAGGACTATGTGTTGGAGAAATAATCTGACAGAGATTTAGAAAATTAGTCGAATTTAAATTACATTAAATTAAATTTAACTTATCTGTTGAGATGACCTGAACAGATAATCTCAGGTTACCAGCAAGGGCTGGTTTTTGTCAAGTGCTGAATGCAGATTGCACAGTATCTGAGCGAGCTGAGTGGCTGAGTGGGCAGAGCAGCCAAGCAAGCAAATCAGCCGAATGTCCGATTGGGCAGAGGGCTGAGCAATCGAGAGGAAGCGAGTGGCTGAACGAGTGACCTGCCGAGCAGACCGAGTGAACGACCGAGTTAGTGAGCGGCTGAGCGAGCATGCAGTTGGATGGGCTTGTAGCCGAGTGGACAAAGAGGCCGAGCGAACGAACGACCGAGCGACTGAGCGGCTGAACGACTGAGCGAATGAGTGACCAAAGGAGCGTGCGGTCAGACGGGGGTACAGTTGATTAAACGAAGAGATTGAGCAAATGAGTGGTCGAGCGAGCGTGCAACCGGATGATTAAGTTGTCGAGCGAGTGTGTGGTTAGATGGACTTGCGACCGAGTAGACAAAGAGATCGAGCAAGCGAACGACCGAGTGAATGAGTGGTCGATCAAGCATGCGGTAGGACGGGAGTGCAGCTGACTGGACGAAGAGGCCAAGGCCTGCGATGGACGCAGTTTCCTTGAAACAGATTCACCCCACTTTGACCATGATTTGAGGTTTTCTCGAGTCGTCTGTTTCCCTAGATACAACGGTTAACAGTGATTCCCATCAAAGACTGGTGATCATGATGAACTAAGAC
Source organism: Zingiber officinale (assembly GCF_018446385.1). Classification (NCBI taxonomy): domain Eukaryota; kingdom Viridiplantae; phylum Streptophyta; class Magnoliopsida; order Zingiberales; family Zingiberaceae; genus Zingiber; species Zingiber officinale. Next base: position 124,211,597 of record NC_055997.1, read on the forward strand.
GTATTCGACTGCTATCATGAATACTTCGTCGAACAAGAGATGTTTGACAAAGGAGGAGGGGGGAACGTAGGTGGAGAGCTTTAGCTTTTCTATGTGTGTAGCCTCCTTTTATAGGAGCTCAAGCCATGGGTAGCGTTAACGATCGTTTAATGATCATTATTCGTCAAGCCGTGAAACGCCTGTCAGACCCCTGACGGCCGGTTAAAGAGGGGTGAATAATCCTGTATAAAAATAAAAGAAATAAAACCCTTCTCGAACTTTACAGCTTTGCTAAACTAACACTTGCATAAAATGTAATAAGTAAACTAATTAAAAAGAAAGAAGAGGCACAGAGAGGTTACTTGGTTTGCAATTAGATGATTGCTAATCTAAGGCAATTAAAGCTCACTATCAAAATCTCCTTCTGGCGGAGAAGCCTCTTACAGCGTTGACAGCTCACACAATAGTATAACAGATAAAAGAATTGATTGCAAGTAATTGTTCTAAGCTGCTGGGATCAAAACTGTATTTATATCCCTGATCAGGGTACCTGGAAGGGTTCTAGGCACCTGGAGAGGGATAAAATTTTCTTCTCGTCGCAACGGATCATGCTACGCCGCGCTTCTATAAAGTTTCTAGTCCGGGCACCTGGAAGGGTTCCGGGCGCACGAACTAGGTCGACACATCCCCCTAGGCGAGGCGCCCATGGAGAATCCTAGACTTAGTCCAGGCGCCCGGACCCAAAAGTCAACCCCTTGGTTGATTTTTTTGTCTGGGTCTTCCTCTTCGGTTTCACTTGCTTGGGTCCAGTTCTTCTGCTCCGGTTTCACTACTTGGATGATTTTGGTCATTCGAAATAGGACTCACCCGAACCCATTTTCCGGTCTTCTCGAATAACCTTTCGTTCTGGCATCTAGTCCCTTGGAAACGTCATGCACCTCCTTCTCGTCTGCCAACATACTTTTTCCGCAGCACCTAGTCCCTCGGACGCATCGAACCCGTCGACTCTCTTTGTGCCATCCTTCTCGGTAGTTGTATCTTTCGCTCGACTTTTTGTGCTCCTAAGTTCCTACACACTTAGACACAAATGTTAAAATAGAACAGGACCTAATTTGACTTGATTGATCACATCAAAACTACCACGGGATACTTACAATCTCTCCCTTTTTGATGTGAGCAACCCAAGTTAGGGTAAATCAAACATAAATAACAGTAAGATAATGAATTTTACAAGTACAAAATATGAAAAAATTAATGAATGATACTCTTCTCTATGTTGGTGCAATATCCCTCAGGTCAAGGTTGACCTGGGTAACCAAGCTGAGTCTTGGTTTGGGTTTAGATGTTTGACAATAAGATATTGATTGAAGAAGAGTCAAGTAGGTCAAGGTTGACTGGATACTTGACTGGGAAGTCCTAACTGGGATGTTAGGCAAAATGAAAGTCCTGGTGAGTGAAGCCAGGCAGAAGTAAAAGTCCTGGTGAGTGAAGCTAGGCAGAAGAAAAGTCCTGGTGAGTGAAGCCAGGCAGAAGGAAGTCCTAGTGAGTGAAGCTAGGCAGATGGAAATCCTAGTGAGTGAAGCCAGGTGAAAGTCCTAGTGAGTGAAGCTAGGCAGATGGAAATCCTGGTGAGTGAAGCCAGGTGAAAGTCCTAGTGAGTGAAGCTAGGCAGATGGAAAACCCTAGTGAGTGAAGCTAGGTGAAATCCTGGTGAGTGAAGCCAGGTGAAAGTCCTAGTGAGTGAAGCTAGGCAGATGAAAAACCCTAGTGAGTGAAGCTAGGTGAAAGCCCTGGTGAGTGAAGCCAGGCAAGGGAAAATCCAGATGGATCAAGGATGATCGGACATCTGGTGCTGGGAAGTCCAAGTAGGTCAAAGGATTGACTGAATACTTGGCATGAAAGAAAAGTCCAAGTAGGTCAAAGGGATTGACCGGATACTTGGCACAGAGAAAAGTCCAAGTGGGTCAAAGGGATTGACAGGACACTTGGTAAGGGAGTCCTAGCAGGTCAAGGGAGTGACTAGATGCTAGGCATGACATACCAACAGGTCAAGGTTGACCGGATGTTGGTTTGGGAGGTTTAGGACTTGGTTTTGGACAAAAACCAAGTGCTGGATCGATCGATGGATCGATCCAGCGCTGGATCGATCGCTGGATCGATCCGACTGCCCCAATCAGAAGCTCGGATCGATCCGTGGATCGATCAGAGGTCCCAATCGATCGCTGGATCGATTGGGACGCATCGCGCGATAAGCACCGGATCGATCCGTGGATCAATCCAGCGCGCTTCGAGATCAGAGGCTCGGATCGATCCGTGGATCGATCCAAAGCCTCCCGATCGATTGGGAATGTTCGAATCGATCGGGATCCGACCGTCAGCGTCGCTTTAAGCCGCGTTCGATGGCTGCGGCATCCCTTCTCCGATTCACTCCAGCACTTCGCCACACAGCGCTCACAAAGCTCAGATCGCCAGTTCTTGAAGGATCTTGGAAGCTCTCCAAGTCAAGAGGCGGATCAAAGCCAAGAAGAGAAGCTAGGGTTAGGGTTTTGTACTCATTGTAAGCTTGTAAGCTTGTATTTCTTGTATCCTTTCCCTCTCTTCTTGTATTGAGTCTTGTAGGGCTTCTCCGCCTTTGGTAGTTACCATAAAGGAGAGTTTTATTTAGTGGAGGGTGTGTGTGTTGGTGTGGATCCTTGGATTAGTCACCTCTTGTGAGGTGGATACCAAGTAAACCAACCGTGTTAGCATTGTTGTATTTGTTTCTGTATTTTCCGCTGCACATCTTTGAAGGAACAAGCAACGCCGAGCACCGAGCGAACGCGACGAGCTATTCACCCCCCCCCTCTAGCTACTTTTGGTCCTAACAAGTGGTATCAGAGCGAGGCCGCTCTTCACCGGAATCATCGCCGGAAGGGTCAAGCATAACAAGAAAAGCTAGAGGGTGAAGAAGTTGAAGCAAATTCTTCAAGTTCAAGATTCTATCAAGCTCAACTTCAAGATGCAATTCCAAGATGGACTTGGATTTGACACAAGGGTGGCTCCACCATACACTTCTACGAGTTTCGATTCTTGGAAATCAAGAATCGAAAATTTTCTTATGATGGAGATAGAGCAATGGTTTGCTCTAATGGAAGGCTTCAAAGCTCCAACAAACTCCAAGGGCAAGCTTCTAAAGAAAAGCAGATGGAGCTCAGAGCAAATTCAAAGGGGCGAGACAAATGACAAAGTGACCAAGCTTCTGGTCAACTTATTGCCTAGCCACATCTTGGCTCGAGTTGGAGAATTCGAAGATGCCAAGGAGCTTTGGAGCAAATTGGCCAAGCTTCATGAAGAGATCCCCTCCACTGTACAAGATCATGAAGAATCCAAAGAGGGTGACTCTTTGGAGCAAGACCAAGAGGAGGACTCCGAGGTTGAGAGATACTCAACCTCCGAAGAAGAGGAAATCCAAGAAGCTTCATCCTCAAGGGAATGCACCGAAGGGAACAAGGAGGGAGCATACTCCTTGTTTCACATTCAAAATGATGAAGCCTCCACCTCTAGGATTGAGGGGGAGCAATTCTTGGTGACGCCGGATCAAGAAGAAGGAGAAGCTTCTACATCCGGGTCAAGTGAAGAAGAAGAAGATTGTGCCACCTCCGAAATTCAAGAAATATCAAATGGAGGAGCAAGTGCCATCCCTATACAAGAAGGTATAAATGTTTCAATTAAAAACAAAAATCATATAATATGTTTTGAGTGTAGGGAAAGTGGGCACTACAAGAGCAAATGCCCTAAATTGGCCAAGAAGAAGGGCCAAGTGGCACAAAAGGGCAAGGAGAAGCTCAAGGAGACCACCCCTGGGACAAAGAAGAGCAAGGAGCACATTGTGTGCTTCTTGTGTCAACAAAAAGGGCATTACCGAAGTCAATGCCCCAAGGGGAAGAAGATGGTCAAGGCTCAAGGAGGCACTAGTCAAGGGGGAGCCTCCAAGGTAAAAAGGAAGGTATATTTCATTGAGCCTATTTCCTTGCAAAATGGTAAAAAGCATGCTAGGTCAAATTTTTATCATTTTAATGCGATTTACCATAAGAATAGGAAGCATGAGGGCTTTAAGGAAAAGCATGTGGCCCTACATGCCAAAACTACTATCCCTAAGGCTAGGAATGTAGGTAAAAACCTAGGCAATAACTCTAAGGATGTAAGATACAAGCCTAGAAACAAAAATGCTCATGGATCAAATGAAAAACCTAAAACTAAGGACTTAGTGATAGAAAATCAAGTCTTGAGGTCAAGACTTGATAAAATGGAAAAGACCCTAAAAAGGATGGAAAATATCCTATTAGGGCAAAATGAGCATAACCTAGGTTTAGGGGTACAAAAGCCATCCAATGGCCATAGAGGTTTGGGATACAAACCAAAGGCTAAGAAGGATGTGCCCTCTTACCATAGAGTTCCATATAGTTATGGAACAAACCCTAGGTCTAGTGGTCAAGCCAAAAATAATAGGGAAGTCATCCCTAAGAGTATTTTTGCAATAAATGTGACTAAGACTTCTAAGAAGTCTAAGAAAGTCACAAACAAGGTCACAAGAAAGGTTATCCCTAGAGTTGACCTAGAAAATGTGACCAAGGCTTCTAAGAAGCCCAACAAGGTCACTAGGAAGGTATCTAGGGAAGTTATCCCTAGTGAGTACCTAGAGCATCCAAGGAGCACCAGTAGGTGTTGGGTTCCTAGGAGCATTTTCTCTACCCCATAGATGGGTTAGAGAGTGTCAACTCCGATTAGAAGGGTAGTTAACCCAACTTTGAGGAAATTGACACTCAAGGAGCATTTTCAGGGTTTTTGTTAACCTTTGAAAATGAAATGGAATTATTACTTACTCCTTGAAAGAGTAAAATGTGCCTAATGGTGGAAGAATTGATTTTAATCTTAAATGGCACATATTGGGAAATTCATAAGAACTATCAAGTTGGGATTTTGGTATGTTCTTAGGCAATTTAAGGCAATCCGAGCCTTAATTTAAAAGTGCTACTCTTGTGGAAAAATGGAATATGCCAACATTTGAGGAATATGCTTAATTTTAATTGGCATAAATTAATCAAGGGAATAAGAAATGCAAACTTAGGCTTTGGCATTTTCTTGAAGCACTTTAGGGCAATCTAGGTTTAAGTTGTAAGTTTAGCTAAGACTTTAAGGATACTTAGATAGTTAATCTAGGTATATTTTATTTATGCTAAACCTTGCCATGATTGTTTGCCCATCATATGCCATGACATCATGTCTATTTTTGCATTCATGTTTTATTATGAAAAATCCAAAAATACCATGTCATGACATTCATACATCATGTAGTAATAGGATATTTTCTTTTGAAAATTATTTTCTTTTGATGTATGCCATAACATAATCATGCATTTAGTTTAATTTCTTGTAATTAAGGACGAATGGCATTTAACGACACTTATTAACAAGTGACATCCTGGGTGGATGTCTAATATCTCTAAAATGCCTAGATAGATATGCATGATCCCTAGAATAGGGCAAAACCAAATTTTACATCTCACAAAGACCTCTAAGGTGACTTGTATGTGTTTTAGTGCATATTATATACAAGTGAGATGTTAGGATGATGAACAAAGCTCAAGATGTTGATTTAGTGCATTCCTTTGAGTTTTAAATTCATCAAAACACATAGTTATGTGTTTTCCCATCATTGGGAAAGCTAATGTACAAGTCATGTGCATTAAGCCCAAGGAATGTGATGGGATATTGGTTTTGAAAATGTTTTTAAAATGTTTTTGGAAAACCTTGGTGAAGGCTATCTTTTGATAGTAATCACCATTGAATAGTTAGACACAAACTTGAAGAAAAACACTAAAGTTTTTGCAAGTTTTCGAGTTTGTGCCAATCTTTGAAAATATGATGTATTTTCATAAAAAGCTATTTTTCCATGATTAAGTATGCCCTAAATAATGTCTACACGAAATTTCATAATTTTTGGATTTTTGTAGGATTTTCTAGGGGTTTCTGAAGTTGACTGAAATGGAATTTCAGCAACTATCAAAGCTCCGATCGATCCATGGATCGATTGGAGTTCCTGAATCGATCCATGGATCGATTCAAACGGCAATTCCCGCGAGCAGAAGCTCGCTGGATCGATCCGTGGATCGATTCAGAAAGGTTCAATCGATTGGAACCCAACTCCAATCGATCCAAGTTGCTGATTTTGGCTGGGAAGGCCTGATTTCAGCATCTTTGAACCTCTTTGAGTCTAGGTAACCATTCCAAACCCCTTAAATACATTTGTATACATACAAAGGGTGTTTTCATGTTGAAAACAAGGATGGATTGGTTAACGAAGACTAAGTAGAAGTTTAGGTTGAGGTTGTTTCAAATTTTGAATATTTGAACCTCAAAACTTCTAAATTTGGGTTTCCTAAAGGTTTAGGGATTCCAAGTCATTGTTGGTGCAATGACAGAAGTTACCACCATGTCTTTAGGGGGAGGGACTCTTTAAAGACATGCAAATTATTTTTCATGAACCTTGGAAGGTGGTTAACCTTCTGTTGTGAACTTGCTCAAGGTTGAGCATTTAAACTTGAAATGGGGAGAAATGGGGAGTGGATATCCTCATTATTTCAAGTGGACACTCAAGTGGTAGATAATGCTCAAGGTTGGGTAGTTGTCTACATTGAGGAGAAGTTAAGGATAAATGAAGGGTATGGGACCTTCATTATCGTGTTGATCACAACGAGTGATGTTGTGAACAACGATGAGCAACTCTTCAGAGGAGCGTCTTCAACAAATGGATTTGTTGAAGTGTGCCCTGAATCGAGCATAGGTTGATGTGTGTCCAACGATGGGTTGATGTGTGCCAATAAGGGGAGAATGTATGGTTAAGCTTAGTCCTTCATTACCTATGGGAAGGTCATAGGGGGAGAATGAAAGGACTCATGAAAGGGAGTAAGTTAGGCTTTCATTACCTAGAGGGAGTTTGCCCTCTTAGGGGGAGAATGAAGAGCTTAATTTATGCTTTCATTACCTAGTGGCATGAAGAAGGAGGCTATGGGATTAGCCTAACTTACATATGGGATTGTAAATGTTATTGTGGTATTGTCAAACATCAAAAAGGGGGAGATTGTTGGTGCAATATCCCTCAGGTCAAGGTTGACCTGGGTAACCAAGCTGAGTCTTGGTTTGGGTTTAGATGTTTGACAATAAGATATTGATTGAAGAAGAGTCAAGTAGGTCAAGGTTGACTGGATACTTGACTGGGAAGTCCTAACTGGGATGTTAGGCAAAATGAAAGTCCTGGTGAGTGAAGCCAGGCAGAAGTAAAAGTCCTGGTGAGTGAAGCTAGGCAGAAGAAAAGTCCTGGTGAGTGAAGCCAGGCAGAAGGAAGTCCTAGTGAGTGAAGCTAGGCAGATGGAAATCCTAGTGAGTGAAGCCAGGTGAAAGTCCTAGTGAGTGAAGCTAGGCAGATGGAAATCCTGGTGAGTGAAGCCAGGTGAAAGTCCTAGTGAGTGAAGCTAGGCAGATGGAAAACCCTAGTGAGTGAAGCTAGGTGAAATCCTGGTGAGTGAAGCCAGGTGAAAGTCCTAGTGAGTGAAGGTAGGCAGATGGAAAACCCTAGTGAGTGAAGTTAGGTGAAAGCCCTGGTGAGTGAAGCCAGGCAAGGGAAAATCCAGATGGATCAAGGATGATCGGACATCTGGTGCTGGGAAGTTCAAGTAGGTCAAAGGATTGACTGAATACTTGGCATGAAAGAAAAGTCCAAGTAGGTCAAAGGGATTGACCGGATACTTGGCACAGAGAAAAGTCCAAGTGGGTCAAAGGGATTGACAGGACACTTGGTAAGGGAGTCCTAGCAGGTCAAGGGAGTGACTAGATGCTAGGCATGACATACCAACAGGTCAAGGTTGACCGGATGTTGGTTTGGGAGGTTTAGGACTTGGTTTTGGACAAAAACCAAGTGCTGGATCGATCAGTGGATCGATCCAGACCTGTCCCAGCGAACAGAGAGCTTCTGGATCGATCCGTGGATCGATCCAGAGGTCCCAATCGATCAGTGGATCGATTGGGACGCGGCTGCTTCGCGCGATAAGCACTGGATCGATCCGTGGATCAATCCAGGCGCGTTTCCAGAGCACAGAGGCGCTCTGGATCGATCCGTGGATCGATCCAAAGCCTCCCCGATCGATTGGGAATGTTCGAATCGATCGGGATCCGACCGTTGGCATCGTTTATAGCTGCAGGCGTTCGATGGCTGCGGCATCCCTTCTCCGATTCACTCCAGAGCACTCGCCAACTCCTCCACAGCGCTCACAAAGCTCAGATCGCCAGTTCTTGAAGGATCTTGGAAGCTCTCCAAGTCAAGAGGCGGATCAAAGCCAAGAAGAGAAGCTAGGGTTAGGGTTTTGTACTCATTGTAAGCTTGTAAGCTTGTATTTCTTGTATCCTTTCCCTCTCTTCTTGTATTGAGTCTTGTAGGGCTTCTCCGCCTTTGGTAGTTACCATAAAGGAGAGTTTTATTTAGTGGAGGGTGTGTGTGTTGGTGTGGATCCTTGGATTAGTCACCTCTTGTGAGGTGGATACCAAGTAAACCAACCGTGTTAGCGTTGTTGTATTTGTTTCTGTATTTTCCGCTGCACATCTTTGAAGGAACAAGCAACGCCGAGCACCGAGCGAACGCGACGAGCTATTCACCCCTCTAGCTACTTTTGGTCCTAACACTCTAAACTTAATCTCTAATTCTCTCCCTTTTATCACATTAAAATGAGATAATTTATGTAAATAATTGGAAATTGTATAGACATATTTTCAAAAAATACTTAAAAATAGTTATTAACCACTAAAATATGAAAATATTTTCTAAAAATGTATAATAGCAAGTAACTTTATAGAAAAAATAAATTTTCAAAAATTAAATTTTAAAAAATTTTAATATTAAAAATTCTCATTTAGATAAATAATTTATATAAAATTCATTAATGGTCAGAAATTTTAAAAAATGTTCCTTGGACTTATAACACAATGAGTTTTCACAAAAAAAAAAAAAAATGTAACAATTAGTTCTACGAAATAGTTCTAAATTAAAAAAAAATATGATTTTAGAAAGTAAATAATAGAAAAATAAAACAACTGTCAAAATTTTTAAAAAAAATCTCTTAGATAGAGAAAATGATAAAGTTCAAAAAAATAAATTTTATAAAAAATAGCACTACAAGGTATTTTTAAATCAAAAAATATGAATTTTCTTAACAAAAATTATAGAAAAATAATACAACAGTAAAAAAAAAATTGAATTTTTTTTAATGAGTAATGAAATTTTATTTCTCAAAAAAATTAATCTTAATTAATTTCTAAAAGAAATTATATAGAATAATTTATTTGACAATTCTAAGCAAAAAATATGAAATCAAATTACAAATAAAACACGCATAGTGATTTTTCAAATTAAACATGATTTTAGAACCTAATATAAGTTCCTTCCAACTTGGTTAATCAAAAATTTATTAAGGATATATTTTCTTGATAATTTTTTGATTTAACCTTTGTGATATCTAAAGTGTCAATTTAGTCTATTGTAGTTTCTGAAATTAGAAATAGCTAAATTCGAACATGCAGAATTTTTAATTTCATCTTTCAATTTTTCATTTTTCATTTTTATCTTGTCGAAATCTTCTAGTCGACAAGATGTTGCTAAGGTTAATTTTAACTCTTTATTTTATTTTAATAATTTTATTTTTTATTTTTTATTTCTAATTTGCAAGAACTCTTCTATAGTATTTTTATAAATTTAAGTAATTGGTCAGGAGGTAGAGACTGTACCTCACTTACCTTGTCAATTTCTGATGCTCCTCTTGTAGTGCTGCTTTCCTCTGACGATGCTCCTCCTTTATCGATGCTCTTGATGATCATTGAGGATGAGCTTGCTTCATCTTCTTCTTCTTGGAGACTTGCCACTAGCGTAAGTCCGGCGATGACTTTGATCTTTGATTCGGATGACGTTTCGTCCCACGTCACCTTTAGATTTTGATGCTTTGTTTGGACTGGTCTTTTGTCCTTGCTCTTGTCTTTGTCCTTGTCCTTGTCCTTATCATTGCTCTTCAATATAGGGCAGTTATCTTTCACGTGCCCTTTTTCATCACAATGGTAGCATCTTACGCTTATTTCTCTTCTTTTATCCTTCACTTTATTAAATTTATTAGTTTTAAATAACTTTTTAAATTTTCTTACCATGAATGTCGTTTCATCATCATTGAGAGAAGTTTCAGATTCTGGTTCATCCATTTTTACCTTTGGGGTAATGTTGTGCTTGGGCTCCTTCTTCAAATCTGCACATCTTGTTCATGAACTTCAAATGTCAACAATAATTCTTCTAAAGTACTTACTTCTAGATCATTAGAGATATAATAAGCATCTACTAAGGATACTCATTTAGAAGTCCTAGGAAAGGTGTTAAGCGCGTATCTTAGTGAATTTCGGTTGGTTATCTTTTCTCCAAAATTCGTGAGTTCAGTGATGAGCTCCTTGATCCTTGAGTGAAGGTATTTAATGGTTTCGCCTTCTCCTAATCGGAGGTTGATGATCTAGTTACGAAGCAGGTCATGTTTCGTGAGCTTTGGACGTACCTTCGTGTAGCTCAAGGAACTTCTCCCAAAGCTCCATCGCTAATTCGTAGGCACCGATTCTGTTAACTTCTTGCGGAGGTACCATACTCAGTAGATGGAATTCAGCTTGTCCATTTGCTACGAAGTCTGCTTGCTTCTTCTTGGTCCATTGATACTCTTCTTTGTCCTTTGGTGCTACAAAATCATATTTCAATATTAATAATAAATCAAAATCTATTTTGAAGAATATCTCCATCTTTCTTTTCCAAAATGTGAATTTCCTCTCGAACTTAGGTAGGTAGATGTTCGATCCGATCATCTCTTATGCTTCCAAAGCGTGAATTTATAGCTCTGATTGGGGCGCTTGGAAGGGTTCAAGTGCCTGGAGGGGGATAAAATTTTATTTCAGTCGCAACAGATCACGATACGTCACGTTTCGATAAAGTTTCTGGTCTGGCACCCAGAAGGGTTTCGGGCGCCCGGGCCGGGTCGACACAACCCCACCTGGGTGAGGCACCCAGGTGATCTAGGTCTTCCTCTCCGGTTTCGCTTGCTTGGGTCCGGTTCTTCCACATCCGCTCCGTTCGCTTGGGTGATTTCGGCTATCCAGAATAGGGCTCACCTGAACCTATTTTTCTGGCCTTCTCAAGCAACCTTCAGCTCTGGCTTTTCGTCCCTCGGAAACATCGAGCGCCTTCTCGTCCGCCAGCATACTCTTCCGCAGCACCTCGTCCCTCGGACGCACCGAGCCCGTCGACTCTCTCCTGTGTCGTCCTTCTCGCTAGCTGCGTCTTTCGCTCGATTTCATGTGATTTTAAGTTCTTACATACTTAGACACAAGGATTAAAACACAACATGACCTAACTTGACTTGGTTGATTACATCAAAACTACCCAGGGGTACTTACAACGCCGACGTTTCATTCGGCTGTATTAATCTTTAAATTTAATACATCCGTTACACCCTTAAAATAAGCAGTAAAAAGATTTACGTGACAAAATATTGATTATTCCACTTGGGTAAATTTTGCTACGACCGGTTCGGTATTTAGCGCGCAGAGGTTGTGCTCGCACATGGGTCAACTTGATTCAGTGCAATTCGGACCTTAAATTTACATCTCCCTACGTACCCACACGTGAAAGAGAATCTTTTCCCATACATTTATTCATATCATCAATGTATATAAATTAATATAAACCAATCAATATACCTTAAAACTCTACTAAAACATTATTTACAATAAAAATTCTTTCCTCTTCCACCTTTTTTTCCTTCACAGATATATTCAGCATTATGCCAATTGCAAGCTGGATTGGATGAGGTCAGCAAAGGTCCTTGAGCTAGGTTGAATAAGTGGTACAGTGCTGGCAAGATAAGTTGAATAATTTAAATAAAATTTAACATGTTGCTGAAATTATAATTAATATCTGATGGGGCAAAACAAAATCCAAACTAGCACAGGTTGGCAAAGCAGCACTAGATCCAAGACGTTTCTAATTCGTCGTCGAATATGTTCAATACGTTAGTTGGTCTTTCAGCATCAGAATGAACAAGCATGTTACTTGGTCGTTGCCTGTCAGTACCGCAACCCCCGATGGCGATTATTCAACTACATCCTTCAATTCATTATTAATTAATTATCTGACTAAATTTCTCTCTTTGCTGGAAACATAAATGCCATCGTACTTCACTTGCCAAGCCAATTTAGCTTCGCATTTGAGTTTAATCGACTAGATTGATCTAACGGTATCGTTCATTCCCTATAAATCTGACTTTGGCGCAATCCAATTCATAGTATGGCGAATTCATGTGGACGGCTGCTGTGGCTCGGTGCGTTAGTAATCGTCTCTACTATTACGACAACATCTGCAGATGACGTCGCCACTTACATTATCCACATGGACTCCGCCGCCATGCCGGCTGCGTTCTCCGATCGCCGGAGCTGGTACCTCGCCACTCTCGCCGCCGCTATCTCGGGATCCTCCGCGGTGGGCGACCGCATCCTGTACGTGTATGAACACGCGGTCCACGGCTTCAGTGCGCGGTTCTCCCAGGCGCAGCTCGCGCGGCTCAAGCAGTCGCGCGGTTTCCTGGCTTGTCACGTCGACGCCTTGGTGAAGAAGGACACCACCCACACTCCGGCATTCCTAGGTCTCACCGCCGATGGAGCAGGTTTGTGGCCTGTCTCCCGGTTCGGAGATGATGCAATCATCGGTGTGGTCGACACCGGCGTTTGGCCGGAGAGCGCCAGCTTCAGCGACGACAGCCTGGGGCCGGTGCCCCCCCGGTGGCGTGGAGCATGCGAGATAGGCCCCGGCTTCGGTCCCTCAGCGTGCAACCGCAAGCTCATCGGCGCACGGAGCTTCTTCAAGGGTCTTCTCGCCCTTGACCCCAACTTGACGCTCCCCGACCCAACCCCGCGCGACGACGAGGGCCACGGGACCCACACGTCGTCCACCGCGGGAGGGAGCCGCGCTGATGGCGCAGCCTTCTTCGGATACAGCCCGGGCAAGGCCACCGGCGTGGCGCCGTGGGCGCGCCTGGCGATGTACAAGGCCTTGTGGTCTGGCTTCGGTGGGGCCACGTCGGACATCATCGCGGCCGTCGACAAAGCCATCGCCGATGGCGTTGATGTAATCTCTCTATCCCTGGGGATCGATGACCTGGCGCTGTACCAAGACCCCATCGCGATTGCGACGTTCGCGGCGGTCGACCAGGGAATCTTCGTCTCCACGTCGGCGGGCAACGAGGGTCCCTTCGATGGCCTGCTCCACAATGGCACTCCGTGGGTCACCACCGTGGGGGCCAGCACCGTCGATCGGACCTTCGTCGCTGCCGTCACCCTCGGCGAAGGCTCCGTCGTGCTAGGCCAATCGCTGTACCCCGGCAGCTCGGCCTCCAAACATAGGCAGCTTCCCCTGGTCTTTCTCGATCAATGCGATAACATCACATTGCTCAAGAACAATCGCCACAAGATCGTGATCTGCAAAGTCGCAGAATTGGGCATCGCCGTCCAAAATCTTCAAATCGCCAAAGTTGACGCCGGCCTCTTCATCTCCGGCGACATCTTCCTTGAATTCTACATTCAGTTCACATATCCCGCCGCCATCATTAGCCCGCAAGACGGCCCCACCATCTTAAACTACATCAACAACACATCCGAACCCAAAGCCATGTTACGGTTCAAACAAACCGTTCTCGGAACCAAGCCGGCGCCGGTCGTCGCCACGTACAGCTCCCGAGGACCGTCGTCGAGCTGCCCGTCGGTTCTGAAACCCGACATTGTCGCGCCGGGTTCCTTAATCCTCGCAGCGTGGCCGACGAACTCGTCGGTCGGCGTGGCTGACGGGAACCAATTGTACAGTCAGTTCAACATCATTTCCGGTACGTCCATGGCCTGCCCCCATGTCGCCGGCGTCGGCGCCTTGCTCAAGGCGGCGCGGCCGGAGTGGAGCCCGGCGGCGATTAGGTCCGCCATCATGACCACGGCAAGCCATTTAGACAACACAGGGGCTCCAATTAAGGACATGGGACACCATTACAAGCATGCCACCCCATTGGCGATGGGGTCCGGCCATCTGGACCCGAACCGGGCCCTCGAACCCGGCCTAATCTACGACGCCGACACAGAGGATTACCTCGAACTCCTCTGTGCCATGAACTTCACAATCCCACAGATCAAAATCATCGCCAAAACCACTTCGATAGATTGCTCAAACGCGACGTTGGATCTCAACTACCCGTCCTTCATCGCCTATTTCGACGCGAACGCGACATCTGCCGGCAGCAGCGGCGGCGCAGCGGCCCGACAGTTCCGCCGGAGGGTGACCAACGTCGGCGATCCGACGGCGACGTACCGCGCGGAGATCGTGCAGATCAAAGGGTTTACCACGAGCGTGGTGCCGGAGAGATTGGTGTTCACGGAGAGGTACGAGAAGCAAAGCTTCACCTTGATCTTGGAGAAGGTGAGTGGAAGGAAAGCTGACACGGAGTCGCATGGGTCGCTGAGTTGGGTGGAGGAGAAGGGGAAGTACGTGGTGAGGAGTCCAATAGTTGGGACGACTTTTATTCCTGGTCTGTAATTAAATGGTCGAGCTGTGCCATCGGATAATAACCAATGAGTGTCAGGCTCTTATATGCTGCTGACCAACGTCTGACAAATCAAGTTCAATTGGGATGAAATCTAGTTCTTTTTTGCTTCGTTTTCTGTTGGGTTCTCGTCCTTTCTTAGCAAATGGTGTAATAACTCATCAGTTTGATTCTAATATAGAATGTCACTACAAACATTCACCAACGTTTCAATTTGTCAGATACTATATCTGAAAACATTTCAGCATTCTGTTTTGGAACAATACTATTAAAAACATAGAGTTTTTGGAATGCTACACAAATAATCAAGAAGAATGACACAGAAAAAAAGGACAAACAATCAAGACACTGTTGCATGCCTTGAAACTTATGATATCAACCAAAGTTCTAAAACTTCACTTGAACTCACCCTGCAATAGGCAACATTATCACATCCACAAACCATGTGTCCATTTGCAACATTTACGGCTTCAGAAGCATCACCCAACTGCATTAGGAAAGACACCAGTCAATTCTAGACCATACTCACGATAGTATCCTGTGAGGTGGAAATTAAATGAATCGAAGTAGGGAAAAAAAAAATTAGTACAAACCAAATAGAAATCAACAGCTACGAAGTTGGCCCAGCGCTTGGCAGAAAAATGGTGGCATGCCATCTGCATCATAAGAGATTTGGATGTGGTGTTCATGGGTGACGATTCTGCTCGATTGGGGCACGAGGTTGAATTCATTCCTTCATCGCCATCTGCATCATAAGGGCAGTCTTCAGTGAGTCAAAAATACAAAGAAAGGCACTAGCTAGGTTCAGCACTACAAGTGAAAGTGTCGTTACATTTATTTTCTACCACATAATTCCACTCGAATGCAATGCCTTCAGAAGCCTCCTTGGAAGTTACAGATGTGAATACCAGAAGGCGATGATTATGCTTGATCATTCTACTTTGCAATGGCCAACTACCATTCCTGGGCATCTGATTCACTGGGTACCAATACTTCATGAGACCTGAAGCATTGAGCACCCTGCTAAGAGCATTCGACATTTTATTACCCTTCTTTCTTTCCCCGCAGCACCACCTCCACCACACGCCTCCTTTCCCTCCTTTTCCCCCTTGCCTCCATCGCGCGTCTCCTTTCCTTCCCTCTTCGCAACAAGCTTCTTCCCTTTCCGCAGCCCGCAAGGAGAGGAGCTCAAAAGTAATCCTAAATTTCTTATTTCTCGTTAAAATATAATCTCAACGAGCGTCGGACGTGTGTACCGGCCGCCTGCCGGACGCTTGGCGGAGCAGCGGCCGAGGCAGCCGCCCCCTCATTTACACACTTCAGAAGAGTAACGGAAGAACATGACCGTTTATTCTCAACTAAAAGTTCTTAAATGCCGAAGAAGAATGGGATGCACACTGATTGATTTCTTTTTTTGTTTTTGTTGAGTTGAATTAACGTCAATTCTAAGTGCCGTAAAACAAGCCTAAGGACAATATTTATCTGGACGCTTTCGAGTGGTGACAGTGGTATTTAGGCGGTAGTCCTATTTAGATGTGATTATCTGAAGGATGATCGTGGATAGGATTAATTTTATTGTTAAGTAAAAAATTATCCGATCTTACTTGATCAGATAATATAATATCAGGACTTTATATCTAACTCTATATCTAGTAGTTTTAATGTATAAGATATCCGGTTGGTTGTAAGGGTTAGCATTTGGTATGCCACGAAGACTGCCAATGGGATCACGATGTTTTGTTGCAGTAAAATATCGCTGTCCATATCATTTCTCTAGGGAGATATATGAATATTTTTATGTTATAACAAGAACCCCTAGCTACCATGAAACGATAAAAGCGTCCCAGAAGTTCTCAAGTATCCCCAGCTGGATTCTTCGTCTTCCGGATTAATTTGTTCGAACAAATGAATAGTCGAATTTTAAAAAAAAATCTAAAAATTTTCGAACTTTCACCTTGTTCAACGGTATTGTCACATTTTGAATTGAGTAATTCCTTATCTTTATTCATGTACGTCCATAATTATGCAACCATTAAAAAAAATGCGGCCCTTGATTTTTTTAATGTAATTCCCCTTTTTTCATTTTTTAATTAACTAGAGATTAAGGATTTTGGGGGTTCTTTTTTTTTTTTTTTGGAATAGAGACCAAGCGACGGTCCTTGTCCATTGTATCAAAAATTAAATCATTATAAAGGCGGTGACCCTCCTATGCAAATATAATTAATCAATTAGATCAGTCAAAGACTGTGGCCCGTGTTAAAACACGGAAAATCATGGCCTAATAATCCCACAGAAGCAACACAGACCATACGTTTCTTTTATAAATTGAATAATTTAAAGAAAATTTAACATGTTGCTGGAATCATAATTAATATCCAATGGGGCAAAACAAAATCCAAACTAGCACAGTTTGGCAAAGTAGCAACTAGATCTAAGACGATTCTAATTCGTCCTCGAATCTTTTCAATACGTATCGTCCATTCCCTATAAATCTGACTTTGGTGCAATCCAATTCACCGTATATGGCGAATTCATGTCGACGGCTGTCGCTATTGCTGTTGCTCGGTGCGTTAGTAATCGTCTCTACAATTACGACAGCATTTGTAGATGACGTCGCCACTTCCATTATCCACATGGACTCCGCCGCCATGCCGACCGCGTTCTCCGATTGCCAGAGCTACCACGCCACTCTCGCCGCCGCTGTCTCGAGATCCTCCACGGTGGGCGACCGCATCCTGTACGTGTACGAGCACGCGGTCCACGGCTTCAGTCCGCGGCTCAAGCGGTCGCGCGGTTTCCTGGCTTGCCACGTCGACGCCTGGGTGAAGAAGGACACCACCCACGTCCCCGTGTTCCCGTGTTGTTGGAAAAAGAATTGCGAAAGAAGAATCACTCAACTGAAAGGGGAGTTTAAAATAAAAGAACTCAATTTATTTTATTCATTAAAAAATAAGTATATATTTATAGTTTATTAGATAAATATTAATTTTAGGTTCATTGAATCTAGATTTTATTTTTTTTATTCTATTTCATTTATTTTTATCAAAATTATCATCTCATCAAATTTTATTTTCATCGACTAACTCCATATTAATTTATTATTATTTTTATTCAAAATCAAATTTAATTTCAACATCCCCTCTTAAACTTAATTTTGCAACTCCAAAGAAATTTCGTATCTTAATGAAGTTTTCAAATTTGAGAGGATTAGTAAAAATATCAACAATTTAATCTTGAGATTTTATATATTCCACTTACACATCTTTTCTTATAATGCACTCTCTGATATAGTGATAGCACGTATCAATGTGCTTTTTTCTATCATGGAAGATTATTATCAACTCGAATCTTAGTTGTCTTATGCCCTTCAGGAAATGGAGTTAACTCCATGTACCTTTCTTTTCGATCATCTTGACTTCTTCATCCATCACATCTTTCTACTTTTTGCTCTTTATAACTTCTTGAAAATTTATACGCTCGCAATTGTCAAAGAGACAATATAGAGTAAGATTTTCTTGATTTTCAGTTACCTCATAAATGTCCCATAAGCTTCTAAAGTATGGTACTCTTTCACTTGAGTTGATGCAGATGAATTCTCTTGAGTACTTGATGTTGGTGTTACTAGTGGACTAGTACACTTCTCTCTTGTTTGCTCCACCCTTGGTTGCTCCACATCTTATTCTTCAAAGTATGGAAAGAAATTGTAATCTTCATTTTGAGATTCTCAATTTCATTCTTCTTCTTCATTAAATATAATATGTCGACTGATGATTATCTTCCCAGTATCTTGATTGTATAACTTATACCTTTTTGAATTAGTATCATAGCCAATAAAAATAAACTTCTTACTTTTACCATTCAGTTTGCTTCTTGATTCATCAGACGCATGAACGTGTGCAGTGGTGGATCTAGGGGGAGCGGGGGTGTGCTTGAGCACCCCTTGCTCTTGGAAAATTCCACTAGTATGCTGCAGTCCAAGGGGCAGTGAGAAGGAAGACAAGTTCTAGCTCTCTTCTTTGAGCACCCTCTTCCTTTTTTGTCTGAATCTGCCACTGAACGTGTGTTATACTCCCAAAAACTCTTAGATGAGAAATCCAACACTTCCTTCCACTCCATGCTTCTTGTGGTGTCTTGCCCCACACACTTCTTGTTTGTGATCGGTTGGATAAGTATACTGCACATGCAACCACTTCTATCCAAAGTTTCTTTGGTAGCCCCTTGTTTTTGAGAATGCTTCTCCATGTCAAGGATGGTTCGATTCTTTCTTTCTGCCACTCTATTTTGTTGAGGGGATCTTGGAACCGTCAAGAGTCGTCGTATTCCATTGGCTTCACAAAATTCTTGAAACTTCTTTGAGATAAATTCTTCTCCTCAATCAGAACACATAGCGTCGATCTCGAGACTGCTCTCCTTTTCAACAGTTGCTTTAAATTTCTTGAATATGCCGAAGACCTCCGCTTGTTGCTTCAAGAAGTATACACAAGTTTTCCGAGAAAAGTCATATATAAAAAGAATGAAATAATTACTCTTACCAAGTGAACTTGGCTTTATCAGACCACAAACATCCGTATGTATAAGTTCAAGCAGCTTCTGGGCTCTTGAACTTGACTCCTTTGGAAAATCTCTGAATTGCTTCCCACATAGACATGCTTCACATAATTAGTCAAGATGTTTGATGCAAGGTAATCCTCTCACCATCTCTTTCTTTTAAAGAAATTCTAGTTCTCCAAAATTGAGATGCCCAAATCAAAGATGTCATAGTCAAGTGATGTCTTTATAACAAGCTTTGAGATAGTTGACAACATCATTTTGAATATTAAGCAAGAACATTCTATTTCTTAACATAGACACCTTACCAATCAAGCAGTCAACACCTGTTGGTACCCTAAGGTTGTTTTGATGTGATCAAAAAAGTTCGGTTAGGTCTTGTTGTGTTTAATCCTGTGTCTAAGTGTGCAGGAACTTAGGAGCACAGGATATCGAGCAAAAGACGCAGCTAGCGAGAAGGATGGCACGGGAGAGAGTCGACGAGCTCGGTGCGTCTGAGGGACGAGGTGTTGCGGAAGAGTATGCGGGCAGACGAGAAGGAGGCGCCCGACATTTCTGAGGGACAAGAAGCTAGGAGTGGAAGCTTGCTTGAGAAGGCCGGAAGTTGGGTTCGGGTGAGCCCTATTTCGAATGGCCGAGATCATCCAAATAAGAGGAACCGGAGCGGAAGGCCCGAACTCCGAGTGCCTAGAACCCTTCCGGGCGCCGAAAATCAGATTTTATCTGGGTCACGTTTGATCGTAATCCGTTACGAAGGGGATAAAATTTTATCCCTCTCCAGGTGCCTGGAACCCTTCCAGGCACCCCGAACATGGCTATATAAGTAGCCCTGCTCCCAAAGCTAAACACCAACCAGAAATATCCAAACAACACTTGTGCGCTTTTCCTTTTCTGTTTTAGCTTCGTCTTGTTGTGCGTTTATTGCTGTAAAGAGGCTTCTCCACCTGAAGGAGATTTTTTTAATGTGCTTTAAATTCCTTAGATTAATAATCTCCCCGGTTATAACTAAGTAACTTCTCGGTGCCTCTTTCATTTTAATTTCTTTATTATTCTTTTATGCAAGTGTTATATTAAGTTATAAGTTCGATGAAGGTATTTTTGTTTGTTTTTATGGGGGCTATTCACCTCCCCTCTAGCCGGCTACCAAGGGTCCTAACAATACCATCTTTTAAGATAAGCATATTATCTTTTAGATGAATATCATATCCTTTTTCCAAAGGTTGTCCTAAGCTCAAAATGTTGCTTTTTATATTTGGCACAAAGAAAACATTTGAAATATATTCATGTTTTCCATTCTTCAAGTGGATGAGAATGTTACCTTTGCCTTTCACCTCGATCTTTGATTCATCTCCGAAGGATACATTACCACCAACTGATTCATCAAGCTCTACGAACATGTTTCTTTTTCCACACATATGATTGCTTGTACCAGTGTCGAGATACCAGATCTTTCATTATCTTTATATGCTAGCAGTAGGGTGTCATCTTCCTCTTTCTTTTCTTCCATATAGTTTGCTCTTTCATATATTGTATTCTTGGGTGATCTACATTCTTTAGCATAATGTTTAAATTTGTCACAATTGTAGCACTTAACTTGAGACTTATTGTACCTCAAGTTTGTGTACCCTCTTCCACGTCCTCTTGTTGAATGTTCTCCTCTTTCATTGTTGTTGTTGGAAACTCATCCTTGCTCATTAGGACGACCTCGACTATATCCACAACCTCTTCCACGTTGACTTCTATTGTTACTGAAGCTTTCATCTTTCTTTGTCGGTTGAAGAGTCATCTTCAGGAATTGTTGTGTAATTTCTTTATTTATCTTCTTCTTTTCTTCATGTGCTTGTAATGAACCCAGGAGTTGCTCTATCTTCATGACTTGTAGATCCTTGGTCTCTTCGATGATGGTTGTAATGCTATCAAATTTTGAATCTAGTGATCAACCAATGTTCTCAATGATAGTTAGTTCTTCAAGTTTCTCACAATTTCTCTTTAGTTGATTGGAAATGATAGAGACTCTAGAAAAGTAATCGGATACCAATTCGCCTTCCTTCATATGAAGAGCATCAAATTGACTTCTTAATGTTTGAAGTCGTGCCTTTTTTTACCTTTTCTTCTCCTTGATATGAGACTTAAAGCTTTTCCCATGCTTGCTTGGCTGAAGTAGCACTTGAAATTTTCTCAAAATTATCCTCATCTAAAGTTTGATAAATGAGGAAGAGAGCCTTCTTGTCACTCTTTCTTAAATCTCTCAGACTGTCTTTTTCAGTCAGAAATAGCGTCGAGTGATCACGCGACTCAGTGTAGCCTTTTTTTATAATCTCCCAAACATCATGAGCTCTAAGAAGCGCCTTCATCTTGATATTCCAGTTATCATAATTACTCGCCTTGAGTACTAGAATTTGGAAGGAAACCATACCACCATTAGACATAGCTCTGATACCACTTTGTTGGAAAAAGAATTGTCGGAGAAGAATTCACTCTACATGGAAGAGGAGACTAAGAGGGGTGTATTCAATGTTAGATATTTAATTACTTTAAATAACTTTTATTGATTTTAAAAATCTAGGTGTATTCAATCTAGACTTTTATAAACTTTATAGAAATTTAGTGATATTCAAATTAGATTTTTTTTAGAGTTTTAAAAAGTAATGTGGTATTCAAACTTGACTTTTTAAAACTCTATGAAAATCTTTTGGTATTCAAAGTTTCAAAAGATTTCCATGGATTCTTTTAGAATTCCTTGGATATAAATTTTAACCAATAAGAGCTCTCCAAAACACTTGGTACAACTTTAAAAATAAAATAAAATGTCTTCTCCTCACCCTTGGGATTTCTATCGACTTCAAATCGCCTTATTTTTTTACGAATAAGTCCTTTCTCTTCCCACTCCTCGATTTTGATTATCTCTTTGATCTAAAAGACCATCTCCTTGTTCAACCTCTTGGCGGCCTGCATCAATCTCTCAACTTACATTTCATGCGAAGCTGAGAGTCCTCTAAAATACTGTTTTCTGACGTTATAACGACAAAATAATGGATCGAAACGGACGGAAAGAAACAGCAACCGCTTGCAACCTTTTCTTCAACGACAGCTCACGGTGACAAGCTACAAGCAGAGAATTTTCTCCGGTTGCTCGTGATGGGAAACAATGAGGAGTGTCATCAGGTGAAGCTTGCGGTGCATTGGAAAGGAGGAAATTAAACAAAAAAAATTGTTTGAGGCGATCGGTGATGCTTTCGTCGGCTACTTGCGAGCAGGTCGAAGTCGTAGTCGATTTGGACGGTGGCACTGTGGGAAGAGAAACTTGAGATATTATGTTTTAATATAAAATATATATTAATAGATCAAATTAATTCTCAACTTAATTAATAGAGAATTTTAATAGATAATTTAATAAAGTCTAATGAAATTAGACCCTAAAAATATTCAATAAAATTTATTTAAATCTTAAAAATTCCTAAATAAATTTTATATATTTATATTTATTTATTTTAATAATATTATTATTAATCAAAGTAATAATACTATTATTAATTTTATTACTAATCAAATTTATTAATTCAACACTTTATTAAAAATTTAACCAAATTAAAGGATTGACCAATATTTCATGATAATTTGGATTAAATTTGTAAATAAAAACATTTAAAATTATTATAATATTATTATTTTTAAAATTATATTATTAAAGTTTTTTTAAAAAATATATAAATTGAGACGTTATCCTCTCTTTGTTTTTAGCCAAAATAAGATAAAGTATAAAAAGTTGGAAAAAAAATTTATGGACAAATATGTGATTTATTATTTTATTAAAAAATAAATTTAATTAGTTATTTTAGGTTTTATTTGAAAATAAATATCGTCTGAGACCATGACTACCTACGCTTTTCCAAGATTGAATACACCCCCTTAAATCTACAAGTTTTCATAAAATTTACAAATGTCTATAAAAGTCTTTTCACAAAAATCTATAAAAACTCCATAGAATTCTTTTCACAACTATATGAGATTCTATAAAAGTCAATAAAAATCTATCAAATCTACAAAAGTCTATCAATAGAAAAAAAGTCAATGAAAGTCATTTAATCTCTTGACTCTGTTGGTGCAATATTTCCTAGGTCAAGGTTGACCTGGTTGACTAAGCTTGAGAAGGCTTATGCTTGAGTCTTGATGTTTGAGTTTCGATGTTTGACAATACATGGAGATTGCAGGTGCAATCGTTCATTTGGAGAGATTGTTGGTATAATTCTCCTCTGGTCAAAGTTGACCAGTTAGATGTGAAGAAGAGTCAAGTAGGTCAAGACTGGCTGGATACTTGACTGGGAAGTCCTGGTGAGTGAAGCCAAACAATTGGAAAAAGCCTGGTGAGTGAAGGCAGGTGAAAACCCTAGTAAGTGAAGCTAGGTGAAAGCCTTGGTGAGTGAAGCCAGACAGATGGAAAGTCCTAGTGAGTGAAGCTAGGCATAGTAGAAGTCCTGGTGAGTCAAGTCAGGCAGGGGAAAGTCCCGGTGAGTGAAGTCGGGCAGTGGAAAGATCTAGTGAGTAAAGCCAGGCACGAGGAAATCCAGATGGATCAAGGGTGACCGGACATCTGGTGGAAGGAAGTCCAAGTGGGTCATGGAGGATCAGACACTTGGCACAAGATGGTAAGTCCAAGTGGGTCAAGGTTGATCGGACACTTGGCACGAGGAGAAAAAGTCCAGATGGGTCAAAAGTTGATCGAACACTTAGCGGTCGTAAGTCCAATAGGGAGTTGGCATGGAACTAGGAAATTCAGATGTAGTGAACTTCCGAAGGCCATAACTTTTGACTCGGATATCGGAATGAGATGATCTCAGATGTGAAACGAAGCTCATTTCAAGCTCTACATAGTTTTCTACTTTCTAATTGATTGACCAATTGATTGGGGGGTTCAATCGATTGGTTAACACGATTTTGTGCAAAAAATGTCTGGATCGATTGGGTAATCGATCAAAACTTCCCCAATCGATTGGGAGAGTTTCTGAGTGAACAGTGAGCTTCTGAATCAATTAGTTGATCGATTGAAACCTCCAATCGATTAGCCAATCGATTGGGAGGCTAGAAAATCGCACGGTAGCCCTGGAAATCACGCGAGACATGTTGAATTGATTGGGCAATCGATTCAAGCAATTTTCAAGAGCACAGAGGCACTCTGGATCGATCGACCGATCGATCCAAAGCCTCTCCAATCGATTTAGAGCAATTCAATCGATTGAAACCCAACCATTGGCGTAGGTTATAGCTGTTGGCGAGCGATTTTCTGCACACGACTTCCATTCTCTTTTACGCACGATCACAGCGAAGACCATAACGATTTCTCCACTCTCTTAGCCAGATCTTGAAGGCTCTTGGAGACAAGTGTAGATACACTTTCAAACTTCAAAAGGCAACAACAAGCAACAAGTAACCAAGAAGAAAAAGTTCTTTACTTGTATCTTTTGTATTTTCTCCTTGCGTGAGTTGTATTTGTTGTGTAGGTTTGTACAAGGCTTCTCCGCCTTCGGTAGTTACCGTAAAGGAGTGTTTTCATAGTGGAGAGTGCTCATGTGTGTGGATCCTTGAATTAGTCAGCTCTTCTTGAGGTGGATACCAAGTAAATCCTTGTGTTAGCGTTGTAATTTTGTTTCTTGTACATTCCGCTGCATATCATCACCAAGAAGCAAGCTACAAGCGCGCGGCGAGCTATTAACCCCCCCTCTAGCTACATTTCGACCTTAACATACTCAACTTACTTAATTCATTAGAAAAAAGTACATATTTATAGGCTTATCGGATAAACAATAATATCAAATACATTGAATTTAGACTTTATTTTTCTATATCCTTATCAAGATTGTCATCTCATTAAATTTTATCTCCACCAATTCTTATTCTTATCAAGATTACCACCTCATCAAATTCTATCTTCATCCACTAACTCTATATTAATTTATTATTATTTTTATTCAAAATTAAATTTAATTTCAACACGCGTTACTCGGTCTCACAGGAGGAGCAGGTTTATGGCCTATCTCCAGGTTTGAAGATGATGTAATCGTCGGTGTGGTCAACACTGGCGTGTGGCTAGAGAGCGGCAACTTCCACGACGATGGCCTGGGGCCGATGCCCCCTCGGGGGCGTGGAGCGTGCGAGATAGGCCCCGGCTTCGGTCCCTCGACGTGCAACCGTAAGCTCGTTGGCGCGCGGAGTTTTTTTTCAAGGGTCTTCTCGCCAATAACCCCAACTTAACGCTCCTCGACCCCACCCCGCGCGACGACGACAGCCACGGTACCCACACGTCGTCCACCGCGGGAGGGAGTCGCTCTGACGAAGCAGCCTTCTTCGGATACGACCCCGGCGAGGCCACTGGCATGGCACCGTGTGCACACTTGGCGGTGTACAAGGCCATGTGGTCTAGCTTCGCTGGGTCCTCGTCATCGGACATCATCGTGGCCGTCGACAAAGCCATCATCAATGGTGTGGATGTCCTCTCGCTCTCCTTGAGGTTCGATGACCTAGCGCTGTACTAAGATCCCATCGCGACGTTCGCGGAGGCCGACAAAGGAATCTTCGTCTCCTCGTCAGCGGGAAACGAGGGGCCCTTCGATGGCTTGCTCCACAATGGTATTCCGTGGGTCACCATCGTGGGGGCCAGCATCGTTGATCGGACCTTCGCCGCTACCGTCACCCTCGGGGACGACACCATCGTGCTAGGCCAATCGTTGTACCCTGGCTGCTCAGCCTTCATAAATAGGCAACTTCCCCTGGTCTTTCTCGATCAATGCGATAACACCACATTGCTCGAGAACAATCGCCACAATATCATGATCTGTGAAGTTGAACATTGATTTACCTCTTCCGTGTTAGCCCTGGGATGAGTTGGCGAGGGCGCTGGAAGCGAGTGTATTCGCCTTTTGCCACCACGTGAAGTTGAACATTTGGAAATCGCCATCGAAAATCTTCAATTCACCAAAGTTGACGTCGACCTTGATACAATGGCAAGGAAAAAGTAAAAGAGATGTATTGGTAAGGAAAAGCAAAAGAGATGAATTGGAAATGGAAAAGCTCTGCTCGTTGATAAACAAATTGAGCCTATAAATAGATTTTACATAGGAACTTTTCAAACTCTATCTCCTATATAGTAGGATCAATAGATAAGAATCAAATAGCTAGATATCTAAAGACTCGGACAAATTAAGAATGACTAAAACCTAAAAACTTGGACAAACTAAGAATGGCTAAAACTTTCAATAAATAAAATATTTTAAATCTTAACACTCTCCCTTAAACTGAAATCTGAAGAAGTTAGTTTAAAAGAAAAGTAGCAGTGCGTGAACAAACTCCAAGTAGACCACGCAACCTTACAAATGTAGCCAACTTGTGCGGCTTGGTCTGTATATCTGCAACTTGATCTTCACTTCAACAATAAACTAGTTTGATTGTTCCATCATTATTGAGATCTCTTAAAAAATAATACTTCACATCGATATGTTTGCTGCTGCCGTGTAGCAGAGGATTCTTAGAGATTTTGATTTCTGAGTTGTTGTCACAAAAAATTGTAGTAGCTTCAATTTGTTTAAACTGAAGCTCTTCAAGAATTCTTCTTAACCAAATAACTTGACAAGCACAAGTTATTGCAGCAATAAATTAAGCTTTTGTAGTTGACAGGGAGACAATTGGTTGCTTCTTAGAAGACCATGATACGACCCCTATGCCCAACATAAAAGCATAGCCTGAAGTGCTTCTTCTATCATCTTGATCTTCTGCACAATCACTGTCAGTAAACCTGAATAACTCTAACTTTTCACCCTTCTTGAAGAATATCCCAAAATCTTTAGTTCCTTGTAAGTAACGAAGGATTCTCTTGGCAGCTAACAAATGTATTTCTGTTGGATTTTCCATATATCTACTTATTAAACTCACAGAATATATTATGTCTGGTCTTGTCGTAGTTAAATATATTAAACTACCAACAATTTGTTTGTAAATTGTACTGCCCACCTTCTTCCCTTCATGATCTTTGTTTAGCTTCAAGCCAAACTCAGTTGGAGTGCTTATAGGATTACAATCCTTCATTTAAAACCTGTCTAAAATTTCTCGCACATACTTCTTTTAAGAAATAAAGATTTCATTAGTTGATTACACTACTTCTATGCCAAGGAAGTAATGCATCATACCAAGATAAGACATTTCAAATTCAACCATCATAGATTTCTTGAATTCTTTAAACATGACACCATCAGTTCCAGTAAATATAAGATTATCTACATATAAGCAAACAATGAGCAGTTTCCCTTTTTCTCCAATTTTAACAAAAAGTATGCATTCATATGGAGATTTGTGAAAGTCTTCTTTAAGAAAATAGGCCTCAATGCAACTATACCAAGCTCGTGGAGCTTGTTTTAATCCATAAAGGATTTTCTTTAATCTATATACTTTATGCTCATTTCCGATCTTAATATGACCAAGGGGTTGTTCAACAAATACTTGTTCCTCCAAGTTTCCGTGCAAGAATGCCGATTTGACATCTAGCTGATAAATAGACCATGAGTTATGTGCGACCAATGTGATCACCAATCTGATTATGTCATGTCTTGCAACGGGAGCAAAAACTTATATATAATCGACTCCATATTCTTGCTTATATCCCTTAGCTACTAAACACGTCTTATACTTGTCAACTTCACCATGTTCTTTTAGCTTTATTTTGAAGACCCACTTTACACCAATGGTTTTGTTCCCTTTTGGAAGATCAGTCAACTCCCAAGTATCATTTCTTTCAATGACTTCAATTTCATCATCCATCTCCTTACGTCATTTTCCATCTTTGACGACATTTTCAAAAGTTGTAGGATCACAATATGAAAATAAGGCAAAATGAGTGATTAGATCTTCAATTTTTGTTACCTTATAGTCTTCCATCCATGTAGGCCTTCTTTGAATCCGATGAATAGATTGAACTGCTGTATTAGTAGCTTCTGCTGCTGTTGGAAAAATTTCAACAGTTGTTGGCAAAATTTCAGCAGTTATTGAACTATCTTCTAATGAATTTTCAAGCATAGAGACTGCTGATGTTGGCTTTCTTTCAGAATCATCGTCAAAAAGAGCTTGAGTAGGTTGTTGCATATTCCAATCCCGATAGTTTTCCTCATCAAAGAAAACATCTCGGTTGATCACAATCTTCTTGGTTTGTGGATTAAATAATTTATATGCTTTGAATACTTCACTAACACCAAAAAAGACACTTTTCCCCCTTATCATCAAGTTTCTTCCTTTTCTCATCCGGGATATGTGCATAATGCAACCAAAAATTTTAAAATGATATACGCTGGTTTCCTTCCACTCCAAGCTTCCTATGGTGTCATATTTGGAATAACAAGTGTAGGACTTCTATTCAAGATGTGAATACTCCAATTTACTGCTTCAGGCCAAAAAGTTTTTGAAATTCTCCCTTTTGTCAACAAGTTTCTCACCATATTGAGAATAGTTCTGTTTTTCCTCTCTGATATACCATTTTGTTGGGATGTAAAAGCAGTTGTCAGCTCTCTTCGAATGTCATGAACTTCACAACAAACTTCAAATTTGTTTGAGCAATATTCTCCACCACGATCTGTTCAGAGGATCTTAATGGTGTGTCTTGTTTCATTTTCTACACAAACCTTGAAGCTTTGAAATGCGCAAAATGCTTCTGATTTTTCTTGTAAAAAATAAACCCAAGTTTTTCGAGTATAATCATCAATGAAGGTAATTAAATATCTTTTACCTCCATTAGAACATGGTGTTATCGGGCCGCATATATCAGAATGAATTAGCTCCAAAACATCTTTTGCTCGCCATGACTTCCCTTGAGGAAATTGAGAACGATGTTATTTGCCAACAATACATTCTTCACAAACTTGGGAAGGAATACTAATTTGTGGAAGACCTGTCACCATATTTTTCTACTGGAGGATCTTCAATCTGCCAAAACTCAAGTGGCCATAACGAAAATGCCGCAACCAAGAAGGGACTTTTACTTCATCCACCAAACAAGATTGCACACTTGTAATCTTCAAGAAACAACCTATTTGAGTTCATTAGTACAACAACAATGGTTCCTCTAGTGGGATCATAAATCTCACAAACACCCTTTTGAATAGTGATTACATAACCCTTTTCTTGTAATTGACCAGCACTTAACCGATTACTTTTCAAGTCAGGAACGTAAAGGATATTAGAAATTGTTTCTATAGAACTATTCTTAGTTCTTATCTTTATATTACCTTTTCTCATCACTTTCACAGTGGAAGAGTCACCAAAAACTTACTGTAGAATGAAAGCCTTCATTTAAATAAGAAAAAGAAAACTTACTTCCACACATGTGGTTACTGTAACCCGTATCCACATACCAAACATCAGACTCAGGTTCCTGATTAACTTGAACAGTCATTAACAAAGTTTCCACTTCTTACTTTTCTGCAAAATTCGATTGCGCTTCCTTTTCTTTGTCTTCAGGTAATTTAGTATATCATTCAAAATGATAATGTCCAAATTTATTACATCTAAAACACTTTACCTTTGATTTGTCAAAATGTTGATCTCGTCAAAAATGACTATCATTGACTTCGAAATACCTGTTGTTACCTCGATCTCGCCTTCCTCTACCCCTTCCTCTAGAGTTTGAGAAATGAGTAGAGATAGAAGCCTTTAAAGCTTGCTCCTCTGAAGTTGAATTTCAGTTCATCTTCTGTTCCTGGACCAGCAAGGAGTTTTGTAGTTCATCAAGAGAAAATGCATCTATGTCTTTGGATTTTTTAATTGAACACACAACATAATCAAACTTTGGTGTCAAGGAACGCAATATCTTCTCCATAATGGTGATATCTCCCATCTTCTCACCATGAAATCGCATTTTGTTGCTGATCTCCATAGTCCTAGCACAGTAACTGGTGACGGATTCTCCATCCTTTATTTGCAGAGTCTCAAAATCTCTTCTCAAAGCTTGAAGTTGTGCACGCTTCACTCTAGCAGAGCCTTGATATTTTTTCTTTATGGAATCCCAAATATCTTTGGAAGTTTCTTTGCTAAGAATTGTTTCCAAGATGGGATGATCAATTGCTTGGAAAAGGTAATTTTTTGCCTTCAAGTCTTTGAGCTTTCTCCCTTCCAAATCTATTTTCTGGACATCAGTCAAGACTGCATATGTTGCTGGTGCTTGAATTCCAGATTCAACGATTGGCCAATATTCTTTTGATCTTAGAAAATTCTCCATCAACATACTCCAATGGTCATAGTGACCATCAAAATATGGAATCGTAGGTTGCACAAAATTGCTGTCAAACACCATTGAGTCTTGATGCTGCAAGATAAAAGCTGCTGCTTCTTTTTGGCTCAAATACCATTGATACAATGGCAAGGGAAAAAGCAAAAGAGATGTATTGGCAAGGAAAAGCAAAAGAGATGTATTGGAAATGGAAAAGCTCTGCTCGTTGATGAAGAAATCAAGCCTATAAATAGGTTTTACATAGGAACTTTTCAAACTCTATCTCCTATATAGTAGGATCAATAGATAAGAATTAAATAGCTAGATATCTAAAGATTCGGACAAATTAAGAATGACTAACCCCCTAAAGACTTGGAAAAACTAAGAATGGCTAAAACTTTCAATAAATAAAACATTTTAAATCTTAACAGGCCTCTTCATCTCCGACGACATCTTCCTTGAAGACTACATCCAGTTCAGATATCCCACCGCCATCATTAGCCCACAAGATGGCTCCACCATCTTAAACTACATCAACACCAGATCCAAAACCAAAGCCATGTTACTGTTCAAGCAAACCGTTCTCGGAACAAAGTCGGCTCCGGTCATCGCCAAATACACCTCCCGAGGACCGTCGACGAGTTGCCCGTCAATTCTGAAACCCAACATTATCGCGTCGGGTTCCTTAATCCTTGCAGCGTGGCCGACGAACTCATCTATCGGAGTGGCAGATGAGCACGACTTGTACAGTCCATTTAACATCATTTACGGTACGTCCATGGCTTGCCCCCATGTCGCTGGCGTTGGTGCCTTGCTCAAGGTGGCGCTGCCAGAGTGGAGCCCTGCGGCGATCAGGTCCACCATAATGACCACGGCAAGCCATTTTGACAACATAGGGGCTCCAATAAGGACATGGGGTACCATTACAAACAGGACACCCCATTGGCGATGGGGTTCGACCATCTCGACCCGAACCAGGCCCTCAAACCCAACCTAATCTACGACGACGACACAGAGGATTACCTCAAACTCCACTGTGCCATGAATTTCACAATCCCACAGATCAAAATAATCGCCAAAACCACTTCGATAGATTGCTCAAACGCGACATTGGATCTCAACTACCAGTCCTTCATTGCCTATTTCGACACGAATGCAACATCTGTCGATAGCAGCGACGGCGCAGCAGTATGACAATTCTGCCGAAGGGTGACCAACGTCGGCGATCCGACGGCAACGTACCGCGCAGAGATCATGCAGATCAAGGGTGATCATGTTCAGAATCTGAGTCAGACGAAGGTCGGCGGAGATAGTGTAGGTGTTAACAGAGAGGTGACTTTGGCACACCCTATGTATGCACGTCGGAAAGGAGAACCCCCACGTGGAACTTCCAAAGACTGTGGTAGGATAACTGGTAGTACTTGGACTCTGTACATACTCAGATGAGTAACCGGAGTGTTAGAGACAAAAAACCAGGAAAAAATCCCTGGCGCAAGCCCTCCGACGCTCAAGTCAGGTTTTTTCCCCGAAAGAACAATGTACGATGGAAAAAGAACATTTGAAGATAAATACGTATGTGTGTGTACTTGACCAAGAAAGAGAACCTCCCTTTTTATATGACGCTGCATACTTTCAGAGTTTGACCGTTGTTAGAGAATGTCGGGTGTCAAGGTCTGTCGGATGAGAGAAGATTTACGGCGGCCTCCTATTGGTGGAAGGAAGGTTCCATTCTTAGGTAATAGTAGACCATTAGAATATTCCCTGGCGCATGACAGTTATTCTCTGACAGGAGGTTACGATTTTCTGACTTTGTTGCCGCTTAGTGCTTTCCGTTTTGTCCGGGTTCAGCTATAGATAGTTCGGGATGACCGCTCAGATATACCACCAAGATTGAGCCTTGATGAAGAGGATGAGCTATGGTAAACCAACCGGATTTTATCTAAGACTGTGGCGAGGGACTCCTAGGCCTTCTTCATAATTTAACCGTTGAAGAGTCGGTCGGGAGTTGTCTTAGCAAAAATACTAGGACTAGCCACAATGCTCGAGCTAGGGAAACCCGATCAATCGGGGGCATGTCAGGAAATAGTCCAATCTCATATCTGGGGAACTGCCCTGACTGTGACCGATCATGAATTATGTGGCTGATGACACGAAACGGTCTAATTCTCCCGTTCTTTTAACTGCTGACTGTCACATGCTTTTGACTATTGACTGTCAAATTCTCTTGACTTTTAATATCACGTCCCCTTGACTATTAATCTTCTGATCTTACCCCTCTTTTACGCACCACATCAAAAGGATTTACCACGAGCATGGTGCCAGGAGAGATTGATGGTCACGGAGAGGTACGAGAAGCAAAGTTTCACCTTGATCTTGGAGGAGAAGGTGAGTCGAAGGAAAGCTGACACGGAGTCGCATGGGTCGCTGAGTTGGGTGGAGGAGAAGGGTAAGTACCTGGTGAGGAGTCCAATAGTGGCGACGACAACTAGTCCTGATCTGTAATTAAATGGTGGGTTTGTGCTATCAGATAATAACCAATCAGTGTCGGGTTCTTAAATTCTGCGAACCAACATCGGACAAATCAAGTTGAATTGTGATGAAATTTAGTTCTTTTTTGCTTCGATTTCTGTTGGGCTCTCGTCCTTTCTCAGCAAATGGCGTAATAGCTCAGTTTGAATCTAATATAGATTGTCAGAAACTATAGAACATTTCAGCATTACTATTGAAAACGGAGGTTTTGGAATGCTACATAAATAATCAAGAAGAATGAAGCAAGACACAGAAAAAAGGACAAAGAATCAAGACATGCATGCCTTGAAACGTAACTAATGCACAACTCATTTTTACAATAAATAATCAGATCCTCCTTGGTCACCTTCGTCTTGAAAATCTACTCTCCTTGCTGTTATACTCCAAAGAGATGATGGCTAAACGATCTCCATCGACACTGTTTATTGCGTCGTGTAGAACTAATGGGCAGCGAGCAAGGTGTATTAGCATATTGCCAGAAACAGAATCTTTATGTATGAAGCTACATGTTTTGTTTGACGAATGGTAACTGCGTGGCTCCTCTCTCGAGTGCATCTCTCCACTGACGATACCTTAACCCAAGCTTGTCGTATGAGACTGGCAAGTTCCAGACATTAACCCCATTCAACATCCGTTCTTGTTGGCCAATCACGAGGCGCAGGTCCTCGTTTAGCACCTAGCTCATGAAACAACACAGTATGAGAAAACTTGCTTCAAATAGTATAACTACTATCATGCTATTAACTATTAATCTGATTATATGATCTTTAAGCAGTGAAAGATTCACCTTTTCAGCAAAGTGCCTCCACAAGAGGTGCATGAAGGGGATGTTTCTTAGGAAGGGAGCGAAATCCAGAGACATTCTGTAGAGCAATCTTGTTTTTCGACCAGAGGAAGGCAAACACACATGAAGTTGATGTAGATGCGTGGAACATTGTCTGGTAGTTTTCCCCTTCAGTTTGCCAGGCTTTGCGATCCCGATTGTAGAGAAGACAATGCAGGGAGGCCGAAATTCCATGTCGATAGGATAAGGATCCCAGTACCCCTCCAAGCCTGAAGAAGGTGTGAGGAATTTGACCAAGCTGTTCATTTCCATCCATTATTCAGTCCACAACGAAATAGTCAAGGATGGAGACTTGTTTAGGAGTTTAAGAGAGTATCAAGTTAAAATTAGTACCTTGGAACACTCCATCCCTTTGCAAATGTAGAGGTGTGCGTAAATGGTGCATGAGCTAGGTCAAGGAGATTATCCAAAAGGAGCCCATGCTCAATTGGCAACTCCATCACAATCTGTTTGACGAGCAAAAGAAAGGGGATCAGGTAGGCAAAATGTCTCACAATGCACTCTTCAAATTCGTAAGTGTACCTCGGCATGAATTTCAAATCCAGGTGGAGGTTTCAAAGAAGGAATGGCAGCTGAGGGAGGTGCTTCACCTGGCCAAATCCATATCATTCCTTCTTGTTCAAAACAAGGTAATGATCGAATTCGCACATCGAGCATTTTGGTGGATGGCATTTTCTCACATTTTCCGTCAGTTGAGTATTCCCAACCTGAATATTCCAGAACAATTAACATGACAATACATGCAATTGAATATCTTCAATGTACAATAGTATAAGAAAACAAAGTGATGAAGAGGGCAGGCTCTATCAATGTAATTGAAGAATCTATCGATGAACAAACACATTCAAATCCAAAAATGAAAACTTTTTTATTGTATCACAACTTACCGTGATAAGGGCATTGGATACGGCCTTCATTCACTGCTCCTAGATGAAGAGGACAGGCTCTATGGGCGCATGTATTCTGAACACAGCCTGGTTCCCTATTTTTCCCCCTAAATATAACCCATGGTTCGTCGAAGCAATCTATAGGTACCTAGAGAAAGGGTTATAGTAAGATTATGATGCTTACTCCTTTCCGTAGCCACTTAACATAGAAGAAACTCTTATTTACCATGGTATCATCTTTTAGATCACTTGAGAATGCCACTGGATACCAAAAGTTTTTCAGGTTGGGGTGGTACGATTCGATAGGACCAGATACATTTAGGCCTCTTTTGCGTGGTTTAGCCTCTGAAGGTTGTATATATGTTGAAGTACTCAGAGAAATTGGATCAGAGTTGGAGCTAGTGGAACTTTTGTCCTCTATTAGCCTTTCATTCACTAGTTTCTCCATGTGTGCCAGCTTATCCAGGGCTGAACCTACCCTTGCCTCTGAAATATGAACCTGAAAATTTAAGTGGCCAGTTAGCCAGTTGAGCAAGATCCTTGAGGTTTATAAGCTGGAATTTACTTGAAAACACTTATTCACCTCATTGTGAGCCTGTGCCAGCTCTTCCTGCAACCCTGCTAGTTCCTTCTTCATGGTGCTGATGGACTTGAACTCACGAGCTAACGGGTTGAGGACGTCGACAACCTGTATGATTACATTTCAATTGAAAATCAACAACACGAGAGCTTCATTCCTGAAATTAGTCTGGTCTAAGTACTAATATAACTATAGCACAAATCATTGCATAAACCAACAACAAAGTAGAGTATGTCGTTGCACAAATGGAAGAATTCAAGTAAAAGAAAAATCATCAATACCTTCTCATGAAGAAGCATGATACTTAGTACATCTTGACGAGCCCTCCAATCGCAATACTGGATATCGAATAAGGCTACTTGCAAAGCCTGATGCACATCCAGGAACTTCCCCTTGGTATGTGGAACTCTAGGCCTAGGGTCTTCCACATCAAATATGGCTTCCCATGTGCTCCTCTTCCCGAAGCTACCTTCTCCTTCACTAAACACAGCAAATACCTTGAACCCATTTCTGCCACCACTGCCCTGCATAAGTTCACAAAAGTGCCCACAGTAAATTTACGGAAGGAATCTCTTTTTTTATGGACAAATAAATTTTATTGGTCTAACAAAAATAAAAAAGTAAAAAAGCAAGAAAGAAACCAAGATACATGAAAAATAACTCATCAAGTAATCCGACCTATTTCATTCATTGTTTGTTGAGGCTGGTCGCCTTTGATCGAACTATTTCTCAGAAAAAAAAAGAAGAAGAGATAATGGTCGGATTGTTGATCGATCGTCATTGCTTAAACATGTATTTGCCCCTAACTGATCTTCCCATAAAGCTCTGCATCGCTTATCTTCAGGAAATTGCTCAAAATTTAACGAGATTCTGTTGTGAGTTAAAATCAACCCTAAAAGAAGACGTCTACACTACGCAAACTAAAAGCCCCGCATTGTCTCGTTGAAACCTAGTAATCCTTTTACAAGAAGCCATCATCAAGACGCAATTTTTAGTTCGCCAAACATCCAGAAAAGAAGAAACCAGTAATCGACAAGGGAAACGAAAGCCGATGAACCACAGCTACCTTCTTGGAGCTGGAGAAGGGCGTCCGGGGCCGCCGAAGCGTGACCGGGAGAAGAGAGAGAGCGGTCGCCGTGGCCGTCGTCATTCCCTACGCACCTGCGGGCTTCCTTCCTCCGGCGAGGGGCCAAAGAAATCAGTTCGATTTTCCTCGTCGCGTTGGGCGATCCTTCTCTGGGAATCGTCGGCGGGCCAAAGGGGTGGGATAAGGGCCAAGACCGCGAGGGCGATGCGAGGGAAATCTCCCTCGGCCTCCCGCGGACTGACACGTGGATTCGATTGGAAGATTTAGCTGCTGAGGTGGAGGTCGAGCCATCCACCAGCTCTCGTGGGGACCGCGCACTGGGGATCCGAATACCTGCCACGTAGGCAGAGATATCTTGGATTGGGCCTCGCTCGCTCTAGATTTCACGTGGCTCGGTGTGAGGCGGGGAGTGGCCGAAACGGGCACACAAGTGGGATTCGACGTGACGTGGCTAAAATGGTTCTGTGGACAGCTTGGGGCATCTCCAATACAAATTTTTAATGAGGGTGGTGAAATGGAAAAAATTCAACGAACAAACTTGAATGTGAAATTTAAAAGTTTAATTTGAAGAGCAGTAACAAATTTTAAATTTAGTTTTTTTGAAATTAGTAATGTGGATGGGACCCTCAAAATAAAGAAGTGTGATTTAATATATAAGGTCGACAAAAAAAATTATAGATTTTTTTTTCTTAATTCAATTCCTTTGGTTAATTTTTCAAAATAGATCTTATAAATTATAAATTATCAAAAGATATACCTCCTTAGCTATAACTTAGTTCAACTCAAGTTGTCCCGGGGTCATAGTGCTACGATAGAATATTAAAGTTATCACTTAGGTATCTACGATTTAAATCCCAGTTACGACGTATTTATAGAAATTTTTCCTCTAAATAGTAGAGCATAATTAAATGATGCTGAATTTATGAGTTAATCATGTATAATTCTTGATTTATCTTGATAATCGGTAAAAAAAAATTTATAGGATCGAATCAATCATCTCAAAAATAATCAATAAAAATAATTGAGATTATCAATTTTGTGTTTTTTTTCCCTTAGTTCAACTCAAGTTGTCATATCTATCCTCATTTTTAAGAGTCAAAACCTAGAACAAGTAGGAAAATGACATAGACAAGAAAGGAAAGTAGCTATACAACTTTGATTCGATAATGTCTCAATCAAGCTTAATTCTTGTTTACTACCAATGAGACTATGTGGGTTAGTGTTTTAGATAAGTTTGCATCACCTTATTCAAATTAATAAAAAGAAAGAAAAAAAAGGAGAAATGTAACAACTAATATTCCAAGGATGAGATTAAAATATGAAAACCTTCAATGATCGATTTTTGATAGGATCGATGGAAATTTTTTTTTTTGTGTGGCAGATAGTAAGGGTAGGACGGGCTCCATATGACGAGGTTCGAATTTTTCATAGAGCATATTATACGTGTGTTTGAGTCATTTGTGATGTTCATGTTAGATTATCTATCAGAATTTGCTTGTTAAATTTATTCCTGTGGTCAATGGATAACTGTTGTCAAAAATTTATCATAACGAGATCAGATAGTTCATCATCCTAACGGATTAGAAAATCATTAACCCAATCTAAGATAAATTGTGATTAGATGAGTCAGTTCACGATCCTGTCAAAAATTAAAAAATATTTATAAAAATATAAAAAAAATTAATTTTGAATTATGTATTAGACAAGTCAAGCTACAAACACATTGAATTTATCATTTTATTTAGAAATTTCTCAAGGCATTTGCAAGCATTAATTTCAATGCTATAAATCCAATAAAATAGAGTGTGGCTTTCAATCAGTCGTTCACTGCTGCTTTGTTCTAAATTCCTCTACGCTCAACATAAGTATTTATTCTAATAAAGTTTGTTGATCCCCGGATAACTTCTGGAGTATACAAATTGATCGTCCTTTGGGTGAGTGGATGTGTTCAT
This sequence comes from Zingiber officinale, assembly GCF_018446385.1. Classification (NCBI taxonomy): domain Eukaryota; kingdom Viridiplantae; phylum Streptophyta; class Magnoliopsida; order Zingiberales; family Zingiberaceae; genus Zingiber; species Zingiber officinale. Next base: position 124,249,929 of record NC_055997.1, read on the forward strand.
TGCGCACGTGGCGGGTGGCGGGCTCATAGGTGCGAGCACCTGCTCGCCCTGAGCTAAGGGGTAACCTGTCCTTTTATTTTTGTGTTAACTCCATTAACACATTTTCATTAATAAGTAGAGAATACACATCGAGAATTTCCGATGTGGGACTATTCTCCCATGCACTTTATTAATGAATAATAAATGTTATTTTGGGCTGACTTTAAATATTAATTTCTCATTCACCTTTAATCGGTTTTGAGCAAATTAATAGTCTAAATCTATCTACGCGAATCGTAGATTTCAATTTTGAAGTCAATTACGACTTTCAACAATTGATGCTTCCTTCCTCTAAATCGTTTTGGTCCATTTAAGGCCCCAATATCCAACAATCCCCCACATGAATGGAAATTAATGCAATGTGTGTATGCATGCTGACATTTTACAAGAGTCCAATCGATAAGTCACTACATCGGGAGAGGTAGCTTGTGACTTTGAACCTTCCGTAGTGAAATGCTATCGAGTATACTAGGCTGCGCAGTGAACGTGATGTCTTGAACTGCTCAGTTGTTGGTGTATACTGAGACAATAACACCCACACAGAGATCTATCTCACCTACTTTAGGTTCTCATGGTTGGTTCCGTTTCGGCCATGGATACCATGTTGGATTCATGAGTGTTTCATTGAAGCGGTCTGTCTTCACACTCACATAGGTGACACTTCTATCAAGAGTATCCTACCATACTCCACCTTATCAGGTATAGAAGTCACTAAAAGCATAAGCTTAACCTCACTACATGAGGTAGGACAGCACAAATTCATCCTAGGATTGGGATAGAGATAAACTATCTAATGTGCTGGACCACAACTTCTGTAACTTCGTTGTCCCATTGAACCAAGATCTTGGGATCTCCAGTCAACAAGGTTGGGTTACCGCTATAGTCGTTTTTAGTTGTAGATTTTTTAATCCCATTTCTTTTGATGAGCAGTATATTTGATCTCGACTCAACCCCTTCGTTAGAGGATCTGCCAAATTATCTTTGGACTTAACATAGTCGATTGCAATCACTCCATTCGATATCAACTGCCTAATGGTATTATGTCTACGACGTATATGTCGTGACTTCCCATTATACATATTACTCTGTGCCCTTCCAATCGCCGATTGACTATCACAGTGGATTAGTACGGCAGACACAGGTTTCACCCAGCTAGGAATATCTTCCAAGAAATTCCGCAGCCATTCAGCTTCCTCAGCTGCTTTGTCTAGTGCTATAAACTCGGATTCCATAGTTGACCGAGCAATGCAAGTCTGCTTAGTGGATTTCCAAGATACTGCTCCCCCACCGATCATGAATACATATCCACTAGTGGATTTGGAGTCTTTTGTATCTGATATCCAATTAGCATCACAATATCCTTACAACACAGCGGGATATTTTCCATAATGTAATCCATAGTTCATAGTATATTTCAAATATCTGAGAACTCGCATCAATGCTTTCCAATGGGTGTCGTTTGGATTACTCGTAAAACGACTCAGTTTGTTGACCGTACAGGCAATATCCGGACGTGTGTAGTTTGTGAGATACATCAAACTGCCTATTATCCGAGAATATTCCAACTGCGATATGGTCTCACCATGGTTTTTCGCTAAGTGTTGACTTAGATCCGTAGGTGTTTTTACTGTAGAGAGATCGTACGCATTGAATTTTTTCAATACAGATTCTACATAATGGGATTGTGTTAAAACTATCCCTTCTGATGTCCTGAGAATTTTAATTCCCAATATAACATCTGCTTGACCCATATCTTTCATATCAAAATTTCTGGTCAACATTTTCTTTGTAGTTATGATTACATCATGATTACTGCCCATTATTAGCATGTCGTCTACGTATAGACAGACAATTACATAGCCTTCAGGTGTGTTTTTGACATAAATACATTTGTCACATTCATTTATTCTGAATTCGTTTGACAGCATTACTTTGTCAAATTTTTCGTGCCATTGTTTAGGCGCTTGCTTAAGTCCGTACAACGACTTAACAAGTCGACACACCTTTTTCTCATTTTCAGGAGCCATGAACCCTTCGGGTTGCTCCATATAAATTTCTTCTTCCAACTCACCATTTAAGAACGCAGTCTTAACATCCATTTGATGTATTTCAAGGTCATACAGTGCTGCAATGGCTATTAGTATTCGTATGGACGTAATCCTTGTCACCGGTGAGTATGTATCGAAGTAATTAAGGCCTTCCTCTTGCTTGTACCCCTTGGCTACAAGTCTGGCCTTATACTTGTCAATTGATCCATCAGCTTTATACTTACGTTTTAGTATCCACTTACAACCTAATGGTTTATTACCAGAAGGAAGGTCTACTAATTCCCAAGTATGATTATTCATGATAGACTCAATTTCACTATTGACAGCTTCTTTCCACATTGGAGCATCGGGTCTAGAGAGAGCTTCACTTAATGTTCTTGATTCCATTTCTAACATGAAAGTCATGAAATCTGGCCCGAACGATTTCTCAACTCTAGCCCGTTTGCTACGACGTGACTCTTCACTTTGATCGTCAATAGTCCTTTTATAACAGCTAAGTTCGGTAACGTCATTTTTGTTTGAACTTCCGTTGTTATCACTTTCAACGTTTCCCTTTTTATTTGGGAATACGTTTTCAAAGAATATCACATTCCGAGATTCTATGGTTGTTCCCACATGTATATCAGGAATGTCTGATTTGTGAACTAAGAAACGATATGCACTACTATTATGGGCATATCCGACAAATACCGCATCGAACGTTTTAGGTCCGATCTTTACTTGCTTTGGTTTAGGTACTTCGACCTTTGCCAAGCACCCCCACACTTTCAGGTATTTGTACGATGGCTCGCGGCCTTTCGATAGTTCATATGGAGTTTTATCATTTTTCTTATGAGGGATTCTGTTGAGAATGTGATTTGCGGATAATATTGCTTCCCCCCACAAGTTTTGAGGTAAGCCTGAATTTATCAACAAGACATTCATCATTTCTTTTAGTGTCCGATTTTTACGTTCGGCAACACCGTTTGATTGAGGTGAGTAAGGCGCCGTTGTTTGATGGATAATGTCAGATTCTGTACAAAATTCATCAAACGGTGCACCATATTCTCCACCTCTATCGCTTCGAATTATTTTAATTCGTTTGTCAAGTTGGTTTTCAACTTCTGTTTTATAGGTTCTGAACGCCTCTAGGGCTTCGTCTTTACTTCTTAAAAGAAACATAACATAACTTTGTGCAGTCATCGATAAAAGTAATAAAATATTTTTTATCTCCTCTAGTTTGCACAAATTTCAAGTCACATAGATCACTATGTATTAACTCTAGAGGAGTTGTTGTCCTTTCCACCGAATGAAAAGGTAGTTTCGTCATTTTCGCTTCCACGCACACTTCACATTTGTGTGTTCCGTCAACATTGACGTTTGGTAATAAATTTAATTTGACGAGATGTTTGAGAGTATTATTATTCACATGTCCGAGTCGATCATGCCATAAATTAAAACACTCAACAACATAGCTGGAAGCATTTATTTTATTACCATCAAAATTTCGGAGTACAGGCATTACAACCATTTTGAATAGACCCTTTTCTAGGTACCCCTTTCCTACGAAGACACCATTCTTCGTAAGTACAAAGTTGTCTGACTGGAACACTAGCCTAAATCCGGCCTTGACCAATGCCACTCCAGAAACTAGGTTCTTACTGATGTCGGGAACATGGAGTACATCAATGAGTGTTAGCTCCTTTCCGGACGTCATCTTCAGAACAACCTTTCCGAGTCCAATAATTGGCGACGTCGTGGAATTACCCATATAGAGCTTCCTGCCATTTATCGGAGTATACTTGGATAACATCGCCTTATCGGAACAGATATAACGAGTTGCTCCAGTATCAATGAACCACTGCTTCGGGTTGGTATCCACCAAGTTGGTTTCAAATACAACCGCAGTGAGATCCAAGTCCTCATGAGAGGTTGCGACATGATTCGCAACATCCTTTGGGCCCTTGGTTGACTTCTTTGGGCGTCTGCAGTCCTTTGATTGGTGTCCTGCCTTTCCACAGTTGTAGCAGGAGCCTTTGAACTTCTTTGCTTGAGCCTTCTTTTTGAACTGCTTCACCTTTTTGGCGTTCGGCTCGACCAGGTTGGACATTTCGTCTATAGTCCGCTTGGTTCCTCTGGAGTCGGATAACTTTCGATTATCCTCCTCTATTCGTAGCCTCAGGATCAGGTCTTGCAGCCCTATCTCCTTTTGCTTGTGCTTTAGGTAATTCTTGAAATCCTTCCATGACGGAGGGAGCTTCTCAATTACCGCAGCAACTGCGAATGTCTCGTTCAGCTTCATGCCTTCGGCGTCCAGATCATGCAGTATTAATTGCATATCTTGGACTTGAGATGAGACGCTTTTTGAGTCCACCATCTTGAAATCCAAAAACCGACCGACGATGAATTTCTTCAATCCAACATTTTCGGTCTTGTATTTCTTCTCAAGGAATTCCCACAAAGATTTTGCCGTCTCCAGAGAACAATATACGTTATATAACGTGTTGTCCAAGGCGTTGAGTATATAATTGCGGTACAGAAAATCTCCGTGAGACCACGCATCGCTAGCAGCCTTACTACCTTCCGTAGCGGCTGGCGTGTCTTCGTGCAAAAACCGTACAAGGTTTAGCGTTGTTAGATAAAACAACATCTTCTGCTGCCATATTTTGAAGTCGGTTCCGGTGAATTTCTCCGGCTTTTCTCCGTGCGGAATGGTTGTCGGAATGGCGGTCGGAACGTCGTTGGTAGCCATATCAGTTTGCAGGAAATATCGTTTACGACTGTTGATCCCCAGATAGCTTCTGGAGTATGCAAACTGATCATCGAGGCTAGTGTTCGACACTATCTCCGTAAACGATATTGCTCTGCTACGGTGCTTAACGGATTGTTGCAATTCGTTCCCAAGATACAATGACGACGAACGTCTCGGAATCGTAGCACTCCGACTTCCGAGACCAGCGAACCTTCTAGTAGACTTCTTGGACTCTTGAATGCACAAGATGAGATTAATGCTTGAGGAAGAGAAGAGAGGATTGAGTGAATTGAGTGAGTTTTCTATCATCTGGAGGGTTCTATTTATACTGAAAGAAAAGGTTGATTGTCCCTGGATCGATCTAGATCATCCATTCTGAAGGGTTGTAACCCTTCACCAAGCCCACTTCAATCTCATCCATCAGATCTGAGGAGTTGTGACCCTCAGATCCCGCCTATTGTCATCGGCCATCGGATCTGGATCCATTGATTCGATGCTTCAGATCAAGTCTCATCCCAAGCCGTCAGATCGTTACTATTTGCGATCCAACGCTCTAGATCGCATCACAAGCGATCCATCATACCTATTTGATCAACGTTGATCAACGGTAGCCATCCATTCCCTAAGTCAACTGTCCAATCATCTTCCTTTGCCCACGAGGATGCCGCATAGGTGCTGCCACGTCAGGTACGAGCCTGACACGTCACCCGAGTGCCACGTAGGCACATTGTACGTGCGAAGTGTAAAGTGCGCCTACAAAGCGCCCATTGCGCACGTGCGCACGTGGCGGGTGGCGGGCTCACAGGTGCGAGCACCTGCTCGCCCTGGGCTAAGGGGTAACCTGTCCTTTTATTTTTGTGTTAACTCCATTAACACATCTTCATTAATAAGTAGAGAATACACATCGAGAATTTCCGATGTGAGACTATTCTCCCATGCACTTTATTAATGAATAATAAATGTTATTTTGGGCTGATTTTAAACATTAATTTCTCATTCACCCTTAATCGGTTTTGAGCAAATTAATAGTCTAAATCTATCTACGCGAATCGTAGATTTCAATTTTGAAGTCAATTACGACTTTCAACAATTGATGACTTCCTTCCTCTAAATCGTTTTGGTCCATTTAAGGCCCCAATATCCAATAAAGTTTGAATAATTTTTTAACGGATATAAAATATTTGGTTGAGTATTTAACTTTACTATACAAAAGATCATAATCTTAGGATAAAATACCTTTGTAATTTAATTGTCTGTATTTTACTATGGAACCGATAATATTAGATCATTTAGGATAAACGACGTAATATATTTTCCCAAATAAAATCCTCCCACCTAATATTTTTAGAGATGATAATGAGATGGGGTAGGATGGATTTGTTATCTCATCCCCGCTCCTAAATTACATGTTAGTAGCCATCCCTGATTGTATTTAATTAGAGAATCCTCCTCCCGACTTTAAAGAAATTAAATTGACATATCTATCCCTATTTCCACTTTCCATCCTCGAAAATAGATTTAAAGGATATTGAAAAACATTCCTTGAATCTGCTTCTATTTCAGATTTTTTTCTACGGAATCCGAACCCGTGGAAGAAATTATCAGCCCTAATACCGTCTAATCCAAAGCCTCTGTGTCAATAATTTTCTTTTTATTCATGAACTGACATTTTTAGATTTACCCTCAGGCAGAATGTGCTCAGTGTTCCATCGATTACAAGAATATGTTGCCCTGAAATACTACTAGTTTAATGTGTTCATCTTTAATTTAAGTTATTGTTGGTCTCCGCGCTTCGTTATATTTTAGAAGTTTTTTTTTTCAGCCCGCTGTCAATCAAGTCCACTACAAATCGATTACTGCGGGTCACGTGTCGAAGTGGGTTAATCCGTCGTAAAATGAATTGATAAGTTCAATACCTTTAAATTATTTAACGGGAGATACCAATCAATAGATCACATCCAAATTGATGATTCTACCTAAATTTTTTTAAAAAAAATCGAGTTTTTTCAAATTAATCGAATGGAAGAACTAAATATCTGAATAAAAAAAATCTTGTCACTTGAGATAACACTTTTAAAAGTCAAAAGCTTGGCGTGAGTAAGTCGTTCAGTTACGTATCTACATAAACCATGAATTTTACGCGTGACATAAAATATAAAGTAAATAGAAATCTTGATATAAAAGTAGTCACTGTCAAAGGTTAAAAGGCAGTACAAATACAAATGTTTTACTTATTTTTTCTTACTAAAAAAGAAATTAAAAAGAAATAAATTTAAAAAAATTGAAGAGGCATATGATGCACCAAACCTGTGAAGTTAATGCATGGGAACCAACGCAGCATTAATTGTATGCATTGAAATCTTAGTTACGTCTGATTTCAGTCATCCACGGGATAGAACGTTGTGCTTTATGACACGTAACTAAATTTAGGCTATTCCTATCTGACGTGTCATAGGTCTCGCCCATCCATCTTCATTTCATTGTTGCGATTTAAAAGAAGTAATTGTAGGGGAATTTTTAAAATGCTTCTTAAAAGTCCTACCAATTATCATTAGTGTAGAATTTACACTTAATATTTGATTTTGCTACTAGACTATTTTGAGTAAAATTAAAATAATATGATGAGAAATAAATGCTTTTTGGGGATTCAAAATGTGGGACCAACAGACATTAATATTTTATTATTGTATTATCTACGACCGTAATTTTAGATCATATCACTAAATATAAAACTTATAATTGTCTTCGATCCTTAACAACACGTGCAAGGCGCGTGTGCTTATGACAAACGCGCGAAGAGACCGGTAACTGCCTTTCATGTCCATGATGACGTCATGTTTTGAGACGTGTTGGCTTATCGTTAGAAGTTATCCAGTGTATTGAAATCGCTGTGTGACACGAACTGCTCCTCTCGAGTGGGTCCCGCCCAAGGACAACCAGTGTAGCCGTGGTAACTGGCTGAACCCGGTGTATGACCACGGCAACGAACGTAGCGACGATGCTTTCTAAACTTAATCGTCATCAAGACACACAAATTCGTAACCGGACATTCTATTCCGTTAATGATGGGTTTATATTATTATGAAATAATATTCCACCAATAATAGAGCGGGTAATGTTTCTGGTAGTTTGTCAGTAAAGTGATAACGCCATTCATCGTCTGCTTCTATCCTATAAATATTGCAAAACTGGTTGTGATGGCTTCTGGTAAAGTTCTTACCCTGTTTCAGTGTCTGGGTTCGAAAGAGAGAAGACAAAGAGGAGTGAGAAGAGAGATCGGCGATCACTCGATCAACCAGTGGCGATCTGGCAATGGAGAAGTACGAGGTCGTGCGAGACATCGGATCCGGGAACTTCGGGGTCGCGAAGCTGATGCGCCACAAGGAGACCAAGGAGCTCGTCGCCATGAAGTACATCGAGCGCGGTCGCCGGGTGAGCCCTCAACAGATTGGATCCTTTGATCTGTAACAGATTGCGTTCCTTTTTTTATTCAATTTTCTTGCTTTATTGTTTTCGAGCGGCGTAGATTGATGAGAATGTGGCGAGGGAGATCATCAACCACCGCTCCCTTCGGCATCCTAACATCATCCGCTTCAAGGAGGTAATTAATCTGGGAAGAGTTATATGGAAGAGCGGATATTTTATTTTTGGGGATCCTTTGATCATGTTCATTTAGATGGGATTCGCTTCGATCCAGGTTTTGCTGACGCCGACGCATCTTGCGATCGTGATGGAGTATGCCAAGGGCGGGGAGCTCTTCGATCGGATCTCCGACGCCGGGAGATTTAGCGAAGACGAGGTTCCGCAACTATAATCTTCCCTTGCAATTTTCGAGGAAAATAGAGCATTTAATTTCATACATTAATCTAGTTTTAATTTTTGTCCTCTGGCGAGACTGAAATTGAATAGAATCTCGGAACTTTTTCTCGAATTATTGATTCTTTTGTCACAGGCGAGATATTTCTTCCAGCAGCTCATTTCCGGGGTCAGCTACTGCCACTTTCGGGTATATAATTATTTCCAAAACAAATCACGCACATATAAATAGAAATCAAATATTATTAACATAGGAGCAACGATGACTGAATTCTGTTAAATGAATTTTGTCAGCAAATTTGCCACCGTGATCTGAAGCTGGAGAACACCTTGCTCGACGGCAGCCCTGCGCCGCGCCTCAAGATCTGCGATTTTGGCTACTCCAAGGTTTTAACTTTGCCATTCGATTGGAACTTAACAAATATTAATTTATTATAGTCATAATTTTTTTTGTCCCAGAGGAATGAAACAAGTAAATTGAAACTATCTATGATTGTGGCAGTCGTCGCTGTTACATTCGAAGCCGAAATCGACGGTGGGGACGCCAGCGTACATCGCCCCAGAGGTCCTCTCCCCCCGCGAGTACGACGGGAAGGTGACTGTCTGTTCCGAACACTTGCTTATTTGTTTGATTACTACGCTGTTTAAGTATTTTTAGTAAAAAAGCAGATATTTATGTTGAAAATTCTGACACGGTCTCCTACCCTACAAATATCCATTCAAATTGTAGAGTTACTTTTAATTTAACATTTTAAAATAAATTAGTTTTTTTTGTCTGATTAGAATAAATAGAATAACTCTTTGAAATGACTTCTCGAATATTAATAAAGTTAAATTTCTCCATTAATCCCTTTTTAGTCTCATAATTTTCTAAAGATCTTTAAGAAACTTTATTGTATTTTGAAGTAATTTGCTCGGAGCAACATTTAACTAAGTGTAAGTCAATAGTCTCGAATCCTAAGAGATTCGATTTCAAAATATTTTTCTAAAATAGCTAATATTTTATTTATAGTTATTTGAACCATAAATTTAATCTGTTTTATATCTTAAAGAAGATTGGGATAACTTAATAAGTCTTCTTTTCGTTTGTTTGTTTCACCATCTTCAAATTGGATTGGGTTCTGTGGGAACAACGTGGGAACAGAGGAAGAAGTTGGGTGTTTGTGTTCTATGTGGTGGGTGGGAATATTTGGATGAGAACTAGTACCAGCCAACAAGATTTAATGATTCTTGACTGTTAATTTACATATACAATAATCGTAAAAAAGTGATGCGTTGGTCTAGTCTATCGATTCATCTCTAGGTTAATAAAAAAAAGTAAATTATAAATGACTATTAACTATTAAGTACAAAATACATTCAGACATGATGAATTTCCATCCCAAAATCTTAGATGACAGTACCTCGTACTATCCAGAGAGATCTCGTGGGAGGCAGGCATGCTACTGGCCATTGTGTGTCTTGGTCAAGTTGTCCTCTAGTGCAGCGACTTGTGACAATTTTTTAATATTTTTTAAGTTTGACATGTTGGGTGCATCCCATCTCTAATATAATTGGATGATGATGTGATCACATTGGATGGCCACTGATGGAGGCGTCTCGATGTAGGGGATCTTTTTATCCACCATCCTAAATAGTTTTTTGGTTTACTGCTTATTGGAATGTGTATTTGAGATTGTGGGAGGGATAAAAACGGGACACCACCATGTGAGTAGAAATCTCTCGATTGCAGAAACTTGGTAGGAGAACATCCATATACTTATTTGCCTTATCAACATAGAATACGTGATCAAATATCCTTTCCACGTTTCTGCTGACTGTAGCACATGTCGAGCATACATATTAAGAATATGCTAATCCACAAGTTTATATATCTCAACACTCGCTAGAAGGCATGCAATTGGTCAAATAGTTGCCAAGCGTGTGTCATTTTGCCAAATGGCTAATCTATGATACCGGAAAAGAACAATTGACTATTGGCTTGTAATTTTGTCCTAAGAAAATACATGTCATAAATTAATTCGGACATTTTTCCTAAAATGAGCCGTAAATCTTTATGATTTAATAGTCTGGAAGCTTAAAGTGTGATTTATTTGCACGATATCCTCTAGCACAAACTTTCAAAAAAGAATACGAAGTTGTTGGATCATGAAACCCACAATGGGCCGACCGGCAAACACTCAGGAGGACTGCCCACTTGGTCCAGCAGAACGTGATTGATGAGGGACTCAGTCTTCATTCAACCTTTTCGTTGACATCAAGGGTGTGATATGTCCGATCGGTCTGCAAGTACAATCGGCCATTGGAAAGTCCGGTTGATTAGGTTGTTATTGCTTTTGCACCATGAGGCCCTGAGGCCTGATCGGTCATCCAAAGTCCGATTGACTGCTTGAGGACGAATCACTCATATGATCCGTTTAGGTAGGTCCTTGCCCCAGTTGATGACTCTTAAGGTTGACTATGTCTTAACTTTCATTGCCTCTTCAATTGATCTTTCCAAACTCCGAACTTGACCTCCCTTTGGTGTCCACTCTTATCATCATATTAGATATATATATATATCCTAAAAGGACAGATTGACATGTGGTTTTTAATTAAAAAATCAAAAAAGGAAAATAGGAAAAAAAAGAAACAAAAGGAAAAATAAAATCTGGTATAGATGATTGGAAGAGCTTTTCATATATTTAATGGTGACTTAAGATCTGGTAGAGAGAAAGTGAAAAATAAAATAAAATGATGTTCTATTTTTAGAGTACTTTTCTTATAAATGCATGTTGTTTTCATCCTTGATGCATTATTTTAAAATTATGTATTATGTTCTAAAAAGATATATCTAGTTATGAGTTATAGAAATAACAAATTTTCTTGTTGATCTAATCTTGTGTAATGCAAATTTTCAGCAAGCAGATGTATGGTCATGTGGAGTCACCCTCTACGTCATGCTTGTGGGAGCATATCCATTTGAGGACCAAAACGATCCTAAAAATATTAAAAAGACCATCAGAGTAAAGTTCAAACTTAAACATTAATTTAATCCAAACTTCTTTTGCCTTTAAGCTAATATTTCCTCCCGTTCAAGTCTTTGATTGATAATTGGATTTGCAGAAAATAATGTCAGTTCAATACATGATACCAGACTACGTCCACGTATCTCAGGACTGCAAGCAACTCATTTCTCGTATCTTTGTTGCCAATCCAATGAAGGTAATTAAAAGTTTTCCTTTTAATATTTCTATATCATTTATTCTTGCAACCCAAAACAATTTAATCTAAACTTTTAAAATAATCAACTTAGCACTATCAGGATTAGGACAGATTGGGAGAGAAGCTAACCTTAGAATGTGACACCCAAACCTTAGATGGGATTATGGCATGGAGAGATTGGAAAGAAGAGGACCGAAGTAAAGTAACTTTACGGGATAGAGATAAAAATTTGGTCGATGAATTTTAAAATCAATTGCAATCAATTTAATATTTGATCATTAATTTAATGATCGATTTAATTTTTGATCCCTAATTTATGATTGAAAATTAAATCGGTCTCTAAATTAGCTATCAATTTTAAAATTCATCTTTAATTTGTGACATAAATTTGTTCAATTTTAAAATATTTTATGAAGGATAATTTAATTGATCGTTAATTTAATGAATGAAAATAATTTTATCGTTAATTTATGATTGAAAATTTATTTGATCGTACATTAATATAACTGATTTTAAAATCCATCGTTAATTGACAACTACTAATTTAAACAGTCTCTATTTTAACGAACAAAATTATATTAGTTATTAAGTTACGATCAAATATTTAATCGGTTGTTAAATTAATGGCCAAATTAATTTCGTTATTAATTTAAAAATTTTATTCAGGTCGCTATATAATGACCTAATTTTATTTCGATCGTGTAAATTCGGTTAAATGACCATTCTCTTGTATTGCGAATTTACAATTCATTATTGATTTTTCTGGTTGACTGACAAACCCAAGTTGTTTCAAAACATGTGCACTGTAGAGGATTACCATAAAGGAGATAAGAAGCCAAGCTTGGTTCATGACGAACTTGCCTAAGGAGCTTACAGAAACAGCACAGGCTTTGTATTATAAGAGGGACATCAACGCTCCCACTTTCTCCACCCAGAGCGTGGATGAGATCATGGAGATTCTAGCAGATGCCAGAACACTCTCAAAGCCAATGCGATCTTTATCAATCTATGGGTGGCCTCATGATGAATCAGAAGGAGAAGACGACAATAACAAGGAAGAGAACGAGGAGGAGGAGGAGAAGGAAGAAGATGATGAATATGAGAAGACAGTGAAGGCAGTACATGATACTGGTGAATTCAAGATCGGTTGATGTGCAATTCCAAATATTGACGATACCGGCCAGTGGGAATATTTAGAGCAGTTAGAATCTGTAATCCATTGCCCCTCCATTCTACTGTAAATCATGGATGAAAGGTTTACTAGTTTGGTACCTTCTTGCTATTTACATTTGTACTACAATTTCGAAGTATGTGGTAGAATAAGTTAAAAATTTAATAAAATGATCGATTCTAGATAAACACTGAGATGGAACACTACTTATGCCCGATGCTCTACATATAGGAAGGAGGAAAAAAAGAGAATAAACTGAAAATAGAATCACTGGTTTAGTCAGACACTTCTTAATGGATTCACAAGTTACAAGTTTGAACTTAAACTCAAGCATAGTAAAAGTTTAATTAACATTTCAAATATTGTTAAATCAAGTGGCTATTAAACTTATTGCCACAATGCTTATTGTCTCATCACGACATTTTAATTAAGTAATTATCTATCTATCAGCCTTCAAATATCGACAGGAAATGTTCGACTTGGCTTTGCCCTTGCTCATGAGCTCCTTCACCAAACTCATCCACCATCGCACTGCAAGAACCCGATTCATTAATATTTATAATATTGCTATTGTCATTGTTATCAATGAACTTTGGTGAAGCCGAGGAGGAAGCCAGAAGCAGCTTATCCAAAATCTTCCAATCTATCAACTGCTTGCTGCCATTAACAATGGTGTTGTCCTCAACATTACTGGCTTGATTGAGGCATTGCTTGGTGGATAAATTAGTCGTCGGTCTCTCCAAATGAGGGATGTAATTGTTAATCCCACAATAGCCATTAGGAGTTTGGTCAGAAGAAATGTGGGTGTTTACTGGAAGAATTTCAGGGTCATACTGGGAGTAGAAAGTGTCAAGGTTGGTGGTGTAAGAAGGGCTAAAGCATATTGGCCTTTGAGTGCTAGGGTTTGGCTTTTGGAAAGCTCTGCAGACAACCCAACCTTCTTCCTGCATGCAAATTTAAGCTAAATACTCAGTGAACACTAAGAACTACCACCTGAATTTTTCAAAAAAATAAAAAATTAAGGAATTTCATGTCTTTATGTTTGATCAAGTCTAGTTTTGTACATATCTTTGAAGAAGTAATTTAAACTTTTTTTTTTCCTGTTGTTGATGGAAGAATAATTGACTTGCCTGAGGAGGTCCATGTTCACTTGTTTGGAGCCTGTACTCATGCATGATCCAATCGCTCTTCCTTCCGTTTGGAGCTCTCCCTTTGTAGAACACAAGTGTCTTCCTCATCCCTATGATTTTGGAGTTGGAAAGCACCGGCTTGTCTCTCCCTGTCGCCTTCCAAAACCCGGCAGCAGTGGCCCGATTGGTTCGAGTACCACTCGGGTACTTTCTATCTTTGAAACTAAAGAAGTACCACTCACTTTGCTCATCATCTCCATATTTGCACCTATCTATAAATTTATAACATAAATCAAAGAAAAATCATCACTTTGTGGTACTATATATAGGAATGTTAAACTTGACAAATTTAAATATGTACTCAAAAACTTAATTAATTGATGCTGTAAACCTCATTAACATGCACAAAAGGGATTAATTTTTACAACATAACCAGTGCATGACTCGACATATTGCATGATCACTCAAACAAAAAAGCTTAATTAGGGGATTGTTTAAAGCTTCAAAAACTCTTGCATATTCCAAGTTAGTTTTATTTTTCAAGAAAAAGATAGTAAAGTTGATCTAAAGGAAAAACATGATCAACCTTTTGAAATTTTACAAATACCAATCCAAGCTAAGGAGAAGATGTGTTCTAACCTTGGAGATCCCATGGCTCAATGCGATAGAGATCGACATCGCGAATGACATCAAGATCGATGCTTTGGCAGGCAACCTTTCTCGCGAGATAGTACCCGACTAATTCTTCCTCGGTGGGGTGGAATCTAAAGCCCGGTGGAACACAAGATTCCACCTCCATTGCTACTAACTCACCTGCAAGACCTTGCACCTCTGAAAACTTACAAGCACAGACACATGATTTGAGAACTAGAAAGAGAGTGGGGCCGAGAAAACTTTGGACTCACAACAAAGAGATCAAGAAAACAATGAAACTATTGGACCACACACCACATACATAAGTTCACCAACTCCATATCTATATATCACTTGTTCAGTTCAATTTATAATATGTATGTTTTTCTTTCCCCTATGTTTGTTGTTTTATAAATAATTGGGTCTTCTTCTTCCTGTCGGCCATAAAATATGGAGGATTGATGGGAGAGGAAGAGTAGACGAGAAAATTGACATTTTTTAAGGTAGAAGCATGCGTTGTGTTTCTTTGAGTGCACTACATGCATGGTTGCAATGCAAAGGGGTCCCCTACACTACTGTATAAAAAATCCCAAGGCACTTTGGATGGCCAGCCTTTTACAGTGACCATGCGCCGCAAATTTTTCGGTATAAATGTATAATTAATAAGAATGACCGACTCCTAACCATTAGGAAGTTAATGATTGTTTACAACCATTAATCCACTTTGATTAGGATTAATATATATCTATTGTCTCCTTGTCCACTCACCTACATGCTCTGTTTAGATGAAATCGTGATGTGATTGATGAGCTAAGAGTTGGAATTTGAGGAGGGATGTGAAGATTTTAAAACCAGAGAAGACTTTAACAATTAACATGTAGATGAAGAGTACATGCACTTACTGGTGGAGCAGTACTTCAGATGGCAATTCATGATGCGCAGTATGTTTCGACTGATCAAGAACTGAGACCGATTCCAAAACGCAGGATTGAAGTGAGGTCGAGGAGGTGAACGATCAGTTAATTAATTAAGTCGAAGCTAACAGAATAAGAATGTAGAGGAATTAAGCAACAAAGACTGATATATAAGAAGCAGAAAGGGTGTGAGGGAGTGGATAAATGAATTGACATTGAGGAAGGAGAACGTCGAGAAAGATGGGGTGGTATAATTGCGCGTGGGGTGGCAAAATTGAGAAGAATTAAAGGGAAAGGAGCGAACGTAGGAGATGGCAGGCGGTGGCCGGCGGTCGATTTGGGCGGCGGCGAGTGGAGTGGCAAGCAACCGCCGCCACCTCCACCTCCTTCCGGTTGTAGCATTTAATTTCTTGCGGTCGGCGGATCCAATGATTACTGATATTGATGTTTTAGAATTCTCAGAGAGAGAAAAAAAATAGTGATCACGAGCACCGTTGAGCCAATCACAGTTTGCAGTCTAAAATAGTGTTTTAGAATTATTAAGTTATATAGAAGATATTACGAAGTTAAATTAAAATAAAAAGTATTTTTTAGTATTTGTGTACAAATTCACTTGGAAAGTTATGAACAAATAAAGAAATACAAATAGAAAAATTTCCTAACAAATTAAATAAATTTGATGGCCCATTAGCATCCATCTTTACCAATTGTCACAATAGCAATGATTGCATCTTTATCTCCAAATCCAAATGTTGTGCAAATGATTTAGATTTATTTTGGTGTTTTGTGGATTAAGGCTCCAATAAGTCTTGCGTCATGGCATTCAAAGTGGAGAATATCTGAAACTAAAGATATTGCGGATAATATTTAATTATTTCTGTCCCATGCCTCGAAACAAAGGAGTTACATATGCATCGTCCATGGTCCTTGCAAGTACAAGTTGAGGCCAGCCAGCAAAATGACGACTCTCCCAAGTTATTTAAAAAACAAAGAATTAGCCAAGTGTTCTTGAAAACAGAAGGTTAATTAAAGATAGTTAATGAATTAATTTACTAGCTAAAAGAATGAATTGATGGGAAAGCACGCATGCTTTCTTTGTAGGGCGAAGCGTGAGAAAAGTAACTTGACGTTTATGAAAGCTAATGAGACTCGACTTTATGAAACATAGACGTGAGGCCGGCCCTTAATTGTTAATCAAACTGTGTCTGATTTTTTCAATAAAGCAATCTAAAACCTAATCCCAATTAAGGTCTAGATTCAAGTATAGACTAGGCTAGCTAATGGAATTTTTATTTATGTATTTTGTTTAACAAATTCTAATTAATATGAGATTTAGAGTTTGTAAGATGATGGACTTTATATATCGAGAGAGGACTACTAGGAGCTTTGAACTTAAACATGACACATGAAATTTAACTTGTAAAAGTTTGTATGTGCAAAATTGGACATCTGTGATCAAAGCGAGTTGAGAGAGACAATGGCCCCCACGGGCGGGATCAGCCGGTTATGACATGGTATTCTTGCATCATGAGTCGGGAGGTCAAAGGTCTGCGGCAGCAATTGCGATAACATCAATATCTGTCCGTGCTAAACACCTAAGACCGCCATGTCATAACTGGGCCCGTATTCACCGTGATTTACTCCCTCTCATACTTGTGGGGCCGGGGTGAGGGGGCCGCTGGGTTGGCGGTTCCAACCTTTTGCATCATGAGTTGAGAGAGACAATGACAGAGATCAAGAGGACTACAGGAGAGAAGATCTAGGTGTCTTTGCTTTTTAAAGCCCAGGTATCCAAGTATTGTTACTCGAATGGTGAAATTGAAACATCTCTTTAGGCATTTGAAATTTTGAGTTTTGTTCGTGATTAAGTTTTGAGTAAACTTGTTTAGTCTGTAACCTTTTCAATTTGCTTTTGCATTAACTACATAAATTATTAATCTTCGAGTAATTTGTTCTTGATTTTGTCGAGTGTTTGACTATATATGATGGGACACAAATGCTACAACTTTGTTTTTCTTGTTGGATATTGCAGATATTGATAGATTCAGTCAGTCAGTCAGCTGGACGATGAATGATCAATAGGAATTGGTGGATATGACGATGTGAACATTGTCTTATTTATACTATCGACCTATCCTTTTAGTTATTGAGGCATCCTTTCACATAATAGACATATCTTATTCTAGGTATCGTTGTTATAGACTTAATTTCGCCAGTCATCTAGTTTATCTATTTGGATATCAATACACTTCTTCAAATAAGCTTATCCCTACCGTAAGAATGCTAAGTGATGCGGTGATGATGAAGGATTTCATCCTGCGGAAGATAGCTATTATGATGGAGGTCAAAATCAAGGTGGTTAACGTTCAGATATCATCGATCGGTCGGGCGACCATGCCCCGATCGGAGGGAGAAGGTTCCTGTCCGATCCTGCGTTCGACATGGGGAGGTGTCAAATGACCGACGCTCAATGGATTTTTGGACGCCGAACGGAGGAGAAGACGAGGTGTAGAAGCCGAGCCGAGCGGGGTCGCCCGACCGGAGGGAGAAGGTTCCTGTCCGATCCTGCGGTCGACATGGGGAGGTGTCAAATGACCAACGCTCAATGGATTATTGGACGCCGAACGGAGGAGAAGACGAGGTGTAGAAGCCGAGCCAAGCGGCTACCCCGCTCGGCCAGACAACAGAGCTTGATATGGGCAGAATTCAACTTTGGTCGAGCGGCTACCTCGCTCGGCCTGGCAGCAGGTCTCGGTAGTGGTAAAGTGGAACTTCAGTCGAGCGAACACACACACACAGGAGTAGCGAGATTCTGACCGATCAGACGAGACACCAGAGCAGTGAAATTTTGACCGAGCGGCTAACCCGCTTGGCCTAGCAGTACACTCCCTTTGATATCCATCGACATCCAGAAGATCGTACAGTGGAAGCTTCCACTGTCACTTCAGAGATATGCTCGACCTGTTAAGGTACTATGTTAGGGACACTTTACTGACAAATCTTTTCGGGAAAAACTTTGAGAAGCGTGCTCGCCTTAGGAAGTGTGCACGCGTGCTACAGGAACTCTATATAAAGGGGGGTCCAAGTATCGGCGGAGGTACGCAATGCGCGAGACACTGTGCTCTCTACTGTTCATTTTTTGCTTTGCCTTCTACTTTATCGCTGGTGACTGACTTGAGCGTTGGAGGGCCAACACGGGGGACCCCTTCCCTGGCTCGGCATTGACGTAATTTGTGTTGCAGGTCCGAGCGGAGTGTACAGGCGGTCAGCGGGAGCGGCACATCACCAGCTTTCCATCTCATCGACTTTCGGACAGGATCATATTTAGCGTCGTCCGTGGGAATTTAACCTACATCCGAGCCGAGAAGATGGAGGATGCTGGACGACTCACCACCTTGACGCTCACCCAGGAAGAGCTCGACATGCTCGTGCAAGCCCGAGCGGCAAAGATGATCGAGCAGTAGCAACAATAGGCGTTAGCCGATCGGCAAGTGCCGCAGCCTCCAACATCGGCGGCCAGGAAATGAGCGGGGCAGGAAGACTGAATGGAGCAAATCTCCGTATGGAGGCAGAATAGAAGGCCGACTGGCACACATGGGGAAGCGCCGCCCGCACTGATACCCTTCCATCGCGTCTTGTTCCAAACCCCCTCAGAAATAACCCAGGCAAATCAAGAACGGGGATCATCTTCGGACAACGTGCCCGTTTGGGACACACGAAAAGGCAAGGCGCCCCGAAGTAACTGTTACCCGAACGGATCAATCGACAATTCTCCGAGGAGATTATTCAAGACCCTCTGCCCAGACACTATACCCCGCTGGTGATCGGGACATACAACGGATTGAGTGATCAATATGATCATCTGGATAGGTTCGATAATGAAGCCACGTTGCACAAGTATGCAGATGGGGTGAAGTGCCGAGTCTTTCTTACTACCCTCTTCGGATCGACACAGTGTTGGTTCAGAAGATTGTTAGACAGATCTATACGCGACTTCAAGGACTTCCGAGCTGCATTCTTACATCATTTCGCCAACAGCCGACGCTATCAAAAGTCGAGCGTCAGTCTCTTCTCCCTGAAGCAAGGATCAAAAGAAACGCTCCATGCCTACATACAGCGTTTCAATCAAGTAGCCATGGACATCCCCTTAGTCTCATCCGAGACAATGATGAACACCTTCACTCAGGGGCTCGTCGAGAGAGATTTCTTCCGATCACTCATCAGGAAGCCACCCAGGGACTTCGACCATATGCTCAAGAAGGCCAACGAATATATACATGTGGAAGAAGCTCAAACGGCCAGAAGAAAAGAGGCACCGACCAAACACTCGGCGCCGACCGAGCGTCGACCCTCAAGCAGCCATCAGCTGCCCAAAGGGCCAGGGTCAAAGGAGCATGGCCGCACCAGGAGACCAAGACACATGCCGTGTAGTATGTGGACTCCGGTCGATAGAAGGCGGCAAAAGGCAAAGTGTAGACGCCGATGTTCTGTTCTTTACACTAGTCGGCGACCCACAACATGCGTGTTTGCCGTGGTCTGACACCAATCATCAGCTGACCGGCTCCAAGAGGATATCGCCGCCGATCTCCTTCTCTCGATTGGCGACAAAGGCATCGATCTACTGGGCGGTGGGAGGATAAAAGGAGGGCGCCCGAGCGGCAACATTAACATCAGCGAAGGGATGCCACTGATCCCTCTCGAGTTCGGGCCAAGCGAAATAGACCCTCCGCTCGGGAAGATGAAAATAGAAGCAACGCATCCCAAGAAGAAATAGGTATGATCGCCAGAGGGCCGACTGACGGCGACTCCAACAGAGCCAGGAAGTTGTACGCTCGACAACTGGAGATCCACGCGGTGGGATGCAACAAGGAGGAAGCCGAAGGGCCCCAGATCAGCTTCGGCCCCAGCGACTTGGAGGGAGTGGAGATCCCTCATGACGACGCGTTGATCATCCGGGCGGTAATCGCTAATTATACTATTCATCGAACTTTTGTTGATACAAGAAGTTCGGTGAACATCATCTTCAAGAAGGCATTCGATTAATTATAAATTGATCGGAATGAGTTGTTGCCCATGACGACCCCTCTTTACGATTTCATGGGCAATGAAGTGTTGCCGCTCGAACAGGCCCGACTGGCCATCTCGCTCGGGGAAGAACCAGTGAGGAGAACCAGAACCACGAATTTCATCGTGGTGGACGCATCGCCGGCTTACAACGTCAACTTGGGCCGACCGACCCTCAACGAGTTCCGGGCAATAGTTTCTACTTACTGCCAAAAAATCAAGTTCCCGGTAGATGACCGGATGGGCAAGGTCAAAGGCGATCAACTGGCCACTCGGCGATGCTACGCCGAGATGGTCAATTCCAAAGAGAGAAGCGCTCAGAAGAAACCGCGCTTGGAGGTGAACGCAATCACTGAAAAGTCTCCTACATTGGTGTACGAATAAAAGGAGGAGGTTCAGATCCACCTCAGCCGAATGGAAGCAACCACCTTTATCACCGCCGACCTGGAGGTGGAGAAGAAGGCAGAGTTGATCACCTGCCTTAGACAAAATCATAATGTGTTTGGTTGATCGACACACGAGCTTCCCGGTATCTCCCCGAGCGTGGCTCAGCATGAGCTTCATGTCCAACATGACGCTCGGCCAGTGAAGCAAAGAAAGAGGGACTTCAACGCGGAGCAAAATTTGATCATCCGGGTGGAGATAGAGAAGTTGCTGGAGCTCGGCCGTATTAAAGAAGTTTAATTCCCGAGTTGGCTAGCCAATATCGTATTAGTCTCCAAGCCGGGCAATAAATGGCGGGTCTGCATCGACTTCTGTGATTTGAATAAGACATGCCCAAAAGACTTCTATCTATTACCCAGGATAGATGATCCTGTCCGAACAGCTGACTCAACGGACACTGGGCACGTGGCGCTCTCCGGTTGCTGATGTGGGTCTTCGACTGGTCGTACGAAGCTCCGGCGACCCTGCACAGAAGTCGGGCCGGGAAGGGGTTCCCGGCGGCGACCCTCCGACGCTCAAGTCAGGCAAGCAAGTGGTAAAGAAAGTGGCTCCAAAGCTTGTAGAATGCGTACCTCCGGCGAAATCTGCGGCTCTTTATATAGAGCGGTGAAAGAGCCTCTACACGCCCACCGAGGCGCGTACGTGTCCGCAGCCCATACCTCGGTATGTGTTTGTCAGAAAGCTTACCTGACGCCATACTGCAACAGTCCCATCGCGCCTTCGATGGGACAACAAGACATCCCGTTGTCAGACTAGGAGTATGGCTTAGCCATATGATTTGACGGCTGTCAGAAGATGTTCCTGTTCTCCTTTAACCACCGCCGGCCGGGACGTACGTCCGGCTGGCTGGATGGAGACCATCGTCCGGACGGCCTTTATCCCCTGCGCCGGCCGGGCGGCACGCCCCTCACGTCTCGCCTGTCGCTTGCGTTGAAATGCTGGGGAGACTTCCGGGCGAGTGCCTTCCGCTCGGCTCTTAGACATTGTTTCATTGAGCGTCGGAACCCCAACTTTAGTCGGGGCGCCTATTGCCTCAGCTATTCACCGGTTGGTCTACCTATCCGGTCGGCCACTTGGCCTTTTAACTCCAGCGTGGCATGGACCCCTCAGAATGGGGGTCCCCCGTTCTAACCGCCGAATCACTTGCCTCCCCCTCGAGTCTAGTCGAAGGAGGCGAAGTCTGACTGACTGGACTGCCGATCTGATCGAGCAATGATCACTGCATTAGGCCGCTCGGCCAGGCATAGGGATACTCATCCGTTCGGCGATATCTTGTCCGTGCCTTGTGTTCTCTTGGAATCCATGTCCGATGCTCTCCCCTACTACCCATCACGTGCGCTACGCACGGTAAGGGGAGCTCATTAAATGCGGCCAATATCTTGCTGACACGTGACGATCGTGCGTTTGTCAGCGTATGGCGGTGGCGTCACTTCCGATGGGACAGTCGCCGTTTGAAATGAACGGCTGGATGATGACCTCGTTATCGACGACCTGGATCGGACGGTGGAGGTTGCTCCCGGGCGGCGATATAAAGCCCGCGACTCCGTTTCCGCCGCATTGTTGCTTCATCCTCCTCCGGCGCTCCTCTGCTCGTTTTTTTCTCCGGCGACCTCGCCCCTCAACTCTTCGGCAACCCCCAGGCCCCCGTCGATCATCTTTCTTGCTCGTAAGACCCTCTTTCTCGTTCCCAATGTTTTCTTCTTTCTGTTAATCGTTTCCTTCAGTCGGTTTTCCTCCATTCCTTGCTTGAACCTTCCCTTTTGGTCCCGTATTCTTGTCTTTCGACCATGACTAGCACCTCGCAGTCGACCAGTGGCGCTCCGGGTCTATGGTACACGACCATGGAGAGCCGTTTTGACGAGGAGGACGCGTTGCGTCTCGCTCGGACTTACGACATTCCTTCCGACCACCAAATAGTATTAGCCACACCGGCCGATCGGCCTCATGAACCGCCGCCCGGCACAGTTCTTTTTTTCCGAGACCAATTTTTGGCCGGGCTACGCTTCCCACCCCATAAATTTTTCTTGCAAGTTTGCAACTACTTCCGCATCCCGCTCGGCCAACTAGTTCCGAACTCCGTAAGGCTGCTGAGCGGGGTGATAATTTTATTCAAACTGAACGGCATCCCCCTCGACCCTAAGATTTTCCACTACTTTTTTTATCCCAAGCAAGCCGAGTGGGGCACCTTTGTTTTCCAGTCTAGGATAGGTTTCATCCTCTTCGATAACATGCCGAGCTCCAACAAACATTGGAAGGAGCATTTTTTCTATATACGTTTTCCCGAGCGGCCAACTTTTCGCACCAAGTGGCAGACGATGATGCCAACGCAACCGGAGCTTGGCAAATTTAGAGGCGACGCGGCCTACCTTCATGCAGCCGAATGGCTGGTTGGTCAGCGCTATCATATTGACAAGCTACTCCTTCCGAGAGTAATGCACATATTCGGCTTGTCTTCTACCCCCGCCGATCTGCCCTGCAGCATGAGTAAGCGATTCTCATCCCTCTTTTTTCTTTTGTTCTAATTGATTTAATCTTTGTTTCTGCAGCTGAAGTCATGTGGCGTGCTAAGGCGACCGAGAAGCTCAAATTGAAAGCCGCTCAGATTGAGGCGGTGAAGAACAAGGAGGTCGCCGAGCGGGGCCTTGATCCAGCCGATCCGACCGGCGAATTAGGCGAGGGGACTCAGGATGCCCCTGAAGCCTTATCAGCTACTACCTCTCCCGAAGAGGCAGCGGGCGGCCCAGAACCTTCTACCCAAGCTGAGGTGGAGGGCCGTTCGGCCGATGATGTTCCGCTACTCACTCGGAAGCGCCGACGACCGGAATCTGCATCTGCCTCAACTCCACTTGATGAGCCACAGCCCGAGCGGAGCGCGGATGCTCCGGTGTTGTCCGGGACGGTTTCCCTAGAGAGTACCCCGACCCCACATGGCTCTCCGAGGGCAAGCTCTGAGGTGCCGCCGTCCAGCGCCGTATCAGGCGTTTGGGCGAGCTTCCTTCCTCGTCCACCGGTGGGCCATCCGGTAAGGCCGATGCTTCTCGGGGCGAGCCGAGCGGCTCAAATTTAATTAAAACCGTCCTGTGCCTCCCCTCAGAGGAATATATGGATGCTGCTGATCGGCCAGTGGTCCCCGAGCAGCAGATCACCTTGACAGACCCTCTTGCAAAAGCTTGGGAGGACGCTCGGCGCCGGATAAAAGCGATGACTCCCGGGCAGCTCGGCGACAGCAACCTTCAACAGGCCACCGGGGTATGCTCTTTTCCTTTGTTCGTGTATTTGAATTAAGTTTTTAACCTGTTCACTTTTGCTCGTAGAACTGGGTGGAGCAGATTGCCGTTAGCAATCGGTTGGCCGAGCTGGAGGATGAATTGAAAAAACTCAAAGCCGCGGGGGACAGCCAACAATCGACGGCCGCTCTGGAGAAGGCCAAAAAATTACTGGAAGCCGAACGAAAACGGGCTTCCGATCTGGCGAGCAAGGTCGTTCGGCTTGAAGCGATGATCAAACAACGAGATAAGGAGATCAAGACGGCGACCACTCGGAAGCGGCAGGCCATCGATGACATGGACCAAATGAAGGTGGAGATCAGAGGGCTGGAGCAACGCATCAAGGATCTAGATGCTCTTCTGGCCACCGAGAAGGAGAGCCGCTCGGCCGATCTCCAAAGGTTTGATGGAGACTTGAAGGATCTCCAAGCCACCAGCGACGCTGCCCACGCCGCGCTTAAAGAATATCAAGAGGGGGAGTCGGCTCGTTCTGACGAAGTGAGGAAGGCGTATCTCCGCTCGGAAGATTTCGGAGAGAAGTTTATCGACAAGATATCCCTCATTTCGAAGAAGCGATCAAGGCGGCGATGGATTACCTGAAGACCAAGGGCCACCTGCCCGCCGAGCTGGCCATCCCCCCCGAGGACCTCGCGACCGTGATGGGCGCCATCCCTGACACTCTTTTTGACTTTGACGCGTGATAAGCGTTTTTTCTTTTTATGAACTTTTTTGTATTCCGGCCGTTCGACCCAACTTATTTTTGTAGTAACTTTTTTGGTTCACCCAGTGCATAATAGATAATCTTTTCTGTTCCTTCAACTTTTGTTTTGGCAAGAAATTTTCCTTTCGTCATAACTAAAGTGTTCTTTAAAACTCCTCCGCTCTGCACTACGCTCTGTCAGACAAGGCGATCGTCTTTAATGTCTTTCATTATGCGACTGAGCAGCCGCTCGGCGCGCGAACGTCACTCGTTCACTTGCTCGCATTTTTAATTCCAATTAACCATCTTTTGCTTCACGCCTTACCTCAAAAGGGGTTTTCGCTAGATTTTCGCATGCGAGCCGCTCGGACGTTTATAGACGCCGGCTCGTTTCTCGATATTTAACGTCGGAGCTCGACGACCTTCCGCTCGGACGTTTATAAACGCCGGCTCGTCTCTCGATATTTAACGTCGGAGCTCGACGGTCTTCCGCTCGGACGTTTATAGACGCCGGCTCGTCTCTCGATATTTAACGTCGGAGCTCGACGGTCTTCCGCTCGGACATTTATAGACGCCGGCTCCTCTCTCGATATTTAACGTCGGAGCTCGACGGTCTTCCGCTCGGACATTTATAGACGCCGGCTCGTCTCTCGATATTTAACGTCGGAGCTCGACGGTCTTCCGCTCGGACATTTATAGACGCCGGCTCGTCTCTCGATATTTAACGTCGGAGCTCGACGGTCTTCCGCTCGGACATTTATAGACGCCGGCTCGTCTCTCGATATTTAACGTCGGAGCTCGACGGCCTTTATGGCTAACTTCGACATTGCTGATCGGCGGAACCCTCGGCCATCCTTTGAATTAATTTTGCTTCCTGCATTACAAGGACCTGGGCGACTAACATATACAAAAATGATTTACATTCGTGCACCTTTCACCCCACTCGATAAGGCTGAAGATGATTCGCACTCCACGGTCGATCCAGCTGCCGCCCGTCTTCATCCTCCAAATAATAAGCTCCCGAGCGGAGTTTTTCAATAACCTTGAAGGGACCCGCCCAAGGAGCTTCAAGCTTGCCGACGTCGCCGACCGGCTTGACTTTCTTCCAGACGAGATCGCCGACCTGGAATGATCTGGGGATTACGCGGCGGTTGTAGTTTTGCTTCATCCGCTGCCGGTATGCCATCAGCCGAACGGACGCCTTGGCTCGCTCCTCGTCGACCAAATCCAGCTCCATGTTCCTCCATTCGGCGTTGCCATCATCATAACTCTGGATCCGGACGGACTCAACGCCGACTTCGACCGGAATGACCGCCTCGCCGCCATACACCAAATGGAACGGCGTGACGCCCGTCCCTTCCTTCGGCGTCGTTCGGATGGCCCATAAGACGCCCGGCACTTCATCCGGCCAACTTCATCCCAAATGGTCGAGCCGAGCGCGCAGAATACGAAGAATTTCCCGATTGGCTACTTCGGCTTGACCGTTGCTCTGGGGATAAGCCACGGACGTGAAGTGTTGCTCGATGCCGTAGCTTTTGCACCAATCCTCTAGCACCTTCCCTGTGAATTGCCGCCCATTGTCGGAAACCAATCGGCGAGGGATGCCGAACCGACAGATGATGTGTTGCCAGATAAATTTTTTGACCATCTGTTCGGTGATCTTTGCCAGCGGCTCGGCCTCCACCCACTTGGAAAAATAATCGACCGCCACTAGCAAAAATTTCCTTTGCCCGGTCACCATCGAAAATGGACCGACAATATCCATTCCCCATTGATCGAACGGACATGAAACAGTTGATGCCTTCATTTCCTCGGCCGGTCGGTGGGAAATGGACCTCCAAATTGATCCTGTCCGAACGGCTGACTCAACGGACGCTGGGCACGTGGCGCTCTCCGGTTGCTGATGTGGGTCTTCGACTGGTCGTACGAAGCTCCGGCGACCCTGCACAGAAGTCGGGCCGGGAAGGGGTTCCCGGCGGCGACCCTCCGACGCTCAAGTCAGGCAAGCAAGTGGTAAAGAAAGTGGCTCCAAAACTTGTAGAATGCGTACCTCCGGCGAAGTCTGCGGCTCTTTATATAGAGCGGTGAAAGAGCCTCTACACGCCCACCGAGGCGCGTACGTGTCCGCAGCCCATACCTCAGTATGTGTTTGTCAGAAAGCTTACCTGACGCCATACTGCAACAGTCCCATCGCGCCTTCGATGGGACAACAAGACACCCCGTTGTCAGACTAGGAGTATGGCTTAGCCATATGACTTGACGGCTGTCAGAAGATGTTCCTGTTCTCCTTTAACCACCGTCGGCCGGGACGTACGTCTGGCTGGCTGGATGGAGACCATCGTCCGGACGACCTTCATCCCCTGCGCCGGCCGGGCGGCACGCCCCTCACGTCTCGCCTGTCGCTTGCGTTGAAATGCTGGGGAGACTTCCGGGCGAGTGCCTTCCGCTCGGCTCTTAGACATTGTTTCATTGAGCGTCGGAACCCCAACTTTAGTCGGGGCGCCTATTGCCTCAGCTATTCACCGGTTGGTCTGCCTATCCGGTCGGCCACTTGGCCTTTTGACTCCAGCGTGGCATGGACCTCTCAGAATGGGGGTCCCCCGTTCTAACCGCCGGATCAATAGACTAGATGGTGGACTCAATGGCGGGCTACAAGTTGATCTGCATGCTCGACGCATACCAAGGGTATCACCTGTTGGATCGTGACGTTTTGATAGAGGGGGGGGGGGTGAATATCGATTAAAAAAAATTCATTCAAACAGAGTTACGCGCAGCGGAAATGGAAAAACAATGCTAACACAAACCAGTTTTACTTGGTTCGGAGCCTGTGTCGACTCCTACTCCAAGGCCCGCACACAAGGGTGCTTTCGGTGGACAATCACTAGCAGCTCGAAAAATTATTACAAACGAAGTGCTGAAATGCTAATGAAAATTAAAGCGAAACCGTCAAGAAAATTAACCAAAGAAGAAAGAGCGCGTTGTCAGAGCTTTGTTAGCGTCGCAGGAGCGCAGAGCAGCAGAGCAAGCAGTAGAAGATCTCTTTTTTTAGTTGTGTTTGAAGCTCCCCCCTGACCCTCCTTTTACGGGGCGCCCCGGATTCCTTCCAGGCACCCTGGTGAGACGTGGCAGGTCCAATCAGCGAGCTCCACGTGGCGACGCGCAATCTGGATAAAAATCGCCTCCCGGGCGCCCAGATCCCCTCTGGGCGTCCAGACCACCTTTCTCCAGAAACTAGCTTTCTTGCAAGACAAGGTTAGTCCGAGGCAAATAAATAATGTACATCCTTCAAAACAGAGTGTTAGCACAGTTTATAGGTTTGACATAAAAAGTATGACTTAGATTCCGTCTTTCCGAGACCGGAATCTAGTCACGATCTCGACTTAGAGATCCGAAATGGATCTAAACCGGATCGACGCCTAATGTTCCCTTCCCGAGAACGCGTCCTCACAGTCACTCCTTTCGAGTGACTTACCTTTACTCACCTGCCAGACGTCCGGTCAGCCCTTCGACCCATCTGGACTTCTCGCCAGCTATCCGGTCTTCTCGCCAGCTATCCAGTCAGCCCGTCGACCTAGCTGGACTTCTCGCCAAGCGTCCGGTCAGCCCGTCGACCCGCTTGGACTTCTCGCCAGCTATTCGGTCAACCCGTCGACCTAACTAGACTTCTCGCCAAGCGTCTAGTCAACCCGTCGACCTGCTTGGACTTCGTGCCAGACATCCGACCTGTCTGGACTTTGTCTACACACTCGGTCAGAGTGTTAGATCACAACAAACCTATCTTAACTCGATTTGTCATTCATCAAAACCTGAGTTAGACCGTTAGTACTAATCGCACCAACAATCTCCCCCATTTTGATGGAATGACAACCTGGTTAAGTTAGTACAAATATGCGAGTAAAAAAGTTAAACCTTTTGTTCTAGCATGTTAATTTATTTTATTTTTCTAACTTAACCACCTATCCCTCCCCCTTTGGCATTCATCAAACAAGGACACATTAATAAATATAGAATACATAAAAATGTAGGAAATGATGTCAAGTTAACTTGGGGGAGTTTAAACTTTCGAAGATTTGTTTAAAATATTAATTAATTTTAAGGACTAAGCTAAAACATGTAAAACAGTCTTTTGGAAAATAGCTAAGTTTTGAAAGAGTGGCTAAATATAGAGCATTTAAAGATTTATTTTTGCAAAAGTTAATTTTCAAAAATGACTTTATAAATTCATAGAGGATTTTCAAATCATAAATTTGAAAAGCAATTTTTTAATATAAGTATAAGTTTCAAATTTTAGGATCAAGGTGAATTTTCAAAATATGTTTCAATTTTGAAGTATTTTTTTTTAAAATACTAAAAAAAATGAGTTTTAAAAGGTGTTTACTTTTCAAAAATGAGTTTTAAAAAATCTGAGTTTATAAAAATCTAATTGAAGAATTTAATTTTATAAAAGCTAGTTTTAAGAAAATATTTGAAAATTAAGATTTCAAAAAACTAAGTTTGAAAAACTTTTCTTTTCAAGACTTTTTAAGTTTGTAAAAGTTTTAAAAAAGACCAATTTGAATACTGAAAAAAATATTAAAAAAAATATTATGTTTAAGGTGGAGAAAATAATGTTGGTGTTAAGTGTTGAGTTAATCCTCCCCCTAAACCGGACATCTAAGATAGTTGTCTAACCAATTAGGTACTTACTGACTATCAGAAGATAGCAACTTTCACTTGGTTAGTCAAGTTAAGTTCATTATGATCAGTTAGCGGTTGACTGAACTGAATAACTTAACTTGATCAATGTATGTTTTGTATTTAACGCCCAGATTTATATCGATGCACTGACATAAGCATCTTAAGTCCAGACAATTGGCCTATACATCTCACCCCTTTCTATGTTTGTCAATCACAAGCAAAGTAAACCTAGGGTGTTGGTGAGATGCTCAAATAATAGTCCTAAGGGAACATGATTTCTAAAGGGATTTTTCTAGTCTAAGGCTAAAGTTATTTTGAAATTCTAAAAGTTTAAAAATAAAACAATTGTAACCTAGAATTTAAAACAATTTAGAATTTTGAAAATCCTAGTCTATTAAATTAGAGTATAACCAATCAAATCTGAAAATGAAGATCAATAGCATAATATGTACTACAAAAAGCTGTAATAGTGTCATAACAATGCTATATAGTAACCACGACTACTAAGATGATGATGGAGGTGGTCCGGAACCCATCGACCGAAGCAGTGACAATATCTCAGTGTGACGAGCCCGATCGTCCTCTCGTAGATCTCGTCGCAGGTCGGAGATCTCCTGCCGCACATCTCGCCGTAAATCAGAGACCTCCTGTCGCACCTCTCGTCAGAAATCAGAGACCTCTCGTCGTATGTCTCGATGAAACTCGGAGGACTCCTGCTGGAGGCTCGACATAGCTCTCTCTAGCCCGGATACTCGATCGTCTAGAGTGCGAGGAGAGGGACGTGGGGCTCGAGCTGGCGCTGGGGCAGGAGCGGCCTCGTCAGGAAAGAGTGCGAGAAAAAACTCATCGGCCTCCTCTTGCTGTGCGTCTGGGTCAGGCTGGTGCTGTGCCCCCCGCTGCCAAGTCATGATACCCTCATCATCTATATGAATACTAGCTAGGAAAAAATTCCTAGATCCTATAACGTCAAACTCGGTCATATAGCGGATGTCACCTCTGGTGACATCAATGCCCAAAGAGGACATATATGCTGTCAGAATGTGACAGTAGGGCATATGAACTCGCCCACTCGTCACATATCCCGCCGAGTAAATAATGGTGGAAAAGATATGCAGGCTAATGTCAATATCTAGCGTATGACACAGAGCATAGAGGAGAAAGGAATAGAATGGGCGCATCATCACGATGTCGCGAGTGCTCAGTGGTAGAATGCAAAAGACTAAGACCCTATAAAGGGCATAATCCTGGACTCGAAGGGTAACTGACCTAAACTGGGTCACTGTGGGTACTCGCTCGCCCCCGAAAAAATACGAATAAATCGTATCAAGAGTGATATGCGAGTAGGGATCTCCAAAGGGTAGCTCCCTGGGAGGATAGCACTGAAAGGGACAGGTAGACTCTCGTAACTCCAAAAACTCTTGGATGGCAGTAGGGGACAACGTGATATCAGTCCCAGCTGCCCTAGTAGTATAGGTAAAGTCATCTACTTTCACTAGGTTGTTATAAAATTCTGCACAAACTTATGTTTACTGGGCTAGTACATTCAACAAGGTTCTGAAGGTTGTAGTGGTTTATGGCCTCTATAGCTTGAATGCAAGAGCGTAAAAAGAATGCTTTATCTATACATTTGGTCCTAATGGCCATGTAGATGGTTGACTCAAACTTAATCCTAAGCTCATCAGTGGGAAACCTAGGATCAACACTGGGAGTAGAGGGTCCAGCACCAGATTTAGAGCGTTTCCTAAATTATATAACAAAATTATACTAATTAAAGAAAACAAACATGCAATAATATTCTTATACTTTAAATAGAAGACAAGAATTTTACCGAGGAGCCATTGTGAAAATAATTTTAGAACTGACGACCTCGGTTGATTCGCGACAGCGTATTAATCGTAGAACGAGGGAAAATTTTAACTTTGAATGCTTTCGTAGTGAAACTTGGAATAAGCTTGAACGAGAGCTTGGAAGAGGAGGTGCAAGGGTAGGGGGCGCCCCTGCCCCCCTATATATAGGGGAGTCCGGGCGCTCGGACCTATTCCGGGCGCCCGGGGTCAAGTGGGGCAGGGCGCCCGGATTCCCTCCGGGCGCCCCGGGTTCGTATACCAGGGGCGCCCGCCCCTGGTTTTTAACTCCGGTATTAATTTTTTTAATGTAGGTTTTAATTTAAAATAAAAAAAATTAAGTTAAGTTTTTTTAAAGAAATTTTTAAGTTAAAAAAATTAAGTTTTAATTTAAAATAAATTTTTAAGTTAAAAAAAAGTTTTAATTTTTAAAATAAATTTTTAAGTTAAAAAAATTAAGTTTTAATTTTTAAGATAAATTTTTAAGTTGAAAAAAATAAGTTTTAATTTTTAAAATAATTTTTTAAGTTAACAAAGTAAGTTTTAATTTTTAAGATAAAATTTTAAGTTGAAAAAAAATAGGTTTTAATTTTTAAGATAAATTTTTAAGTTAAAAAAAATAAGTTTTAATTTTTAAAATAAATTTTTAAGTTAAAAAAATAAGTTTTAATTTTTAAAATAAATTTTTAAGTTAAAAAAAAAATTATTTTTAAATTTTTAAAATAAATTTTTAAGTTAAAAAAAGTTTTAATTTTTAAAATAAATTTTTAAGTTAAAAAAATTTAAGTTTTCATTTTTAAAATAAATTTTTAAGTTAAAAAAAATTAAGTTTTAATTTTTAAAATAAATTTTTAAGTTAAAAAAAAAATAAGTTTTAATTTTTAAGATAAATTTTTAAGTTAAAAAAATTAAGTTTTAATTTTTAAGATAAATTGTTAAGTTAAAAAAAATATGTTTTAATTTTTAAAATAAATTTTTAATTTTAAAAAATAAGTTTTAATTTTTAAGATAAATTTTTAAGTTAAAAAAAATAAGTTTTAATTTTTAAAATAAATTTTTAAGTTAAAAAAATAAGTTTTAATTTTAATTTTAATTTTAAATTAATTTTAGTTTAATTTTGATTTAATTTAATTTTAATTTTAAATTTTAAATTTATATTTTAATGTCCTTAGTCATCTCACCCGATCTATGTTTTCAATCAGGGAATCCTATAATTTTGTGAGATGAATTAGATTCAGTTTTAGGGTTTGTTTTTAACTTGCGTTAGATTCAGGTTTATCTTTGGGTTCAACAGATAGACGTTCTCTAGATAAATTTCTGGGCTATGGTGAGTCACTCGGACATCATTAAAGTAACCATGCCTTCGAGGTTTTCCAAATAGTCCTATCCACTGGACTTAGTACAAAACCTTGGTCTAACTGGTTAGGATTCATAAAGGGTAGCTTCGGTTAGTTCCACTTAGCCAAATGCACCAGGTCGAAACCATATCTTCCTAGACATGCATAGACTAAGCTTCCCTAACGTACTATCATCTAATATTTCACCAGTACCATTTTTCAAGTTAAACTTGAACCCTTTTTAACTAATCCTAATTACCCTGTCGGGTAGGTTGGTTAGGGTTACCCTGCCGGGTAGGTTAGTTTTGGAGGTGCCAGCTATTCTGGAGCCTCCCCCTGAATTAATGACCATTTAATTTAACTTTGTTCTCGGTTTATGTCTATTTCTTTTGTAATTATATTTTACTTGGTGATAGTTTACATTTTGTTGAGTTTTACTATGTTTAGATTTTAAATTTTTTGGTTTAGGTTTGTATTTTGGTCTTTGACTTGATTTGTTCGAGTTTATATAAACTATTTTTGCTTTGGGTACGTAGTATTGATTAAGTCCTACTTGCGTGATTAAACACGCTTTCGGAACCCAAGCTTGTTTTGTTGGTTTGTGTTGGGTTATTAATGACTTGAATGTTTTATTTGAGCTTGACTTATAGCCAAGTCCGGTTTTATTATAAATTTCTTTTTGATTATTTAATATTAAATCTAAGTTTTCAGATCTTGTTGTGAATTTTTCTAACATTTCTTTTAAATTATTAATTTCTAATTCTAAAGATGAATTCTCCTCCTCAAGTGTTGGATTTTGAGTTGGTGTATTATTTACAACTTGTTCCTTGAGAATTTGATTTTCCTCGAGGAGCATGTTGTTTTCATTTTCTAACTTAACTAATTTATTATTTAAACATGAAATAATTTTAAAAAAAATTCGGTTTAAATTTAGGAATACCTCTTCGGAACCTTCGGAAACGAGTACGGACTCATGGCTCGATTCGGGTTCGGACCCGTCTTCCGATTCTTCCTCCGATTCTTCTTCGCGGACCATCAGCGCGAGGTAACTCTTGTTCTTCTGTTCTTCGGCTTCCGATTCATCCGAGGAAGTGTCGTCCCACGTTGCTTTAAGGGCTTTCTTTTTGGTTGTCCTTGGTTTCTCGTTTTTCAATTTCGGACACTCGTTCTTGTAGTGGCTCTTTTTATTGCATCCAAAGCATGTCACGCTCCTCTGGTCTGTTGGAAAATTGATCCTCTGAAGGTCCTTTTTGTTGAAGCTCCTTTTCCTCTTGGTGAACATTTTCCTTACCAAGTTCACCAGGTGCTCTTCATCTTCAGAGTTCTGATCAGAGTCGTCTTCAGGTTCAGACTTGTTCTTTATCTTCTCCTTGGAGGAACCTGCAAACAAAGCTACACCCTTCTCGGCCCCGACATTAGTTTGTTCGTGTAGTTCTAATTCACAAAACAACTCATCTAATTTAAGCTTAGATAAATTTTTAGAAATTTTGTAGGCATCCACAATAGATGCCCACAAACTATTATGTGGAAACGCATTCAGTGCATACCTTATTAAGTCCCGGTTCTCCATTTGGTGGCCTATCGCGTGGAGCCCGTTGAGGATGTCCTTGATCCTCGCGTGCAACTGACTTGCAGTTTCCCCTTCCTGCATTTTTATATTAAGTATTTTATTTAAGAGTAAATCCCTTTTTGTTACCTTAGCATTGTTGGTGCCTTCGTGCAGCTCGATCAGTTTGTCCCACAGCTCTTTGGCGTTCTTATGTGGTCCGACCCGGTTTAGTTCTTCTCTAGTCAATCTGCACTGTAGGGTGTTGATTGCCTTGTTCTCTATTGATGCCTTCTTTTTTAGGTCTGATGTCCAATCTTCTGGATCCAGTAGATTCCCGGAACTGTCTACTGGAATTTTGTAGGGTCTGGTGACGCTCATCCACTGGTCGAAGTCCGTCTTGAGATACACTTCCATTCGCTTCTTCCAGTACGGGAAATCGTCCCCGTTGAAAAGGGGAGGTCGTACTGTGCTGAAGCCTTCAAGCTGAGACATTTTAATCCCTGCACACAATCAAACAAATGGACAGACAAATTCCCAAGACTTGGTCTTGGATTAGCAGTGCGGGAGGAATTAAAAGACAATAAAGGAACTAAATTCGTGTTGCACCAATTTAGATTTAATTGCAATGAGAAAACTTTCCAAAATGATAATAGTATCAGTTTGGAATTAAATGTAAGACTGAAAGCGAGAGAAAAGAAAAAAAAGAAAACAAAAGAAAATTTCACCCCCTTGTCTGATTGGTGGTTGCACCAAATCAGAGTGGTACCGGCTCTGATACCACTTGTTGGATCGTGAGGTTTCGATAGAGGGGGGGGGTGAATATCGATTAAAAAAAATTCGTTCGAACAGAGTTACGCGCAGCGGAAATGGAAAAACAATGCTAACACAAACCAGTTTTATTTGGTTCGGAACCTGTGTCGACTCCTACTCCAAGGCCCGCACACAAGGGTACTTTCGGTGGGCAATCACTAGCAGTTCAAAAAATTATTACAAACTAAGTGCTGAAATGCTAATGAAAATTAAAGCGAACCGACAAGAAAATTAACCAAAGAAGAAAGAGCGCGTTGTCGGAGCTTTGTTAGCGTTACAGGAGCGCAGAGCAGCAGAGCAAGCAGTAGAAGATCTCTTTTTTCAGTTGTGTTTGAAGCTCCCCCCTGACCCTCCTTTTATATGAGGCTCGGGGCACCCCAGATCCCTTCCGGGCGCCCTGGTGAGACGTGGCAGGTCCAATCAGCGAGCTCCACGTGGCGACACGCGATCTGGATAAAAATCGCCTCCAGGGCGCCCGGATCCCCTCCGGGCGCCCATACCACCTTTCTCCAGAAACCAGCTTTCCTGCAAGACAAGGTTAGTCCGAGGCAAATAAATAATGTACATCCTGCAAAACAGAGTGTTAGCACAGTTTATAAGTTTGACATAAAAATTATGACTTAGATTCTGTCTTTCCGAGACCGAAATCTAGTCACGATCTCGACTTAGAGATCCGAAATGGATCTAAGCCGGATCGACGCCTAATGTTCCCTTCCCGAGAACGCGTCCTCACAGTCACTCCCTTCTAGTGACTTACCTTTACTCACCTGCCAGACGCCTGGTCAGCCCTTCGACCCGTCTGGACTTCTCGCCAGCTCTCCGGTCAGCCTGTCGACCTAGCTGGACTTCTCGCCAAGCGTCTGGTCAGCCTGTCGACCCGCTTGGACTTCTCGCCAGCTATCCGGTCAGCCCGTCGACCTAGCTAGACTTCTCACCAAGCGTCTGGTCAGCCCGTCGACCTGATTGGACTTCGTGCCAGACATCCGACCTGTTTGGACTTCGTCTGCACACTCGGTCAGAGTGTTAGATCACGACAACCCGATTTGTCATTCATCAAAACCTGAGTTAGACCATTAGTGCTAATCGCACCAACATCACCAAGTGTCGCTCGCCCGAGAAAACTAGGAGAAGGTCAGTTTCATTACGCCCGATGGAACGTACTGCTATAACGTCATGTTGGTGTGGGAAGCATCCGATGATCGAACCTAAGTTTTGATAATGGCAAAGGGTTCAAAGTTAAGGTAATTTGTTGTCTAACATGTTTGAATGAGTTTGCAGGAAAGTCTTAAGTGTACTTAGGTAAAAGTCCTAGCTGCGATTAAGTAGGTTGAAAATCCTAGGGGGTGGTAACCCTAGGTCCTAGGGGTGATAACCCTAGGTGGAAAGTCTTGGTGTATCAAGGGGTTCGGGCAAAAGTCCTAGAGTCGGGGACTCTAGGTGGAAAGTCCTGGTGTCGCGAACCAGGTGGAAGATTGGACGGGTCGTGGAGCGGACGCCCAGCAGAAAGTCCTGGAGCCTCGGGTGCTAAGTAAAAGTCCAGTTGGTCTGGAGGATCAACTGACAACAGGTAAACTCTCCTGAGTAGAGTATGTGAGGACGCGCTCCCTGGTGAGGGAACAGTAGGCGTTAGTTCGACCTAGGATTTCCGGATGGAAATATAAAGTCAGAACCAGACAGTCCGGAGACTATCAAATACTTTATTTATCATGTGTATATTGTGCTAACTTTGTTTTGCAGGGTATGGTTAGTTTTTGGGGCTAACATATTTTGCACGAAGTGAATTTGACACATTTGCCTCGGATGAACAGTACTTGAGGAGCCCTCCATGGAGCTTAGCGGCGCCTCGGATGCACTATTGAAGACCTCCACGTAGCAGGGCAGAGGGCGCCCTCCATGGAGCTGGAGGCGCCCTAGACACTGGGTGGAGGGCACCCTCTATGAGCTTGGAGGCACCCTCAGGAGGATAAGCAACGACGAAGCAGGGCTTATCTACGTGCGGCTGACCTGAGGATTGGAGGTGCCCTCAATGAGGTCGAGGGTGCCCTCAACAGGCTATATATGCCTTGCTCGACCAGCAGCAAAAGAACAACGAAATCTGACAATCATTCTTCCATGTGCTACTCAAAGATCGATCCGACAAAACTGTAACTCAACCCCGATTACCAGAAGCTTCAAGTTTACTATTCTAAGTCATTAGTATAATTTTCTTTATTACTTTAATATTGTAATTCAAAACTGTAATTTTTCAAACTGATAGTGATTGCCCAAAGTAAACGCTCAACGAGCGTGAGCCTTGGAGTAGGAGTCGCCCCAGGCTCCGAACCAAGTAAAACCCTTGGTATTCGTGTGTATTTACAATTGTTTTATTTATTTCCACTGCATATTTTACTCGATAGTTTTCCGAAACGTAAGTGAAAGTCACGAGCGCTATTCACCCCCTCCCCTCTAGCGCTTTCAATCTTGCAATTGGTATTAGAGCGGGATCACTTTGAATTGGTGAAACCACTGTTCAAGCAGTTTTTCGTGGTAATTTTTTTATTTTTCGGAGTCAATCGGAATCAGTATAATTGTCGCCTTTTCGATCTATTTTAATCACAATTGAAATTTTTGCTCGAAGCTGGTGCAACACCACTCGAGTTCGCGTATTTATTTTTTAATCCCGCACTACTAATCCAAGACCAAATATTGGAACAAAGTTTCTTGTTTTTATTTGTGCAAGATTTTCTTCCTCAATGTCCCATCAAGAAGGCTACAACACATCCCGCCCACCTCTTTTCTCCGGCGAGGACTTTGGCTACTGGAAGAGCTGGATGGAATACCACCTCGAGACGCAAGTCAAGATGTGGATAATTTTCCAAACCAGACTCGAGCTTCCACGAGACGACACTGGAAAACTAGTCTCATGCGTGAACTGGGACACCAGCTTAATGAAAAAGATTGAAGCAAATGCCAAAGCAACCTGCATGCTACAATGCAGGCTGACAAAAGAAGAACTGAACAGAGTTGACCCTTTCTTAAGAGCGAAAGAACTATGGGAAAAACTGATCGAGCTGCACGAAGGCACCTTCGATACAAAAGTAAGTAAGCACGATTTAATTTTGAATAAATCATATAACATAAAAATTCAAGAAGGTGAGACGACTAGTCAACTTCACGCGCAGATTCAAGATCTATTGAACGGACTCCACGCGATCGGACAGAAGGTGGAGAATCGGGATGTAATAAAGTACGCACTCAACACTTTTCTGAGGAATACATTGTGGGCATCAATGGTAGATGCCTATAAGGTATCTAAGGATTTGTCTTTAATTAAACTAGATGAGTTGCTTTCCGAATTTGAATTGCATGAACAGACTAATGCATGCCTGACTGAGAAAGGCATTGCGTTGATTGCAGGTACAAGCAAGGTAAAGGAGGCAAGAAAGAAGCATCAGATTGAATCCGAGTCCGAAGAAGAACCAGACTCAGACGATGATGGCAATGAAATAGCAGCCGAACTTGTCAACCTAGTACACAGACTCTACAAAAAGAAGAAGGGATTCATAAAGAAGGACATCAAAAAGGTGATTCAATCCAAGAAAGTACAAACAAGTCCAAATGTGAAGTTCGAAGTAACCTGCTATGGCTGTAATCAGAAGGGACATGTCAAAGCCAACTGTCCAAACCAAAAGGAAGCAAAGAAACAGAGGAAAAAGAAAGCACTGCAAGCAACTTGGGATGAGTCATCGTCAGAAGATTCCGACGATGAGCTTGGGCAGACGAGCTTCCTTGCGCTGACAGCCCAGGAACAAATCAATGAATCGAAGATTGAGAGCGAATCGGAAATAGAGTCTGAGAGAAGCCACGGATTTGTATCCGTTTCTGAAAGGCCTCAACCCATTGTAAGTATTTCTCAAGTAAATAAAGTTTATAATTTAGTCAATTACCTTATGCGCAAATTAGCTAAATCCAATGTCCGAGTCAAATCACTTCAAAAGGAGGTAACAACCTTTAAAGAAGTGACTAACCCTAGCTCCTTGACTGACCTCATTCAGACTAGAACCTCTCAAGTACAAAAGCTTGAGGAAGAGAATTCTAGCCTGAAAAATCAAGTCAAGGAACTAAAGGATATGTTGGAACGGTTCACCTTGGGTTCCAAGAATTTTAATTTGATTCTTGGAAAACAGCGAGCCGTTTACAACCGATCCAGACTTGGATTTAAGACTAAACAAAAATACAAGTCTTATTTATCAATTATAAATGGAGCTAATAGAAAAATAGTCCAAGCATGGGTCCCCAAGTTGAACTTGGTTAATTAAGTTGGACTTGAACAATATTGGGTCCCCAAGGATCAAGTCCACTACCTTAATAAACCTTATCAAGGCTATGATTCAGGGGGAGCCGATAGAAAGACTATTTTTATTAATAAATAGATTTTTTTGATGATTGTTGATAACCATGATTTTACTGCATTATTTTGATTCATTTATGCATGGTTTTGAGGTTGATTTTATAGGTAAATCATGGTTACATCACATTTTGTGCATAATATGTATTTTTGGACCTAATTGCAAATAATCTTATTTTTGGTATTATTTGATGCTAATATTTGATTCTTATTTTGTAGGCATCAAAGGATCTTAGATTTGGATCTATTTGGACCGAAATTGGGCTCGAATCGGAGTTCAAACAAGAAGATCAAGCTTTGGAGCATTATGAGCCGTTCATCAAGAATAGGATAGATCTGGACCATCCGTTGAAGATCTGGCCGATCCAACTTAATGGGGAGCAGATCTAAGCTATTGATGAAGATCCAGAAGTTTTGATCCAGATCTGAGTTCATCCAGCCATTGATCCAGCTTAATTAATCTGGGCCGTTCATTGAAGACTGTGCAGATCTGGGCCATCCAGTCATGATCTGATCGATCCAACCTATGGGAGGGTAGATCCAGACCCTAGATCAACATCAGTACCTTCGGATCGGATTTTGGATGACATTTCACCGTTGATTTAGCCCGGAATCAATCTCAGCCGTCCGATCAGATCCAGATCTGATTTAAATGAGAAGCTACAGTACCTTTCTTCGTCGTCGACTCCTCCGCGCACAGCGCCGCGTCCCGCGAGTTTTCCAGTGGATTCCGACCACCATCCTCTTCCAGATCCACTTCTCAGTGAGTCTTGTTTGCGTTGGAGCTTCCATCCGTTGGCTTCCAAGTCTTGATCAACTGCACGCACCGGCGAACATCTCTCCGGAGCTCAGATCTGTCCGTGAGTTTCCTCTTCTTCAGCCATCATCGGAGGAATTCCTTGGTGACAGTGGCTCGCTCTCCATCGGAGAGCATCGATTCAGAGACTTCATACTTCAGATCTGCAGAATTTCGAGCTTGGCAGATTCATTCTTCACCAGCTTTTCCGGGAAGATTTTCTTCGGTGCTGGAGAATTCTGAACTGAGTTAAGTGTTTGAGAGCTTCTTCATTTATGTTCCTTGTGTGACGGCAAGGAAAGACTCATTAGAAGAGTAGATTTGGGTAGAGATGGTTTAGATTCAAATTCTGAAATTTATTATTTCTGCATTTTGTTTCTTTCATGTTCTGATTTTGTTGATTTACTGTTTAGCAAACCCCAGTTCTATTCTAACTTGTTTAACATTCCTATCCTGATTTCTAATTTGATTTGAATTTTACTTGGAATTCTTTGTTAGGTTTCAATAAGTTAGAGGTAGTTTCAATTAATGAATTTCGGAAACTCTTATTTGATTCATTGGATTTTGTTGTGGTTGTTAACATGTTGAAATTGTGGATACTTAACTTGAGATGTTGATTATGCTTCTCTGTTCAAGGTAACAAGAAAGCATTTGAATTAAATGGTTGTATCTAGTGAGAATGAGGTTTGGATGATACTTTGGCTTTACAAGGCTGTTTGAAATCTTAAGTATACTTGTTACTTGTTAATTTTGTTCTCTGAATTGGAATTGTGATGGTTGCAGTGAAACTTTAATGATAAATTCTTACTTGAGATTTCGATTGTTACTTGAATAATATGTTAATGATCAAATGTGAGATTGGATGGTTTACTAGTTGAAGAATTTGAGTCATTGATGATAGATTGGTGCTAATTTGATGAAATGAAGATGATGATGTTTTGAGGAAGTCAACCTTGTTTAAATTCTATTCTAGAGATGGCTGAACCTATCTTGTGGATAAAACAATTTGATTTGAATCAATTCTAGAATTCACACACATTTACTAGTTAACCTTGGAAAAAATACGACTTGGGACTCGTTGCTACAACGCTTGTTTTAATTTTAATGAGTTTCAATCTTAATTAATTTGATGTGCCAAGTGACATGAAAATGGCTAACACCAATTGTCTTTACTGCTTTTATTATACATGCTTAGATTAGGCTAGATAAGGACCTATGCATAATTTACACTTGACTAGTAAGACCTAGGGATTTCAAAAGGAAAATTAAATATCTAATTTCTTTGAAAGGCTTTGTTTAGAAATGTTGGATGACTCCATACCCAAGAAGGCCTACTGCCTCACCACATCCTGGAAGTCAATCTTTGAAATGAATATTTAATTGACTAATTGGAAAACCTGAGTCTAACTCAAATGTAAATTAATCCTTAAATGATAACTTAAATCAAATATTAAATTAACAATCTCACAAAAACCTATAAGGTTCCCTGATTGATAATTTAGAAATGGGTGAGATGAACTTAGGTAAAATTTATATCACTCAATTAAATTAATTAATTAATCTAATTAAATTAATCTCAATCAATTAACCTAATCAATTAATAAATCTAATTAATCTGATTAAATTAATCTCAATCAGTTAACCTAATCAATTAATAAATCTAATAAATCTAATTAATAAAATTGATTAACTTAATCTCAATTAACTCAATTAACTTAAAATTAATATTACCTAATCTAACCCAACCAATTCATAACTTAAACCTAAATCTGATTAACTCAATTAAACGCAAAACCATCTCACAATCACTCATAGGAGTATCATGTTTAATAATCTAGACTAGGTGAGATGAAATATTAAGGGGTTAATTTCAATCAAACTATCTTTTGATCCGTCAAATTGAACCAAATCAAATACTTTATGTGTATGAACATAAAGATTTGGATCAATGGATGTTAAATAGTGAATCCTCCAGATACATGACTGGAGACAAATTGAAATTCACTAAACTAAAATTCAAGAACCTAGGACCAGTTGCATTCCGCAATGATAGAACACTTAAGGTAATCGGAACAGGTAATATCCAACTAAGTTCCGATTTCTATATTCGAAAAGTTTTATTGGTTGATCAACTGAATTTTAACCTAGTATTAGTCAATTATGTGACTTAGGGTACTTAGTCACATTTTCAAAAACTGATTGTTTAATTAAAAATGTTGAAAACCCTGAAATTGCACTTAAGGGAATTAGGAAAAAGAACATCTATATAATTGACCTACCAACCTCCTCACTAAAGTGTCTATTAACACAACAAGAGGAAATTAAGTTGTCGTACAGAAGACTGGGTCACACTCATACCAGACTCATTTCGAAAATAAGTCAAAATGACTTAGTTAGAGGTTTACCCAAATTAAAATTTGTAGCAAATACAATTTATAAAGTTTGCCAACAAGATAAACAAACCAAATCAACCCATAAATTAACCAACTTAAATAGAACTAACTCAATACTTGAGCTCCTACACTTAGACCTATTTGATTCACATGGAGCCAAGTCACTAAGCAAGAACCAGTATTGCTTAGTTATAATTGATGAATACTCAAGATTTATTTGGATAAAATTTCTAAAAACTAAAGATGAAACTTACGAAATCTTTAAAACCTTTTGCAACTTAGTAGAAAATGAAAAAGATACTAAAATTAAAAGGATTAGAAGTGATCATGGAGGAGAGTTTGAAAACCATAAATTTATTGAATTTTATGAAATTAATGGATACAAACACGAGTACTCATGCCCTAGAACCCTCCAACAAAATGGTCTAGTAGAACGCAAAAATAGAACCCTACAAGAAGCCGCTAGAACCATGTTAAATGAATATAACTTAAATAGTCAATTCTGGGCTGAGGCAATTAATATAGTCTGTTACATTCAAAATAGAATTTTAATTAATAAATTTCATAATTAAACTCCTTACGTAATATATTATAATAAAATAACCAACCTAAATTATCTAAAAGTGTTTGGATGTAAAGTCCACATTCTAAACACTAAAGACTATCTAAGAAAATTCACATCAAAATCAACCCCTGAGATCTTTTTAGGGTATTCCGCAACCAGTAGGGCCTATAGAGTCTATAACAAAGAAACCCTAAAAGTTGAAGAAACCACTAATATAATTTTTGATGAAGATAATAACTCAATAAATGAAAATGTTAATCAAAACATAGAAAATATTAATTCAAGAAACATACAAGATGATGAAGATGTTCAAATTAAACCTAGTGAATCATAAGAATCAATTATTGACCCTAATATAAGACCATCAAGAATAAGTACCAATCACCCATCTGACCAAATTTTGGGTGATCCAATCCTAGGAGTTCGAACTAGATCATCTTATAGAAACCTAAGTCAGATAGCCCTTATCTCTAAAATTGAATCCAAAACTATAGAAGAAGCCCTACCAGACGCATACTGGATATTAGCAATGCAAGAAGAGTTAGCCAAATTTGAAAAAAACTAGATCTGGGAACTAGTACCTAAACCCATAAACAAAACCATAGTTGACACTAAATGGGTATTTAAAAATAAATTGGACGATAAGGGCGAAATAGTAAGAAATAAAGCTAGATTGGTAGCAAAATGGTTCAACCAAGTAGGAGGGTAGACTATG
Source organism: Zingiber officinale (assembly GCF_018446385.1). Lineage (NCBI taxonomy): Eukaryota > Viridiplantae > Streptophyta > Magnoliopsida > Zingiberales > Zingiberaceae > Zingiber > Zingiber officinale. Next base: position 124,294,162 of record NC_055997.1, read on the forward strand.
ATGAAACCTATGCTCCCGTAGCCAGACTTGAATCCATAAGGATGCTGCTGATCTATGCAGCACATAAAGGATTCAAGTTATATCAAATAGATGTAAAATCTGTATTTTTAAATGGGTTCGTCAAAGAAGAAGTGTATGTAAGTCAACCCCCAGAATTTGAGGACTTGGACCACCCAAACCATGTCTTTAGGTTAAAGAAAGCCTTATATGGACTAAAACAAGTACCTAGGGCTTGGTATGAATGCTTATCAACTTATCTAATATCTAAGGGGTTTAAACAAGGTCAAATAGATCAAACTCTATTTGGAAAAACCCTAGAAAAAGACATTTATAGCTCAAATTTACGTAGATGACATAATTTTTAGTTCAACTAATACTAAATTTTTAAAAGAATTTACGAAATTAATGGAAAGTGAATTTGAAATGAACTTAGTTGGGGAGCTCAACTTCTTTTTAGGCTTACAAATTAAACAAACCAAAGATGAAATTTATATTTTTCAAACAAAATATGCTAAGGAATTAATTAGAAAATTTGGCATGGAAAATTCTAAAAATATAAATACTCCAATGGCAACCAATGTTAAAATTGATTCTGATCTAGAAGAAAACCCAGTAGACTTAAACTACTATCGAAGTGCGATAGGGAGTCTACTTTATCTAACTCAAAACTGACTTGACATTTTGTTTGCAGTAGGTATGTATGCAAGATACCAATCTTGTGTTAAGGAGTCACACCTAATAAATGTTAAAAGAATACTTAGATATATTAAGGGACCCCTAAATATAGGACTCTGGTACCCTAGGTCTTGCACCTTTGACCTAATTGGCTATTCTGACTCAGACTATGTCGGATGCAAACTAGATAGAAAAAGTACAAGTGGTAACTGTCAATTTCTAGGGCAGTGCTTAGTAAGTTGGTCAAGCAGAAAACAACACTATGTTGTTTTATCCACTATTGTTGGTTGCTACTCGGAAAACCTATAGGTTCCACTGTACAAAATTTTGTACAAAGGTCTGAACCTTTTCCTAGCTACCATGTGTTCTTTTAAATTAAATTTTGGATCGCCTGCGGAACTTAACACGTTTGATCCAAAACTTAATCTATTTGTTCTTTTAGGTTTTGACTTGGATCTCCTGCGGAACTTAAACAAGTTCGACCCAAGTCTCCTTAAGTTATTAATTCCATTAAATATTAATTTCCATAATTGATTCCCAGTACTGACGTGGCGAGGCACATGGCCTTCTTGGATATGGGAGCAACCACCACCGACTAGACAAAACCTTTTATAGAAATCTAATATTTAATTTCCTAAAATAACTTTAGGTTAACCAAAGAGAACAATCAAATCACAAGGAAAAAAAAACAAAAGAACACAACATCGAAAAACATATTCGAAATTCTAGAACGTAAGCCTCTTGCATTTGGTATTATTTCCATAAATAACTAGTATGATGCGGAAAGAAAAATTACTAGTTATACCTTGTAGAAAAATCTCTTGATCTTCTATCGTATTCCTTTTCTAACCTCGGACGTTGTGTGGGCAACGATCTACCGAGATGAGAAACCACCAACCACCTTCTTCTCCTCCAAGCAAGGTTCGGCCACAAAGGAAGAACTTCACCAAAGAAGAAAACTAAAATACTAACCAAGCTCCAAGAGATGCTAGCTTTCTCTCCTTCTTCTTCTTCTTCTCCAAGTAGTATCCGGCCACCACAAGAACTCCAAGAGGGATGAAGTATTCGGCCACCACAAGAGGAAGAGAAGGAGAGGATGATGGCCGGCCACAACACCAAGGAAAAAGGGAGAGAAAATAATAGAGGTTGTGTCTCATGAAGGCACCATCACCCCTTCTTTTATATTCCTTGGCCTAGGCAAATTAGGAAATTTAATTACAATAAAATTTCCTTAATTTCCTTGTCATGATTTAATTGAGAAAAATAAAATAAAATTTCCCAATTTAATCTATATTGGCCGGCCACATCATTGGAGAACAAATTGGACAAGTTTTAATCAACAATTAAAACTTCCTAATTTGTTTCCGGAAATTTTAAAAATAAAATTTCTCTTTAAAAATCTCTACATGGTTAATAAAAAGAAATTTTCATAATTTTAATTTTACAACATGTGAATAATTTTTAAAGAGAAAATAAAATATCTCACCAATCTACAAATAAGGAAAGAGATCAAATCTCTTTCTTTAATCTTTTGTAAATTTTACAAGAGAGATAATTTTAATTTAAATTCTCTTTAATAAATTATTTCTTCCACATAATAAAAATTAAAATTAAAAATTCTTTTTAATTTATTTTGGCCGGCCCTACTAGCTTGGGTTCAAGCCAGGGCCGGCCACCCAATCTTATACCTAGGCCGGCCCTAGCTTGTTCCCAAGCTAGCTTGGCCGGCCCCTATTGGGTGGGTATAGAAGGTGGGTATAGGTGGGTATAGAACTCTATAAATAAGAGGCTACGATAGGGACCGAGAGGAGGAATTGGTTTTGGTCTCCCGATAAAATTAAGCATCCCGTGTTCGCCCCGAACACACAACTTAATTTTATCAATGATAATTCATTCCACTAGAGAACTATCATTGAACTACCGCACCAATCCCAAATTATATTTTTGAGCTCCTTCTTATTATGAGTGTGTTAGTCTCCCTGTGTTTAAGATATCGAATGTCCACTAATTAAGTGAGTTACTGACAACTCATTTAATTAATATCTTAGTCCAAGAGTAGTACCACTCAACCTTATCGTCATGTCGGACTAAGTCCACCTGCAGGGTTTAACATGACAATCCTTATGAGCTCCTCTTGGGGACATTATCAACCTAGTATCTCTAGGACACAGTTTCCTTCTATAATCAACAATACACACTATAAGTGATACCATTTCCCAACTTATCGGGTTTATTGATTCATCGAACTAAATCTCACCCATTGATAAATTAAAGAAATAAATATCAAATATATGTGCTTGTTATTATATTAGGATTAAGAGCACACACTTCCATAATAACCGAGGTCTTTGTTTCTTTATAAAATCAGTATAAAAGAAACGACCTCAAATGGTCCTACTCAATACACTCTAAGTGTACTAGTGTAATTATACAGTCAAGAAAAACTGATACCTAATTACACTACGACCTTCTAATGGTTTGTTCCTTTCCATTTTGGTCGTGAGCTACTGTTTATAATTTATAAGGTACTGATAACATTATCTTCTGCATGTGACACCACATGCTATGTTATCTACAATATAAATTAATTGAACAACTACAAACAAATGTAAATAATTTGACCAAATGTGATTCTTTATTCAAAACAAATGTTTACAAAAGCTTAGGCTTTCAGTATATACTCCAACACCCTAGGTCTTGCACCTTTGACCTAATTGGCTATTCTGACTCAGACTATGCCGGGTGCAAACTAGATAGAAAAAGCACAAGTGGTAACTGTCAATTTCTAGGGCAGTGCTTAGTAAGTTGGTCAAGCAGAAAACAACACTATGTTATTTTATCCACTACTGAAGCTGAGTACATAGCCCTAGGAGAATGTATATCTCAATTATTATTGGATGATGCACACTTTAAAGGACTATCAACTAGAATATAAAAATTAAAAAAATTCAATTGATAATATAACTTAACCAAGAATTCAATTCACCACTCAAGGACTAAACACATAGAAGTGAAACATCACTTTGTGAGGGATCATGTAACTAAGAGTGACATTGTACTCAACTATGTTGAGTACAAGTCAAACCTGGCTGACATTTTCACAAAACCCTTACCTGAACTTGAGTTCAGTAGTGCACTTAGAAGACAAATAGGGATGTGTTTAATAGAATAGAATTTTTTTTACTACTTACTATTTCAAAATTATAATCTTGGTTTTAAAATTCTAGGAAAAATATTTTTCAAAATTCTATTTTTGTTAGTATTTCAAAATTTGGACTTAGCCTAGGTAGCTACTCCCTAGAAAGCATGTACCCCTAGATGTCAGCCAGAGTATCTCACAAGCACATTAGAATTACCTTGCTTGTGTATGAAAGACACTTAGAATGGTGTGAGATGCATAGGGTACTGTCTGGACTTTAGAATGCTTATGTCTGTGCATTAAATACCAAATTCATATAAATCAAATTAAGTTGTCCATGCTTAGTCAAACTAACTGGAACACTTACTTAATTTGACTAACCAAGTGAAAACTGCTACCTCATGGTAAACAGCTAGTAACTAAAGGTTAGACATTTGTTTGAAAGTAGATATTTCGTTACTCATGCTTGGACTCTAGGACCTTAATGTTTTTGTTACAAAAATTGACTGGCATTAATCAAGGGGGAGTAAAAGAAAGATTTTCGAATTAAGCCAAGTTCATATTTTTGTTTCAAACAGAAGTTTTTTGTTAGAATTTACTTAAAATTATTTTTAAAATTTGGTTATTTTTAAACTTGGTGTTAAAATGAAATTATTTTTCATGTTTAAAATAAATTATTATTAAACTTAGTGTTTATTCAAAATTAAAATTATTTTTTCAGCTTATTGTTGAATTAATATCAATTTTTTAAGTAAAATTAGTTTTTAAGCTTAGTGTTTATAAAAAAGTTTTTTTATACTTAACTAAGTTGATGCTTTTATCAGAACTTTTATTTAAGATGAGTACATTTAAAGCTAAGTGTTTAATCAAGTTCTTTTAAAACTCATACTTACCTATGTTTAAAATCCTTTAAAGCTAAGTTATTTTCAAATTCTCTTTCAAATTTTGCTTCTTCTTACAAAACTATATTTAAGTAAAAGCTACCTTTCATGGGGAGCTAATTATCTTTTCTCTTACACTCCTTTCTCTATTATTTTTGAAGTGGTACTTTTGATATATGGCAAAGGGGGAGAGGAAAGTGAAAGTTAAGTAGCAAAGTGATTAAGGAGGAGATACAAAAACAAATTGCAAACAAATTGCTATGCTATGTTGCATTTATGCTATGCTTTTATGCTATGCTATGATCTTGCTATGTTGTTATGCTATGTTGCATTTATGCTATGATTTTATGTTTTTACTTAACTTTGAATTTTGTTGTCATAATAAAAAAAAGGGAGATTGTTAGTGCGGGAAGCATCCGACAATCAAACCTAAATTTTGATAATGGCAAAGGGTTCAAAATTAAGGTAATTTGTTGTCTAATATGTTTAAATGAGTTTGCAGGAAAGTCCTAAGTGTACTTAGGCAAAAGTCCTAGCTGCGGTTAGGCAGGTTGAAAACCCTAGGTCCTAGGGGGTGATAACCCTAGGCGGAAAGTCTTGGTGGGTCGAGGGCTTTGGGCAAAAGTCCTAGAGTCGGGGACTCTAGGTGGAAAGTTCTAGTGTCGCGAACTAGGTGGAAGACTGGACGGGTCATGGAGCGGACGTCCAGCAGAAAGTCCTGGAGCCTCGGGTGCTGAGCAAAAGTCCAGTTGGTCTGGAGGATCAACTGGTAATAGGTAAACTCTCCTAAGTGGAGTAAATGAGGGTGCGTTCCTCGGTGAGTGAACAGTAGGCGTTGGTTCTACCTAGGGCTTCTAGATGGAATCCAAAGTCAGAACCAGACAGTCCGGAGACTGTCAAATACTTTATTTATCATGTCTATATTGTGCTAACTTTGTTTTACAGGGTATGGTTAGTTTCTGGGACTAACGTATTTTGCAGGAAGTGAATTTGACACATTTACCTTGGATGAACAGTACTCGAGGTATCCTTCATGGAGCTTGGAGGCACCTTGAGTGCACTACTGAAGACCTCCGCGCAGCAAGGCAGAGGGTGCCCTCCATTGAGCTGGAGGTGCCCTGGATGCTGGGTGGAGGGCGTCCTCCATGAGCTTGGAGGCGCCCTCAGGAGGATAAGCATCAACGAAGTAGGGCATATCCAAGCGTAGCTGACTCGGGGATTGGAGGTGCCTTCAATGAGGTTGAGGGCGACCTCAACAGGCTATATATGCCTGGTTCAACCAACAGCAAAAGACAACGAAATCTAACAATCATTCTTCCATGTGTTGCTCAAAGATTGATCCGACAAAGCTGTAACTCAACCCCGACGACCAGAAGCTTCAAGTTTACTACTCTAAGTCATTGGTATAATTTTCTTTATTACTTTAATATTGTAATTCAAAACTGTAATTTTCTGAATTGATAGTGATTGGCCAAAGTAAATGCTCAACGAGCGTGGGCCTTGGAGTAGGAGTCGCCCCAGGCTCTGAACTAAGTAAAATCCTTGGTGTTCGTGTGTGTTTGCAATTATTTTATTTATTTCCGCTGCATATTTTACTAGATAGTTTTCCGAAATGTAAGTGAAAGCTAAGAGCGCTATTCACCCCTCCCCCTCTAGCGCTTTCGATCCTACATGTCATGTCATTCAGACTCAAGAATGTCGGAGTCACTTACTAGAGACTGATGAATAAGGTGTTCCGACGGCAGATCAACCGTAATATGGAGGTATACGTCGACGACATATTAATAAAATTCCTTCGGGCTGCTGACTTGTGCGCAGATATCGAGGAGATCTGCCGAATGCTGAGGACCTATGGAATATAGCTGAACCTAAGCAAGTGTCTGTTCGGCGTGAAGAGTGGTCGTTTCCTGGGTTACATCGTCATCGAGCGGGGCATTGAAGCCAATCCAAGCAAGGTCAAAGCGTTGCAAGACATGCCTCCACCTCAGAACTTGAAGGAAGCTCAACGACTGACCGGTCGGATCACAGCGCTGTCCAGATTCATATCCAAGTCATTCGACTGGAGCCTGCCATTCTTCAAAGTGCTTCGCCAAGCTACAAAATTCTAGTGGGACGCCAAGTGTGATCGGGCATTGAAAGAGCTGAAGGAATATCTAAACTCCTTGCCTGTACTAGCCAAGCTAGTTGTTGGCGAGTCATTTTGGATTTATCTATCATCAAATGAACATGCCGTTGGATCGGCTCTAGTTAGGCAAACGGTCAAGAGTAGCAGCCTGCATACTTTTTAAGCCATATATTGAAGGATGCAGAGTCTCGCTACACCGATCTTGAAAAATTAGTTTATGCTTTGATTCTTGCCGCTCGGAGGTTTCATCTGTACTTCCTAGCACACACACTCATTATGCTAACTAACATCACCTTGGGATAAGTCCTTCTCAACCCCGAAGCATCAGGAAGGCTAATCAAATGGATGACCGAGTTAAGCAAATTCGACATTCAATATCAACCCCAAGCGGCAATCAAGGCTCAGGCCTTGGTGAATTTCGTCAAAGAGGTCCAGAATGTCGAGCCGGAGGCAACATGGAGGATATATGTTGACGGCTCGACCACTCGGCAAGGCAGCGGAATCGACATATTGCTTATCTCACCTCAGGAGGACCGGATGCAGCTCTCTGTTCGGTTGAACTACAGAGCCACCAATAGTGAAGTAGAGTATGAGGCATTGATAGTCGGCCTATAGACAGGCCGACATGTGGGAGCTGTCAAAGTCCTCATCCACTCGGATTCTCAATTGGCTGCTCAACAGTTATTCGGGGCGTTCGAGATAAGCAATGGCCGACTCAGGCTCTATGCGGAGGCCTTTGAATAGTTGAAGACCAACTTTCAAGAGGTCATTATACAAAAAATCCCTCGATCGGAGAAATAGACGACAAATGCATTAGCAAAATTGGCCAGCTCATTAACGCTGATCGTCATAGGCAGCCGATCGAACAGGTCTCGCTCGTGGCGCATATCGATCGAATGGAAGGAATAACCTTCCCCAACAACTGGAGAATGACCCTAATAGAGTTCTTGCGGTTGGGAGCCACACCTGCCAATCCGAAAGAAGCTCGCTTGCTGAAGAAGAGGGTTGGGCGGTTTACCTTGGTCGGGGACCAGCTTTATAAGAGAGTCTTCTCCAGACCCCTTACTCAAGTGCGTCGAATCAGAAGACGTTGAATACATTCTGTGGGAGGTGCACCAAGGTTCCTGCGGAGGTCACCCGGGCGACCGTACATTAGCTTGAAAGATACTCCTGGTTGGATATTTTTAGCCGACCCTCAAAGAAGATGCCACTTGGGTGGTGGTCACCTGCTTGTCTTGCTAGAAGTATCACAACCTTCCACACCGACCGACCGAGGAAATGAAGGCGTCCATAGTATCTTACTCGTTCGACCAATGGGGCATGTATATCGTTGGGCCATTCCCCAAGATGATCAGTCAGCGAAGATTTTTGATCATCGTGGTGGACTACTTCTCAACGTGGCTGGAAGCTGAACCGCTTGCAAGAATAATCGAGCAGATGGTCATTAAGTTTGTTTGGCAGAACATCATATGGAGATTCGACATCCCATGCCGACTCGTATCAGACAATGGGAGGCAATTCGCCGGTCAGGAGCTCAGAGAGTGGTGCGATGGCTATGACATCCAATTGGCCTTCACATCAGTGGCATACCCCTAGGGCAATGGACAAGCCGAAGTCGCCAATCGAGAGATCCTCAGAGTTTTACGCGCTCGGCTCGACCATGTTGGAGGCAGCTGGGTCGACGAGCTCCCTAGTGTGTTGTGGGCCCTTCGCACGACCCCGAAGGAGGCGACCGACGTAACTCCCTTCCACTTGGTATACAGCGGCGAAGCAGTCGTCCCCCGTGGAGGTCAGAGTATAATCCGATCGGGTGCAGTACTACGATGAAGGAAACACCGAACGGAGGCTCATGGAGCTCAACTTGGTGGATGAATGACATACTAGCAACGGATGAAACAGAACTACAATCGGAGGGTGATCCCGAGGTCCTTCCAGGTCGACAATCTCGTCTGGAAGAAAGTGAACTCGGTCGGCATCGTCCCTAACCTTGAAGCCCCATGTGCGGGACCTTTCAAGATCGTGCAGAAACTCCGTTCGGGTGCCTACTACCTGGAGGATGAAGAAGGAAGGCAACTCGAGAGGCCATGGAGCGTGAATCATCTCCAACCCTATAGGGCCGAATGAGAGGTGCGCGAGTGAATACATGTATTTTTGTATGTTTCCCGAACGCAGGGCAAAATATAAAGAAAAAGCGAAGGCCTCTTGAGATGCGTCTCTCTTAACGATAGAGCGATGATGACCTTAAACTCTAATCATCATCAACGGTCGAGCGACAACCTTAAACTCTAGTCGTCATCAACGGTCGAGCGCGACCTTAAACTCTAGTCTCCGTCAATGGTCAAGCGACGACCTTAAACTCTAGTCTCTGTCAACGGTCTAGTGGCGACCTTAAACTTTAGTCGTCATCAACGGTCGAGCGGCAACCTTAAACTCTAGTCGTCATCAATGGTCGAGCAGCGATCTTAAACTCTAGTCTCCGTCAACGATCGAGCGGTGACGTTAAACTCTAGTCTCCGTCAACGGTCGAGCAGCGACCTTAAACTCTAATTGTCATCAACGGTCGAGCGGTGATCTTAAACCCTGGTCTATGTCAATGGTCGAGCGGCGACCTTAAATCCTAGTCTATGTCAACAATCAAGCAGTGACCTTAAATCCTGGTCTACGTCAACGGTCGAGCGGCGACCTTAACCCTTTATCTTCCTCAATGGTCGAGCGATGACCTTAAATCCTCGTCTTTCCCAACAGTCGAGCAACGACCTTAAACCCGAGTCTACATTAATGGTCAAGCGGTGACCTTAAACTCGGGACCACATCAACTGTCGAGCGATGACCTTAAACCCCAGTGTTCGCCTAATCTTCCTCAACAGTTGAGCGCCGACCTTCAACCCTTGGCTCAGTGAGGGCAAGCGTCAATGAATAGCCGACCATGAACCTGAGCTACTCGAAATCTTGGTCTCCAAAATATAGTCACCGTTCGGGACTATGCTTCAAAATACTCCCAGGGCCGATCAGAAGTTCGCAGAATCATAATGAACTCTAAAGACAAAAAGGATCGATCGACTGGATAGACTAATCGTGAATGATCAGAGGAGTCACGGGGCCATGAGTTGAAAAAAAAACAAAACAAATAGAAGGAGATCAAGCTTGGATGGACGGACAAACATTCATTAAAACTTCAAAAATTTTACAGAAACTCTCAACCTCACTCGAGGTAATCTAAGGCGTCATCAGACAACGATGCGGTAAGTTTATCTCAGCTAATGATGTTGTTGGTCAAAGTTGCCGACAGGTAGTCATCCTCTCTGAGCTAGTCGATCGTCCCGTCAATCGCCAGGTCGAACAGGCGGAGTGCCCGGTCGGCAACTTTGTCGTTGAAAGCGTCTGAGCGGATGCAGTTCTTCTTCATAATCTCGAACCGACCAGCCTCAGCATCTTCGTAAGTCTTCAAAGCCGCTTGGGAGGCCTCCAACTCATCCTTCGAGATGGCCAGCGCATTATCTTTGGCGGAGAGTTGGCCGCGAAGGGCAGCTTCTTCAGCTGATCGGTTGTTCCGCTCGATGATCAGAAAATCCTTAGCTTCCTTGAGTTTCTTGGCGAGAGCCCGGGCCTCCTTATTCTTTAGTTCGAGGTTTTCGATGGCTCAAAGCTTCCTCGCATTGGTCGACTCGATCTTGTTGTCAAAAGTGCTGACTTGCTTGTTGAGCTGAGCCAGCAGAGTGGCCTGCTCTGCACTTTTTTCCCGCTCTGCTTCTAGCAGCTGATTGCTCTTCTCTAGGTCAACTCTCAGCTTAGCCACTACAACATTTGTCTGCTGCTGAGAGGAGGATGGATGACTGCTCGACGCTTTGAGTTTCTTCACTTCCTCCTTCAAAAATGCGAGCCTTTGGCACATGGTCAGACTTTCCACCCAGTACTACAAACAATAGAGAGAATATAAGCGCCGATCGGAAATAAACTATGAAAATGCAACACTTACCCCAGTAGACATCTGGGTGTGGTTGTCTGCGAGTGCCCTAGGAGGCATCATCGCTGCACGGGCCCGGGCATCAACCCATATTTGGGCGAGCGACCCTTGGATGATTATGTGGTACTCGGGAGCTCATGATTTAGTGCTAGGTTCGCACCACTCCTCGGTCTGCAAATGCAGTACCGTCGTTATATGGTGTTGGTCGCTCGAGGTTGATTGTGCAAAGGTTGCTCGCCCAGACGGGCGAGATGAGGATGCCGGGCAGATACCAAATTTTTTGGCCTTCAATTTTAGTGGCATGAAGGCCACTGGTGGTGCACAAACTGTTCCCTGGGTAGACCAGACAAGGAGGGAGTACGATCAGACGACGTAGGAGCCGCCTTCTCTTGGACTGGAGCAGGGGTCGACATTTCAACTTGTTCGGCGGACCGCATCGTGGAGGATGCGGAGTGTGATGAAGGCTCCGCTCGGCAAGCCTCTTGTGCATGATCAGTGGCTCGCCTGAGGCGATTGAGCCTGAAGCCTCCTCAACTTGAATGACCTAAAGCCGTTCGGAAGGAGGTTGTGAGCCACCAGTCGCTCCACCACTTACCAAGACGGGAGCCGCTTCACTCTCATCTTGTGTCTCTTCTTATGAGCCGACCGGCTATAGGCCACGACTCTCCAATTCTTCCACAGCAGCCGCATTGATCACGACATCCGCAAGTTTCTCCTTGTCTGTCGGATGTGTACGTAGCATGACTTTGGCTGCAAAAGAGGAAGAAAAATTAGTTAGAATCAAAAGAAGGATTGAAGAAGTTGAATATCAAGGCTGGACGGAAGTTGAGTGCGGATTAGACTAAGGTCGAAGATGTAGAGGACGCCCTCCAATAGTAATTTGTGGATGTCATACTTCTGACCGGCCAGTATGGAAGCGACATTGAGATAATCCGATCGACTCTTGTACTGTTTCAAGGGAAGTTGATTCACCACTTTGAGCTGTTAGTGGGCCGGGAAGTTTGACTGCTCGGGAAGGCGTACAAAAAAGAAATATTCCCTCAAATGCTTGTTGGAGGTAGACATCTTGTCGAAGAAAACCAAGCCCACTCGGGCTTGGAAAAGGAAAGTCCCCGACTCGGACAATTTTGGATAATAAAAATAGTGGAAGATCCGGGGGTGAGAGGAATGTCGTGTAGGCGGAACAGGATCACTACCCCGCACAGCAGCCGAAAAGAGTTCGACACTAGTTAATGAAGGGAGATACGAAAGTACTTACATACGGCGGGAAAGAGTGGGTGAATAGGAAATCGCAGACCGGTGGTAAATTGGTCCCTAAAGAAACGAATGCAGCCAGGCTGATGAGAATTTAGCCAATCGGAAGGAGAGGAAAGAAAGACTTGATAATCAGGAGGAAATTCATAGGTGACAGTCAAACTTTCAGCATCGTTGGGTCTCGGTAGAGGTGTACCAGAGGCCAGGGGTGCCGATGGGAGGCTGTGAGGAACTCGCCATCACAAAAACAAGGGAGGGTGAAGAGATATGAAGGGGAGAAAGCCTACCAGCAGAATTATCGCCGAAACACTACGAGACACCGAAAAACTTGAAGACGGGGAAGTACAGAGGAAGAAAATAAGGTGTGATTGGAAGAAAGCTTACTAGAGATCGCAGAAGGTTGTCGGAGAAAGGGGGCGATGGAGTAGATCGCAGTGTTACAGAGGAGCTTGCAAATGAAGACGACGCAGGGCAACGAAGACAAAGTAGGCGATATTTATAAACCCCGGGGTCGGCCGATCGGAGCGGCCCGATCTAGGTCTCGGAAACCTAGGTAAAGATATGGGCGTTGATTTTTAACCGCTAAACATTACATCGCCAGCGGATATTCGCCTGTCACGTCAGGCATGCGACGGCAGCAGGCATGACACGTGGCACATTGCAATGGGTCGACATTTAATGAGGGCAATTAAAAGACATGGGGGAGCACTCAACTTTAATGCGTAGAGATTTACATGATTTCCTAGAAATTGAGGTGACGTAAGCTCGGATAGCGCTTACCCAAAGAAGCCCCAGAAGAGATTGCCAAGTATGAATGCTCGTTATTCCGATCGACTTAAGGGAGCATACCTATGGCCGAACGACAAGCTTCAACAAGTCGACCGGCAGAGAGCGGCCACACAGCCGACCGTTGCGCCACGTTAGCCCAATCAGAAATCAAGGAGTGATGAAGCCGATCGGATGGCATGCTTCATAGACAATTGTCCAGTCAATCGGACTTGCAGCCTCCTTCGACTAGACTTGAGGGGGAGGCATGTGATGCAGTGATGATGAAGGGCCCCACCTCGCGGAAGATAGCTGTCATGGTGAAGGTCAAAGTCAAGGTGGTTAACGCTCAGATATCATCGGCCAGTCGGGCGACCATGCCCCTACCGAGGGGAGAAGGTTCCGATCCGATCTCGCGTTCGACACGGGGAGGTGTCAAATGACCGACACTCAATGGATTATTGGATGCCGAATAGAGGAGGAGACGAGGTGTAGAAGCTAGGCCGAGCGGCTACCCCGCTCGGCTAGACAACAAAACTTGATATGGGCAGAGTTCAACTTCGACCGAGCGGCTACCCCGCTCGGCCTGGTAGCAGGTCTCGACAGTGGTAAAGTGGAACTTCAGTCGAGCGAACACACACACAGGAGTAGTGAGGTTTTGGCCGACAAGACGAGACACCAGAGCGGAGAAATTTCGACCAAGCGACCAACCCACTTGGCTTAGTAGTACACTCCCTCTGATATCCATCGACATCCTTTTGGGAGTTGGTGTCGCATACACCAGGCATGGACATCCAGAAGATCGTAGAGCGGAAGCTTCCACTGTCACTTCAGAGATATGTTCGGACCGTTAAAGTACTGTGTCAGAGACACTTTACCGACAAGTCTTTTCAGGGAAATTTTTGAGAAGCGTGCTCACCTTGGGAAGCGTGCACACGTGCTACAGAAACTCTATATAAAGGGGGGGTCCAAATATCAGCGGAGGTATGCAATATGCGAGACATTGTGCTCTTTACTGTTCATTTTTGCTCTGCCTTCTATTTCATCATCGGTGACTGACTTGAGCGTTGGAGGGCCAACACAGGGGACCCCTTCCCTGGCTCGGTACTGATGTAATCTGTATTGTAGATCCGAGCGGATTCTACAGATGGTTAATGGAAGCATAGTTTGTAGAATCGCGATCCTACGCAGAATCGATTTAAGGTCAGGATCGGATCGTAGAATCGTACGATCCTACCAAAAACCCTTAAAATCTTATCATACATGATTAATAATTAAAAAAAATACATAAAAAACTTATTTACATATAAATAAATAACTAATTTTGTATATATATGCAATCATTTACACTCAACACCTCAAATTACATTACTACATGTACAAATTTAAATTAACTTGTAATTCAACTATCATTTTTGCATAGTAATAATATTTATATTTTCATATCATAAAATGAAAGAATATAAAATTTCTATTAACACAATAATAATAACACATTAATGTCAAAAATATTTCCTTGGTTTATAAGATAATTCAATTTAAAGGCCAACAAAACACCTAAACGTATATAACATAAGCTATTGAAACGCCGGAAATAATCTTTTAAACACTGGTTGATGCAACACAATACTAGACAATAGACATCCAAAAACTCATTATTTTGGAGAAAAGAAATGATAGAATATTATTGACAAAAAACTAACTCAAAAATAATTAAACATATGTTTAAATAATTTAAACCCCTAATAAGATGAAAAGCAGATAATAAAAAAAAGATAAAATCTTCTAGACATCCGAAAAAGATTTAAATGATATTTTTTGAGTTTGAAATAGGGTGGTTAAAGATAAACTTTGAAATTTATTAAAGATCTCTGAAAGAGCTTTGATTTGATATATTAAAGCTTCCACCGATCCTGCTCTGATTCTGCTCCGATTCTGCTCCGATCCTGTTCTGATCCTACTGATTCTGTTCTGATCCTACCGATTCTGCTGCGATCCTACTGCAGAAAGCGATTCTGCACGATCCTGGATGCTGGATCGATTTTGGATTTCCGGATCGTAGAATCGTACGATCTTATGATCCGGATCACGATTTTGCAAACGATGAATGGGAGCACCATATTCCTAACTTTCTATCTCATTGACTTTCGGACAGGATCATTAAGATTATTAAGATTATGATTTATCGACCATCACTTTCAAATTACAACGAGTTATAATTCGAAACAGGAACACTAAGTCTCAGCAAACTGTATAAGACTTAAAACTTTTAAAAGTGGAGATACAAAAGAAAGTTCAAACGGAGATTTCACAATTTGAGATTGAATTAAATATCAGGTAGCTAGAGTATGTTTCCTTTTATAACGATGAAAGAATACTTTGAAGAGTTTCTTCTGAGGGTAAAAAATTATAGATATATTTTTTAATCAATACAATCCATAATCCATGTATCAATTAATTGATTAAGTAATATTGCAGTGAATTAATTAATCTTTTCAACTAAATAAATATTAATTAATATATCTATTAATTAAATTTGACATGTTGATTAATTTTTGTGGAAATTAATTCTCGCTCGTTTGTATATTCGCGTCTATAAACCTAACTCACGTGCAAGTCGATGTTTTTGTCTGATTACACCGAATCAACATTTATTACTTGTCATTCAAAAAATTTGTTGATCACAATGATCTACTTACGAAATACTGATCCTGTCCGTATTTAATTTATTAATGATCGAAATTAATTTTCCCAACGTTAGCTAGCCATGTTGAGTGATAGACCTGGAAACCTATCCAACTACCCTCTTGAAAAGCAGCAGCAGTACGTATTTCTTCTAAAAGTCTTAGATTTCAGCTCTGTTTGATTACGATCTGCATGGATTCCTTGGCAGTTTCCTTACCAGACATTTCAGGAAAGTTAAAGAGTGACTAAACTGTCTCAGTTCAACCAATCGCTGTGCTCTATTGTTCTTAATAATTGATCATATGCAAGACCAAAATACAAACACATAATTTTTGTGTGTTCCACTTCAATGCTTATCGATACAGGCCATTTTTGCTGTACTCTTGACTCTGCCACCTCTAGCCTTTGCCTTGCAGAACATGTTCAATTTAACTCTGGCCAGCAAATGGCAGCTGGTAATGATCTGCAGACCTAATTTCCTATAGGAAAACCATGCATACTCTTGAAAATATAGTATTTCAATGTTGAAATAAAACTGTCAATTTGCTACCGAATTAACTACGTACTGACTCCCGGAATAAAATCATAGGTAGCTTATATCTTGAAGAAAAAAAAAAAACCTCTGTCAGACTACCTAATATTTGACCCTAAATCCAAATTCAACTTTGAAACCTAATCATTTTGTTTTATGCTAAACTTTAGGAATAACTTTCTTTAGCACGTTGAATTCCCACAGAGCATCTATGATTAGGACAGCCAGAATTATTAACTTTGGTATTAATTACATCACCGTCGTCATCATTAGCATCATGATTGCGGTGACTTAAACAACAGCTTGGCAGTGTGAGTACTGATTCCCTCCTCTTAAATCATTTTTAAGCTAGGCATTCAAATTAGTCGTATATTGCGAGCGCAAAACATTTATTCTATCATGTGCTATTTATGTCATTCGCGATCTTGAGAGGTGGACAATTCAAGCTTGTTTGAGACGAAGACCGTGACAAATGGATATGTTCTTGAAACTAAACTTTCCACAAAGTCAGTGCTTACTATTAATTAAGCCAAACAAAATAGGAGTCTTCATTAAAATCAAGGCCATACCAAAATTAAATAATAATAATGATATATAATATATTAAAAACAAATTGTGATACAGTTGGATAGTTTGTTCTACTAAAGAGACAAAGTGGCACCCTTTCGTATCAAATTGTCGTCTTCAAATGGTATCCAATGGCTGCCAACTAGAAAACCATGCACATGATTGAGTTGGATGGAGCTACTTTGGATAATATGCAAGAATCCTATGCAAACTTCCTAATCATGCTCTTCTACCTCAGGATTTCGTGTATTTATTTAAGGTTTCTTGGATCGATAAGGAAAAATGACAAATGATAATTTGGAGTCATTCGACATCCAAATTATGAAATGATAAAAGAAAACGATATAATAAGGTCGCAAGTGATGAAAGAATAGTTATTGTCACAAAAAAACAATGCTTCATAGGTTAACATGATCTATGAACCTAACTAACTTCCCCTATTTATATCCGACCTAAATATGATCCGTTAGCACGATTGAGTAGTTCAACTGATATGTTACATGGATGGGCACAAACTTGCATCAATTAGAACAAGAGGCAACCATGCGGTTGGACCAACTTTTTGCGCCATTATTTGTGTTGAGGAAAATTTGGGAAAAATAAATGAAATTACCTTTTCAGCTTGATGAACGAGTCCAATATGGGAAAATTGATCGACTAAAATAAAATTTGAAAGACCAAAATCAACTGCGGCTCAATTGGGGCACTTGTCTTTTTTAAGTTTGTGAATTAGCTACTGATTTATGTAAAGCACAGTGGAGAAACATTTCAAGCAATCGATTAAAAAAACTCCAAGATTTATTATTATATATATATATATATAATTAAATATTAAAATTCTTTATTCATGTGATTATTTATTTAAAAATTAGCTGGCTTTTCTTTTGTTAATTATATTCTTTTCAATCTATTTATTCATTTCTACCTTCGAGAGGCTTTCTCCGCCCACCTCTCTGTGTCTCTCTGGTTTGCCATGGCGGACGAAGCCCAAAGCAAAGCACCCGAAGCGCCCCCGGCTGCAGAGGTCGTCGTCCCGGAAGCCCCTGCCAAGGACAAGGCGCCGGTAACCGAAGAGGCTTCCGCAGTAGGCGCTACCGAGGCGGCCGCAGTGGAGGAGGAACCCAAGAAGGTCGCCGAGGCCGAGGCAGCGGCACCCGAGGCTCAGGAGAATAAGGACGAGGAAGTAGCAGGGGAAGTCCCCGCTGAGGGCAACGTCGTCGCTGATGCTATCGATCCCGAGAAGAAGGCCCTGGATGAGCTCAAGCTGCTCGTCCAGGCTGCCCTTGCCAACGGAGAATTCGTCCCTCCGGCACCTCCCTCTCCTCCTCTGGCCAAGGTGGAGGAGCTTAAGCCTGAAGCGCCCGCTGCTCCTGCTGCGGAGGAGCCCAAGGCTGAGCTGGAAGAGCCCCCGAAGCCAGCCGAGGTGGACGCGCCTGCTCCGCCGTCAGAGGCCCCCGTGGAGGAGCCTCCGAAGCCGGCGGTCGAGGATCATGATCCTCCAGTAAAGGAGGAGCCTTTGGCTACCCAGCAGGCACCTGTCGAGGAAAAGGCTATTGCGATCGAGGATGATGGTGCGAAGACCGTCGAAGCCATCGAAGAGACGGGTATCCCTGTCGTGCCTGCTGCTCTGGAGACCACAGAGGAGGTTACTCCGTCGGCGGCGGAGGCAGCTAAGGAGGCCCCAGCCGAGACCCCTGCTCCACCACGGGCGGAGCCTCCGGAGACGGTTTCCATATGGGGTATTCCTCTCCTCGGTGATGAGAAGAGCGATACCATCCTCCTCAAGTTCCTCCGTGCCCGGGACTTGAAGGTGAACGACGCCCTAACGATGCTCAAGAATGCTGTCATCTGGAGGAAGCAATTCGGCATCGATGCCCTCCTCGAGGAGGATCTGGGCCTGCCGGAGCTGGAGAAAGCCGTGTTCATGCATGGCGTTGATAAGGAGGGCCACCCTGTGTGCTACAACGTCTACGGGGAGTTCCAAGACAAGGAGCTATATGAGAAGGCCTTCGGGGACGAAGAGAAGAGGCAGAAGTTTCTCAAGTGGAGGATCCAGTACTTGGAGAAGGGAATCCGGGAGCTCTTGGACTTCACTCCTGGTGGCATCTCCTCCATGGTTCAGGTGACCGATCTCAAAAACACGCCGCGGCTTGGGAAGCATCGCCAGGCCACTAACAAGGCGGTCACCCTGTTTCAGGACAACTACCCTGAGTTCATCGCCAAGAAGGTACTTCAAGCTCACTCATCTGACTCTAATTATGTCCTATGTTGATAAAAATTGCATCTTGCTGCTTCTATCTTTCTCTTTTGATTGTTGTAATTGTTGAAAGGAATCAAATTCCTTACACACTAGAGCATTTCAGGTGTTCATCAATGTTCCATGGTGGTATCTAGCCTTTAACCGGATGTTGAGTCCTTTCCTGACCCAAAGGACCAAGAGCAAGTTTGTTTTTGCAGGGCCCTCTAAGTCAGCAGATACTCTATTCAAGTGTGTGAAGATCCTTGAAGTTTCTATCTTTTGTGTTATCATTTATCATTTTTAGATAAATATTTTAATTCTGTTCCGTGTTCATGTTCTTGGTGTAGATACATAGCACCTGAACAAGTTCCAGTTGCATTTGGAGGCCTGAGCAAAGCAAATGATCCAGATTTTACTACAACTGATGCTGTCACTGAGGTTACCATCAAGCCCTCGTCCAAGCAATCCATTGAAATACCAGCTACTGAGGTTGTGGTTCAATGTTGTTTAAATTCTTCTAATTATTCCTTGTTTCAAATATTCAGCTATCATTAGCAATTGAAAGAACTAGTTTTTCATTGTATTTTCAGATTAAAACCATTTTATATAACTTCCAATTGATCATGCTATTTCTGGCAGGGAACTACCTTGTTATGGGAACTCCGGGTCTTGGGTTGGGAGGTCAGTTATGGTGTTGAGTTCGTGCCTAGCGCAGAGGGTGGATACACAGTGATCGTTGAAAAGAATAGGAAGCTCATTGCCACAGATGATTCTGTAATCAAGACCTCTTTCAAGATTGGTGAGCCAGGAAAAGTGCTTCTAAACATAGACAATCTTACATCCAAGAAAAAGAAGCTCCTCTACAGATTGAAGACCACAACTTCTGTTGAATCCACATAGATAACTCAACTGCTATCCGCCCTTCATTCCATTTGTTTAAATCAAAGAAATAAAAAAGGAAGAATTAATCAGAAGTGGGTTACTTTGGTGATAAAATTTTTTGTTTCTTCTTTCATTGTTGGTGTGCTATCGGTTTGATTATCGGAGTGAACCTTATATTTGCTTAAATATGGGTTATTGCCGTAGTTAGAAACGTATGCTACTTGTTATATCGTTGTAAATGCTTTGTACATTGGCTTCTAAATTGATTTCTGCAATATGGTTTGACTCATTGAGACTTTTGTTATAAAGTAGTCTACCTCATGTTTATTCCTTATTTCTACACCTAAATTTGTTGCATTGCCATACCTACAGTCAGTTGGACTGTGGCAAGCTTGTTTAATAAACAAAAGTGTTCATATAATTCCTATTTTACTTCCAGTTTGAAGTATTTAGCAGGAAGAATCCATGCAGTTTGGTTGTTTCTCCCTTAATTGCTGATATGTTGTTGTTTATTGAATCAGATTAAGCTTCTATTTGTTTAATCATAAGTTGCTAACCTTAGGGGCAGGGATGAATTCTTGGTGGGCACATGTCCTCGAAAAAAAACTTCTTATAATTAGTAATCATTTGACGGTTGATTATAAATTTATTTTATAATTTATCTCTCTTCACATAATTAGGAAACGGATTGTAAGAGGCGTAGAGTATAATCACCTTTAGTTACCATGAGAAGCAAACCTAAAGTTGATTGTTATATCTTATTGCTGCTTTACATTGGCTTTCCACAGTTTCTTGTCATTTTCCTTTGTTTCATCGTTCTACATATGAAAATTATTTGTTTGATACTTCCATCAGAAGGATTTATTGATTCATTCCCTGGTTTATTTTACTTTTCGTGCTTCCTTTCCTCTATACTAAATTGCATGCCAAGTGCCAACTGAGGAGAGTATTCTTCTCTTTGTATTTTTTGTGCCAGGAAGATTGAGTGACTCATTCCTTGAGTATATAATAGGAAGAATCCATGAATGATTTTTTCTTACTGTAATTTTAAATTGAAACAGGGATGAGTACAAATCTTAACTGGTTGATCCCTTGTTTGTCGTAAGCATGAGAGATAATGATGGGCATAATCAAGCATGGGAGCTGATAAAAACAGTCAGCTCTTTGCGTTATCTGTATTTAATCAAATCTGTCCTAATATATATATATATATATTCATTGTTCTCACATAATGGACTCCAGTTGTGCACGGTTTTGTACAGACTCGTCATGTGCACAAGAACAACGGTCAGTTTTTTTTGTTAGGAAGAAAACTTTTTTTTTTTTTTGTAGAATCCAATCTTTTAATACTACTGTATTCTTGAGCTTTGTTATTATATGGTAGGGTTGGTCTAATATTTTTGTACTGAATTAATAGACTAAATCATTAAGAGAAAAAAATAAATGATGAGCTTCAATAATTTGTGATCTGTTTTCTATAGTTAAAAGATGTATCTCTCTTTTATAATAATATAAGATGACTATGCTCAACTATAGATGTTTCTTACCGAAAGGAGATAAATCATAAGATCAACTTATAATCGATGAAAAATTTTCATAGGATCGGATTGATCATCTTCAAAATTAGTCAGTTTGAAGAATTGAATATCTGAGTTAGTATTAAAAAATCATAGCAACTCCAAAATTTTGGTGCGATGGTAAGAGATAGAATAAACTCCTTAGGCAATGAGATTTCAAATCTCACCCAGAGTACATTACACTTGGGAAATTTGAACAACTTGTGATGTTAAGCCTTTCGTCATGACCTATCTGTGTTTCCTAATTTACTCTAATAGTTGATGGAAAATTTTCGTGAGATTGACCAATCATCTCTAGATTATATATATATATATATATATATATATATATATATATATATATATATATATATATATAGAGAGAGAGAGAGAGAGAGAGAGATGATAGTATACACACCCGTATGTGAGCGAGCGTGGGCAACATCTGACGTGGGCACCTAACGCAGCCAAAATGTATTCTTTTTTAATTTCACTCTTATCTACATGCAATAACTTTTCTCTCTTTCAACTTAAATTAAAATAAAATTCTCTCTTCTCTCTCCTTTGATTGTATGTAGCAATCACTGTAATACTAATTTTTAAAAACTAATACCACAACTTAATTACACCAGCCACCATTGTGGAGGTCTACGGTGGAAGACTGTGGTGCTAGTTTTTAAAGACTGCCAACACCAACGTGATATTGATCTCGGTGCTGATCTTTAAAGATCAACACCAAGATGTTGTTGATAAAAAACATGTCAAGTACAATGACATATTTATACATATAAAGAAACTTTTTAAGAGACATATACAAAGAGGCACTTCTCTTCATGACTAGAGGCTAAGAACTTACTCTTGTTGGATCGAAAAGAACGCTAGCGGTGGAGGGGGGATGAATAGCGATCGTTGAAAAATTGTTATTGAGTCAAAGTATGTAACAGAAAATACTAACGAAAACAATGTTAACACACCAAGTTTTACTTGATTCGGAGCATTCATCGACTCCTACTCCAAGGTCCGCACGTGAAAGTGCTTTTGTTGGACAATCTACTAATAGTTCGCAAAAGTGTTGCACAATAAGTACAAGAAAACTAAAGTTACCGACAATAAGGAAAATAAAAACTGAGTCGCAGGTTGTCGGAGAAGCTTCACAGCATCGCAGGGGTGTCTTTGGAGCAGCGCGCAAGAGAGCACTTGCAGAGAGAAGTTGTTATCTTGTGCTCCTGGTGGAAGGCTGCTTATATAGGCAGTTCTAGGCGCCTGGATCCCTTTCGAGTACCTGGACCATGACGTCAGCCATCTAATCAACGTGCTACAAGCTGGTGACAAGATCAATTTTGGGCATTCCAGGCGCCCGGATCCCTTCCGGGCGCCTAGACCAACTTTTCCAGCAACTTTTATTTCCTGCAAAATGAAGTTAGTCCGAGATAATAAAACTTATATTACACTGCAAAACAAGTGTTAGTACAATTATAGTCAAGAGTAGTAATTAGATTTTGTCTCCTCGAGACCAGAATCTAGTCAAGATCTCAACTTAGATTTCTCAAATGGATCTAAGTTGGATCGATACATACTGTTCTCTCAAATAGGGAACACGTCCTCACCAAGTCACTTTCCTCTAGTGACTTACCTTAACTTACCAATTTGTCAGACATCCGGTCAGCCCGTCGACCTGCCTAGATTTCATGTCAGCTATCCGGTCAACCCGTTGACAAATCTAGACTTCATGTCAGATATCCGGTCAGCCCATCAACCTATCTAGACTTTGTACCAGCTATCTGATCGGCCCGTCGACCTAGCTGGACTTCTTGCCAGATATCCGATTAGTCCGTCAACCTATCTGGACTTCTCCTGCACACTTAGTTAAATCGTTAGATCATATTAAAACCTAACTTAACTTACTTTGTCATTCATCAAAATCTGAGTTAGACCGTTAGTGCAACTTGCACCAACAATCTCTCCCTTTTTGATGCAATGACAACCTGGGTTAAGTTAGGAAAAAATAATATGTAAAACAAATGACATGGTTTTTTAAGTTAGTCTTGTTTTGATGTTATGCTTGATATTTTGCTAACTTAATCCACCTAACCCTCCCCCTTTGACATTTATCAAAAAAATAGGAATAGACAATATATGAAAAAAATTTGCTAAGTAACCAAAAGAAATTTTGACAATAGAAAATTTTTAGGATTACTTGGGGGAGTTAAAAATAGCTTAAAAAAATAAGTTAATCAACTTGAAGAGAATCTTTAAAGATTAGAAAATTTGAAATGGTTTTCACAATCTACTAATTTTTCATAAGGTTTTCAAAAGAAAAGTTTTTGCACAAATAACTTTAAAGATTAGAAAATTTGAAAATCTACTAATTTTTCATAAGATTTTTTTTAAAAGAAAAGTTTTTACAAAAATAACTTTAAGGAAAATTCAAAATTATTTTTCAAAATAAAAACAAGAAATATTTTGAAAATAGCTAGGTTTTTAAGATAACTTTTGAAAACATTTGAAAACCTTTTTTTTTAAATATCTTTTAAAATAATATTTCAAAAAAACTTAAATAGTCATCAAACTGATTTACAAAGTTATCATTTAAAAATACTAAGGGTGATAAAGTTGAAGTGTTTATAAATTTTACAATTTTGAAAATGCTAGTAGTAAAAAAATGAAGTAATTTTAAAAATAATTTTTAAGTTATTGATCCTCCCCCTGAATCTGACATTATTTCAAAATAGACAACTAAAAAATATCCTTAACTGTCTAACCATTAGTTATTTACTAACTATCAGAAAATAGCAGTTTTCACTTGGTTAGTCAGGTTAGTTAATTTATCCAGTTAGTGTTTAACTTATTAGAGTGTATACTGAAAATCTAGTTTTTTGTAAACATTTATATTGAAATAAGAATCACATTTGGTCAAATCTCTACATTTATGCTAAGTGTAGTTGTTCAATTAATTTATATTGTAGATAACATGGTGTGTGGTGTCACACACAGAAGATCATGTTATCAGTTCCTTATAAGTTATAAATAGTAGCTCACGACTAAGATGGATAGGAGCAAACCATTGGAATAGTCGTAGTGTAATTTAGTATTAGTTTATTTTGACTATAAAATTACACTAGTACACTCTAAGTGTATTAAGCAAGATCATTTGAGGTAGTTTCTTTTTATACTGACTATATAAAAGAGCAATACCTCTGTTATTATGGAAGTGTATACTCTTAATCATGATATAATAACAAGCACATATATTTAATACTTATTTCTTTAATTTATCAAAGGGTGTGATTTAGCTCGTTAAATCAATAGACCCGATAAGTTGGGAAATGATATTATTTATATGGTGTGTTGTTGATTATAGAATGAAACTGTGTCCTAGTGATCTAGGTTGATGATGTCCCCTTGAGGAGCTCATAAGGATTGTCATGTAAACCCTGACATGATGATAAGGTTGAGTGATACTACTCTTAGAGCTAGATATTAATTAAGTGAGTTGTCAGTAACTCATTTAATTAGTAAGCATTCAATATCTTAAGCACAAGGAGACTAACACACTCATGATAAGAATGAGCTCATATAATAATATGAGATTGGTGCGGTAGTGTAATAATAACTCTTTAGTAGAATGAGATATTATTGATGAACTTGAGTTGGGTGTTCGGGGAGAACACGGGAAGCTCAAGTTCATCAGGAGACCAAAACCAATTCCTCCTCTCAGTCCCTGTCGTAGCCTCTTATTTATAAAGTCTTATATCCACCTAAACCCAACTTCTTACCCACCTTAAGGTGGTCGGCCAAGCCTAGCTTGGAGCCCAAGCTAGGGCCGGCCAAACCAAGGTTAGATGGGTTCAAGTTGTGGTCGGCCCTAGCTTGGAGCCCAAGCAAGGGTGGTCGACCACATTCACATTGAAAGAGAGTTTTAAAATTATAAATCTTTCCTTTCTACAAAGGATTAAGAGAAAGGTTTGATATCTTTCCTTATTTATAGTTAAAAGGAAGATTTAAATTTTTTGATAAATTTTAAATTTTTCCTTATGTGGAAGCCATGGCTTTAAAAGAGAGTTTTAAAATTATAAATCTTTCCTTTTATAGCTTTCTACAAAAGATTAAGAGAAAGGTTTGATATCTTTCCTTATTTGTAGTTTAAAGGAAGATTTTAAATTTTGATAAAACTTTCTTTTTTGTAACCATCCACATATTTTAAAAGAGAGATTTTAATTTATAAAACTTTCCTTTTATAACCAACCATGAAGGGATTTAAAGAAAGAAATTTTTTTAATTAAAATTTCTTACCGGAAATAAATATGAAAGTTTTAATTTTGTGTTTAAAACTTTCCTTATTTGGAGGACTTGTAGGGGTCAGCCATAAGATGGATTAAAAGAAAATTTTAATTAAATTTTCCTTATTAGCCATAGGCAAGGAAAATAAGGAAGTTTTAATTATGTTTAAACCTTTCCTTATTTGCCAAGACTAAGGAATATAAAAGAGATGGTAGAGATGTCTCACCTCATAACAACACATCTATTATTCCTCTCTTCTCTTCCTTGGTGGTGGTCGGCCCTCATCCTTGCTTCCTCTTCTCCTTTTCTTCTTCTTTGGTGGTCGGCGGTATCAACTCTTGGGGAGATTTTGGTGGCCGGATTTAGCTTGGAGAAGAAGTAGAGAAAGGAGACTTTGTTTCTTAGCATCCCTTGGAGCTTGGTTGGTGGCCGAAGTTCTTCATCTCTAGGAGATTGTCGGTGGCTGAAACTTGCAAGAAGAAGAAGGAGGCTTGGGTGGATTCTCATCTTGGTAGGTCGTTGCCCACAAGACGTCCGAGATAAGAAGAGAAATACGACAGAAGATCGTGAGGTCTATAAACTACAAAAAAGGTATAACTAGTTGTCTTGTTCCACATCATACTAGTTTTCTTTGTATGGATTTTGAAATGCCAAACACAAGAGGCTAACAATTCTAGGTTTTGAATTTATGATTTGATTTTGTGTTTCTTTTATTTTTCGATCTTATGATTCGATTGTTCTTAATGGTTAAACCTAGGGTTACTATAAGGAGATTAAATATTGAATTTTGTTGAAAGGCTTTGTCTAGGAAGTGGTGGATGATCTCATACCCAAGAAGGTTTAGTGTCTCGCCATGTTTAACCTGGAAGCCGATCTCTGAAATAAATATTTAATCAAATTTGTAACATATGTGGATTTGGATTAATAATGTTAAGCATCGTTTGCGATTCAAGTCTAAACCTCTAAGAATAGATAAGTTGAATTTAGAATCAATAATGTTAAGTTTTGTTTGTGATTCCAAATTTAATTTCTAAAGAACACAATAGGTTGTTAGGAATGGTTCGGGACTTGTACAAAGTTTTTGTACAGGGGAACCAGTACGATATTCCGAGTAGCAACCAACAATTGGTATCCGAGATAGGATTTACCTCTGTGTGTTTGGTTTTTAGTTTAATTATGCAAATGTCATACATATTTTAGGCAGGATAATAGTAGGATGTGAAAATAGATTTAACTCTGTGGTTGCAGACATCCTAGATCCAACTATTATGACCCTAATGTGATTGTGTGTGATTGGACCCTCGGGCATATCGAGGGCATTTTATGTATGTGCATGATTGTATGTATTAAATACAGCAGGAGCTGTATTAGTTTTAGGATTTTACGTTATTGTTCGATCTAGACTCTATGTACATTCCTTTGTGGAATATAGGATCGATATATATAAAATTCTATTTTTGTCGTGGATCGTATCCTTACAAGGTGTGGTACTATTTGAGGACTAGAGGCACAGCAAAAAAAGGAGCAAGATAGATGCGACAACAAGACCCGATGGCGGTGGCTAAAAATGGCAGCAATTAGGGTTAGCAGCACACGGAGGATAGTGATGGAAGAGGCCATAATAGTTGAAAAATTACTTTTCCATATTTATTGCTTTTTATTTGTTGTGATGTGTGTGTGCATGTGATGTGTGCTTGCATGTTAAAATTTCTCACCTTAAATAACTAAGTGGAAGAGGAATTTAAATAAATTCCACGGTCTTCATTACTGGTTTGTAAGTGATGCAAATAAACTTGCGTGTTGGCTCTGAGTGCCTTCCTCCACAACGGATGAGTTTGTTTGCAGATCACTAGATCAAACTTCCTAAATAGATGATTATAGGGAATTATTTAGGAGCATGTGATCTTCTCCAACTGAAGGGACACAATCTTATTTAATGGACTAAGTATCAAGTAATGGTACACACTTAGGCATATTTAATAGTATCCTCCTCAACGAAGTCACTGCTATTATTTGTGTGACCGAAGAAAAATCAACTATTAATTTGTCATAAAGCTAGGTGAAACTCACTCTTACAAATGTTTGAATTTGTATACGTCCACACTAACGTGGCATACATAATTAACGGTGTTTGAGGAAATTTTATTTGTCATAAAGTAAGGATGACAAGATAATAAAATTAATAGGTAAGACCCTCCTCTTACAAATGTTTGAATTTGTATACGTCCACACTAACGTGACATACATAATTCATGGTGTTTGAGGTAATTTAAGATTGACAAGATAATTAATGGGTAAGACCCTCCTCTTACAAATGTTTAAATTTGTATACGTCCACACTAACGTGACATGCAAAATTCATGATGTTTTGAGGTGTTGGTAAATTTAAAAATATTATTTGAGGAATCAATATTATTCTAAATTTAGAGTCTTGACCAAAAGTTTATTTTGTGATTCTTAGGATGACTTTCAACCCACTGGCTATTATTCTGAAAGAGAACAAACTTACTGGTCCCAACCACATAGATTGGAAAAAAAACTTGGATATTGTCCTAACTGCTGAAGGCTATAAGTTTGTACTAATAGAGGTCTGCCCTAATGTGCCTAATAGTGATTCTAGTGAAGAGGAGATTGAGTATCATAGGAAATGGGTCAAGGCAGATGAGATGACGCGGAGTTACATTTGGCTTTTATATCAAATGTGCTGCAACATTAGCATCAGACCATGCCTACTGGCCATGACATGATGTACAATCTCAAAGAACTCTTTGGACACTAGAATCGGGCTGATAGGCAAGACTGTATGATCTCTAGGTACTTGACTAAAATCATGAATGAAGAAGCCGAAAGGCAAGTGCTTCATTTGCAAGCAGTCTGGACATTTGTAGGCGGACTGTCCTCGTAGGAAGAGAACAATATAGGTATATCTTATTCTCTAGTAGTTGGAACATGTTTAGTGGTGTTATCTACCGGTACCTGACGTGTAGATATGAGAACCACTGATCATGTCTGCAAATCATTGTAGGGGTTCCAAGAAATCTGACAACTATACGAAAGAGAAATCACTGTTTACATGGGTAATGCTACAGAAGTAGCAGCTGTTGCAGTGGAAGATGTTTATAGTGTTGGTGCAACCTTAGGTCAAGGTTGACCTGGGTGACCCGACTCGAGTTAACCTGACTCGAGGTATATTTTGATGTTTGACAAGAATGGAGAAGTTATATTTTGATGTTTGACAAGAATAGGAACTTGGGGGATTGTGGGTGCAACCTTTGGTCAAGGTTGACCTAGTTGACCCAACTTGAGTTGACCTGATTCGGGAAAAGTCCAAGTATGGAGACTTGGCACGGAAAAGTCCAAGCAGGGAGCTTGGCACGGGAAAAGTCCAAGTATGGAGACTTGGCACGGAAAGGTCCAAGCAGGGAGCTTGGCACGGGAAAAGTCCAAGTATGGAGACTTGGCACGGAAAAGTCCAAGCAGGGAGCTTGGCACGGGAAAAGTCTAAGCAGGGAGCTGGGCACGGGGAAAAGTCCAAGTATGGAAGCTTGGCATGGGAGGTCGGAGAGGGCTCGGTAGCTCGTTCTCTGGACTGGATGGAGTCGGAGAGGGCTCGGTAGCTCGTTCTCCGGACTAGGTCAGAGAGGGCTCGGTAGCTCGTTCTCGGGACTAGGTCAGAGAGGGCTCGGTAGCTCGTTCTCTGGACCAGACATGGAAGTCGGAGAGAGCTCGGTAGCTCGTTCTCGGGACTAGGTCAGAGAGGGCTCGGTAGCTCGTTCTCTCGACCAGACGTGGAAGTCGGAGAGGGCTCGGTAGCTCGTTCTCCGGACTAGGTCAGAGAGGGCTCGGTAGCTCGTTCTCTGAACCTGACGTGGAAGTCGGAGAGGGCTCGGTAGCTCGTTCTCCGGACTAGGTCAGAGAGGGCTCGGTAGCTCGTTCTCTGTACTGGACGTGGAAGTCGGAGAGAGCTCGGTAGCTCGTTCTCCGGACTAGGTTAGAGAGGGCTCGGTAGCTCGTTCTCTAGATCAGGAAGGCTTTAGGGTTTAAGGCTGGGAAATTGGATCGGTCTGCTGACCGATCCAGTGATACTATGGGTATCTGGATCGATCTGCTGACCGATCCAGTGATACACTTATTCTCACTGTGGGTCATCTGATCGGTCTGGTGACCGATCAGTAACCAAACAGATTGGGAGAAGGAATAGGTGGGATCAGTCTGTGGACCGATCCACCTATGGCCTGATCAGTCCACAGACCGATCAGGGCTCGGCAACCAACTCTCTGTGAGAGTTGGGATCGGTCTGGGGACCGATCAGCCTAGGGCCTGATCGGTCCCCTGACCGATTAGATCCGACCTGGATCGATCAGGGTGGAGCCTGATCGGTCCAGGTCTAGCCGTTGAGTCACAACGGCTAGATTTCTGTGTGTCTATGTCTTCTTCTTCACAGGTTCATATAAAACAAGAGGTGGAGGGCCTCTACATAGTGGGTGAACTTTTTCTTCCTCCTTGCGATCTGAGCTTTACTGAGCTCTCCATTACTGAAGCTTCGTGTGAGCTTCCCTCGGCTGTCTCCAACTGATCAGTTGCTGCTGTGGTTGGCATCCGTGAAGTTGCTGCTTCATCAACAGTCGACGAGTAGGCAAGCAAACTAGTGTTTTTACATTCATATTGTTCTTAGCTTCTTGCTGTATTTCTTGTACTCTGATCTTGCTGTTGCAAGAGAAATTGTGGCGAGGTTTCTCCACCCAGAAGGAGTTTTCATTAGCCGGTTTTCTGGGGTCTCATCCACCGACGGATTGATAGGATTTGTCCACCTTACGGACACGCCGAGGAGTAGGAGTATCATCTCCGAACCTCGTTATATCGTCATGTTTGAGGTTTGATCTTCTCCATTTTCGTTTCTACTTTTTATTTCCGCTGCACTAACTCAAATTGTAGGAAGAAATGAGAATTTGGGGTCGGCTATTTACACCCCCCCCCTCTTTAGCCGCGATCCGAAGATCCTAACAAGTGGTATCAGAGCGAGGTCACTCTTCGTCGGATTAACACCCGGGGGAGCACGAGCTAGAGAATGGATCAACTTGGAGAAGACGTCACGATTCCACCCTTCTACGATCGCGACGACTTCGCGTATTGGAAGGTAAGAATGAAGTATTTTCTTATGACTAACCTAGTAAATTGGAATTGTGTACAAGTAGGTTTTATTCCTCCGGTGGATAAAGAAGGAGAACCTCTCGAGAAGAAGTGGACGAAGGAACAAATCCACCAATCCATAATCAACGACGAGGTAACGAAAATCCTTGAATTTTCATTACCTAATGATATCTTGTGTAAGATAGGTGGATACAACGATGCCAAGGAGTTGTGGAACAACTTGGCTAAGTTCCATGAGGAAAGCTCCAATTCAAGTCATGAAGAGGAGTCAAGTGAGCCAAGTAGCTCACATCATGGAGGTATGGAATTAGAAGTTGAGGGCTACTCAACATCTAAGGAAGAAGAGGAGGAGAGTTCTTCTTCAAAACTGGAGCAAGGAGAAGAAGCCTCTACCTCCGGAAGGGATGAAGGAGAGAGCTTATATCCATCCTCAACCCTAGGTAACTCAAGCAACTTAATTTCAAGTAAATTACATATTATGTGCTTTGAGTGTAGGGAATATGGGCATTACAAAAGTAAATATCCAAAGAGGATTAGGAAGACTCCACCGGCACCAAAAGTCAAGGAAGCCGGAGTCCCGATACGCAAGGGCAAGGAGCACGTGGTGTGTTTCCAATGCAAGCAAAGGGGACATTATAGGAGTCAATGTCCAAGGGGGAGGCAACCTCACAAGGACAAGAGACCAAGCACATCTATGGGGGGAGCTAAGGCAAACCCTAAGGTATCCTTTAAGGCACATTCTTGCAATTCTAATAAGACACATGCTAGTAGTTTTATTGCAATTGTCAATAATGATAAGCATGATAACCATAGAAACCGATACATGTGCTTAGGTGCCAAACATGTTAGCCTAGATAAGGACAATACTAGAAATGCCAACCCTAGAATTAACTCATCTAAGGTTAAGGAAAACCTAGATAGGAATCCCAAAACAACTAGACATATGCCTAGGAATACCTCAAAGAAAAATGACAAATTAAAGCTTGAGGTATTAAAGAAGGAAAATCAAGTCTTGAGGTCAAGACTTGACACTTTAGAAAAGGCTCTTAAGAATTTGGAGAAGTCAACTCTAGGGTCTAAGGGTCAAAAATCAAAGCCTAAGGATATGAGAGGTTTGGGTCACAAACCTAAGTCTCAAGTGGTCAAGCCCGCTTATCATAATGTTCCATTCGATTATGGAACAAGACCTAAGGCTAAGAAGAACATCACCAAGGTCACAAGGGGAGTCACCCCTAGAGTTGATCTTGATGAGTCCCAAATGACCAAGGCTTTAAAGCCTAGGAGGGTCATTAGGAGGGTTGCTAGGGAAGTCATCCCTAGTGAATATTTAGTGAACCCAATGAGCTCAAATAGGTATTGGGTTCCTAGGAGCGTGATTCCTTCACGCTAGATGGTTTAGGGTGTGCCAACCTTAATTGGATAGGTAGTTAACCTACTCATGGCAAAACGTGGCATTTTAGGAATTTTCAAGGTGTAATCAAGCCTTGAAAATGAAATTAAAAATTATTCCTAAGGTGATTAGGATGTGCCAACCACATTTGAGGAGTTTTCTAGGGTCAATCTAATTGGCACATAGTGATCTAAAAATCTTTAGTATATGATTTTAGGTCTATTACACTTAGGAATATAGAATTTATGGTAAAATGATCAAAATTATCAAAAATGGCAACTAAGGCTAGAATTAGGTATTTTCTATACCTTTATATGTTATTTGCCATACATTGTTTGCCATATGTCATGCCATGACATCATATTTAACTTATTATCATTTGAAATGTCATGATAATATTTAGGTTAGTTATATATCATGCCTTATTTAAGTTTCATACTTGATGACATGACATCATGACATTGGCACATGTTTCCACTTATGATATTATTTTATGTCATGTCATCATCTCTTGCATTTATGATCAATTAATTTGATTTAAGGATAGAAACACAATTTGATATGGAGATCAAATTGTTGTTTAGAAAATGTATGAGAACTTAGCTTAAGATGACCTAAACCCATATCTCAAATCAAAATTGACTTGGATGTGTTTGATACACCTTAGATGTGTGTGAGATATTAGGATTATGAGTTAGGATCAAGGTGCATAGTTCTTCTACCTAGATGAGCCTAATTCGAATTTGAAGATCATAGGGAAAACTTGTGTACAAGTCATGTACATTTAGCCCTAAGATTGTGGTCCTAAATTGAATGGTTTAAGATCATTTCAAAATTGATTTGAAAAACCTTGATGAAGCTTTTCTAGTGATAGCATTCATCATTGAGCAAGTTGATACAAAGATGGATTAACCTTGAGCTATTTCAAAGTCTTTCGAACTTTGTATCAAGATTAAAAAATGGGAGTTATTTTCATAGGAAACTATTTTTCCATGATAATATATGTTATGAGGAATGTATCCTCAAAATTTTACAATTTTTGAAATTTTCTGTAATTTTTTAGAGGTTTCTGAATTTCGAGAGAAAAATCAGAAATTCTTATCAGAGAATTATGGACCGATCAGAGAAGATTCTGATCGGACCAGGGAAGTCTGGATCGGTCCCTGGATCGATCCAGGGCTGTATGGATCGGTCTGGTGACCGATCCAGTGGAGTTCTGATCGGTCTGGTGACCGATCAGAGCGTGCCAAAATGCTGATTTTCGACTGTTGTCTGAAATTTCAACTATGGAAGTTGGTGCTTTAGATTTCTAAAGGGTTGAAACTCTCCAAGACATTGTTGGTGCAATAGTCAAGGAGGAGTTGACCTTTAGAGGGAGTTTTACCTAATGGTCAAGGGGGAGTTGACTTTTAGGGGGAGTTTTTACTCGTCAAGATTTCTGAGGATGAGTGATATGAGATTATCACTAAGTTGATTGTTGACTTTAGTATCAAGGGGGAAATTAAGGGTTTCAATGAAAGGTATGAGACTTTCATTAGGAAGAAACTCTTGACCTTGATTCACTCCTTTTGATGTGTGTCAAAAAGGGGGAGAATGTCCAGAGAATGTTCAAGGAAGAACATTGGAGTTTGGGGAGAATGTTCAGAGAATGTTCAAGGAAGAACATTGGAGAACTATTGGAAAACCTAAGTTAGGTTATCGGGTTAACCTAGCTTGATTATGGTTTTTGTCAAACATCAAAAAGGGGGAGATTGTTGGTGCAACCTTAGGTCAAGGTTGACCTGGGTGACCCGACTCGAGTTGACCTGACTCGAGATATATTTTGATGTTTGACAAGAATGGAGAAGTTATATTTTGATGTTTGACAAGAATAGGAACTTGGGGGATTGTGGGTGCAACCTTTGGTCAAGGTTGACCTGGTTGACCCGACTTGAGTTGACCTGATTCGAGAAAAGTCCAAGTATGGAGACTTGGCACGGAAAAGTCCAAGCAGGGAGCTTGGCACGGGAAAAGTCCAAGTATGGAGACTTGGCACGGAAAGGTCCAAGCAGGGAGCTTGGCACGGGAAAAGTCCAAGTATGGAGACTTGGCACGGAAAAGTCCAAGCAGGGAGCTTGGCACGGGAAAGTCCAAGCAGGGAGCTTGGCACGGGAAAAGTCCAAGTATGGAAGCTTGGCATGGGAGGTCAGAGAGGGCTCGGTAGCTCGTTCTCTGGACTGGATGGAGTTGGAGAGGGCTCGGTAGCTCGTTCTCCGGACTAGGTCAGAGAGGGCTCGGTAGCTCGTTCTCGGGACTAGGTCAGAGAGGGCTCGGTAGCTCGTTCTCTGGACCAGACATGGAAGTCGGAGAGGGCTCGGTAGCTCGTTCTCGGGACTAGGTCAGAGAGGGCTCGGTAGCTCGTTCTCCGGACCAGACATGGAAGTCGGAGAGGGCTCGGTAGCTCGTTCTCCGGACTAGGTCAGAGAGGGCTCGGTAGCTCGTTCTCTGGACTAGATGTGGAAGTCGAAGAGGGCTCGGTAGCTCGTTCTCTGGACTAGGTTAGAGAGGGCTCGGTAGCTCGTTCTCTAGATCAGGAAGGCTTTAGGGTTTAAGGCTGGGAAATTGGATTGGTCTGCTGACCGATCCAGTGATACTATGGGTATCTGGATCGATTTGCTGACCGATCCAGTGATACACTTATTCTCACTGTGGGTCATCTGATCGGTCTGATGACCGATCAGTAACCAAACAGATTGGGAGAAGGAATAGGTGGGATCGGTCTGTGGACCGATCCACCTATGGCCTGATCGGTCCACAGACCGATCAGGGCTCGGCAACCAACTCTCTGTGAGAGTTGGGATCGGTCTGGGGACCGATCAGAGCTTGATCGATCGCGCCTGATCAGATCCGACTGGATCTTGGTGATGAGCACGATCGGTCCAGTCTATGAGTGGCGGCTAGATTTAATGTGTGTCTTCTTCTTCACGGGTTCATATAAAACAAGAGGTGGAGGGCCTCTACATAGTGGGTGAACTTTTCTTCCTCCTTGCGATGCGAGCTTTTGAGCTCTCCATTCTTGAAGCTTCGTGTGAGCTTCCTCTGCTGCTCAGATCGATTCTGTTGTGGTTGGCATCCGTGAAGTTGCTGCTTCATCAACAGTCGACGAGAAGGCAAGCAAACCAGTGTTTTTACATTCATATTGTTCTTGGCTTCTTGCTGTATTTCTTGTACTCTGATCTTGCTGTTGCAAGAGAAATTGTGGCGAGGTTTCTCCACCTAGAAGGAGTTTTCATTAGCCGGTTTTCTGGGGTCTCATCCACCGACGGATTGATAGGATTCGTCTACCTTACGGACACGCCGAGGAGTAGGAGTATCATCTCCGAACCTCGTTATATCGTCATGTTTGAGGTTTGATCTTCTCCATTTTCATTTCTACTTTTTATTTCCGCTGCGCTAACTCAAATTGTAGGAAGAAACGAGAATTTGGGGTCGGCTATTCACACCCCCCCCTCTCTAGCCGCGATCCGAAGATCCTAACATATAGGAATAAAATATTGGTTTTGCGAAATTGTCTTTACATACCAAGTTTTAGAAAGAACTTGATTTTAGTTTTAAACAATACAAGGATGTATATTCTGTCTATTTATCATAGCAAAGGTGTTATCAAGAAAAATAGGGAAGTTATTTGTTCTGGTACATTAGTTGACAATTTGTATACTCTAAATCCAATAACTCCCATAAAGCAATAAATGGAAATTAATAGCACATCTTCTAATTCTAATAAGAGAAAGGAATCTTCGGAAATGAATCAAACATATCTTTGACATCTAAGGCTTGGTCATATTAACTTGAGTAGGATTCAAAGGCTAATAGCCGATGGACTCTTGGGTTCATTAGTATTGGAAAATTTTTCAACTTGCGAATCTTGCTTGGAAGGTAAAATGACTAAGAGGTCTTTTAACGCCAAGGGGTAAAGAGCCAAAGATGTGTTGGAACTGGTTCATTATGATATGTGTGGTCCTATGACTATCCAGGCGAGAGGTGATTTCGAATATTTCGACGACTGTTCGAGATATGAGTACATTTACTTATTGCACTGCAAGTCTGAGTGCTTTGATAAGTTCAAATAGTACAAGGCTGATGTGGAGAAACGACACGGGAAAAATATCAAACACTACGGTCTGATCGTGGTGGCAAATACCTTTTTGGCGAGTTTAGGAATTACTTATTAGAGGCCGGGATCTTTCTACTTGAGATAAATTATCTTCGTTTTGAGCCTTCTCATAGTCTTTCTTTACAATCTCCCATACATCTTGAGAACCAAACAAGACTTTCATCCTTATACACCATGTCTCGTAATCTTCCTTTGTGAGACGAGGGAAGTGAAAAAAAAAACTTCATTGTTGGCCATCACTTGAGCACTTCAACCTATCTCTAATACCACTTTATTAGAGAATAAAGATGGAGATCTATGTAGAGAGGAAGATAATAGAAAAGAACTCGATAACACTTGTTTCTTAATCTTCTTGAATGATAAAAATATCAAGTACAGGGACATATTTATACAAACAAAGAATCACTTTAAGACATACAATTTTTTTTTAAGAGACTTCTTTTACTAGATATTAAGAATATGCTCTACATACTAAGAATATGCGCTAGAAACATACAAAAGATTAAGTTTATTATTTCAACGGTAAAGTCAGCTCATATAGCGCTAGGTGCAACTTGCTGATGGTGTGCGAGAGCTTGTCCCGGAGGAGCCACGTGACGAGGTGGGCCGGCGGCCCTGTAGATATGGTCGAAGGACGGCTAGGTGAGCTCATGCTTCCACCGCTTACAAATAGCCTAAGTGTAGGAGATGGCGTGGAAAGGGAGGCGGAGAAGGCACTTGAGAGCAAGGGAGTCCGACAGTCCTGGAATTAACTTGGTCTCCATAGTTACGATCAGCCTTTCTCTTCATTCTGCAACCCGAGAGATGGGAAGAAAAATGAGAGTCCAATTAATCTAATTTTTGTTTGAAATAGTTTGTTTCAATTTTTTTTCATATAAATATTACTAAGTTAATATTAATTTGCGGCTGGCTATTTGATTTTTTTTTTATTTCACTGATCTTCTGAATTATCACCTTCAAGTAAATATTACAAAGCAAATATTAATTCTTACCAATTAAAAATAATAATAATAATTAATTAATTAATATTTTAAAACATTAGAAACTAAGTTATTGAAAAATTGATAGATACGAATTTATTAGCAGCAAAACAATGAAAATAACGAGTCAACCCAATAAACTATTTTATTAAAAAAATTAAATATTGAAAAACCAAATCATAATAATTGAAATTATTAAGAGAAATTTAATTTTATCTTTCTTATGAAATTATTTCATCTAGTTACAAAAAGCATTAGACGAAAAATAGAAATTTTTTAATAAATCAATCAAATGTAAAAATATTTGAAAAGATCTCTGAACTCATCTGTGTGTGAGATGTATTTGCTATTTGATATTATTGTACTTCACCTTGAGAATTGACATGTAATTTGATGATTTATTTTTTTAATATAAAGTAATAAAATTTTAATTGTTTTAATAAAATTAAATATTTTTTATTTTTTAAAAAATTAATGATAATAAATTAAATTCTTAACAGATTAAACTTAGTAAAACTTGAGTACTTTTTGAATCGTAATAAATTTATTAATATTTTTCCATGTCATAAATATATAATAACATTAAATTTAGATGTTTGAAGTATATTGGTACATTGTACAGATGATAATTGGTCTATTTAAAAAATAATAATTAGTTGCAAGTTTTTTTAAATTTTTCAATTCCGGTCATTTTTTAAATAAATTTTAAAGATAATTGTAATTTATTTATTATTTGCAAAATTTCAATTTTTTAAAAGGTTATATATATATTTTTTAATAATAAGGGATTGCTTTGTAAGTCCGACCATGACAAACAGCCCTTTAACTATAACAAAAACTTAACTAACCCGTCTCGGGTGGGTTGACTCTTTATGTTTTTTTTTTTTAAAAAAAAAATGGTTTAGTAAGTCTAGGCTCGAGCCTCATAGGAATGGGTTAATCGAACCTTGCTCTATTTTAGAAGTCCTTTGATCATATCATAGATCTTGTCATACCAATGAAATCAAGTGTTGCGTTTAGCTTGATTTGAAATTATATGGTGTCCTTAGCCCGGCTTGAAATCATGTATTACGTTTAATCTGACATGACAATCAAGCGGGCCTATTACACTCGAGTCCAATCTAATTTGATTGGCTCTAATTGCCACCTATATTAAAATTTCTACTATAAATTTATAAACTATTTAGTTATTTTAAATGATTGATTCAAAGGTAATTTTAATACATTTTGATGTAAATTCACAATGATTATGTCCGAAAATTATGGAAATAGCTAGTTAGGGATATGGTTATTGTGTTAACTGGATATAGACTTTACTCTACTCTGTAACATAAGAAACGTTAATACCGAGCTAGGGAAGAGGTCCCCAGTGTTGACCCTCTGACGCTCAAGTCAGTCACCGAAAAGAGAGAAGAAAACAGAGCAACAGTATGTGTAGGCGTGAATAGTATAATTCGTACCTCCGCCGATGCATAGACCCCTCCTTTCTATAGCGTCCCAGCGGGCGACGTGCACACTCCTCAAGGCATGGACATATTCTCCAATTTGTCCTATGAAAGGATTTGTCAGGAAAGTACCTCTAACATCATACATTAACAAGGAATGCATATCCCTGACAAGACAATAGAAGCCTCCATCATACGATTCACCTGTTGACCATGCCTTGTGTCAGTGGCACTATCTCTATCCTTTTATCCGCACTTAATTAGTGGGCCCCCTTTATCACTGCATCAAAAGTCTTCCCCTTAAGTCTACTCAAAGGAGGTTATAAGTCCGATTGACTGGACGAGCAATGCTTTAGTGACCTTCCATCGCTCAGACACTCTTTGTGCTCTGGCTGTCGACCGGCTCATATCTTCTAATCGCCGTTCAGGCTTAGTTTATTAGCTTGCGCCTAAGTGTCGTTCAGCTATAATGAGCGTCGAAGTTTTATTGCTGACTCGGAGATCTCATTCACCAACCGACCATTCCTTTCTCTGCGAAGCCGATCGGGATAGTTGACGACAACACTTGAGGATCTGGATATTAAAAATAAAAAGCCTCAGATCTTGGCTCAGAATATGAAGGTGGCTGCTTTGATCACCGAGCGGGGGAGCAAATCGGCTGAACAAGCCTCAGTGAAGGTCTAGCTCGCCGCCAAGGATGCCAAGCTGGCCTTGTTAAGGACCGAGTCGGAGGCATCCCGATCGGCCTTCAAAAAGTGGAACCGCCACATCAGTGACCCCCTAGAGCCGGTCCCACGGATATGGAGGGAGGTAAATGAAGGTACACAGCTGAAAGTGCATGGCCGGGATGCTAACCCCAGGTAATGACACCCCGAGGATCGAACCCTGGACCTCTCAGCCATCCCGATCGGCCTTCAAGATCTTATTAAGAGGGGCAGGCTGGCCGGTTTGAGGTTTTAAAGCGTGATTATCTCCGCTATGACCCCTTCAACAATCGGCTCACGAACCGAGTGCTCCGCCTATTCAACTTCGACATTGATGGGACCCTCGACCAGTTAAAGGACAACGGCTATCTCCTTACCACAGTGACCAATAAGATCATCAATCGGGAGAGGTTGACCGAGTCGTTGCCAGACGACATGCTAGATTATCTCGAGTGACCTCTCTTCTTTGATTCACAGGCCTTCTTTTGTACTCCCTCTAGATGTTATATATAAAATTTTCTAAGTATTAATGAATGAACGCCCGTCCGACGCTTCTTCTTTTTGTTAGCTTTTGCAAGTGTTAATGAATGCATGGCTGTTCGGCTCAAGTGGGGTTGTATACCACTTAGCGTTTTACAAAAATTTTCTAAGTATAATTCCTTGCCATCCCGATCGTCGATGTAACTGGTCACTGAGATGTCCGAGTGATCACTTCAGCATGGTTGAACGACCTTATTTTAGCGAAAACTACTGCTTCTAGCCGCAGCTCGACTTCTTATCATCTTTATTCTAGGCTTTCATAGTTGTTGATCGGCTTTATTTGTCGTAGGCTTGGGTTTATAGCCGTCGCTCGGTTGTTGATTAGTCGACAAGGGTTTATAGTCGTCGCTTGACTGTTGTTGGCGTAGACTCTAGTTTATAGTCGCCGCTCGGCTATTGATTCATCGACAAGGGTTTATAGTCGCCCGTTGTTGGATCGAGCGCACGTGAGAGGGAGGGGGGATGAATCACGTAGTTTTCAAAAACTTATTTTATCATTTTTTTTTTAAAAAAAACATGAGTACGCAATGAACAACTAAGTAAGAAATTGAACACAAGAAAACAGTCGGTTTTACTTGGTTTGGAGTCTTCGGCGACTCCTACTCTAATACCCAAATTCGGTATACCTATCGATGGGTAATCCACTAAAATGCTTCTTCCGGTACCTTCAGAAGAGAGAATCGAGTATAAGGGAAGTTAGAACAAGTGCAACACCCTGCACTTGTCTTTTGCAATAATTAGTTACAAAGAAATAATTTCGTTACCCACACTTTGATGTGAGAGAGCTCGTGTGTTGGTCTACTGGCTGTGATCGAAAATTCTCGGAGCAGTAGTCAGGCACAACAACTTCGCAATAGAGTCGCAGCAGGAGCCTGGAGCAGTCGGAAGGTCGTTTGGATGCGTAAAAGCTCATATGAGTGTTGTGTTTGAAGCTTTAGGCGAGCATCCTTATAAAGGGCTTGGAGGGTGCCTTCCATAACCATTGAAAGCACTTCCAACACGAGAAGTTTGATCCCGATTGTCCCAGCTCTTATCCGTGACGAGCTCCAAAGTTAATCCTGTGGAAGGCGCCTTCGAGGACGCATTCCATCAGCCTTGAAGGCGCCTTTGGGTACTATTCATCCGAAGGCTTTTTGCTCTTTTGTCCTGCAAAAAAATGTTAGTCCAAACTAAAACATCTAGCATGCAAAACAAAGTTAGAACAGTTATAATAATGAGTAGTAATTAGTTCCTATCCTCCCAGGACTCGGAACAAGTCAAGGTCTCATATTAAGGATCCGAAATGGACCTAACCTAGATTGACGGCTACTGCCCCCTCAACCGGGATGTGTCCTCACTTAGTCACTCTCCTCGAGTGACTTATCTTTACTTACCAATTTGCCAGATATCCAGTCAACCCATCGATCTATTTGGACTTCCTGTTAGATATCCAATCAACCTGTCGACCTATCTGGACTTCTCACCAGATATCTGGTTGGCCCATCAACTTATCTAGACTTCCCGCCAGATATTCGGTCAGCCTGTTGACTTATCTAGACTTTCCGCCAAATATCCGGTCGGCCCATCGACCTATCTGGACTTCGCCAGACTGTTAACTCTTGTACACTAGGTGAAATAGTTAGACAACAAAACACCTAACTTAACTCACTTGTCATTCATCAAAACTTGAGTTAGACCGTTAGTGCAAACTGCACCAACAATCTCTCCCTTTTTGATGCAATGATAACCTGGGTTAAGTTAGGAAAAATATGCAAAATAAGTACAGAAAATGATTTTTAAGAGACACTTTGTTTTGTTCTCTTGATCATTTTAGGGTTAAGTTATTCTTATTTATTTTCTAACTTAAATAATAACCCTCCCCCTTTGACATTCATCAAAAAAACATGAGTAGATAAAGGAGTCAAGTAAAGCAGTTAGTGAAAGTAATGAACTTTGGCAAAAAAAAAAACACTTTTGGGATCACTGGGGGAAAGAGATAAAGAATTTTCAACTCTTTCAAACACAAATTATTTTAAAAACTAGATTGGCAATACAGAGTTTGCTCAGTGAATGAACATTTTACAAAGTATGCTCAATGTTAAAACATTTTTTCAAAATTTCGCTCAATGAAAGAACATTTTACAAAGTATGCTTAGTGTTAAAATATTTTTCAAAATTTTGAAGTTTGATTCTAGATCTTAAAAGTTAACTTTTACGAAAGTGTTAAAGTTTAGATAACTTTTAAGAAACTTTCAAGATAATTTTCAAATATACTATCTGATCCGACGGTAAAAATCCGGAACCCCATAAGGAGTCAACACTGAGGGGAGGTCAAAGGGTCCAGTGGCTCGCCGGAAAAGGGCGAGCCGACCGGATTCAGAAGAAAGGGAAATCTGATAGTAAAAGGCACCCTGGTAGGGACCAGGGGTCCGACGCTCAAATAAAGTAGTGCGAAATGACCGAGCGGAAGGAGGTGCCGCCCGGACGGCGCAAAGAATCAAGGCCGTCCGGACGACGATCATCGCCCACCCGGCGGGCCGGGCACCCCAGTCAGACGGTGGGTAAAAGACGGGGACATCTTCTGACAGCCGTCAAGTCGTATGGCTGTGCCATACTTCTAGTCTGACAACGGGTGGTCCTGCCGTCCCATCAAAGAACATGCTCGGACTGTGGCAGCATGGTGTCAGGTAAGCTCTCTGACAAGTGCATACCGTGGTATGGGTT
The DNA here is from genome assembly GCF_018446385.1 of Zingiber officinale. Taxonomy (NCBI): domain Eukaryota; kingdom Viridiplantae; phylum Streptophyta; class Magnoliopsida; order Zingiberales; family Zingiberaceae; genus Zingiber; species Zingiber officinale. The sequence continues at coordinate 124,336,773 of NC_055997.1, forward strand.
GCTGACACGTACGCACCTCGGTGGGCGTGCATCAGTTCCTTCTCCGTCCTATATAAAGAGGCTATTACTTCGCCAAAGGTACGCATAATACAAATTTGGCAGCCACTTTCTCCACCACTTACCTGACTTGAGCGTCGGAGGACCGTCGCCGGGGCACCCCTCCCGGCTCGGTTTTGTTGCAGGTTCGCCGGAGCACTCGAGGATCCAGCAGAGAGCGCCACGTGCCCAGCGTCCGCTGACTCTTGGTTCGGACAGGATCAAATTGGCGCCGTCTGTGGGAACGCTCCTGCATTCGAACAAGAACAATGGACGAGGCTGGACGACAACACACGGTGGCGCTTTCAACAGAAGAACTCGACGCTCGAGATGAGGGCCGCCAAACTCATGGAGCAAAACAAAAGCATCAGCCGAGCGGCGGAGCAACAAGCAACATCTGCGTCTGGTGGCCGAGCGGAAGCACCTCCAGCCACCGTCGCATTCCATCGGGCCTTATTTCGCACCCCTGAAGCCATACCAGCCCGAAGAGATAGAGGATCTTCCTCAGATGAAATGCCAAGGCGGGATGACAGGAAGGGGAAAGCTCCCCGAGCGGACTCCTCCCCCGAGCGGATCAATCGCCAATTTTCGGAGGCTATCCTACGAGACCCTCTGCCCAAGCACTATGTGCCTCCGACGATCGGCGAATACAATGGAACAACAGACCCGGATGATCATCTGGGTAAGTTCGATAATACAGCCACGCTCCATCAGTACACAGATGGAGTAAAGTGTAGAGTCTTCCTTACCACCCTCTCGGGATCGGCTCAATGGTGGTTTCGGAGGTTGCCGGACGGATCCATCACGAGCTTCAAGGAATTCCGAACGGCTTTCCTCCACCACTTCGCCAGTAGTCGGCGTTATCAAAAGACAAGTGTCAGCTTATTCGCCATCAAGCAAGAGCCGAGAGAATCACTTCGAGGTTATATTCAGCGATTCAACCAAGTGGCGATGGATATCCCCACGGCCACATCGGAGACGATGATGAATGCCTTCATGCAAGGCCTTGTGGATGGGGACTTCTTCCGGTCGCTCATCCGAAAGCCGCCCCGAGATTATGATCACATGCTACATCGGGCCAACGAATATATAAATGTGGAAGAAGCGCAAGCCGCTCGGAAAAAGGAAACTCCAGCCGAGCGCGCACCTGTTCATGCCGAGCGGAAACAGCACGCCGCTCAGCAGCCACCCAGAGGACCGAGGGCCGAAGCAATTCGATCCCCTCACGCCAGATCGCACGTACAAGAAGTGGCTGCCGCTCGGCCCAAGCCAAAGAAGAGGTGGACCCCTATGTTCTGCACCTTCCACCAGACGGATACGCACAACACGAGGGATTGCCGAAGCCTTCCCTTTGTGTCCAATCCTGTTCCCAGGAAAGCCGAACGACGGTCGCCTCCCATCGACAGGAGACGTAGGACTCATGAAACTGACCGGACCCGCACCGAGGGGCGACATCAGCAGACACCCGATCGGCACCGATCTCCGAGGCAGGAGAATCGCCGGGCCTCCAGAGAACGGTCACGACCGTCCGCTCGGGAGGAGGAAAATAGGAGCAATACTTCCCGGGGCGAGATCAACGTTATTGCTGGTGGGCCGACCGGAGGAGACTCCAACCGAGCCAGAAAGGCGGGCGTCCGGCAGCTGCAGATCCACGCGGTCGGCTGCAGCCAAGAGCGGGCAAGTGGACCGGAAATCACTTTCGGACCCGGGGACTTAGAAGGAGTAGAAGTGCCCCACGACGACGCGCTGCTCATTAAAGCGGTAATAGCAAATTACACCATCCACCGCATATTTGTTGACACAGGGAGCTCGGTCAACATCATATTCAAGAAGGCGTTCGATCAGCTGCAAATTGATCGAGCCGAGCTGCTGCCCATGACGACCCCGCTCTACGGGTTTACGGGCAACGAAGTTCAGCCGGTCGGACAGATGGGAGAAGAGCCGCTCAGGAGGACCAGGACAATAAACTTCGTGGTGGTCGACTCTCCCTCATCCTACAACGTCATTTTGGGACGACCGACGCTCGGCGAATTCCGAGCGGTTGTCTCAACCTTCCACCAGAAGATAAAGTTCCCCGTGGAGGACAAAGTAGGAGAAGTGCGGGGAGATCAGCTAGCAGCTCGGCGGTGCTATATAGAGATGATCCGAGCAGAAGCTTGTTCCGCTCGGAAGGCGCCCCGGATTGAGGTACACGCCATAACCGAGAAACCTCCTGCTTTAATTTATGATGAAAAGGAGGAAGTCCAGATCCATCCGACCCGATCGGAGGCCACGACTTTTATCGCCTCTGATCTGGGGGAAGAACAGAAGGAGAAGCTGATTCAATGCCTCCAACGAAATCATGATGTCTTCGTCTGGTCGACACATGAGTTACCTGGAATTTCGCCGAGCCTAGTGCAGCATGAATTGCATGTCCGACAGTGAAGCAGAGAAAAAGGGACTTCAGCGCCGAGCAGAATGCAATTATCCGGGCGGAGGTGGAAAAACTTCTGAAGGCCAGCCACATACGCGAGGTGCAGTTCCCGAGCTGGCTGGCCAACATAGTCTTGGTCTCCAAGCCGGGCGGCAAGTGGAGGGTCTGCATCGACTTTCGAGATTTAAACAAGGCATGCCCCAAGGATTTTTATCCTCTGCCCCGGATAGATCAGCTGGTGGACTCTACGGCCGGCTGCGAATTAATTTGCATGCTTGACGCCTACCAAGGATATCATCAAGTGCCGCTCGCCCGGGAAGATCAAGAAAAAGTAAGCTTCGTAACGGCCGACGGCACATATTGTTACAATGTGATGCACCTATCAACGCTTGATGAACAAGGTGTTCAAGGAGCAGATCGGGCGGAATCTGGAAGTTTATGTGGACGACATTCTTATCAAATCCGTCCGAGCGGCCGATCTTTTCAAGGATATGGAAGAAACCTTTCGAACGCTGCGTAAATATGGAGTCAAGCTAAATCCCCAAAAGTGCCTGTTCGGAGCCAAAGGAGGGCGTTTCTTGGGGTACATAGTGACCGAGCGGGGAATCGAAGCAAATCCCAGCAAGGTTAAAGCACTGCAAGACATGCCGCCCCCAAGAAATATAAGAGAAGTGCAAAGGTTGACCGGTCGGATAACTGCTTTATCCAGATTCATCTCCAGAACCGCCGACCGGAGCCTGCCATTCTTCAAGATCCTGCGCAAGGCCACTAAGTTCCAGTGGGATGAAGAATGTGACCGAGCATTTGAAGAGTTGAAGACATATCTTAATTCTCTGCCAGTGTTAGCCAAGCCGGTCGGGGGTGAGTCACTTTATATGTATCTGTCGTCAACTGAGCATGCTGTAGGCTCAGCACTTGTGAGGGCGAACGGCGAAGAACAGCCGGTGTATTTTCTAAGCCACATTTTAAAAGATGCTGAATCTCGTTACACTGGGCTCGAGAAGTTGGCCTTTGCTTTGGTTCTAGCCGCTCGGCGCCTGCGACCGTATTTCTTGGCTCACACCATTATTGTCCGGACGAACAGTCCACTCGGAAGAGTGCTGTTGAATCCAGAAGCGTCCGGACAGCTTATCAAGTGGACGACAGAATTAAGTGAATTTGACATCCAATATCAGCCCCGCTCGGCGATTAAAGCCCAATCCTTGGCTGATTTTGTGACCAAAGTGCAAAGGCCAGAGCCGGAAGCTATGTGGAGAATATATGTGGATGGATCCTCCACTCGGCTCGGAAGTGGGATCGGAATATTACTACTCTCACCTCAGGAAGAAAAGATGCACCTATCCGTCCGGCTAGATTACAAAGCTACTAACAATGAAGCAGAGTATGAGGCCCTCATAGCCGGATTGCAGGCAGCACGGCATGTGGGAGCAGGTCGGGTGACACTCTATTCTGATTCACAGTTGGCCGCTCAGCAACTTTCCGGCACCTTTGAAATCAACTGTGTTCGGCTCAAACTCTACGCCGAGGCCTTGAAAAACTCGAGCTACTTTCCGAGAGGTGCTTATTCGGAAGATCCCACGAACGGAGAACCAGGCGGCCGATGAGTTAGCCAAACTCATGAGCTCAATAACGCTGGTCGCCATCCAGTAAAAAAACTGCTGGTGGCGCATGTCGACCGGATGCAAGGCCTCGCGTTTCAAGTGACTGGAGGACACCTATTATAGAATTCCTCCGTTAGGCACCACACCATCCGATGAATATGCAGCTCCTCGGAAGAAGAGCCGGTCGGTTTACACTCATCGGAGATCAGCTTTACAAGAAAGCTTTCTCGCCTGCTGAAATGTGTAAGCTCGGAGGACTCAGCTTACATCCTCCGGGAAGTACATCAAGGATCATGCGGGTCATCCGGGTGGACGCTCATTGGCCAAGAAGATCCTCTTGGCCGGATACTTTGGCCAACTTTACAAACAGATGCCGGACCAGTATCTACATGCCTTTCATGCCGTAGTATCACAACTTCTCCCACCGACCGCAGAGGAGATGAAGGCATCAACCATCTCATGTCCGTTCGATCAATGGGGAATGGATATTGTGGGTCCATTTCCGATGGCGACCGGCGAGGAAATTCTTACTAGTGGCGGTAGACTATTTCTCCAAGTGGGTGGAGGCCGAGCCGCTGGCAAAGATTACTGAACAAATGGTTAAAAAATTCATCTGGCAACACATCATTTGTCGGTTCGGCATCCCTCGCCGACTAGTGTCCGACAATGGGCGGCAGTTCACAGGGAAGATGTTAGAGGATTGGTGCAAAAGCTACGGCATTGAGCAACATTTCACGTCCGTGGCCTATCCTCAGAGCAACGGTCAAAAATTCTCCGTATTCTGCGCGCTCGGCTCGACCATTTGGGAGGGAGTTGGCCGGATGAAGTGCCGAGCGTCTTGTGGGCCATCCGAACGACGCCGAAAGAAGGGACGGAGTCACCGTTCCATTTGGTATATGGCGGTGAGGTTGTCATACCGGTCGAAGTCGGCGTTGAGTCACCGGATCCGAGCTATGATGATGACAACGCCGAACGAAGAAACATGGAGTGGACTTGGTAGAAGAGGAGAGGGCAAAGGCGTCCGTTACTGATGGCATACCGTCAACGGATGAAGCAAAACTACAACCGGCACGTAATTCCCAGATCGTTCCAAGTCGGCGATCTTGTCTCGAAGAAAGTCAAGCCGCGGCGACGCCGGCAAGCTTGAAGCTCCATGGGGCCCTTTCAAAATCATCGAAAGGCTCCGCTCGCGTATTATCCGGAGGACGAGGACGGACGGCTAGATAGGCCGTGGAGCGCGAACCACCTCCAGCCTTACCGGGCGGGGTGAAAGGTGTATCACTGTAAATCACCCTGTGTATTTCATTTTTCGACTAAATACTTGAAATGCAGAGATGAAAAGCCAAAAGAGCGAATATCAGGCATTATCATCGTGACCCGAAGGCCCCTGAGCCGATCGACCGGGAGGTTTATATCCGAGCCGGGAGCTCGAACCCGAAGGCCCCCGAGCCGATCGGCCGGGAGGTTTATATCCGAGCCGGGAGCTCGAACCCGAAGGCCCCCGAGCCGATCGGCCGGGAGGTTTATATCCGAGCCGGGAGCTCGAACCCGAAGGCCCCCGAGCCGATCGGCCGGGAGGGCCCCCGAGCCGATCGGCCGGGAGGTTTATATCCGAGCCGGGAGCTCGAACCCGAAGGCCCCCGAGCCGATCGGCCGGGAGGTTTTATATACGAGCCAAGCGCTCGATGCGAAGGCCTGAGCCGCTCGGCCAGGTACATTTTAGCCGAGACTACCTCGGGGAGGATTATTTACGAGCCAAGCGCTCGATGTGAAGGCCTGAGCCGCTCGGCCAGGTACATTTTAGCCGAGACTACCTCGGGGAGGATTATTTACGAGCCAAGCGCTCGATGTGAAGGCCTGAGCCGGTCGGCCGGGTATATGGTTTTCCGAGCCAAGCGCTCGACAACGAATGCCCCGAGCCGCTCGGCCGGAGGTATACGGATCAAATTGGCGCCAAGCGCTCTAAAAACGGAAGCCCCGTACCATTCGGAAGGGGGTATATTATCCGAGCCAAGATACTTGACGAAGTGGACCCTG